>NC_139326.1:1449297-2075547 GCF_056507025.1 Lutjanus erythropterus
ATGTATGTATGCATGGTCATATGTATGTATGTATGCTCATATGTATGTATGCATGGTCATATGTATGTATGTATATATGCTCATATGTATGTATGCTCATATGTATGTATGTATGCATGGTCATATGTATGGCCATATTTATGTATGTATGCATGTATTCTCATATGTATGTATGTATGTATACATGGTCATATGTATGTATGTATGCTCATATGTATGTATGTATGCATGGTCATATGTATGTATGTATGTATGTATGTATGCTCATATGTATGTATGCATGGTCAAATGTATGTATGCTCATATGTATGTATGCATGGTCATATGTATGTATGTATATATGCTCATATGTATGTATGCTCATATGTATGTATGTATGTATGCATGGTCATATGTATGGCCATATTTATGTATATATGTATGTATTCTCATATGTATGTATGTATGTATGTATACATGGCCATATGTATGTATGTATGCTCATATGTATGTATGTATGCATGGTCATATATATGTATGTATGTATGTATGTATGTATGTATGTATGTATGTATGTATGCATGTTCATATGTATGTATGTATGTATGTATGTATGCATGGTCATATGTATGGCCATATTTATGTATGCTCATATGTACGTATGTATGTATGCATGGTCATATGTATGTATGTATGTATGTATGTATGTATGTATGTATGTATGTATGTATGTATGTGTGTATGTATGTATGGTCATATGAATGTATGCATGGTCATATGTATGTATGGTCATATGTATGTATGTATGTATGTATGTATGTATGGTCATATGTATGTATGTATGTATGTATGTATGTATGTATGTATGTATGTATGCATGGTCATATGTATGTATGTATGCTCATATGTATGTATGTATGGTCATATGTATGTATGTATGCATGGTCATATGTATGGCCATATTTATGTATGTATGTATGTATTCTCATATGTATGTATGTATGTATACATGGTCATATGTATGTATGTATGCTCATATGTATGTATGTATGCATGCATGGTCATATGTATGTATGTATGTATGTATGTATGTATGTATGTATGTATGCTCATATGTATGTATGTATGTATGTATGTATGCATGGTCATATGTATGTATGTATATATGTATGGTCATATGTATGTATGTATGCTCATATGTATGTATGCATGGTCATATGTATGTATGTATGCTCATATGTATGTATGCATGGTCATATGTATGTATGTATATATGCTCATATGTATGTATGCTCATATGTATGTATGTATGCATGGTCATATGTATGGCCATATTTATGTATGTATGTATGTATTCTCATATATATGTATGTATGTATACATGGTCATATGTATGTATGTATGTTCATATGTATGTATGTATGCATGGTCATATGTATGTATGTATGTATGTATGTATGTATGTATGTATGTATGTATGTATGTATGTATGCTCATATGTATGTATGTATGTATGTATGTATGTATGCATGGTCATATGTATGTATGTATTCTCATATGCATGTAGGTATGTATGTATGTATGTATGTATGTATGTATGGTCATATGTATGTATGTATATATGCTCATATGTATGTATGCTCATATGTATGTATGTATGTATGTATGTAGGTATGGTCATATGTATGTATGTATGTATGTATGTATGTATGGTCATATGTATGTATGTATGCTCATATGTATGTATGCATGGTCATATGTATGTATGTATGTATGCTCATATGTACGTATGCATGGTCATATGTATGTATGTATATATGCTCATATGTATGTATGCTCATATGTATGTATGTATGCATGGTCATATGTATGGCCACATTTATGTATGTATGTATGTATTCTCATATGTATGTATGTATGTATGTATACATGGCCATATGTATGTATGTATTCTCATATGTATGTATGTATGCATGGTCATATGTATGTATGTATGTATGTATGTATGTATGTATGTATGTATGTATGCATGGTCATATGTATGTATGTATGTATGTATGTATGTATGTATGTATGTATGTATGCATGGTCATATGTATGTATGTATGCTCATATGTACGTATGTATGTATGCATGGTCATATGTATGTATGTATGTATGTATGTATGTATGTATGAATGGTCATATGTATGTATGTATGCTCATATGTACGTATGTATGTATGCATGGTCATATGTATGTATGTATGTATGTGTGTATGTATGTATGGTCATATGAATGTATGCATGGTCATATGTATGTATGCTCATATGTATGTATGCATGTATGTATGTATGTATGTATGTATGTATTCTCATATGTATGTATGTATGTATACATGGTCATATGTATGTATGTATGCTCATATGTATGTATGTATGCATGGTCATATGTATGTATGTATGTATGTATGTATGCATGGTCATATGTATGTATGTATGTATGTATGTATGTATGTATGCATGGTCATGTCTATGTATGTATGCTCATATGTACGTATGTATGTATGCATGGTCATATGTATGTATGTATGTATGTATGTATGTATGTATGTATGCATGGTCATATGTATGTATGTATGCTCATGGATCAGTCATTCAGTCCTGGAGCTGATTTTAGCTTCCTTTTCTATCTATCTATCTATCTATCTATCTATCTATCTATCTATCTATCTATCTATCTATCTATCTATTTTCACTGGTATTTTTGTGAAAAATGATCAAAATGAGTTTCCTCACGACAAATAACTAAATAAAGTATGATAGAGAAATGGGTGTATCTCAGAACTATATGCAGTTATCTAAAATACTTGGTACCAATGAATGGAAAACTTCAGTTTTAACAATTTGTGCTGTAAATCTAAAATTTAGCATGTCAAAGGAGTATTAAACTTATTTTGTGAGTTGAGATTCAACTTTTGTGATGTTTAGCCAAATGTCCTGACAGTTTCCCCTCCAGTTGGAAAAAAATTATGTCAGGCGTTTCCTTAACAATAAATATTTAGTTGTTAGTCATTAATAGGTTAAGTTTGGCAGGTTATTTTATTTATTTATTTTTTGTCAGGATAAATTTTTCAAAGTGTTTGTTGTTGTAAAACACAAACAGAGAGCAGAGTAATTAAAACTCTATTGGAAGAAAACAAAAATTATTTTTCTTCTTAGTGCTATTTAGAGCATGGGATAGACTCTTGTGGCTGAAATGAGTCTGACAACAACAAGTGCTTCCAAAAATTATCCTGAATATAAATAAATAAATAAATAAATAGAATAAATCACCTGTTTTTCATCTGTTTTCACAGTTGGAAAGTGACCTTGGCAAAACTTTTTTCCCGCCTGTTTTGAAATTGTTCTTCAGTCATAAACACAGAAAAGAAAAAAAAATACCACAATGGATCATCAGATTTTTTCTCTCTTGGGGCTTCCATAGTGGACTCATTAATATCTTCTCAAAGATTCATTCAAGATTGGATGACAGTTAATAAACATGTTCATAAGAGACACCTGCTCTCGTCCTGAATGTCACTGATGACTCATCAGACCTCTGAGAGGATTAATTTGTCTCCTGCAGTGTTAATTTACCTGAACAGCACTGACCGTACCTGTGAGCTCAGTATCACTGTGAACAAGACTCACCTGACAAATATTAATGATAATATATAATAAATGCATTTAAATGAGTGGTACTGTGGCGAGATTTGGTTTTTTGAATACTGAGTGAACTGTTCACAACTATTTTACTTCTCCTAAATAGATTTGTGGTTTAATGACTGGGTGTGTTCCCCGTCTCCCATGCAGGTCACAGTTTTCTGATGAATACTGATCAGGTTTTTGCTATTAGAACCACCAGAGTACATGGAACGTTCTGCCTATTGACACTGAACTCAGACACACTATGACTGGCTAATTGCAGGTTGCAGTTGCATAACGCATCATTTCCTTAATTTCCACACAACTTGTTTTACACAAACAAATTAAAAAAATAATAAATAATCAAAGTCTCATTCAACAAATAGCTAATAGCTAATTTCACTAAAATAGCAGGGTAGTTTGGTTTGGTTTTGGTTTCTAATAATTGTTTTTATCAGGTAGGAAGTGTCATTATACCTCTGTTTGCACCTTTTATCTAATTTTGCATAATCTGCATCATATATCACTGTTTCTTCTGGCACAGGCTGATTTCTTTGATTCAGACAGGAAAATAGCTATTGTTGCATTAATTTTAATTATTAAGAAGGAGAAATTAATGTATTATTTCACACTCTATTCAAGGAGCTTGATCAGCTGTGATTAAAAGAAAAGAGATAAATAAAAACAGGTCTTTGTTTATGACATCAGTATGAAATTGTAGCTTCATGTAGAATTGTATTTTCGATAACAGATCTGATTCTCACCAGAACTTTACATTAATGCTTCCTTTGTCCTCATGTACTTTAGTTTTATTCTATTTTTTTCTGCCTTGTTTGGTTTTATTTCCTACTATAAAGCACTCTGTAACATTGGTAAGAAAAGTGCTATATAGATAAAGTTCATTATTATTATTATTATTATTATTATTATTATTATTATTATTATTATTATTATTAGTTATTATTATTATTATTATTATTATTATTAGTAGTAGTAGTAGTAGTAGTAGTAGTAGTAGTATTTGTTTCAGGTTTGGTAAGTGTGTGTCACATTAACATTTTGAATTAAATCAGTGGAAAGTCATGTGTTGCAGTGTAAAGTGTCTCTTCTCTCCAGCAGAGGTTGATATTGCAGTGATGTGTGACACTACAGATATTATAATGTACATATATACTGTATACAGTCCATACAGAGCCACTGTCACACTGTGAGTTTGGACAAACTTGGATAAACACTTGAACCTCCTCCACACTGACATTACAGCTGTGAAGTTTTGTGATGGAGTTTGCAGTTAAAGATAAACAAAGGTCATATTAGAGTCTTTGTGTTCCATGTTTGTTCTGCTGCACCAATTCCAACACTGTGTAAAACATATATAAAACAACACGTGATCATATGTTAATCCGTTTTATACTGAATTGAAAACAGTACAAAGACAATATATTTGTTGTTAATGTTTTAAAGCTAGTCTAAAATAATATAGTTATCATTGTTATCAGCAGAGGTGGAACTACTCAAGTTATTGAAATGTGGTCATTCTTGTATTTGTACTTTTTATTTTTTCAAGTCTGTAATTTTACTTATATGCATTAATTACTTTCGGAGTGGGCCTATGATTCAAATCCAGATCTTTTAATCTCAAATGGACCAGTGAAAACCATGAATACAGACAAAAAACAAACTCTGCCACAACTTCCATGTTTCAGATGATAAACAAATACATATTGTTTTGAGCATAATAATTCCCTAAAATCCTGTTTGTCTTGTTTTATTTTGAAAAGCCTGACCGGACGTTGTTTCAGCGGTTAGCCTCCTGTGCTCAGAAATCGGTGTTTTTAAAGGGAAACTGAAGGTTGTTGAGGTCTGTGGAGGCTCAGCAGGTTGAAGGTAGGTGTAGACCGGTTCATCTGTCTTCTCTGTCCCTGTCTCGTCCCTGTCCCTGTCCTTTGTCTGTCTCTTAGTGAGCAGTTTATCGCAGGTTAGCGGAAATCCAGATGCGGCCAAGTGTCAAGTCCAGACAAACTGGTGAAGTGCTAACAGCTAACAGCTAGCAGGGCTGAAGCTAATAGGCTAACGGTACCGTTAGCCGGTTAACGGGAGGCGGAGAGCAGGCTGTCGGGACTCAGGGATGCCGCTCCGGATGTTTGGCTGCTGTATCTGACTCCGGAGGAGTGGATAAATATAATTTAGTGTTTTTTATAATTCACTGTCACAGTTGTACCGAGTCTATAAGTACAGTGGCGAATACCTCATCTGAAAGGCTGTGGGGGGTGCGGGTGTTATGGCCCCCCGTCCACAGACACACACACACACACACACACACACACACACACACACACACACACACACACACACACAGAGAGAGAGAGAGAGAGAGAGAGAGACAGTGTTACCTTTGAATAAGTCTGTATCCTCCAGTTAGCTTAGCTGCTTCTAAGAGACCAGTGAAGAATATTAATATAAATATGATAACAGTTTTACTGTGTATCTTACTGCATTACATCTACACTACACTGAACTTTCACCAGGTCTTCATAAAATGATCTACTGTCTTTATGGATTATTATCACAAGTTCACATTTACTGTGTCTGTGCATGGTTTTCACTGTGAGCTTGAGATTTGACAATAATAATTAACATAGTTTTCTGTGTCATGTCACATGTAACCCATTGCAGCAGTGTTACCGATATTATAAATTATAACAGCTAATAGAGATGCATGATATGGATTTAGCCATTTAGATCATTTAGATCACCATTAATCACCCGCCTCTCAAGAACGAGACAACTGATAGTTTTACATTTTTGAATTTGAAAAAGAAATTTACATAAGCTCTAGTGTATGCACACCTGACAGTATGAAAGATTTAGTGAGAATAGAGCTGCAACACTTAATTGATTATTAATTGATAACTAAATTAATTGCTCATTATTTTTATAATTGATTAATTGGTTTGAGGATTTTTTAAGAATTAAAGTAAAAATTCTCTGATCTCAGCTTCTTATAACAATTTATCAACGCACATAATAATAATAATTTATTGACCCCAAGAATTATTGCAGATCCTGAATAACTAATAATGAGAAAAATAAACTTTTGATACCGGAAATCAAAACTATTAGATTTTTTGTGCACATTTATGACCGTATACTCAAGAACCTCCTGTGATTCACAATTTTTTAAAAGCCTGTATAAAACCTATAGTGTTTCCTCTTACCCAGCAGTACGGGGTGCAAGTCATAAACAACCGCTAGACTAAAACAAGTCTTAACTACTAGCAGTTTTGTGGAGTAACTAATATTCACAAGCCCAATCTACAGATGGAGTGGAGTCTGCCGTGTTTCTACAGTAGCCCAGAACAGACAAAACAGACTCTGGCTTTAGATATGGCCTTTTGCCTTTATTTCACGGCCTGCATGCTTGGAAGGGGGAGATTGAGGTGAACAGTTGGTTTCAGTCTATAAGCTCATTGCTAAATGCCACTAAATCATACACACTGGTCCTTTAAAAGTTAAAACTTATCTATTAATTAGGGATGGCTTTTTTTCTCGGTGAGCAATTGTATAAGGTGTTTAAATCCAAGTTGATCACTCCCACCGTCAGAAAATCTGTGCGTCGGTCACCACTTTGCCCAGGCGTTGTCACAGCAGGAAATGCATGTAGTGCCTTCCAGAGCCCATTTTTTATTAATGCAAAATCTTAAAGTGACTTTGTGTAGAATTTTTGAAAATGTCTGTTTCTCTTTTCAACCCCTACTGGTATTTTCGAAACAGCAACTCATGTCCTGCAGGTTGCATGTTTTCATAGGTTCCTGTATGTTTTTTTTCCTGGCTTTGCAAGCTTCACTATCTAGTGTGAACACTAAAACGATCTCAACTCTCGACGAGTATTCTGGCCTTTGCTCAGAGCTCCATATTTGACAGCTCTTCAGAAATCTTTACAAACACTCTACTGCTGACTGTATACATTCAGAAGAGGGAACAAACATTAAGAGGAAACAGCTACACTTGAACGTTGAGAGGAGGAGAACTACATAGATCTATGAAACAAAAGCTGTGTGTGAACCTTTATAGAACTCTAGTGTCAGTGTTTGCTCATGGAATTGACCTGAGAAAAGGAGAACATGATTTAAACAAAGGAAACACGACTCAAAGGATAAAATGTACCAATAATGTAACATCACTGACTTGAGCTACAGATGATGTGGCTGGTATAAATCTGCCAAAAAGTGTTACATTTCTCAGTCTAATCAGTAGATTAAATACATTACATTTCCACTTTCCAGTACACCTTTATCTCAATGGTGCGTCAAATAAAACAGCAAAAGAAAAATTAAGTATCAGCTACAAATTTTGAATTAATGTCAAAGTCAGAGAGGATACTCTTACCTTAAAGTTTTAATTTGGAATATTTCTTACTGATTTTGAAAAAAAAAATATTGAAGATTGTTTTGACTGATATTACAGTTACGATATGATTTATGTTATATTTGTGATAAATGATTTTAAATCATTATTCTTTTTTTGATTCAAAAACATGCTAAAATCACTATTATTTATTTATTTATTAGCAGGAATCTGTACCAAATGAAGATGTTTTGTTAAGTGTGTAGAATCTGATTTGTAGGACGGCACATCTCTGCTTCAGGACATTTATTAAGTTTTTTGACAAACATCTTGCCTTTAACAAATATTGCACCTCCTGCGATTTGAAGTGCAGAAAGCCATGTTATGATTTTGCTAAAATTCGATTAATAATTGTAAAGACTGTCAAACTCATTTACAGATTTTAGAGAAAAGTGTTCGGTCAGCAGTACACACTCCAAACAAAGCTGATTCACAACAGCTGTTGAGCTGCTGTCAGATGTGATGTTGAGAGCAAATGTCCAGATTCTCTCTGTGACTCGAGCTCTGTTTGTTTAATGATGTCCATGCAGATGGAGGAGCTTGTGTGGCAGATGGGGGTGGTCACTGGGGTGGGTCACTCATTGTCTTTTGGAGTATGGCGTGCGGGGGGGGGGGGGGGGGGGTCAATAATGGGCATCTGTCTGCAAACGCTTAACCACACCAGACTCTTCCTTGAAAGACCTGTCTGTACTCCTGGTGACGTCTGACAAAACAAGCTAAGAATCTAACGGTGCAAGTGGAGGATATGACAAAAACCAGTCTGTGTTAAAATGTCAAACTGAAAATTGATGTGACACTGGAGCCTCACTGTAAACTCACTGTAACTGTAGACTTGGATGGTATCTACGGTTTTTTTTTTTTTTATACCTCCATACCGTCACTGTAGTGGTATTCTGGGAGCTCGACTGTACTCCTCTGCAGACAGTACTCCCCTTGCATGTGAAACTGTTGCAATAAGTGATGAAAGCTAAAGAGAGAGAAGAAGTGCAAAGGTCAACGTTACAGAATGCTTAATCTCATAAGACAGATATTATAAACAGGGCTGCACAATTAATCACATTATTATTGAAGGTGCAATATGGTCAGATGCACTATCCAATCCACAGAACCAGAATGCATTATGAAGTATTGTAGTGCTGCAGAGATGCAAAAATAATAATTCCCATTAATCGTATTGCATATCACAACCACAGTTTCAGTCAAAATAATCACAATATGATTTTTTTTTTTACCACATCATGCCGCCCTAATTCTGAAAGTTGTATAAAAACAATTCAATCATGTTAACACTGCCTTATGAGTGAGTTTGACCTTTCTGTGGGAACAGGAGCTCCTTTTCATTTGGATCAGTCTGTGTTAGTTCACAGTATATTCCCTCCGAGTCGAGGACACACATGTGACTGTACGTTGTGTAAACTGATCCAGCCTGTGTTGTTCCAGCTGACCTTGGCTGAGTCCTCAGTCTCAGGGTACACTGACTTCACCCCGACAAAAGCTTCATGCGGCTCGATGTTTCTCTTCAGGAGGAGCTTTTACTTCTTGTGTAATCAGAGTTGGTATGATTTAGATAAAAGTGACCATGAAATGTGGACATCACCAAATTGTAGGAAGGGTAGCAGAAACAAGTCTGTTGAATAATTCTGGAGCGTTTCATTCGGAGCATGTTTCAGATTTTGTTTGCAGGCAGTCAGAATCAAAGAGCAAGAGTTTGTCTTAATAAACACTTTTACACAGTGATTGAGCAACAACATTATACAAGAAGAGAATCAGATTCTAGTTTGTTCAACAAGGCAACACGACTCTTTCATTTACATAACATATCGTACATATTTTTATATTTTTTCATATTTTATTGTCAAATTTCTATTTATGCTTCTTGACTTGCTTGTTATCATTCTTTATATTTTTATGCTTACTGTGTTGATTGTTATGACAAAAATACTGACATGCAGATATATGTTGACACTGGATATTTGAAACGCTTTCAATATTTATTTTTCGCAGTATCGATACTGTGGTACGAACTATACTTTCTCTCTTCTCTCCGACAGCGAGTCGACACACACTTCTGCAGCGCCCGTATAGCCCCGCCTCCTCTCATTAATCACAGCTTTCTTCTTCTCATCACTCATCCTATTTTTCTGTTTTTCTTCCTATCCATCATCATATATCTCTGTTATATTTATCTTTTAATAAAAAAAAACTAAAATTTTACGCCCTCAGTGTTGAGTCAGTTTTCCCCATGGTAGCGAAATTTGTATTGAATATCAATATTGTTCCAAATATTGTATGGAAATGAGACATTACAGTATCGTGACAACACCATTATGCACCAAAACACCAAGTCTCTGTATGTGAAAACCTGCTTGGTGATAAACGTGATTCTAATGCTGACAACTGTTCCTCCGCTTCTTTCAGGTTGCTGCTGGTTGCAGGGCCCTGTGGAGCAGAAGAGCTGTGCCATTCCCCCTTTTTTCCTCTCATGTCCCCCCCTGTGTGTTTCCCTGTGTGTTAGTGACCCCACACCCCCATCCACCCCCCACCTGATCCCTCCCGTCGTGTCGCCACTCCTGCCTGAAGCTCCCCTCTCACCCCATGCTTGGGACAAAGCCAGCTCACTGCCAGCCCAATGACTGCCTGGATCGTCCTGCCTGTCAGCCTGTCTGCCTTCTCCATCACAGGAATATGGATCGTGTGAGTTACACTGACGCTGGACTGCATCACATACAGTCTGCTGTCACACTGAAGCGTAATGTGTTCACATTATAAAGTGTACAGCTGGGGCAAGTACAGATTTATAGAACTGTTTAAATGGACAACACAAGATCTTTGCATAATCAAAAAATAAAGATGAAAATTATAAACAGGAACCTTTAGTTCCAAGTTATGGAGCCTGGGAAGGGAGTAATATTCCGACAAAAAACACTGACACTAAAAGTAGTATGTTTATGAGAAAAAAACCCACAAATTCCCTTGGAAAAATGTGGATATTATATTACATTATAAAGTCATAAAATTGCAAGGAAAAAAATAGAAAAATAGTGATTTCTTTTGTTTAGAAACCACATCATTTCATTTTGCAAGGCTGGATCAACATCAACACACCACAACTACCTGCAGAGGATGAGCTAATCAAATTATACTTTGCAAAAAGTTAATGAAATACATAAAGGTTGGTTAATTTGATGATTTGTGACCTGCTGAACAACAGATCAGGTGAATTTCCTGTAGATGTGACCAGTGATATCCCCGAATCTGTCCATTATACTTTAGTTCCTGATGTACAAAAGTTATCGACTCATCATAATCAGCTGTTACATGCAAAACAACACACTGACTGGATGAGGTGAGAGTGTTTGTGCATCAGGAACTCCTGAGGTTCAGTCAAAACCTTGCAAATGAAGTGTGATGTTTTTTTCCTGTAAATTTGTGAGTTTAATCTCAGAGAGTTTTTGAGTTTTTTCTTGCAAATTTATGACTTAATAATCTCAGAATATTGTTTTTTTTTTTCTCAGAAATGTGTCTTTCCTTGTGAATTTACCACTTTAATCTCTGAGAATATTGACTTTTTAGGATTTTTTTCCTCTTAACTTTGTTTTTCTAGTAAATTTATAGTTTTCTAATCTCAGAGAAAATCCATGTTTTTTTCTTGTAAATTTGATTGTTTTTCTTGTAAGTTTACCACCTGAATCTCAGAGAATTTTTTCATGCAAATTAATGACTTTATAGTCTCAGATAATTTTCACATTTTATTCTCATAAGTCTGTGATTTTTTTCATGCAAATTTATGGTTTTATAATTTCAGAGAATATCCTAGGTTTATTTCCATAAATCTGTTGTGTTTTTCTCATAAAGTTACCAGTTTAACCTGAAGGAATATCCAAGTCCTGTTCTCATAAAAAAAACTTTTTGTGTGTGTAAATCTGTGATTTTCTTTTTTATGTCTTAGAGAATCCAAGTTTTTTTGGCATGTACATTTACAACTTTAATCTCTAGAAATTCTTGGAAAGTTTTTTTTTTTTTTTAGAATATTCTCTCCCTTCCCGTCTCCATATTTTTTCCTGCTATAATATAATAATGAGGCAACCATCCTGTCTGATGACTGTTAATATTTGAGTATATTCATGTGCTCCAGTGAGTATCGTGTCCTGTTGAAGGACCCTTTCTCTCCAGCCTGTTATAATCCTCAGCAGCTCCACTTGTTGTGTCATCAAGGATTAGAATACTTTGCTTGTTATTTGACAATTCTTCCTTTAAATTCTGGTGTTTGTTGTTCCACAGGTACGCCATGGCTGTGATGAATCACCATGTTTGTCCTGTGGAGAACTGGTAGGTAATTTTCCTCTTTTGAATAAATGGTCATAAAGCTCTTTTAACATCCCACGTTTTCACTTTTTAAAATCTGAACTCCTTGTGCCACGGCCACAGGTCTTACAATGTAACGTGCACAGAGGAGCTGCCCCGACCAGGCTTCCCCAAGACCTGCTGCACCATCCAGGACATCCCCCTCATCAGGTCTCTGTGCCACCTCTCCTCCACATTGTTTCTGCAGAATACAAAAACTGCTTTGTGTCAGCATAAGGCCTTGAGGCATGAATCAGCACCTTGTTATGTTGTAACTCTGTGACAGTCATTAACCCACGCTTTGCATAAATTGCATTTGTCTAATCTACAAATAAGCCTCTAACCACGGGCGAGTACAAAAGCACTCTTGTAAAAAGGCATCATGAGACTCTCAGGCTTTTTCTGCAGGAAAGTTCTCATCTACATTTTAAATCCAGATACTACATCAGAGCCAGTGTTTTACTTTCTTCTACAGTCACATGTGTGATCACTGTCATCTGTTCCTGAGTGGTTGTATGTTAAAACACTGACAGCTGTTTTGTTTTGTGTGTTACAGTAAATGTGGCTCCTACCCTCCTGAAAGCTGTCTGTTCAGCCTGATCGGCAACGTTGGAGCCTTCATGGGTAAGGCCACTTTCTAACTTAGTTTAAAAACACACACTCGTGCCATGAACTGTGCAAGAGTTACATTCTTTAAAGGAATAGTGCAACATTTGTGGAAATGTGCTTATTTGCTTGTTTGCTGAGACTTCGATGAGAGGATTGAATCCAGTCTGATGTTTGTACAGTAAATATTTAGCCTCTGATACGATTATCTTATCTTTAATCTCTATAAACAGACATCTGCATATGAATGTACAATCTGCAGACAGGGGACAAGATTTTGGTATCAGTAATGTTCTGGTTTCCATTTGTAGTATTGACCAATCATGTTTAAGTGGACTTTGGTTGCATGCAGTTAAAACAGTTTGTGTGGAAAGGAAAGGAGGGGAAACATTGGATAAAATGCAGTCTTGGAACCCATCAGCTATTGTTTGACAATGATTTAGCATTTTTTTAGCTTTTTTATAATTTATCTGTATTCATATTCAGATACAATCCATTCATAGACGTCGTGTCTCAACTCCGTTCTCATGTCTCAGTTTGATAATCAGACTGTAAACTATGACGAGTGAATGAAAGAGGAAGTCATGGACTGAATTTCTGATATCTGGATACACCTGAGGCCCCAAAAATGTGAAATTATTCTAGAACTGCAACAATTAATCAATGATTTGGTTAATTGATTATTAATGCACTATTAAATTAATCACCAACTATTTTGATCATGGATTAATTTTTGTGAGTAATTTTTAAAATAAAAAAAATCAAAATTTTCTGATTTCAGCTTCTTAAATGTGAAAATTTTCTGGTTTCTTTACTCCTCAGTGACAGTAAACTTAATATCTTTAAGTTAATTAAATAATTGAATGATAACAAAATGAAAATAATTGTTAGTTGCAGCCCTAAACTATTCCTTACTATTGAAATGAAGCAGTATGGATAAACTATTCTTTAGTTTTTGTAGTGTAAAAATGTAATGAGAACTCGTGTGCTGCTGTCTGCTCTTGAACGCAGCAGTAATTGATCAGTACAGTTGAGGGTGAAGGTGTTTAATTTGTGTGGTGTATTAATCGTCCACGGTGCCCACAGACATCAGCCTCCAGCCTCACAGAGGGGCTGGAAATAGCCTGTGCTCTCTAATCAATAATGAATGCGGCTTTCCTTTCACTTCCCCCCTCTGTCCTCTCCCTGTATGTACCCTGCATGGCCTTCCTCCTTTACTCCTCCTCCTCCTCCTCCTCCTGTCTTGTTTTATCACCACTCAGCTCTGCCCCCGTTTTCCCTCCTCTGCCCTTAATTGCTTCTGTCCCGCTGTTTTTCCACACTCCTCATTTTTATTCCTACATGTCATTTCTGTCCCTTCTTTTCTCGGCCTCTTCCTCTCTGCTCATCTCTGTATCAGCTGTCTGGATGTGTCTGTACTGTTGGTGTCTGTACTGTTTTTGATCTGTGTTTCACTGTCTTGGTGGTTGTACTGTAACAGACTGTAACCTGCTGGTTTGTAGTTTTTCGATGCTCCGCCTGCCAAATAAAATGCTCTTTTACGTAACCAGAGATGTCAATAGTTGACAGAACACATCCTGTCTGAGACGGCAGTAAAAACAAATCAGATGGTCTGAGATCAGCAGAATGACGTCAGTCACATGACCGTCCACCAGCTACAGAAAAAACTACAAAGAAAGAGCATCAAGTTTAATGATGCGTCATGTTTTTGCTCCACTCCTCCCTGACAAACGGCCTTTTTGGCCATTTTTATGCAGACAGACGGGGTCTTTAGAGGGAGCTGGGTCAACAGTAAACCTGTTGTGGATTTTGTGTTTTCTTCAGGCGTCTAACTCACATTTTGAAAGTTTAGAGTGTATAGGGCACTGGTTCCCAGCCTGGGGCTGTCGACCCCACTGGGGGTCACCAAAGCTTCAGACGGGTTGCGAAGCCTTCTGGAGGTCTTTTTAAGTATAGGTCATTATTCAATAGGGGTGTCACATTTTCAACATTAAATCAAAAACCGATCAAAATGACTTTTTAATTCAAGATTTGATTCAAAAGGCAGGCTCGTCAGTTCTCACATTTTCATTTTCACGCTTGTCCAAAGAAAGTCAACACCACTTCAGAGATGACAGTGTGGCCTGGCAGCCATTATATCACACTCGATACTCGAGAATCTAACAATGGCAGAGCTGTCAGTGCTAAAAAGAATATCTAAATCAAAAAATGGAATCAGTTGTGACCTGAACAACTGGATCAAATCAGATCAAACTTCTGAAAGTGCACAGTGAAGACACAAGCTGCCTTCACTCTGCATCAGAAAACTACACAGTTACACACAGCTTAAGAGTTAATAGAATAATGATCAAGCGACAGGGAGAAGAAAACACAGATCAGATATGTTTGTTAAAAATGTAAAAAATAATAGACAGAATTGTATGATGTTTGAGAAAAAGTTTGGGAACTTCAGGTGTAAGGGCTCAGACCCCATGATGCTCTATCATGTCTCACACGTAATTTGGTACAATAGTTAACCATTTTTGATCACTGGAGAATTGATAAAAATGATCAACAATTAATCAATCAAAAATACCACATTAAGACATCAAGACCTTGAGGAACACCATAGAAAAAATCTTGCTGTGATTTGGGATTAAAACATTTATGGCATTTTTCAGGTAATTGGATAGCGAGCTCTTCTGTTCTGAGGATTCCTCATCGTCCATATTTATATGAAATCCATCCATCCTCTGAAGGCTGCAGGTCTCTAGTTTGTGGTTATGAAGTTTCATGAGGCTGTGATTATCCTAGAGGTCACTACAGGTCAAGTTTCAAACAGTCTTGAGCAGCGTTGCCTACCATGATGGACTCTCAAAAAACCTCAGCCCTCAAAGAATCAGAATGGAAAACTGTTAAAAGCAGGAATCAATAAGCAGAATTGGAATTATTAAAATCTATTTATCTATTTATCCTGACTTTGGAGTGTTACTCAGCTTTCTTCCTGACAAGCTGACATGCTTGGTACCAGTGGATTTCTCAGGTCTTAACATCTCATATGATACCTGCAGAGATTAAACAGTTTGGAATCTGAAAATGTCAAGAAAAATCTGTGAAATACCTTCAACTTCCTGATTTCATGCAGTGTAAACGTGTCCTCTCTCGTGTCCTGCAGTGGTGATGGTGTGCCTTCTGCGCTACGCCCAGGTGATTGAACACAGCCACCGATGTTGGGTCAACACCAGCGCTCTGGTGTCGGGCTGCACCAACGCCGTGGGCCTGGTCATGGTGGGAAACTT
Organism: Lutjanus erythropterus; assembly: GCF_056507025.1. Classification (NCBI taxonomy): domain Eukaryota; kingdom Metazoa; phylum Chordata; class Actinopteri; order Lutjaniformes; family Lutjanidae; genus Lutjanus; species Lutjanus erythropterus. The sequence goes on from NC_139326.1 coordinate 1,465,577, forward strand.
CCAGGTAAATATGACATCAGTACACTCGACCTTTTGCTTCTTTTTTTGGATCTCAGACGAGTCTTCTCAGTGTCCCGTTGTGTTTGTCAGGTCGATCACGCCAAGTCTCTTCACTATGTTGGCGCCGGGGTGGCGTTCCCAGCAGGGCTGCTGTTCGTGTGCCTGCAGTGTGTCCTCACCTACCGGGTGGCTGTGACCGCCCTCGACTACTGGATGGCCCATTTCAGAGTGGCTCTGGCACTGGGAGCAATGGTCTCTCTTGTCCTCAGTATCCTTTACTTACTGGTGGGAGGGTCACTTAAAAAATGTTAAAATGAAGTCAGTAATGTAATCCAACTATCACTACATTAAAGTAATGTAACTTGATTACCTCAATAGAAAGTATGGTAACATTTACCAGGTAAATTAGTGTTTGTAATGATTATTTTCATCATTGATTAATTGGCCAATATTTTTTTTCAATTAATCAATAAGTTATTTGGTCAATGAAATGTCAGAAAATGATGAAAAATGTTGATCAAAGTTGAAAAAAAAGAAAAATAAACCAGAAAATATTCACATTTAAGAGCTGAAGTTTTTTTAAATATCAAAAATGACTCAGAATGATTAAACAATTAATTAAAATGTTGTTGAAAAATAGGTCCAAACGTTGGTGTGTTCCACATTTAGAACTATTTAGTCTTTCCTGTAAAGATTATTTTCATTATCAATTATTCTGCTGATCATCTTCTCCATTTAATAGTTAGATATCTCGTCCATAAAATGTCAGAAAATGGTGAAAAATGTTGATCAAAGTTGAAGATGACGTCTTCAAATGTCAGATACTCAGTTTACTGTCAGAGAAAAACACCAGAAAATATTCACATCTAAGAAGCTGAAATCAGAGAATTTAGACTTTTTCAATTAAAAAATGTCTTAAAATTATTAATCAGTGTTCAAAATAGATGCAGATTAATTTAATATTTGATTAATACTGGATTAATCATTGTTTTATATTTGCTGTAGGGTTATTCATTTGTCTGGTTGTTCCTTTCTTTGTTGGACACGATTGATTGATTGTTGAAAATTCTACCCAGAGAAGTATTTTTCCACTAGAGGTCATGATAATCGATCAGCAGCTGTGTGTTCACTGTGTATGGAAGGATATCGTTCTTTATTTTAATCCTACTAATAGTTTTTCTAAATGTATCTGTAATCTGATTACATCTTGGACTACAGTTACCTTTATGTTTGACTTAGCACAGCCAAAAATGTCAGAGCAAAGCTTCAGTCTATCTGGTATTTGTTTTCTCGTGTCCCTGAGATGTTTGTCCTCCTTAATGTCCTCCTCCTCCCAGGCGGCATCTTCTTCATCCACGAGAGCTTCATCCTGCAGCACGCCGCCGCCATCTGCGAGTGGGTCTTCACCGTGGACATCCTGGTTTTTTACGGCACCTTCACCTACGAGTTCGGCACCGTCACCAGCGAGACCATGATGGCCGGCCTACAGCAGAGTCACCACCACGGTTCAGGGGTCATCATGGGCCCCAGGGCCCGGGGCTCGGCTCTGGGCGGGGCCACCAAGGGCCTCAAGTCCCCCGGAGGGAGCAGCACATCCACACATCTCAACTGTACCCCGGAGAGCATAGCCATGTTGTAGCTCTGCAGCAGCCAAAGCTCTGAGACGTCCCTGCAGAGGGAGGACGGCAGGAAGGACAGAGGCGTGGAGAAGATCTGACGTTTAACCATCAAACCAACACCAGGTGACCCGTCTGTACTGCTGTACATCTTTACTTTATTTTCCAACGTCGGTGCGAGCCGCCGCTCCAGTCAAATGTCACGTTTTTTTGTTGAAGGAGGGCTGAATGTGTGGAACCAGTGTGAGACCTGGAACCATGAATGTTTCTGAGATGGCTGTCGGTTTGGGGAATTCTTCACTTGAGTTTGTTGTTTTTTTCTAAACAAACTCCGCCCCCCACCCTCCTTCATGAACTACCTGATGCTTTGTGGCCCACCTGTTCTGGCCTTTTTGCTTATCTCTGCACGGCACACTTTTTGAATGAGAGAAAAAGAATTAATGTTTGAGTTTGCGTAGTCAGTAGAAAATATTGAATGTTTGAGAAGTGAATAGTGAACAGTTTTTTTTTTTTTATGTTTTATGGCCTTTTTATTCAATCAAGCATAATTTATCTGTCACATGATTGGCAAAAATCATTCCACCGACTATTTTATTTGGTTGCACAGATCATTTTAATTTTGATTGTATTTTTAAAATTATTTTTCACAATATGTCCATGTGTATCCTGAGCCATGGTCACAAATACGACCATATTCCATTTCACTGACGTGTGAGTGCAGGAGGCTGAACTGAGTGCGTCTCAATCACTCTGAACTGAGAATCAGTCCATTATCGTCCCACAGGTTGCATGATCGGATGAATTACATTTCATGCTGCCGTTTTCTTTCACTGACTGTCCTGACCGGTGCAATAATTGCCATCAATCATCTAATAATTGACACTCCTCTGGAGTGAATAATGCCTTCTTCAGTGTGTTGGAGTTGAACGCAGGGCTCTTTTTTGTTTTAAGAAAAGATATTTGAAGTGACCTCTGTCTTCTGGTAAAACAAGCGCCTGTGTGAAAGTAAAACTAAAGCAACGTTTCCACCCACAGTATCGGCAACTTTTAGTCCCAGGAAATACTTTTAAAGCGACTTAAAGGCTCCTTCAGTCTGTTGTCTCTGTTTCCACCACATCCTACAGCTGAGAAAGTCAATTTTTTCCTTCCTGAATCCCAACACTGATTCTGAACTTCCAAGAACTGATCTGATACCAGTGCATTTAATGAGTCCCATTTCAGTGTATTCACCAATATTGATCCAGCATTTTAGACTAGAGGCATTTCTGATACGTTACAGAAACAATCATAATCATTAAGACATTAGTCTGCTGACATTTGACAAAAGCAACAGCTGTATTTACATACAGGTTTTGCATGCAACTACACAACGATGACGTTAGTTGCATCTGTCGTTCACTTTCTTCTTTAATTCCATGTTGATGTGTTGAAGTACAATGAACAAAAAAAAGTGTTTTGCAGCTGTATATTTTTTAAAATTGTGGCTGAACTAAAAAGCTGTGAGTTCACGTTCCAATACCATTTTTTCTATTCCAATTTTGATACCAGAATGTAGCATAACAACCGATCATTATTTAACTGTAAATACTTATGTAACTAATGATTATTTTCATCATTAATAAATCGGTCGGTTATTTTCTTAAATAATTGATTAGTTGTTTGGTCTATAAAATGTCAGAAAATGGTTAAAAATGTTGATCAGTGCTTCCTAAAGTCCAAGATGACGTCCTCAAATGTCTTGTTTTGCCCACAACCAAAGGATATTCAGTTTACTGTCAGAGAGGAATAAAGAAACCAGAGCATGTTCACATTTAAGACGCTGAAATCAGAGAATTTAGACATCTTTTCCCAAAAGAAAAAAAAAAAAAAAAAACGCTGATGCATTCAGCTCAACCTTAGTGTACACAATACATCCATTTGGGATTGTAGACCCTTCGCAGACAACCTCACCAAGCAGGAAATGAATGATTTTAACCCTGAGAAAAAGTGAAGAGTGCTCACTCTGCAACTAATTCTGGTGACTGGAACGTCCCCACAAGTGTTCTGCACACAAGGGTTGGGGGAAATAATTGATTCTTAGCTGCAATGCAATTCGATGCAGGAAAGTCAGTAATCGGACATTTAAAACAGCTCAGATAACCCTAGTCCCCAGAACTGAATTTAGACCCTGGTCCCTGTGGTGGAAACACACTAACTTCCTCCAAAGGTTCCTCTTTACTGTGGTGGAAATGTGGCTTATAGTCCAACTAACATGTTTCCAGAGTAACTGTTCTTGTCCACACACTGATTTGATTCCAGGCTGGACCTTTGGAAGCCTTATTTTGATTTTTGAGAAGAACCTTCCTGTTAAATCTGAAGTGACGTGAAGCCTCTTCAGTGGCGACAGAGGACGTTTGGTTCACACGAGTTAACTGAGAGGTGAAAATGATGCTTGTAGACTTTGTGCCATAAACCTCATGGTGTCAGAAGAGAGTTACAGCCAGACAGAACTACACGGGTTGTAAACTGAGGTTTTTGTTTTTTTTCATTTCTTGTTGCCAATTTCTCTTAAAGTGATCATTATCTCAACACCAAACTGCCACAAACTAAAGCTGACTAATGCCACCGGATTTATGTTACACTCCGATTCAGATTTGGTTTCATAGCGCGCACACACACACACACACACACACTCTCAGTATTCTGCCCTCTCCGTAGTGTTGATACATGTTTAACTGTTTAACCACTGGATGCCAGCAGCAATACATGTTTTTAAAAAGGTCACATCACCTACCTCTTTTATCTTTTGTGGGTTTGATGTTCTGAGTTCCAACATGTTTCCAGTTAAAACTACGGACGCCCTGAGAGGCAAGTGAAAAAAAATTCTGATGATAGGATAAACTTTTAAAGTTGAAAGTTTTCATCTGTGAAACGGGTGGAAAAAGTTTTGGGAGGTTATTTTTTTAAAATACTTATTGTTGTAATATTGATTTCAGCCACAAGAGGCTGAAGTGCACCACTACCTCGTTAACTGGCTAACAAACGGGATATGTACGTTGTGTTTAGAGGGCTGGAAGAAACATGAACGTCTTCAGTCCTGATGAGATCATGGAGCAGTGGTGCACTTCAGCCTCATGTGGCCAAAGTGAGTATTACAACAACCAACACCTCGACACTGAACAAAAACTCACTGACATCTGGGTTTTATCTTCAGCAGGTACAGTTAGGATATTCCACTATTGATGATAACCGTGATCTTTAAAAAAATTCAATATTGATATCATGTTAATAATACACATGTAATCCCGTTAAGCATACTGTATGCTGTTAAATCATTTTCCGTTTCTTTTTGTTCTCGCTCCACTAAGTGCACTTTTTAGTTTTGTTTTTTGTGCAGTTTTGGTTACAGACTCTTTCTGCCTCCGTCCACTTTTATTTTAGTGTAATTCATTTGACAAAAAACAACTAAACATGCAATAAACAAAGCTAAAATGAGTTTGACTCATAGCATTACTTTATTTTTAAACTTTTCTGTAGACATCGTGATAATATCGTTTTGTCCACAATAATCATGTAGCGAAAGTCTGACATTATGACGGCTACAACTGATATTCCCTCTAAAGTCAGATGACTCTGAAGTCGTCAAAGGTATTTATCGTCCTGTCGATCACTTCTGCTAATCTTTGTCATGTCAGCAACAAAAACCATCCATGTCAGTTCAAGCAGAGCTCAAACATTGTTGAGTTCAAAAGCGAGACTGAAGTAAAAATATGAAAAAGTAACCACCGTAACATCGTCATTGGTCTTTCTAGTTTGTGACGTCGAACGTGATACATCAGAGAAAAAAAAAAAAGAAAAAAGCAAATCATCTACTGGCAACAGGAAAGCAGGCAATCGCACATTTTAGTTATTTTTATCCACTTTAAAAATCTGCACATATGCGCTCACAAAACTTTCACTTGTTTTCACAGATGAAAAAGTAGAAATTTCACCTGACAGGTTTTTCCCACTTGTCAAAACATTTTTTCACCTCGTCTGAAGTCATAAACACAGGATAGAAAATTATTTAGATCAGACTTAGAAAATGGATCACTGGAATTTTGTTTTGTCTCTCAGGGCTTCCAAAAAAAATGTTTTCAGGTTGAGGAAAGTATTTAAGGCGGCGGTGTCTCAGCGATCCACAGCTTAACACACGAGGATCTGTCATGACGAGTGTCAGAGTGGATCCACTGTTACACGTCACGTGTCGGGTCAGTTTTCTTTACTTTTTGTGGAAATTATTTAACTTCTGTTTCTTTCTGATCTTGCCAAAAATGACTGGAATCCACTGGAGTTTGGTTGATTTTCTGTGTGTCGGCAGCAGGTGTATGAGTCGGTGTGAGTGCACTGTTTTAGCCTTATCCCTCTGTGTTGTGTGCCGGGGGAACATGTCCACATCGTTTCTTTATTTTTGTCTGTCTTGTGTTCAGCTGTAGCCGATTTCACCAAACTGTAACCGAGTCACAGGTGTGACTACAAATGGCAGCTTGTCTGAGCCCTCACATCAGGGTTTGCTTTATCCTTTTACACCATAACAACACCACTGTCCACAGGCCAAAACTTCAAGGTGGATTTACAGCCTGTTTTCTTTTCCTTCTGTCACACAGTATCTGTGTTCATGTTACTAAAGGCTGCCTGACCCGCACACGTCCTGAACCCTAGCAACAACAACACAGAAACAGAAACGTCTATAAAAAATGTATTAGTCTAATTTCCTGGATTTTAAATGTATGTAAGAGATGGTGACGGAGGAGTCCGAACAAGTCCCTGAAAACAAGTCAACACAGATTATTTTGTTTGCTTTTATAAATTCTGTAAATATGTATGATTTGTCTATCATTTAGGTATTTTCATTTGACAGAGATTTATATTCAAATATGAAATAAAAATGATAAATTATTAGCAGACGTTTTGCAGTGTCTTGTTTCACATCGTATTCATTCAGAACTTACCAACCTGAACATGTGGTTAATGGAGTCTTTGGATGGTTGTTTCTTTATAGAAAAAGAAAGTTATTTATTCATTTGCAAGCAGAAATACAAACATTTTTTGTGCAGAGGACATAAAGAATGTCTGACGTGTTTAGACAGTGTTGGTGGAAGATCGAGTACTGAGTGAAAAGGATCGTCTGGATTATATGAAGTGTGGTTTTATGACGTACTTTGCCAGTCAGTGTATTGTTAGTCAGTGTATTGCCTGCAGTAGATGGTGATCAGCACCATAGACATACATATGTAGGCACCTTCACATTGTACATCATATTATTATGCACATTTCTTAACCCATTTTTAATGAGTCATGGGTTTATAATCTACGTGGAGTTGTATTTTTTTTTCTAACTAACAAATCGAAGCAGCTGTAGACCAACAACTCCTGTGTTCTCTGAGGTAAAATGGTTTGGAGGATATTTGCTGATATCAGAAGAATCTGTCTGCATCAAGATCGAGCTGTAAAAATATTCCAAATATAGATTTTACTTAAACTGATACTGATTTTTCAGGTGTCTACATTACACTGTGTTGCTGACTACAGCTTTACGCTGCTTGACTTCCTGCACCGGTTCTCCTGCTGCTTCTCCAGGCTGGAGTGTGTCGACCACCATCTACTGCAGGTGATACACTGACTATGGATCAGTGCCTCAAACAGCCACAATTCAAAGAACCAACAGCAAACATGTGGAAGCAGTAAAACTCTGTTGGTGATGTGGGAGTGTCATGTGATACTGAAGCATGAAAACCAGTTCACACTGGTGATGTTTCTAAAGGTTTATCTGTTTTTTGGTCAGAAGAGGGAAGCTTCTTCCTCAAACATCAAGACAACATCATGGGACAAATTAAAGGGCAACTCCACCACGCATGAAGGTCAGCATGAGGATGAATAAAACTATATAATGTCTTCTGTCCAGTCTGAAAAAATAAATCCTCTCTGCTTTGGCTCACAGACTACAAATCTGCAGAGTGTGGAGTTTAAACAATTTACCCAACAGGGACTAACAGACAGTTACAGAAATGATCTGAGTTTAACTGAAAGTGAGGATCTCTGTCTGTGCTGCTTCAGTTTTAATCAGTCATTAATGAGAACCCAGACTTAATGAAGTGTGCACTTATATCAACATATTTCCTTCCTGTCTTTAAATAATTATTATCAAATAGAGATGTGTTTTTTGTGCATTGAAAGCTCATAAATTTATATAAAAAAGGAATAAAGAGGCTGAACTGAAAAGCTTCAGCGCCGCTGTCAACAGCAAACTGATCTTAAAACATATTTCTCCTAACAACAGCAAGAAAAGAGCATTTATCCAACTTAAAAACATTTTCAATTCAATGTTCACGAACCTGATGCTGCATTCACACCACGTCAAAGGAATGGAAAGAAGGAAAGCAACTTAAAAATTAAGCTTAAATTGTTACCTTGATTTTATTTAAATTGATCTGCAGATATTCTGCAGAGTTCCTGATAATTCTGACTCAAATATGAGGCTGACATCTTATTTTTGAACTTATTTCCCATCCAAATGCTTGGATTTGGATTCTGTATGAAATGACATGAATGCAGCATTTTGCATTTCCTGAGACGTTCATTGTTTTTTTTCTCATAATATTCAATAAAATGTCACCCCAGCGCCGTCGTGTCATGTGTACATGGCTCCGTGTAGATCCTCCAGCCGGTGCTCCCTCTGCTTCCTTCTCTCCTGCAGGGCAGAAAATAAATATTAATAAGAGAAAATAATAATAATAACAATAATAAAGGAGGACGTCGTGTTTAAAATGTGGTTAGAAAACGAGGATCAGTTGAACTCACTCACCTTGTCCTTTTTAAACTCCTCGTACTCTGGATTGTCGGTTGGTAATTCAAGTCTGCAGAGCGGACAGGAGTTTGTCTACAGATTTAAAAAGAACTCTGAGTCAAACGTTTCCTTCACACATCTGATGGTAAATTAAATTCTGAATTATGAATGTGTGAGCTTTACCTTGCCGAGCCATGGCAGAATACATCCTGAGTGGAAAAGGTGTTTGCAGGGCATTTCTCGAACCGTTTCCTGTTCCTCAAACTCCAGCAAACACACAGGACACTTGAGACCTTTGTCTGCAAGGAGAGAAGGTCACATTATATCCCTCTAATGTCATTAATCCAGGAAAGGTTTGTAAAATACGCTTTCTCTTTTCCTGCATCAGACTGCTTCACGTTCACACAGGAGCTCTGACTGATGATAATGACAGGTTTCACTGGAGCAACTGAAGAAAAAAGTCACTCAGGCACAAACTACAAACAACGATCCCTCAGCCTCGCTGTGAGCATCACTTCTCCCTCTACATTTATACTCAAGAGATCTTTTATAAAAGAAGAACAAACACAACGAGACACACTCACAAAGAAAAGTCAACAACTGGCCAATAAAAGACATTAAAATGTTCTAATTAGGGAAGATAATTTGATAAATTAAAATATTTAAAAGGTAAAATAAATTAGAGTTTCGTAACACAGATACAAGCAGAAGTTGGGAGGTTTAGGATCAAATTCCTAAAATTTCCAAAAGATGTAAGTTTACTACATTTAAAGGGACAATTAACCCCAAAAATACACAGTTTTCCTCTGTTTTGTGAATTTCAGTCCAGTTTCATCATGTAAAATATCATCATGTTTACCATCACTGCTCAGAAATCACAAGAGCGACAGACAGAATCCAGACTGACTGAACAACAGTTTTACAACAAAACGTGAGAAAAATGTTGGCTGTCAGTAAAAAATGGCGGCTCGACTGTCACCTGCTTGTTCCGGAGAGATGACGACCACGGTGAGGGTCTGAACAGCTGTTTTGGCAGCTGGAGGAGGAAGTCTCTGGTCCCAGTCTGACAGGTCGAAGGCCCCCGAGTCCATCAAGTCCAGACCCTGCATTAAAGACCTACACACAGACACCAGCAGCCAATCAGAGCCCTGCACACTGTTAACCACAATGAGTCAGGTGTGTGTTGAGCGGCGTCACCTGGCCAGTTCCAGCAGAGCGTTCTGACGATACTGTTCCTCAGGGTTGGTGGGCTCACAGTCGTGTTCATCAAAGTAGGAAGCCATGTTGGTCCAGCTTGTGTCCTCGTAGCATTAAGACACCTGACAGTCAGAGAGACGGACGAAGGACGATCAATCGTGTGTCAAAAACATTTCTGTCAAAACTCTCAACTATTATTTTATACATCACTGATGAGACACTGACAACCAGGACGCCACAACAACCTTCTCCTTTCTCTGATATCTATTATTTCTTCATAAATAAAACACTTAGAGCTGCAATGATCAATCAATTAATTGATTGTTAAATTAACTGCCAACTATTTTGATAACTGATTAGTCATTTTTTAAGAAAAAGTCGTCGCTCTCAAATGGACATTTTCTGGTTTCTGAGGACGTCCTGTGGACATTTTACAAATTGATTAGTATATTGATCGATAATGAAAAAGACTACATTACAGGAAAGACTTGAAAAATAGGTCTGAGTATGCAGCACACAGATGGACATGTTTGGACCTCTTTGACAAGATTTTGACAGCATTAATTAATTGATTAATCAGGAAAATAATCCACAGATTAATCAACAACGACAGGAATCATTAGTTGCAACCCTAGCTACAACAATTAGTCAATCAAAATAAATTAATTGGCAACTATTTTGATAAGAAATCAATCTTTTTAGTAATTTTTCAAGAAGAAAATATAAAAAAATATCTTCCAATTCTGACAGTTAATGTCAGTAAATGGATTTTTTCAACATTTTATAGACCAACTATTCTCACCCAGTGGGTCGAATCCAAAGAGTGTCTCTAGTGGAACCAGTGGTTCTGCTAAAAGCTTACTTGTTTTTATATCTCATCAGATCAAATAACTAAAAAAGTCTCATTAAAACGCCTAATTTCAATGATCAGTTACATCTTATATCAGTCCGACAATCGGGACACGTCATCAGGCAGCGACAAACAGCTAATGTTCCCTTTGATGCAGTGAAAAATGAAAATGAAATTAATCCGTTTTTGAAACTAAAAAAGTGATGTGGGACACAACTAGGGTTACAAATTCTAAGCACTTATCTTAAACAATCAGTGTTAACATTAACCATAAATTAATGGATTAATTGTTATAAGAAAAACATAAAGATTTGGCTACAGAGTGAAGAAGCCACCGACAAAACGTGATGTTTGCTTCTAATAAAATCACAGTAACTCAGTTCATTGTTTATTCATAAAATGCTGTTTATGAAGCTAACAAATAAAATGTATATAAATAATCAATAAATATAGACTGATATAGTTGTGACAGGCCAATATCAGGCTGATATATCAGTCTGCCTCTAATATAAAGACCTACATAATAAATAGATGTGATTAAATATCTGATCAAATGTGGAGCACACTCATTAAAAAATCTGTTATATTTCAGATCTTTACTTAATAGATCGATTACATTTTATTTGCTTGATCAAATACTTAAGGACGCTCAATTGATCATCGATTAATTGTTGTCATAATAATCAGCAGATTAATCATCTCAGTCTTCTGTTTAACTGACTAAAGGTCTGTAATTCAAACAGCAGCGTTCATTCATATAAAAACTGTTTCCTGTTTTTCCTTCAAACTTTTAAGTTTGAGCGGTTTTTCATCAGAAAACACAAGCAGCCGATTTCAAACTTAAAACGTTCCTCGCAGAAATTCGTTGATAATTCTTTGATAAACTTCATGTATTTATGCCGAATTGAAGAACCTTTCAAATATTGAAAATGTAGCGTGACTGATTCAATAAGATTCGCTCTCTGATAAACAAGGACACAAAAACGTTGATTTTCTGAACGGAGTTTGGTTCAGATCTAACAGAAGTTCAGCAAACAGGACTTCAGGGTTTATTAAACTTTTACAAACAGACGCGACGTGTTGTAGAAAAATAATAAACTGAAGAAAAGAGCTCGACTTACCCGAAATGTAGTAACAAATAAATATGTCATTCTTCCGGGTGTGACGACTTAATCACGTGGTACTTTGTCCAATCACAGCAGGGAACGACGTCACGCTTCTTCTCCTTCTTCTTTAAGTCTTCTGGTGGTTGTAAGACATGAATGTTGCATTACTGCCATCAGCTGGTAAAAGTCGTGAACTGACGATAAAAACCTACAGATTCTGTAAAGTATGTTCTTTTTCTATCGGAACATTTTATTTATTTTCTGAATGACTAAACAAACAAATAATTAAAAACTACTCAACCGGAATTATACGCAGGGAATTCAGATAATTTCCAAGTATAAAAATTAATAATAAATGCAGAAGAGAAATAATACAGACAGCTAAAATTAGTAAACCTGCTTCTGTATTTGTTTCATTTGTATATTTCTTTAGACTGGAAAAAAATGAGGACCAAAACAGCCAAAAAACAAAATAAATCAATTATTTGATTGTTACATTTGCAATTTCATTTAATTTAGCATGTTTGGTTGTTAATGTTATTTAAATTATTAGATATATTTCCTAATGTTTTTTTTTAATCTGTGCATAACCTCCAATGTACAGAACCTTGTTATTGTTGTTGGAATGATAAACTTGTTAAATGTTTTATTGTCTAATAAAGTCTGAAATTACAATAAAAAAGGTCTCATCTCTTCAGTCCACTGCTGGGATCCTCAGTTTGAGGATTACTCAAACTACAGATACCTCAGAGTTCCTCCTTGTATTTCTTTATGCATTCAAAATAAACTAATCTTCACTCCTCTTCTTTAAAATTTGAGTAGTAAGAGGATGAAGGAGTGGAAGCACATCACAAATACACCCTAGACCACATTTTGATACCAAAACAGAATTTATTTGCGTAATCACAACTAGAGTTGAGGATGAATCTCACCATTCATAACTATTATTGACATTCCAAGTGAAAAGAGGAAAAAAAAAAAAGTGAAAAGACACAAAAACAACTCAAAGAAAGTATGGCTTTGGTTAAATAGAACTTGACTAAACTGATTTGAAAATTGAACTGTTACACGAGATCTTAAACAGAGTGAGAAAAGAAGATTTAAGGCTCTAGAATTCCCTGAACAAGACGAAAAAAAAAAAAAGGCCCGTTACATGAAGATGTGCTGCAGGTCATGATTCACCATGAACAGAAGTGACCTGGTGCTTATACAGTAGATGCTCCTCAGTCATCTCAGTCCTTCCATTGAGTCTGACAGACCTCCAGGCTCCTGCACTGTTCACTGGACTCACACACTCAGAACATGAAAACATCACTGTGGAATAATTACCTGTTATCAGTATTTTACTGAATTAACCAGCGGTGTTACACACGTCGGCCTCTTCCTGCCAATGTGACCAAAAAAAAAAAAAGATCCTGTAAGAAACAGAGAATCTCTCAAAATATCAACTTCTAATTTCTCATCATTTTGCCACACTAACTCACTGCTGTCACACTACCTGATCATTTTGTCATTTTAAGCCACTGTTTAGTAGTTTTCCATTATTTTGCGAGCGTAAGTCATTATTTTGCCACACTTTTTGTCAGGAGAAAGTTTTTCATTCTAGAATCATTACAGAATCTTTTTTTACGCATCATACTGGCAAAAGGCCTTTCATATCCCATTATACCGATACAACGGCACAGACAGCCTGTTACTGCTGAAATAAATGCTGATGCTGAAATACAAAGTTGTTAATCCACAGTTGAATAGAGTTATTGGAATATCACAGCAAATCTGACATATTTTCTTCCATTATGTACTTCTTCTTTCAAAATAGTGAATAACATTCATTAGTTCTCAGTACAGTAATGACATCAACCTTCCTACCTGCCCCCCCCCTCTCTGAATAAGTGGTTATTAAACATGTTCACACTGAGCAGCCAGCGCTTCGCTTTACAACGTAGCTGCACTGGATATTTACAAAATACTTGTCAGGACGTTCTCAGAAACAGTAACGGTAGAGTCAGAGACAGTAGACCCCTAACAGTATACTCCCAATATCTGTGTGTGTGTGTGTGTGTGTGTGTGTGGTTCAACTTCACTGTGCGAGACAACAAACAGATTGTTTTCTCTTTTCTTCTGTGAAAAGATGAGGAATGATCTGGCTGGTTTGATCAGACACGCTGTATGTGAGTGAAAGTGAAGACTGAAGACCTTCATCCATCCATGATGTCTGGCTTTGGATAAAATACAGAGGTGTGTAAAATTAATTAATTTAATTCTTAATTCTTTTACAGAAGAAAGTCATCTCTGTTAGATTCTGGTATCCATACTGACAGTTTTTAAATTTACTTTCTGGGGTTGAATGAGTGACTGCATATATAAAAATCAAAAGACACTACAATTAATTTCACTCGTACTAAGTTTTCATGAATGCTGAGATATCCTGGATTTATCCATCTGCTCTGTCTGACTTTCAGTCACTGGGAAAAAAATGATCTAAAAGCCTTCCATGTTTATCTGTGGTAAAAACAGTTCATATTGTACAGTTAAAAAAACAGCAGGTCACCTGCTTCCTGCTGTAGGTTTATTGTTTCTAAAAGGACACAGAGGCTCAACCAGTGAGCAACAACGTCAATGTCACAGACTATTTCATGGACTTCTACAGTGTTCAGCATAAAACTAGAAGAGATCTGAAATATTTGAGAATTAAAAATAACAACTTCTCTTTGCCTGTTGAAAATAATCCAACACATTTCATGGGATTATAATGAAAACTTAATATATCGATGTTAATTTGAAAAAAACAAACTTGTCACTTTTTGATGTTTTTTTGAGCTCAAGATTTTCCTAATCTCTGAATTTTGATTAAATCTGCTGTCAGCTGTCAAAGCTGAAGCTGGTGTTGTTCTTTCTGCTGTCATGAGTGCACGAGTTTCCATGAGATGCAAATGTTGTTATCAGAGCGTGTACTCAGACTCTGAATTTGTTGTGACTGCGTGGACGAGGTCTGCAGACGTTTCCATGCACTGATCTAATGCACGAGTGGAACACGTCCTCCAAGCAGAATCCAGAAAGTAGAATAAACAGAACTAACAGGTGTCCACCATGTCTGAAGCTGCCATGTGTGCATCTGTCTGGGACTATGAGAGGACAGAGACATTTTTCTAAACAACAAATTTTAAGGACTTAAATCTGGCAGTGACAGTAACCGTGTTTCCATCTAACTGACCTTCCTAAGATCTTCCCACGTTCCTCTGTGCTCCAGTAACAACTTTCTCTTTTCCTGTACTTAAATATGCTCTGTGCTCAGCTCGTCGATGCTGAAAAGAAAACCACATTTTAGTGTTAATTAGCAAACTTAGCAAGTTTTGCAAACATTAGCTACCTTAAACATTGTGTAAAGCGACAGTAAATGTGTGCTATGAGTTTTTTAACATCACAGAAACATGTATTATTATTCACCCAGCCAGATTTCAATAATTAAAAGAATCTCTAAATATATAAAATTAGGTCTCAAATCATGTATTTTATTTTCTTCTGTGTCAGGTTGTTGGAACTGAAGTGAAGTGCTGAGCACAGAGCATTTCAAAGTATAGAAAACAGGAAAGGAGGAAGTTGACCGAGGTACCAAGCTCATTCACTGTTACTGGAGCACAGAGTGAAAAAGGGGCGGGATTTCAGAAGGATAAATTATCAAGCGGGAAAAAAGCAAATCAGGCAGGTTTTCATCAGCTGGTTTGGAGCGAATAAACTCGCTGTCGGTGTAAGCTACGTTAATAAACAGAGTAGAAGTAGAGGTTGAAAACAAAAACAGTTGTTTGCGACCTGCCAGTAGATCTCAAAGAAGAAGAAACAAACCCGTCACCTTGGCCATCGATGAGGAGAATCAGGAGAGGTCTTTTAAGATTCTTTTCAAATTGGACGAGAAGAAATTTTTCTTTCATTGGACAGTCAATGTTGACAGCAGAAACAGTTTCTTCTTCTCTCAGAGCAAAAACAGCTGATCAGTCATGTGACTTCACTACATCAGAACTTATTCAGAAAAAGTGTTTCTCTCTCCCACTGAGCGTTAACTCAGACAAAAAAAACACCTCAAGTGATTGTAAAAACTTCTTACAAAACTGAGTTCTTTTTAAACTTTGTTTTCCACCGATGGAAACGTGACTAAATATATTGCTTCGACCTCATGCACATACCTGATCCACCCACACTTCCATGTCATCGTCAGAATACACACGACCCTCTTTAATACAAACGCAATGAATCCCACTCCCACCCTGTCTGTGCTAAAGAAGCTTTAGACGCCTCTGACCCACACATACATACTGTGGACTGTTAGAGGCTCTAACTGAAGAGCTTGATGAAGCAGCCATGGCAGTAGGGTTTGTCGTTCTGTTCTTTAAAGGTTCCTTTGTTGAGCTGTTTCAGGCAGAAGGCACACACAAAGTGCTCCGGGTGGAACTTCTTGGACATAGCTGTGATGCAGCGTCCCGTGATGGGCTTCTGACAGCCGGAGCAGAGGGAGCCACGGCGCTCGTGGTAGTGAACTTCACAGTAGGGCTGACCGTCGTGCTCAAAGAAACTTCCATTCACAAACGGGGTGAAACACTCCTGTAAACAGACACGACAGAGAGCAGAGGAAGATGCTGTCATTATCGTGTATTTTCATGCAATGATGCAGGTAATCTACTGCTAAATACCCAGAACTTTTACTCCAGAGAAACAAATATGTTCCTTAAGCCCATGTTTCCACTGCTGGAAGACCTGCAAAGATTAGGCAAATTACTCAGCTGACGTATGAACCAGCAACTCATCCAGATGCTCAAACCATTGGCCAGTCTGCCAGTCTGAGCTGCTTCTGTTACTGCAGTAGTACTCTTACTTTAATAAAAGCTTCTTCTGGCACCGTTTCCTGGTGTAAACAATGTTCGACCCGTTTAACTTGCAGGAGATATTTGCACGTTATCATTGTAGGTCACAGTTTCCAATTACTGCTGGATTTCTTCATCAGCATAAACGCTCAGAGAGATCTGGACTTTGTTGTCGGTCCATCTGTGGTTTGCAACTGCAGATTTTTTAAAAAATGTTGGCTGAAATAAAAAGCTGCAAGTACTTGACCAGAAATGTTCAGTACTGCAGGTTCTACCCCACATTTCCTGTACTCTTAGAAAGCACTATGCCCTGAGCAGGGCCTCTCTGGAACTGAATTTAGACCCTGGTTCCTGTGGTGGAAACACAGAGTTCCTCCAAAGGCCCCTAATCCTTGGGGAAAATTCCTGCAGTGGAAATTCTGCTTAAATTAAGCTTCCTGTTTAGGAATAAATTCTGTTTCTCCCTTCAGACAAGGAGACACTTGATTTCAGCAACTTTTTTTTACCTTTACTGGATTACAGTGACCTGCTCTTTTTGAAAACACCTGAGCAGCACCTGAAGACGTTACGACACTGAGCATCACTCTGCTTTATGTTTTATTACTGTCTGTGGAAATCTCATACATCACTGTACTCTCTATGGCCTTTTCTGTTTGTCTACAAAGCTTCTCATTGGTTGTCTTTTATATATATGAATCTTTGTTTGGGCTGGTTCCTTCTTATCTGTGAAAACATGTAATAAACCAAAACCAATACAACCGTCAGCTTTCACAATATTCTACATGTTGGTCGTCAGAGTTAGGACAGAACAGAAGAAGGCAGAAAATAAATATGCTGCCCTTTATTGGAATAATGTACTCAAACTAGTCACGAGTTGATTGGGGGAATTTATTTTTGTCCCCGACCTTGTACTGGATATGAACTGGATATTGTGCTCTCTTGTTTGTCGTGTTTGACAGTTGGTCACTCTATTCCCCATCACAACGAGACTTTAACTTGGTTAAATAAAGGATATAAATCTTATCGAGGTATTATACTGAAACTGTACAGACCCTGCAGACAAAACACTCGGGATGCCAGAGGCTGCTCAGCGCTGAGATGTAGTTCTCCAAAATGGCTCTGGCACAGCCGCCACATTTTGGTGCAAACATGTCAAAGTAATCCTTCCTGCAGTAGGCTTTCCCATCCTTTTCATGGAAACCTTGTCAGAGATAAAAGAAACAGACAAAAGATCAGTTAAGATAAACACAAACCAACGTTTGCACTGCGATGAATGAACAGTTTGTATAAAAATAATAACTCAGTACCTTCTGGGCCAAAGAAGGATCCACACTGAGCGCAGAAGAAGTGTTCAGGGTGCCAGGTCCGATCCAGCGCCGTCACAACTTTCTGAAGAGACACAACAACACTTACTGTCGGTCGACCGTAATGAAAAACAGATGTGACCAAACGTGGAAACACAGCAGTGACTCACATCCAGTATGGGCCCGTTGCAGTAGTAGCAGCGTGGGGAGAACAGGTTGTGGTAATCTTTCTCACAGTACGGCTGTCCTTCACGCTCAAAAAAGTTCCTGGAGCCGATCTCCTCCTGACAGTGTGTGCACACAAAGTGTTCAGGGTGCCACGTGCGGCCCATCGCAGTCACCACCTACGCAAACACAAGAGGACACTGCATTTTGTACACAAAGTATAAAAATGATTAGAATTACAATGACCATGTATCTTTAGTGTTTTAGTAGTGTGAGGACACTCTTGAAATTTTTAGGGGCTAAACAATTTCAAAAATTGAAGAAACTGAGCATCTGTGTCAGAAGTGGTGAAAAAAATGTATATTTTATGGGTCTTGTGCATCAAAGATTATTCAATTGTACCCCTGTAAATTTTCAACAAAGTGGCCCTCGTGGTACATTTCACATATGATGACGGAAATCAGTAGGTATATGTATCAGGTCAAGCTACACAAAAAAGTCTCTAAACCCTAAACCCAACAAATCGTCGGCCATTTTGAATTTACTGTGCAGTTTCCGTGCTGTTTTTAGAATTTTCAGGAAATGTTCTTTGTAGCTGAAGTAGTAGAAAGTAGGAGAAAGTAAGTTAAACACTACATTCAATGTGATATGATAACAAACGGAGAAAAGCAGGAAAGCTCCACAGCATTTTCTGACATTTTTGCATGAAAAATTATTTAAACCATTACTCGTTTTTTAAAACAATTTAATCGTTCAAGTCTTTTTTACCTCTCGCCCAGCTGGGCAGGTGACTTGCTAGATTTATAGACATGGCATTTTCTTTTCCCCGGGAAAACGAGAACTCCTGACCTTTAACATGACAGATGTATTATCTTAACAAATCATCTCACCTGTCCTACAATCGGTTTACAGCAGGCTCCACAGACTCCTTTAGCCACCGTCTGCACACCCAGTTTGTTCAGGTCGGACTGCAGACTGCCGAGCATGTTGTCCAGCTTGTTGACCTGCGTCGGAGGGCCACCGGGAACGCCACCTTTCCCCTGGGCCATAATCTGAAACGGTGCGATGATGACAACAGTTGAAGATGCGGCTGATAGACAGAAATATAACAGAATGAAGTCAGTGTTAAGTGTGAAGAACAGACAGGACAGGAGACGGGGATCGTGCCTGCATCGGAGGGAAGATTGGGTCGTACTCTGTCTGGCAGCCAACAGACACCAGCACTTTGGGTGGAGTCACCGGCTCCAGTGGTGGAGGTCGGGTCGGGGTTTTAAGAACGGGAGGAGGGGGCTCTGGTTTGGGGGCGGGAGGTTCCTGAATCGGGGCGGGTGGAGGTGAAGCTTTAATAATCTGTCGAGGTAGAACAGGAACCGACTCCTTCAAGTGGGAGGGGTGTGGAGGAGGGGAGGGAGGTGGGGGAGGAGGAGGTGGTACTGGGGGAGGAGGTACTGGGGGAGGAGGCTGCTGTGCTGGGAGAGGTCGCTTAGGTTCTTCTATGACAGGAGGGCGGCGAGGGGCGGGGGGAGAGAGAGGTGGGAGCACCTTCCTCACAGGGACGGGTGAGTCGGGGGGAATAATGATCTGAGGAGGAGGAGAGAAAACAGACAGGAAGAACACAGAGGAGGAGAACGTGAAGAAAACTAAAAAGAAATAAAAATAATATTTGGGGAAACTGCTGAGCACGCTCATGCCAACCTTGTCAACATCACTAGCGGCACTATCGCCACGGATACGCTGTGGTTTGGACATGACGATGACACCCTCCGTCAGCCAATCATCAGGGTGCTTCCGTCGGCGCTCCGAGCGGGCGATTCCAAACTTCCCCTGCAGCTCCTCGATAAGGCGGTCCTGAGAACTGTTCTTGTTCACGATGACGGGTCCCATCTTCCTGCGCAGGTGACCGTCGCGGTACATCGGGTGCACGTTGGGCGTCTCCTTCGTGCGTCTGATCACTGATTTGAGCTACAGTGAGGCGGAACGATGGTGAGCAGCTGATCAAACGTCCACAGCAAACATCACGCAGCTTTCAGCAGGTGAGTCACACTGGATGCAGAGGTCAGTGAGCTGAGAGTCACACATGCATGCTTCAAACAGTGCCACACCTCCCTATGAAGCCCCTCCCCCACAGTTCCCAGTCACTCAAAGAACCACAGCAACAGGCTGCATTAGAGTTCTTCACACAAAACTGGTGCAACAGGTCCAGAGGACTGTGGTTCACAGGCTGGTTACTGTGCTGGTGCAGATTATCAGTGAGTTACTTGTAAGTGCAGCATCAAAGCAACAACTCTTTCCAAGCTTCTACACCACTGGCTTCTGTCTGACTGTATTTCTGTCATTATCGTATTTTGCAAATTGAAACATAACACTGTTTTCTTCTGTCTCGTCTGTGGACTGAACAGTAAAATTAAAGCACCCTGTCAACTCTTTTTCAAGAAATTTTGACTTAACAGCTGCACTATGATGCTCTGGAGTTACTGGAAATGTCAGAAACAATCCTACGCAGCCACAACTGGAATCAAACAGTATAACACTAATAATATTAGTGTAGCCCAGGGGTCTTTAAAGTGGGGCCCATGGGCCATTGGTGGCCCTCGGAAATGTTTTGTGTGACTCCGGAGCATGACACGAAATACATGCATCAATCACAAATCTGACAACACGTTCATGGTTCTCCTGTGTGGCCCTCAATCATATGCTGGCTCTCCAAAACTTTGAGATCCCTGATCTAACGTCATCTTTATATGCAACTTCACAAAAACATCACGTCTAAACAGAATGTATAGACATGCAAGAAAGAACAGGCTGCTTGGTAGGACTGCACAATTCAGCACAGCTGCAGTAAAATCATAATATGGCCAAATGCAGCATTATAATGAGGTACTGTGGTGCTGCTGAGAGGATCTGTCCTCTTGTTCTCTCCTCCTCTTGAGAGCGTTTGATTGGTACAGAACTCAATATATAATATCACATCTAGTTTTGTTTTCAGTGTGCATGAAAATTAAAACTGATCATTTCCACTAATCGTACTGCAATCGCAATTTCAATCAAAATAATCACAATATGACTTTTCTACCAAATCATGCAGCCCTACTATCAGCTGATCAATCAACTGATGAACTGCTTTAGTTCTACTTCTATATATCTGTGTTAAAAGGACATGGTGTTTATACTAGTGAGCAAACTAGTAGATAAATATCTGGTATCATGTTTCAGTTTTTCAATAAGCCACGAGAAAAACCCTCAAAGCAGAAGGCAGCTGGTCACATAAAAGCAACAAACGAGTCAAACTGTGAGCAGAGCGAGGCGGTGTGTCTCAGGCAGGAGTAGACACACATACGTGTCCTGATGCAGAGACTCTGTCTATATTGGGCGTCTGCAGCAGGGGCAGGTCCAGGGCCACGTCTGGGGTCCCGGGGCAGGAGGACGGGGTCATGGACTCATCCATCCAGCTGGCCTCTGTCAGCGGGGTCATGCTGCCGTCTGTGTACGGCCTCTCTGTGTAGGGCGTCATGGTGCCGTCCAGTCCGTCATGGAAGGACATGGACAGCTCCTCGTCAGCCCAGTCCAGGTCTCCATTCCCGTCAGTGCCCCCATCCACAGACTCGTCTGTAATGGTGTTGGTGGTGCTGGTGAAGGTGTCGGGCTGGATGCTGTTTCTGTCCATGGGGAGGACGAGCTCCTCCTGCACCTCCTGCTCTCCTCTGCCCAGACTCTGAGCCTCCGCCTGCAGCCGCGGCTCCTCCATGGTGTGATTCTGCGTGAAACTCATCGCTAACAGTTTGTCCAGAGCCTCGTCCAGGGACGGCTCCGCCACCGGGGGCTGCTGGACGGACAAGGACGGGGCTGACGGTGTGGACTCTAGCAGCGGTCTGGCCGGAGGAGAGGGGACCATCAGAGGAGAGACAGGAGACGGTGAGGATGTTTTTTGTGCAGGAGGAGAGACAGACAGAGCAGCAGGGAGGGGGGATGGAGTCTTTGGAGCTGAGAGAGGAGGGGTGAGGGTTTTGGACGGAGGTGGAGAGGTGGAGAAACTCAAATCCAGGTCATGAAAAGAAGAAGACGGTTTGCTCATCGTCTCAGGAGGACATGAGAGTTTATTCAAGGGTGAGATTCTTTCTACAGACGGACTGGGGGACTTTGAGGACTTGTGGTCCAGGACGGTGTTAACTGAGGTCAGTGAGGGGGTGGTGGTGGAGTTGGACAGACTTGGACTGTTTGTCATCAGGTTGGAGTTAGAGGACGCGGACTGAGAGAGAACAAGCAGTGTCTTAGTTTGGGAGGACAGCATGGAAGCAGAGACATCTATCATCGGGTCCAGGTCCAGGTCAGAGGCTGCAGACAGTGAGGACAGAGGACTGTGCGGAAGGGGACGGTTCAGATGGGACAGGCTGCCGTCTCCTCCGTCCTCATCTATGTGCAGCTCAAAACCGGCGGGCAGACAGAGGACAGGAGAGACGCAGGCAGATGGGTGGGAAAGGAAAGAAGAGGCCACAGGGGTGATGGAGGAGGAGGAGACAGGAGGATGAGGAGACACTCCTGCAGGGTCCAGCAGAGAGCCCAGAGAGCTGGGCTGGAAGACAGAGGAGCAGAAGGAAGATAAGAGGAAGAGGACAGAGAAACGATCAGGAAAATGACAGCTGATAAAGTGAAGCCTCAGTGTTTCGTCCTTGTGCTGGTTTGTACCTTGAAGTCAGACAGAGACGCCATCAGCTCATCCAGCTCTCTGGTGGCACAGGAAGCTGAGATTCTGGCCTGTTGCTGAGACGGTGTGTCCAAATCACTGTGGTGAGACGTGGGGCTGAAAAATAAAAAAACAAAAAAACAAAACAAGATTTATATTAACATTCAAACATTGAAGCAAACAGTGGAAGTCAAACTATCTATTGTTCCCTTAGTTTCCCTCGACTCTCTCTTGGCAGAAAACTGTTTAGTGTGTCAGTCCCACATCAGTAACTACGTCGCCGGTTCAGTTCCAGACGGGGACTTTTGTCAAATCTGCCTCTCTCTCCTAACGTTTCCCATCTGGGTCTTAGCTGTCAAATGGTCCAATAAACAGTCCCTCCATAAAACACGGCTTTTTGTTAATATTCTATTTAAAACTTCATAAATTTGGTTAAATAAAAGGTAACAAAATTATTATTAAAGTTCACTTCGAAGGATAAGGTTATTCATTCATTTCCAACATGGACAGTGAAAGACGAGCTGCACTTGGTGGATCCCTGGTTCATGTTTTTGTTATTAGCTTCTCGTTGTCCAGACCAGAAGAAGAAGAAAAACTTAATGAGCATCATGGAGGCTGGTGTTATTCATGTTAATATATCTGAAGTTGCAGTGGAGCGACAGCGAGTACCTGGGCGAAGGCACTGAGCCCTCCAGCTCATCCAGCAGACTCTCCACGGTGGGTCGCGCCTCGTCCAGCCTCGTCCCGTTCCTCTTTGGTTTCTCCTGGGGGGGCGGGCTCACCATGATGTCAGGGCCGCTGCCGTTCTCGTAGTGGGTGATGCTGCAGGACGGTAAGGGTGGAGCTGCCTCTTCTGTGGACACAGGACACGACAACTGAGTCTCCTGACCATAAACTAAAGGTGCAAGTTTCTTTTAAAGTCTGACCTGCCAATTCCAACTTTCTTTCTCTCTGCTTCGGTCTTTACAACGGATGAGCATTTAATAGAAATGTTATCAAAATCACAATATAATCTAGGGCATTTTTCAAAGTGCACATATTTGATCTTTTTTATAAAACTGTTGTGGTGCTGCAGACGTGTCCATCTTTGTAGGGCTGCAACTAATGATTATTTTCAATATCAGTTAATCTGTCAATCACTTTTAGGATTAATCGATTTCTTGTTTGGTCCATAAAACATGAGAAAATGTTGATCAGTGTTTCCAAAAGTCCAAGATGACGTCCTCAAATGTCTTGTTTTACCCACAAGACAAAGATATTCAGTTTACTGTCAGAGAGGAGCAAAGAAACCAGAAAATATTCACATTTAAGAAGCTGGAATCAGAGAATTTGTACGATTTTCTTTTAAAAAAAGAAAAAAGAAGATCAATTATCAAGGCAGTTACTAAGTAATTTAAATCACAGCAGAAATCAGACCTTAAATGTTTTTCAATGAGAATAATGATGTAAAAATTATCATCCCCTCTAATATTGCATCATAATACAATATCAGTAAAAATAATCGCAGCCCTAGTCTTTTCACTCATTTTTGCTGCTTATATTCTGTGCAATCCAATCCATTTTCCAGTGCAATTAACCTTTACAAAGCAACACTTCTACATCATTTTCTCTTAATATAATGCTACACACTGTGTGTGTATTGCAACATGTGTGTAATTATCCTGCTGTTATCCATACATAGTCATATATCTGTCCATATATCCAATCAATATATCTGTTGAAGTGAAAGGTGTATATGGTGTATAAAGTCTTGAGTGTACAGTTTGTTCAATTTCATACTTTGTATCTTAAAATTCCATTTTAAATATTTGTATTTTATTTTTTATTTTATCCTTTTTCTACCTGTACTTTTGTTTGAGCTGCTGTAACACGAATTTCCCAGTGTGGGATCAATAAAATTTATCTTATTTTATCTAATCTTACCAAAATGGTGTTTTAAGTGTCTTATTGATCCCCCATGTTACAGAGGTTGTTCCTACACAGCTCAGTTTGTCCTTGCAGGTGTTACAAATTGTGAGCTTTGTGTTTTCTTCACTCACAGAGAAGAACTTCCACAGCAAGAACGTGTTTGCATGTTTGCATGTGTGTGACTGCGACCAGCACCATTTAACATGGCTGTGTGGCTCTTTCATCAGCCAGTCACAAAGCTGAAAATTGGCCGACTAACCGGTGCATCTTTAATACAAACTCGAGGCTGTGTGTGTACCTGTGGTGGGGAATGACGGGGAGCTCTGCTGGACTGCATTGAGCTCCAGCAGCAGCCTGTCGAGCTCAGAAAGGTTACTGCCCAGGGCAGAGGTCATGGCTGCTGTGGACGAGTCGGACGACTTCTGTTTGTTTGGAAAACTGAGGAGGAGACAGACAGAGACAACTGAGAACAGCAGCTGCAGGACGGATGATACTCTAAACTTTACACACAAACATTTCAGGTGTGCGGCTGGTTACCTGTATACGTGGTCCTCTTCAATGTGAGACAACGGAGAGCTGCTACTGTCCCTGGACCAGGAGCTCTTCTGGGCTGAACCTAAAGACTGCAGAGTGAGACATCAGTGAGACAAACTGAGAAAGCAACCGACATCCATCTGGACAGACAGACATTCATTCTGCCACAGACTGATCCCCACAACAGACTCAAACTCCACAAACCTCTTTTACCATGTATAAAAAAATCTGGGAGTTCATATAACAGGCTTATTACTCTACAAATGTAGAAAACTTGGTGTTTTACTTGACAGCGACCCTATTTTGAACAGCCATATAAAATCATGCTTCTTTCAGCTTGGAAAAAAATCTAAATTTAAACAATTTAAAACCTTGTAACAGTCATGCATGTTGTCATCTGTCTCTGTTTGTGGAGAAAGATGAAAGCATGAATGACTAAAATGACAAATCTGTCTCCTCACTGTAACTCATACAAAATACAACCACCAGGATTTCTGACAGGAACCAGGAACCAGGAACCAGGAACCAGGAGCGCATTACTCCCAGCATCCTTACACTGGCTGCCTGTAAACTTGGAACAGATACATTTCAGACCTTTTAATGCTCCATGTGCCAGAACAGGTTCTGAGTTCCTCAAATGTTCCACTCGTGGTGGTTCCCAAATCTAAACTCAAACATTAAGGCAACAGTGTTTTTAAGCTTTAAGTCTTTGTGTAAAGCAAACCTCTATAGTTTGGCATTCCTGTGATCTCCTACATTACCTTTTCTACACCAACTGGTTTTAATATTTTAGTTGTTATTTTTATTTGTTTTATTACTGTATTTTGTCTTTTATTACTTATTCTGTATATTGTTTATTGAAGGTGCCATTGTTCTTTCTGTGTTATAATTAGCATGTTGAGTTGTTTGTTGATTTTATCCTGTAAAGTATCTCGTAAACCCTGTTTTAGGAGGGCGCTACATGAATTAAGTTAATTATTAGTCTATTATTTTGCCTGCATCTGAACCATATGGCAAAGGATGATACAGATGGAGGGAGATACCAGCTGTGGTTGCAAGTAACATCTTCAAAAACTGTTTTAGGACTGCAACCAACAATTATTTTCATAGTTGATTAATCAGTCTATTATTTTCCAGATTAATCAGTTCATAGTTGTTTGTTTTAAAATGTCATAAAATGGTAAAAAGTGTCGATCAGCGTTTCTCACGTCTTGTTTTACCCACAACACAAAGATATTCAGTTTACTGTCTGAGAGGAGTTAAGAAACCAGAAAACATTCACATTTAAGAAACTGGAATCAGAAAATCTTGCCTTTTCTTCTTAAAAAGATTACTCAAACCAATTAATCAATTATCAAAATAGTTGCAGATAAATGTAATAATTGATTAATAATTGATTAATTGTTGCAGACCTAGATTGTTTTAAGTTAAGTGTAAAATGTAATAAGAATCAGGCCTCCCCATGTGGTCATTTTATATAAACTACTTATTCATTATCATGACCTGGATATGAAATGACTTTATATAAAGATCTGATATTCTGGTTGCAGAGACGTACCTGCTGAGAGGAGTGATGGGAGTCCGGCTGGTCGATCAGGGACCCGTTCAGAGCCTCAGCTGAGGGTGGAGGAGGGACTGGAGGCGGGACTGACACATCCTGGTAGGAGTGTCCTCCGGTGGGGATGGAGTAGGGCGTCTCGTCAGACAAGAACACAGGACGCTTCGAGATGTGGGACGTAGTAGATTCCAGGTCCGCAAGCAAAGCGTCTGAAAGATTTGATAGTTAAAGTTTTACTAAACGTCACAGTGATGACTTGTGTGTTGATTCGTCCGTGTTTTACTTCCATCTTACTAACAATCTTCATCAAAATCAAACACAGTAATTCTTCATGTCACTGGAGTAAATACATCAGAGTCAAATTCCTGAAGTGTTTGTGGAGACATGACTGGGCAGGAGACCAATGAATTCTTTACTGGGGCTGCTGGGAGCTCTGAGGAGACGACTGACGGTGGTGTCCGGCTGTAAACAGACAATGGCAGCGAGTCACCGTCTCTCATTCCAGCCTGTCACCAAAAAAAGATTCTCCTCAGTGCAGATCATCCACCAATGAGGTTCAGCCAAGTGACCAACACTGTGTGACATCAGTGAACACAACTTCATACCTAAACCCATCAGGCCTCCATGAAACATCCCCCTGAAATCCCCAACATACTTTCTCCCAAGTCCACACTACAAATATAACCACAATGACAGCTACCTGTCTGAGAGCTTCATCTGTCATTTCATGGTCTTATGTTGCATTCACGTGCAGTCGGAATAATTGGAAAAATGACTCACTGGCTGGGAAAATTCATCTTAACTACTCCTCAGAAATATAACTTGCCAAGTTGTTGACATCATTCATGCATACAAATGGCAGATGAAAGTGAGTGTTTGATTACTGTAAGAAACTTTTTATTACTTCATATATTTCATGTCAACTTTTTGCTCACATTTAATTTGTCATGTTATATGCTATTAGGTTGTAGCGTTGGAAATCTCTAGGCAAATCATGATTTGATTCCAACTGAGAGGGTTATGATGCGCTTATAAAAAGATTCTAAATGCATCTAAATCTGATATATTATTTATTTTTTCTCACTATGCATCTGCTTGTTCTGACATTATACTATATCTTCTGACATTTTATGGACCAAACAACTAATGGATTAATCAGCAATATGATCAACAGATTAATCAAAATGAAAACAATGATTAATTGCAGCCCTGTTGACCTGCTATACAGCCTGACTGAGCAGATACATCATTTCTTTTATTTCTTTATCTAAAGACTGGACCATTTAAAGTAATGCAATGCAATTTCAAGCAGTTTCAAGCACTTTTCAAACCTTTAAACACCACATTAGTATTGAAGTGTTTTCCAGGGCCAATAGACAGTCAACAGGGTTTTTCAAAGACATGTTGAAAAGGGAAGGCCCTGACCATAAAGCTATTTGAGGATATTGGCATGGAAACGTGTGATAACTCCTGACTTAGATTAGTTAGAAATGTTATTGTATTATTAGCATTAATCCTGATAACCAGTCAGTCAAGGCATATTTTAGCGGTTGTAGGGACTGTTTTAGTGCAGCAAAGCTTCAAAGTGTTTAAGCAACATAAATCTTCACTGGGACACTCAACCACCACACAGACGCTACAACAAGTACAACAACAACAACTCTACACTACTCTTTGTGGCGTCCATGTTGTTAAAAGTTCATAAACACGCCGAACGCTCGGGACATGGGACCATCCGAGGAGCACAAAGCAGCAGACAGACAGAAAGTGTTCCCAGGGTTGAGGGGGTACACGGTTACCCTGCTGAGTGTTCAGTGGAACGCAGGAACAAAATAGACTCTTACATCACACGATCCATCCATCCTCAGCCTGTCCAGAATAGACCGCACTCACCGGCTGCATACTGTTACACTACAGACCAGGCTGAGAGCGGTCACTGTCTGTTTCATGAAATCACCGTGCTTCAAACTCAGAACACGAGAAGAAAACTGTCCGACTGAACAGACGGTCCAACAGACAACCAGGCCTCCTCCAAAATACAAACTACACAAATATAAAATGTCGCTGTGAAGTCGAGATCTGTTCACGCATGAAAACTTCTATTCACTGGAGGTTATTTCAAGAAACAACACAAGTCTGCAAATAAAATAAATATAACTGATGATGCATTTTTCTGTTATCTGAAATAAATCTACTTAAAATTCGTCACCATTCTTTCACACAGCGTTACATTAATCATACTAGGTGTCAGCAGCAAGATAAATATTAAAAACTAAAAAAAAGAATGCTGAGCTTTTGAGTACACAGACAGAGGCCTGGACAATATATCTGAAAAACCTGTCATAAAGTTTCATATCTGTCGATATGGATAATTGTTTTTTTTATTACCCGCCCTACACAGACACGTGGATCATCACTGAATACTCAGAAGGACATCAGTGAAACTGACACAGACACTGCCTTCATATCATCCATATAAAAAACAAAATGAACAAAATATCTGAATAATCAAGTTTGTAATAAACTGGATATGTTTCTCCTGATCTGTGTCAACATTAATTTAACAAAAAAACAATGAATGAAATGAAAATGAATGAAACAAAGAGTCCCCAGTAATCCAGCAATACAAACATTTAAATCAGTTAGTTTTTTGTTAGAAAGCCAGTATCTGTACTCACATTATTTGTTCCACCTGTTGAATCTGTAATATCCTCCAGACAGAGATACTGTCTGTGTGCATGTGAAGCACAGACAGCAGTCCAGACAAAGACAGTGTGAGCAACACGCAGTGATGGGAGGCTGACAGTCGGCTGTGGGGAGTGGTCTGACACGCTGTCAGTAACACTTTCTCTTCATAACAAACACTGTTTCTCCTTCAGATTTGATTTTATTTCTCCAGTGATCCACCCAGAACATTTTTTTTTTTTTTTACAAAGTGCACTGATTATGTCAAAGTCATCTTTCTCTTCTTTGGTTCAGTCTGTTAAAAGTTCTCATTCAAACATTACACCAAACTTCATTCTCAAATTTAACACTTTAAAGTTTCTTTGCTTGGATGAAAATGTAGACTCTAAACTCAAAGAATATTTATGTTAACGTTCTGAAATCCACAAGAACAAGTCTTTGCATCAGTATAAATCTGATCACACAGCACTTATTAAGGATAAGATTATTTTTTACTCCTGTTATTTCATTCTTCTAAATCAGTGGTGAAGAACATCAGGGTCTGTTTTCACAAAGATAGACTTTGATTATCACTTAGATTTAAGTCAGACTTCAGACAGATGTCTAAATTCTTCGGGTGCACAAAGCAGTTTAGTTTTTGACTATCTTAAGTATGAATGAAATCTGGGTAAATTAAGACCTTTTTCAGAATAAAAGAAAAATGGTCGACCGAGTGACGACATCCAACCGCTCAGCTCTGTTTACTCCAGCAGAGAATCCGTGTCTACTGGAGGAATTTCACATTTCACTTAGAAAGTTGAGCGAACGTGTAACAATACAAAAAAAAAAATCTGATATGAAAAAAAAAAACAGTATTAAGAGTGAACATTGTTAATCCCACCAGAGAGAAGAGAATCAAAGATGTTCAGAAAAGATAGAAAATATGGTACATGATGAAAAGAAATCATTTTCTCCAACACAATGTTAACAAACCAAAAACTTCTGAGCCACGTTTTCCTCTTTTTTTGTTGTTGGGTTCTACTGATCAGTTGGTGGCACTGATTATTACCATGGTAACATGGCTCAGATTCAATATTGAAAATCGATTGAAACGACCTTTCAGTTTCACAAATTGAATCAAAAAGGCAGAATATATGATTCTCTGAGTATATAATATTTATTTTTGGCACACATTTTGTCTTAATCAAATAATCCACATCAAATGATTTTAAAGTTGCAGGAAGCCATATTGAGATTTTGATAAAAAAATCAGGCGTACTGATGAATTCTCATACTCAGGTATGAATTCAGAAAATCAATACACCCAACAGCCTCGTAACTTTACGTGCAGACGTAAGTCTCTTATGTTAAATCGTATTTAAAACTGCAAACAGTTTACAGAGAAAGTGCGACAGTGGTGAGACTCTCACACACCTCTACACCTCTTCATCAGAGTCTTCATCAGAGTCTTCATCAGAGTCTTCAGTCCAAAGGGAGGTCCTTCCCAGAAGCTGAATGTTGAAGTCATGAAGTTTGACATAAACCACATGGGAGCACCGGCCTATTTAAAGCATGAAGCTCAGTGAGTAGCCCATGTCTGTGCAAATGTGCTAAAATATCATGACCAGCTCAAAATAATCTGCACCTGGTGCTGACATGCTAAACAAGGTCTTACTGAAGTTGACTTTGTCACTCATAAAACAAAGACTCCATAGAGAAAAATACCTCCACTGCTTTTGGGACAAAGGTGAGTCATAGGGAAAAAAAAAAAAACATGTGGAATTTATATTGAGGTTTTAAAAGTCATCAGAGAAAAGAATAAATACCTCAGAACTTGCTAATTATGGTTGTGTATTCCTAGAAAGTTCTTTCTGTGGACAGAGAGGACAGCCAGACTTCCTCTATAACGAGATCTCTGGACTCATTAGACCTCGTCCCACCTGCTGATACTACACATGTGTGACCGAGACACAGATCATCATCATCATCATCGTCATCATCATCATCATCTCCACAGGGGATCTTTACACACAGATTCATTCAAATCAAACTAGGCCTCGTGTTTCCTGCGACGGTTGTTCACATCCACAGAAATCATGTTTCAGATGAGGAAGATTTTTAAATGCTTTTATTTGTGAAAGAACTGAACAGTCCCAGTGACAATTAGGGTCACGATCAATATCTATGTGCTGCTTTCAGCCATTTATTAGTTGTCCTACACACTAGGGCCACAACTAACAATCATTTCCAATATTGATAAGTCTGCCGATCATTTTCTCCATTGATCGTCCTCAAATGTCTTGTTTTGTCCACAACCTAAAGATATTCAGTTTACTGTCAGAGAGGAGGAAAGAAACCAGAAAACATTTGAGAAGCTGAAATCAGGAAACTCTTTTCTATAAAAAAAAGACTTAATCAACTTAATAAATTTAATATATGTTTCAAAATGTTTTTTTTTAGTTGCAGCTCTACTGATCATGTGAACTGATAACATATAAGATTCAAATCAGATAAAACACAAATTCAGAAACTGTAATAAAACTCTTAAACCTAATCTTATGTCACATTTTCATTAGGTCATTGAGCTGCCGTAAAACTGTAAAGTTCCTTAATTACTCGGAATATAAGGTGAGTAAAAATGGCAACCATATTTTCAGTTTTGGTAACCAAAAGCTAGTATCTGGTTTCCAGCCCTGAAATTATTTCCACCATGTTTTTAGTCTGAATCTTCACTGTAGATCTTTAGCTTGGAGTCACGTTCACATTCAGTCTGAACTGTGTGTGTTTGTGTTGCGACTGCGTGCAAACGGCATGTCAGGACTTAAGTAGACTTGGATTATGCCAGACAAGCTGTATGGAGGCATATTACGTTTTTTTTTTCCCCCAATTGTTTTTTATATTTGAAAACGGGTCACCATTCACTTACAACGTTTGGGAGGTTCTGCGACACTGTTCTCCTGTGAAACTCCAGCAGAGTTTTTCAGACTAACAAAATAAACCCAACCTTCAGTCGTCATGAGGGGGAGGAGATAATGACTGAATTTTCATTTCGGGGTGGATTATCCCTTTAAGCATCAGAAAATATGAATACAAACTTTCCAGCTCACATCCTTTTTGTAGCCTTTGACTAAAAAGCCTGTATTACACACACACACACACACACACACACACACACACACACAGCGTCCTCAGTGACTATTAACTGCATCTCTTTGCTGCAGGTCAAAAAAGGAGAAAGGCTGAAATGTTCTCACGTCCCTCCGTTGCCAGAGGAGGGCAGCATCGTGTCTGTCCCGAGCACAGACAACAAGCTTTGTCAGTCTCAGTTTGGTCCATGAAGAGTTTGAAGCATTAAGAATGCAAACATGCACTGTAAGCCAAGTAACAGGCTAATCTTTTCCATTCCAGACAGGGGGCAGGAGCCACAATGGACAAAGTCCAACTCCGCTCTAACAGCATCCTGACTCAATAGTGCATTGTGAGCAAGAACTGGGGGAATAAAGCTGTCATCAAACAGAGAACGACTGGGACTAATAATTCAACATGAACTCATTTAACAACAGACAGACTTAACTTTCTGTCAGGGGAACATCTGTGGTCACACTGTGGTAACTAATCTCCATTACACTCAACAAACAACTCATGTTAATGTGGATACTGTACACATTCTTGTGGCAGTGGGTACATGTACTGTCCTGCCTGTGAGCCCCCCCCCCCCCCCCCATGCCACAGTCCTGCAGTGTTTATCAGATTGGAGTGAAGGTGCGCGGGGAATTCCACACATTCCTGTGTCCGCTACAGAGAAAGAAAGTAATCAGGCGGGGACACGGAGAAGGTGGCTCTGGGAAGGGTGCATACAGTCGCTCTAATCCAGGGAAACATCATTTAAAAGAACAGTTCAACCCAAAATCAAAAACACAGATTTTGGAGATATCAGCTGCAGAGCTGCCTGCTTCTCTTCAATATAATGGAACTAGATGACACTCACAACACATTTAAAAAAACTCAAATGCAGTGTCTCTTCCCAGAAATCATAACCTAGTTTCTAAACATAATTCACAAATGTTGTTGTGAGCAGTTTCATATAGGAACTATTTTCTTTCTATATCTGCCAGCTCTAGTAGAAGGAAGTGTGCATTAGGGATCTTCCTGTTGATTAAACGCAAACAACAATGAGAAAACACTCAGGCAGTTAAAACTGAGCACAGCTTATGAATTGCTCTACACTACATAGTCTACACTAGCTAAATCATATTTTAAATGCTGCTTAAATGTGTGGCGCTTTGCACCACATAATGTGAACAACATTATCCGTCAAAACATGACAGCAACTCACAAAATGCTTCATCTTTTCAGACCTAAAAGGATCACAGTGTCGGGGGGTAAACAACATTGTTCACCCGGTGCTGATGTCCGCTGTGGTCTGTGAGCCTGTCACACAGCGAGGCTGCTGTAAGCAGCGCTAGCAGCGTGAGTACAGAGTGCATCTACTCATGGATGAGAGGCCTGTCCATGTGGTGATACGGCTGGCAGGTGTAGTTTGGTAGAAAGAAAATAGTTCCTACATGAAACCGCTCGCAACAAGGTGCGTGGCTTATCTTATTTTTCCTGCGCTGATATGAAAGTGATTTTGAGTAATCTGCACCCTGTTGTGCAGTGACAGATGTGTCTGTTGCAGCTGGATGTCCACCTGCTAAGCGCCGTTAATCAGCACGAGTGATGAGTGAATTTCAAATCCTTCACTGCAAACTCTTTTTCTGTCTCTTTTCTATGATTTGATCTGACACTCTTCATCTCCGTTCTCTATCCGACCGCTCACCAAAACTCTGCTATAATAGTTGATGCTATGGATATGATTTAGATTGTGAATTATTAAGTGATATTGTCGCGTTGAGCACAGACACACAGCCTTTGACTTTACGTTCTCTGTAAATGCACCGATTGCAATTTTTTTTTTTTGATCTGTTGATTCCAATATTGGCCAATTCCGACCTTCAGTCTTTCTAAAATTAATATAAATATATTTATCTCCATTTTGCAGCCTAGACGGAGTGTGTTGCCCTTTGTGAATGTCTGCTGGCCCCTCTGATTATCTCTAATAACTGACATACCATTTCTCCTCTCTCAAACTTTATCAGAGAATTGTATTATGGTGGGGGAATATGGTGACAAAACCACATTTCCCATGATGCCTTGGCCTTGAGCTGCACCGAACTGAATATTTATTTACGTTTGCTTTTTTATGTTTCAAAATGCAAATGTTTCTTTTTGTGTTTGTAACAGGGGTGCGACAGATTGCAGTTGGCCCGTGGTCCGTAGAGGTCGGCCCCCGACGGTTCGACACGTACGTGATCTGCAGACTAAACATTAACCAGAGTGGAAAACAGTTTTACTGTCGCTGCTGATGTGTAACCAATCAAAAAACCAAAGGGCGGGATTTTAAGTGAGACAACAGAGCGTAGAATTATGGTATTTAAGAGTGTATATAATGTGTGTATCTATAATGTGTACTATAATAAAGTATAGTATAAGTAGTAAACTTAGTTTTGTGATCCACTGCTGGCTGTAATGTGTCTGTTCAGAACATATGGGTTTATGTTGGTAACAGTAAATTTTGAGCTGGTTTATAATTTGAACTATTAGTGAGACGACTGTTTCATTACTCGACTCGACTAAAATTTCACTGCCCACCCTCCAGTCATCAGATCAGGTACTGGTGATTATGAATAACTATATGATGTCTGTATGACCAAATGATATACTGACAAGATTTCTGGAATAAGACAAGACGGTTGAGTTTTTTTAAACATAATTTTTGGCTCTTTGATCACCTCAAGCTGAGTGTCATTTAGTTACATTATACTGGTGAGAAGACACATATTTCTACAGCTGATAACTCTGCAAAAAATATCCAGATGGATAAGCAGCACTAGAGACCAGAAGAAAAACATGTATTTTTGTTTTTGGGGCGGCCTGGTCCTTTAACGTCCAACCTGTCTCAACTGGAATCAAAATGATGTTCTGTAATAAAATCTACTCAAGCAGAACACACGTTCTTCTGATACCACAGGATTTTAGGGAGGCAGGAATGTGTTCGAATACAAAACACCATCTGTCAGTCCAGAAAATGAAAATAATGTGTTGACAATTACAGGAGCCGTTCCACTAACTGCAGCATGCCTGGAATTCCAGGATAAGAGAGATGTCAATGTTTTTACTGCCCATTTCCCACAGAGCGGCCGGCCGGGGAGTACAGTTCAGGGTGGGGGGGGTGGGGGTTCTGTCTAATCTGTTCTATTAACATGTGGGCAGCAGTGATGGGTCCACAGAGTCCACAGCTCACCTGTTTATAGCCAGGGAGAAAGAGAGCAGAACTGGCCACAGGCCCACACCGAAACCCTACCCCTTCAGGCCAACCCGACACGATATTTATATCAAACAAGACAGGCAGGGGCCCGGGGAGAGGGGGCGGGGCTGAGATACCAGCAAGACAGGCTGCGAAGACCAGGGACGGACAGAGAGTTTGAGTGACTGGGATAAAACAGATTAAATGATGAGCCAACAGAGAAATATTCCCATAAAAGTCAAGTCTGACACCTGAATCTACAGCAGAATACACACAGGCTGCACAGACAAAGGATGAAAGAGTGTAACAGCATAAGACAGAAGCATCTCAGGGTGATCACTTCAAAATAAACACACCTAAAAATACCCTGCCAAGCAGCCCCATATCCGAAAGATGACACGCCCCTCGAGAGAAGGCTGCACCAAAATAAAAGCACTTCCCCACAGAGCAGTAAATCAGATGACAGCCAGGGGAAAGTCTACAGACTGATGTAACACCCAGTCACTGAGGACACATTCATATCCACGCATGTGTGAGGACGTATGTCACTGAGTGGCCCTTTGTGCCACAAGACGGGGTGAGACAGGAAGACCCTCAAAGAAAGGCTGTCTTGTCCCTCTTTGACTGAAAACATCAAACCATCCTATAGAAGAGCCATTAAACAGCTAAATCTTCATAGATTCAGTCAGAGGTGCCATGATTTATTGATTATTTATCATCTAAATCCTTGAGTCAAAGAGAAGAAGAAAAAAGCTCATCATAATCTCCTGAAACTGACAGATTTAAATCGCTTCTTTGTCCAACCAATAATCCAAAACCCAAGGACAGAGGTTCATGTTTTTGTTGAATTTGATCAGTTTTGGTTTCAGTATGTGAACTACAGCCCACACGACCAGACGTCCCGTCATCATCACCTACGCAAGCCGCTTCTCCCTACACTCACAAATGATTGGTTTGTAGACGGCCGCGTGTCTGACATCAGTTCAGTTCTTCTTGGAAAATAACTGAAAAATGTCAGCAGTGTTTGGGTTCTGGACTGTTGGTTGGACAAAAGAAGACATTTAATGATACCACTTTGGGCTCTGAACATCTTAATTAAATAAACAAATAAGGAAAATAACTGGCAGATTAATCAATAATGAAAATAACTGTTAGTTGCATCCCTAAAACACAAATATACTCAATTTACTTTAATGCTAAGATAAATAAAAACAGCAGGTTCTCAAATTTGAGAAGTTGTAGCTATAAAATGTTTGACTTTTTTGCTTGAAAAATGGTTTAAATTGTTAATGGAATATTTAAATAGTTGCCATTTATCTGTTTATCGACTAATCATTGCTGCGTTAAATCAGGCCCTGTGATTAAATATGTATAACTGTTTAATACCAGCATTTGCTATTTGACAAGTTTTAATAGACTTAGTGATATGGACACATTTCAGTCATTATCAGTAAGACACTAAGGTTCAACACACAGCATCGTGTCAGAGAAGAGTAAATAAACTGAAAATATTCACATTTAAGAAGCTGAAATCTGAGAATTAAATAGCTGACAACTAATCAATTAATCAGATCATTGCAATTCTACATTGTTTGGTACAGATCGCTGCAGAAAGCAGACCTTTAATAAGTTTTTTGATTGAGATGAGAATAATGATGAAAAAAGTATCATTCCCTCTAATATTGCAAATAATATTGCAAGTGCAATATCAGTAAAAAAAACTTTTCAAAATAATTCAGCCCTATGAGTAACATTAGAAGACTCCAGCAGATTCCTGCTACATCACTCAGACCTGTCAGGAAAATAATCAGCACTGCTCTGTGAGCCAAGTTACAAGGCCAGAGGACAGGATGGTAACGAAACGGAGGAAGGCAGGAGGAAAAGTCTGTCCTGTGAGCAGGATTACAGCCCGAAGGCCCACAGCTGCTCACTCCACCACTGTTTCGTGGCCTCCAGCAGCTCTGACTCTGCTCATTGTTTTCTGCTGGGTTTCCTGAGGATGTGGGGCAGGGTCTGTTGCCTGAGCGATGAGCTCAGCCATGCAGCTCTCTCTTCCCCAGACCCAGAACAGGATGGGCGTGGAGGCCGGGAACAGGACTGATTTACAGTCAGGAGCTTCCCTCTAGCTGGTTAGGGCTGGTATGCACTAACCTCACAGCTCTCATGGGGTGATGATAGCTAGTCTGGTAACACTAACTGTGTGCCGCCGCCCGCCACACTGGGACACAGAAACCACGAAGACCTTCAAAGATCTTCTGGTATGCTGTGTAAACACTGTAAACATTTAAGAGCACGCTGCTTCTACAACTCTTCCTCCTGCCTGGAGAAACAGACCTTCCTCTGCACGGTGATCAGCTGATACTGTTACAGTGCATCCGACGCACAGCTGTGTGTTTACAGGAGGCATGTTTAGCAGGTGCATCTGTCTGTTTCACCTCCTCTAGAAACACATGAGCCTCAGAGAGTCTGCAAAACAGAGCCGAGATGAGGCCCGTCTGCTGTCTGCTTAGTGTTTCTTCTCAGATGATCACAGACTCTTCAGTGTTTTACTCACTCAGCCGAACGTAAATAGGCCTTAAGATTACATTAAGTTTGTCTACAGGGGTGGGTTGCACCAACTGGTCTTCATTAAGCCTGGTCCTAACTGCAGAGTCAGTCTTGTTAAGACCAGTCTTTAGAATGGATTTCACCTCAGTTGCACCAACCAGACTTAAGCCCAGTCTTATCAGCGTTCATTCATGTGAATGCCGTCTTGCTGATTTGTAACTAGTCATTTCAACATTATGGAGGATCAAAGCCTCCTGTTCGACAACCAGTGGCTGCTAGGCTGCTCTGATTCATCTCATTTCAATGGGATCTTCCTCGGTCCATGGCACACCCTTCCACAGGGTTTCATTAAAATCGGGCCAGTAGCTTTTCTGTCATCCTGCTGACAGACACACAACAAACAAACAGCAACAAATTACCACCCAATGAACCTGGGGTTTTGGGGCCCCGTGGCCCCTTTCCTGCATCAATATTCCAGCCCAGGATTTGATTAATTGGTAATCTGCCAACAGCTGATTTACAACCAAATGGAGAGTCAAATGTTCGTCTCAATTCAGGCCTGACCCTGCAGCACAATCTCTACTAATCCAGCATGTTCAGTGTTAACCTGCAGACATGGAGCAGGGCATCGACAGCCCACTGAGGTCAGTCTGCCTGAATCTCACACAGTCCTGAGGATTTCACAGAGGGCGAGTCTAGCTTCATCATACCACGCAAACATGACACACAGGAGCCAGAGGACAGGACGGTGTGCCACATGTGCTTTAAGAGCCACATCTGGCTGAGGACTCGTCCCTGTGGCTACATCGGTAACGAGAGCGAGGCCGGGCCTGGCTGCCACCTGGGCTGGACTGTAAAAGACTGATCAGAGACACTATGACTCAGAGGAACACACTGGAGAACTGCTCGCGCTGCGCTGAGGGAATCCCCTTCCTCGAGCGTCCAGCAGTGTGGGCAGATCAATATACAAAGAGAGGAGCCTGATCGGGTTTCCAGACACCTCCATGTTGACCTGTCAGTCATCAATGAGCCTCAGAACGAGGGGCTGGGGGGGGGGGGGGGGGGGGTGTTAGCTGGGGGGTACAGTAAAGCATTTACAAATATTTAGGGAGGAACGTGGGACGGGTTTATCGAACAATGTGAGCAGAAAGGTTTAAAGGAACAGTTCAGATTATTTGAAGTGTGGTTGTATGTGTGGCACTAAGCGACGGAGCTGCTGTAAAAAAGTTTTAAGGATTTCTACACACATAGATTATTTATATGAAATTTATGTAATTTCTAAAATATTTTGGTTTGCTTTTATTTATTTATTTATTCTAAATTTCTAAACAGCTTTGTCCCAGACAAGAATTCATAACTTCAAACAATTTAAAAACTGAGTTAAAAGCCTTTAAAATCTAAAACTAACAATACCTACTGATAACAGAGGTATAAAAATGTGCTGTTATAATCTTATGATCATCTTTGTTTTAAAGTGATTTTTTAATAAAAAGGTTGGCTTTTTAAAGTTGTGTCTCTCGTTTCCATCAACTCTGTCAGACTTTTGAAAAAACATGATTTAATCAGGCATAAAACGGGTTTGCTAGGACCTTCGTCTCACTTCCTGGTTTAAAAGAGGTGAGAAAATTGCTCAAGCACTGGTAAACTTTCTATTTTTCTACAAATTAATTAAAATTATACTGTTATCAGCTGTACTGACTCTGCAGCCCTTCTACATTAAAGCTAAATAACAATTATGGTTTAAAAATGTATATTTTGATCAAGAGAGGTGTATTTATTTATTTTTTAAATATATTTTCCAGCATAATTGAAGAGTAAAAATTAAAACGCCCTCAAAATACATTTTTACCCAAATTCTCAGGAATGTGTGGCCTGCAAAACAGAAACGATGTGCTGGTGGGAACGCCAAACCGCCACCGAGGTAAAACGCTTAGTCCGAACTATCCCTTTAACCCAGTTAACTTCACAGCTCTGTGATCGTCGAGCCACCAGACGACAAAAAGACATTTTTAACAATCTCCAGGTGTCTACAGTGACCAGAGGAGCCGTGTTTGAGGAGGACGGACAGAAACGGACAGCCCTCCCTCTGGCGGCGGCGTGTTCAGGACTCACAGCAGCGGTAGGAGGCGAGTCATGACCCAGAGAGTATTTGGCCTTGGACCCTGACACACAGTGATGTTCGACATTCCTCAGCAGCCTCGTCCCCTCCCTCAGCCTGACTGCAGGCTGCCTCTCAACCAACAATCAACCCTTTCAGTGGCCCATGGCAGGCCGAGCAGCTAACGTGCCCTGGAGGTTTTCTCACAGAAAGCCAAACCCAAAATGTGGCCCATCGTCTCTCCGCTGCCTGTCTGCTTCAGAACAACAGGACAATAAATACAGATTCCTGACACAACCTGTTTATTCTGAATTAGCAAAGTAAATATAGCAAACTGACCAGCTGCTGAAACTATAACAACAAAATTAGAAGTTCAGAGGTTCAGTGTCAAAGGTCAAGGGCCGATGAACTGAAGAGGTGATTGGTTAGTGAGGCACAAAAAATAGATGGAGCTGATAAGACAGCATGGAGCTCAACACAGGCAGTATTAGGGAAGTCACAGTTCTCAAAATCCACCATACACTTCAGTTTATCGCACTGATGACTTCGCCGTTGTTACACTATCAAGTATTGATTTGTAAAGATCAATAGATCATTGGTTTTATGTACTGACAACTGGCATTCACATTTTCAAATTGTTCTTTAAAAAACAGTCTATATGGGTATGAAACTCAAAAATACAGATTTTTCCTCTGGGCTGTAAAGCTGGTTTTGGTGTGAGCTGCAGAGTGTCAGAGATATCGGCTGTAGAGATGTCTGCCTCCTCTCATATGTAATCGAACTAAACGGTACTCAGCCTGTGATGCTCAAAGCTACGAAATATTCAAAAATAATGTCTCTAAAAATTTTATATTTTATATTTTTTATTTGCTAAATAAAGATTTTTATTATTAATAATATTCCAAAAACATGACTTGGTAACTCGAGATAATCCACAGACCTTTGTGTGAGTGCTTCCTTTCTATTAGAAATAAAGTAGTTCCAGCAGATTCTGCTGCAGAAAGAAAGTAGTTCCTACATGAAACTGTTCAAAATAAGTTCTGTGAATTATTTTGAGTAACTGGGTCGTGATTTCTGGAAAGAAACATAGCTGTTGAGTTTTCAGATGTATTATTTTGGTGGTCTGAGCACCACAAGCTGAGGGTCATGAAGCTACATTATAGTGGAGAGAAGGTAAAGTCGATGTCAACATTGTGAAGACATGATGGTACTCAGTACCAGAGGTACCAGAGGTACAATTCATCTGGACATGACAGAGACAGCATAAACGCTCACAAGAGCGACCTTTTGCTGTCAAACACCAGAGAAAGAAGAAGTGTGCAGCTGCAGCTCTGCTTCAACTCATCCAGAAGAAAACACGGTGATGCACAGATCTGTCCAGTTAAGTTACAACTGGTGGGTCAAATGACAAATCAGAGATCAGAATATTTGACTCCCACAAAGACCGTGTGCAATTGACCCTTCACTAAGCCCCGCCTCCAAACAGCAACTGTCCAATCATAGGTATGAATTAGGTATGGCTGTCAAGCTTTGTATTTCTCTCTTTTTTTCTAAGTCTCTCAATTACGTGAAACACAAGATCAAATGTGTGGGGGGATGGATTAAACTCTGGCTTCATCTGCTCTAACATAAACTGCAAACATTAGCATGTGTGGCTAACTAATACTAATACTAGCTGCAGTAACTTCACCTCCACCACTGCATCTGCGTTTGTTGTGTGTTGTTACGTGTCTTCTGTGATCACGGTCTGGCTGAGTGTATTTCTGTCTTCTATCATGTAGATACACCTGCTGTATTTCACCATCTGACCAATGTTTGCTGAGATGTAAGCTAGCTTTAGCCTCAGTCTGTTAGCATTAATGTTACATCATGTACGCAGCTGTTAGCTAACTTTACATAAACACTTTCACAGGGTTCTGGTTTTAAAACGTGTCAGATGGAAACATTAAAACATCAGCTGGAGACTCTCAGCTGACTCAAGTTGAGTTAGCATTAGCATTAGCTCACACCAGCCAGCTACTCTTATGAAATCTGCTTGTGAGTCTTTATTTTAGTAACAAAATCCACCGTCGTCAGCTGGAAATGAAAATCTGTTTTTGTTTACGTCTCTAATGAATCACAGACCTCTTCAACAATTACTTCCAATTTCAATGTTAAATCTGCCACCGTTACCATCATAAACTGCATAAATGAGAAAAAAGGGAAAATGTAAAGTTTGTCAGGCATAGCAACAGTAACTAAGGAGGGCGGTGCTTAGTGAAGGGTCAGTAGTCCTTCTACCTGTCTCTCCCCCTCTCTGTCTCCCTCTCAGTCAAACTCACATGTTGGCTGCAGCTGCACTTTCAGCTCAGCTGATCGGTAAACAGGAAAAATGTAAAAACTCGGGTCTTTTTTGTTTAATGGAATCTGAATCAACTGTACATCTATTTTAGTAGTGTCATGTTGTTTCTGCCTTTTGCAGGGAAGTTCGGTGCTTCCAACTGGAGTTTTTCTCAGTGATATTAGGTGATATCTCAGAGACAAATGGTTGCATTACTAATTAGATTTTTCTGTTCTGCTGGTGAGGATTCTTTTAACGTCAATTATCTTAGAATATTTATTAAACATCATTTTATTTGGTATATAATGACTAAGTGGGTAAAGGCAAACAGGAAAAGTTCAGAACATTTCATCACTTTACTGAATGCTGCCTTTAAAACCTGGAAATGACACATCACACAGTATAACAATGTGCCAAATCTATCACGATATCCAGTCTCATATCGCGATATATCAGATATATTGCCCGGCCCAGTAGAGACGTTATAACGGGAGCAGAGCTCACAGAGATCTGAATGAGGAGGCCTGTTGACTCCAACACTTCAAAGCTGGAATGAGGAGCCTGAGGGCACAAAGTTTAAGTTAAAGTAAGGTTAAAGCTCCTCCATGTCAAAATGTCACACAAGTGTCTCCTCCCTTCGGCGAACAAATTCATCTACAGCAGTTTATTTAACACATTAATATGAGACACACTGACTGACTGCACACAGGACAGTTTAACAGGACGAGGTGTTAAACTAAAGGCTAGCGATGTCCAGCCGCTAACTTACTACGATGTTTATGAGGCTCAAACAAAACGGCTCTAATGTGAAAATACACGCCGTGACTGTGATGTAACATTTCAGACAGAAAACACACAGTTTCATACATGAAGGTGGTTCAGAACGGTTGTTTTTTAACGTTAAAATCAGGTCGTTAACAGTTAACTCCTCCACCCTGCTCCCTGCTCCTCTCTGATGGCTGTAAAAACACACAGCGGCGGTTTAAAAACGGCGTCAGGACTCACCTAAATCGTCCATGTTGTGTGTCCGTCTTCAGTCTGGGACAGTCTGGTGTTTGTTGAGCTTCAGCACTGATTATAAACTCTCAGTTTTCCTTTCAGAACTTCTCCTCTGACCTGCTGCTGCTGTCTGAAGTTGGACTCTCGCAGCTCTCGTGAACGCGCTTCAATGTGTGCATGTGTACTTTACCAGAGCGCGCGCCGCAGGACTGACGCTCTGTGATGATGATGATGATGATGAGCGACACCTAGCGGCCAGAACACGGAGTTACAGATTTAACATACAGACACAGACACAAGACCTGATTACAAAGTGATCCTTAAACTAAGAATATTCAAATCACACAATCAAACCCGCTGCGGCTTTTAAATTACCTTTAATTTGAAAGATAGAACCGGACGTATCTTTATGATTTTATATTAGAGATTTTATTATAATTTATTTTTCTATTATTAATACTATTAAAAACAAATGGAAAAAAATATTATTTTCTTGTCGTTTATCACTTATTAATCATTAATCCCTGTATCAAAGTATTATCATATTCTGAACAAGAGACTTGGTGCCCTCCAGTGGCCACAGTCTGTAACTACAAGTGCATTTTAATAAAGCTGGACGGAATTACATTAACACAACGTCCGGTTCTGTAATTCAAAATAAAAGTAATTAAAACA
The DNA here is from genome assembly GCF_056507025.1 of Lutjanus erythropterus. Lineage (NCBI taxonomy): Eukaryota > Metazoa > Chordata > Actinopteri > Lutjaniformes > Lutjanidae > Lutjanus > Lutjanus erythropterus. Next base: position 1,509,806 of record NC_139326.1, read on the forward strand.
GTAGCCGTTTTGATTTTCTAATTTGAATATTTCTAGCTAAAGTATCACTTTGTAAACGTTTCTGACTTGATAGTGTTGAACAACTTGCTTGTATAAAGATGGATGAAACGTAATAAAGCCTTTTTACTGGGCAACAATCCAGAAAGAGAGTAAGCTTACGCCTGTAACTAGGTAGACTACTCCTGTTAACTTCGGCTATACTGTTAGCTAACTGGAAGACTTTTTTTTTTTTTCCTTTTTTTTAAACCCAACTTTATTGAAGTGTGTAAAAATGATATTAAATTCAAACATGACATGAAGCAGTATGAAACACTTCTTACACAGACCACAGCCAAGCAGCAATTTATTTATTTAATTTATTGATTATTAAGTATTAATTCCTGTATCAAAGTATTATTATATTCGGAACAAGAGTGTTGGTGCCCTCCAGTGGCCACAGTCAGAAACTACAACTAATATTAATAAAGCTAGACAGAATTACATTCACACAACATCCGGTTGTATGATCCAGAATAAAAGATATTACAAGTGAATAAAATAAAATTAGAATAATGATAAACAAAGGTCAGATTATTATTACTATTAATAATAATAATAATAACTGTCAATCATTATTATTTATTACTATCATAGAAAGTGTTTTACTAAATAAAAATATTCAATATAAGCTTTCAGTAAATATTCAAGTGATGATAAATGAAAACAAGATAATTGACTAATTTGAAAGATCTCTTCCCATGTAAAACACAACAAATGTGGTTCATTCTAAAATTTCATAATTTATTTCATTTCATCATCTTCATCTTGCGGTAAAATAAAACAGTGGATAATAATAATAATTGTCAAAAGTCTACAGATTTGAGCTTCCTCTCTTCCCTCTCAGTGAGAGGCTGCTGGGAGAGGATCTTATCGTGCAGCCGGTGGTGTTTTCCGATCCCCAGCTTTGGCAGACCTCGGTTCAGCCCCTCCAACAGCACACATGACTTGCACAGAGTCTGGCTGGAGATGTAGCCGCAGCGGTTGCAGGTGCCCTGAACCGGCATCTTCACGCCCTCCCTCACCGACAGGTTCTCCCCTGAGTGGATGACGTCCATGATGGAGCTCGGCCTGACGCTCTCCAGGTCTTTTAGAAACGTCCTCGCATAGCCTCGGTAAGCATTAGGAGAGTAGATGCACTCAGTGGAAAAGTAGTCCAGCTTCTTAAAGTACGCGTACAGAACTATCTCCTTCTCGTACGCGTATTTGAGGGGTTTGCATCGCGGCACAACCCCATCGCCTTCACTGGCTGTGGAGATGGTGGTGCAGCGGCGAAGACGAGCGATGTCCCCTCTCAAGACGTTCATCAAAACTGTCTCTGCCACGTCATCAGCATTGTGACCTGTGAGGAAACAACACACACATCAGACACTGTAGAAAAGTCTAGCAAAATATTTAGTTTTTCACATTAAAAGGTCATTTTGGTATTTTTAAAGCTGGACCTTTGTTCACATATTTGGGGGTTTAAGTGAGTAATTAGGAGACTTGGATTACACCAGATGAGCAGTATGGAGATTTTATGTTTCTATTCTGTTCTCTTCTATTCTGCAATGCTGTTCACCTGTTTTTTGTTGGACTAAAAACCTAAACCTGACCTTCAATCAGCATGAGGGTGAGCAGATAAAGACAGAATTTTCATTTTTGGGTGAATTATCCCTTTGAGGTCAAATGTGCCCATCCAATAAAAGTGCTTGTTTTTGCTGCTGACAGGCTCAAATTAATATTCTATGTCACTGGTTTCCAACATGGGGATCCTGACCCCACCAGGGGTCACCAAAGCATCACAGGTGGTCATGAGGCCTTCTTGATGGACCAGTTCCAAAACATTTTGTCCCCATCAGTCATTTAGACCCCAAAATATGTCAGAACAGGGCCCAGGTTCAAAAGTGCCAGAGTTAACCTTGAAGACTCCGTCACGTTCTCACACCGACGCTGTAATGTTATCTGGGTGTGGAGTTACCTGTGCAGATCTTATCCACCTTCAGCATGATGGCTCCTCTGTCGAGCGCCTGCCGTCTGAACACGCCACAGAAGGTGCAGTTGTTTTTCAGCCCCACCTGTTTCACTATAGCATCCATAGTCCATCCGTACAGTTCCTCATACGACACGATCTTCAGAGGCAGCTCATATTGCTGCTGATTCCTCTTTACTGTCTCCAAGGAGTCGTCACGGTAACCAGTGATCCCCTCATCCACCGAGAGGAGCATCAGTTCAAGGCCATAGTTGTAGCGCTCATTAAGGAGCTTCATCACATGTGCGAGCACCGTTGAGTCTTTTCCACCCGAGGCGGCGATTCCTACCGTCTCCCCGTGTTTGAAGAGCTTCGCTGCCACGATGGTCTGATGCACCTCCTCCTCGAAGGCCCAGAAGAAGCACCCCTTACACAGCGAGTGGCCCGTCTTCGGACGTTTCAGCACCGCTCGCTTGTCAAGGCAGCTGCTGCACAGGACAGGCATCTCGACTAGTGGAGAATTGTTTTTTCAAAGGACAACAGTGTTTAAATAGTTACAGAAATGATCCCAAATATCTTCAAGTCAAAGTCTTAAATGAAGACAAGCCTATAGAACTGTAGAAAAATACATATATTTTTTCTTTACTGAATGAAAAAAAAAATACTTTGTCTCAGTTTCACAGCACATGAAGATTACAACTAGGGTTTAATTATGCAGTATGTTTATCTAGAAAAATTACAAAATTCTAAATATTCAAGGATATGGAAGAGCATTCAGGCCAGATGTGTGAAAAAAGGAGAGACCAAAGTTATTTTTAATTTAGCATTCTGAGAATAAAGTCAAAATTAGGTTTACAATATTAGATTTTCACAGTGTGATAACTTTCTCAGAAAATATCACAGTTTCACAGTATTACACAATCATCATCAGTTACAATGGCCGTTAAAGGAATTAACACAGAGGGGCTTTCTTGGTTGAATTAACCCTTTAATATAACATCACAGTTACTCACAATCACAATAAAGTCACACTATGGCCAAGTGCAACATCCAAATCACAGAGTCAGAACCAAACTGCAGTTTTTCTCCAGAGGAAAGAAAACATGTTTGTTTGGTTCAGAACTCAGTAAATATCACATCATCACAATTTTAATAGTTTTTTTTTCAGTGAACATGACAACTGTAATGCAAAACTGATCATTTCTACCAATCATACTGCAACTGCAATTTCAGTCAAAGTAATGACTAGAAGAATTCAACACCGTAGATGACGAAATGTACACGATATGAAAAGTTTAAATTTTAATACTACTGTATATCGTGACACTGATCTACTGCTACAGTCCAAAATGTTGAAAATTAGATTTAATGGAAACAAAGTTATGCAGGGAATAAAGTGAAAATGTCAGTATTATTTCCAAGACATAGGAAAGATATTATTCTTGGCCCCAGGACTCTTATGTACAATTTGCAGACTAAATTATCTGATTTTTAAAGGTTACTAATATCAAACAATCCACTGCAGAGAAATAAAGGACCTGTTAACAAAAGGACATCACTCCTTCAACAACATAAGAGGGAAATAACTTACTTATACGAGGCTACAGTAAGATTGGTGGACTAGTATGTTTTTGTGGCTAAAGAGTTTAACAAAATGACTCATTTAACGTCTTTAATCATCGTCTAACAGGAATGTAATTGACTTCCTGTTCTCAAACTGAACCTCGGATTTAACTTGAGTTTGACTCCTGTTTAAAAATCCAACAATCTTAACTTGATACAGACAATCCCAGAACTTTGCACAAAACTTTTTGAAATGATTAGTTATGATTAAAACACACTAAAACATCAGTTAATTAGCTGTCAGGTTTCACAACATGATTAAAGTCCAACGACAGCAAATTCAATAGAGCCAGAAGGTCAATATTAAATCTAGCTAGCCAAGCTAAGCTCCTGATCAGTCGTGTCTTGATAGAATCTGCGGAAGATCTCGCGAGAGTGATCATTTTATCCGTAAGATTGATCTGTCCGTAACCCTGACCAGGTGTTTTTGTCCCTGAGCCCCTCCGCATCCAAACCACAGCTTTGTCAGACAATAAAACATAAATACTTTGTACAATGTACAAGCTGAAGACAATAAGTGTATAAATCTCGCGAGAGTTTCTCAAATAGGGTTCCCATGTAGACACGATCTAGAGGAGCCACATTTACATGAGGAAACATTTCATACCAAAGTGTCCGACGAACCGACGTCTGAGCTGAGAGTGTGGAGAGGAAGATCACGGCGAAAAAAAACTACAAGTTCAACTTCTCTTTGTTAAACTACATGAGAATTACCGCGACGAAATAAGGTAGAGTTAGCATGTTGTTTCATCATGAGGCGATACCTCTTCTTCGCCGGGAAACAGGAAGTGACGATACCCGTATGAACCCCTACAGCACCACCTATTGGTCGAAGTTGGTCAGTGTCACTGAAATGTTTTTATGACACGATTATAAAACCACTGAAAGGTTTTTGAGTAAGATTTTGGTTGTTTATCGGCAGAATGTTGTAGAAACTGATTATAATATTCATCAGTATGTGATCATTAGTGTCTGATCACCTGGAAATATGAACTGTTGTGTTTTTATGACTTTAGAGCAAACCCTTTATATCTGCAGGAGCAGGTCCTCTTCCACACAGCTGGCTTTGAGGCATTTTGATATAGTAGCCAAACCATGTAATTATAGTGTCATTCGACCATTAACTTACAATGTGAAAGAAGCAGCCGTAAAATGTTGGATACATTTTTTGAGTGTCATAACCCCAATAAAATGATTCATTTGACAATCAGGATTTGATCCATTTGGACCAATAACATTTGGAAAGTCTAGAAGAGCTGCGTCATTAAATCTTATGTGCTATAAACCTTAAATTAACAAGCTTGGCTGCAGAAGTTTCTAGTGCAATTTGCTCTACAATTCAGAAGATCCAGGTCATTTTAACTGACTTGATGCACCACTGAGCAGCTTTCATAGGAAAGAACAGCGGCCCACCTCCAACACTGTATCCACTTCACCTTAAAGATATAATGTGTAACATTTCCACATTAAAATTTCTAAAAATGTTGATCATATGTTTATATTTTAAGTTGTGCACTTGCATTATCCAACATTTCCAACAATCATCAATTGCAGAGAAATTCATAATTTAAAGTAACAGAGCATTTCCTATTAGCCACTGCAAGCTAGTTGCTAGAACTTAAAAAAAAAATCATGAGATAGATCAGGTAAGACATAAAGTGAAGACAGAAGTAGTGGAACATGACTAAACATAACTTGAATAAAACTTTAATACATCACCTCGTCCTGATTTCTGCCTGAATCATGTCTGATAGATTTTCATCCGCAATGGTGGTTGTTTAACAATGAATACAACAACTCCCATGATCCCACACTACTTCACGATGTCATCAAACTACATCTTATATTACTCTAAAGTGAGAGACCCCTGTATAGTGGCAGAATCTACATATTGTGTATTTAATACTTTCTTGAACCTGCCATGTTGCTCTACCATGTTTCTATAGTAACCCAGAACAGACGAATCAAACACTGGCTCTGGTTTGTCTGTTCTGGGCTACCGTAGAAACATGGCGGTTCAACATGGCAGCCTCCAAGGAACAGGACCCACTCCCAATGTAGATATGAAGGGTCAATTCTAAGGTAACAAAAACACGGGTATCCTTATTTGCAGATGATTATACAGTAATGAAAACATATTTATGAATATTATATTCCATTTCTGCTGGTAGATCTGTATAAATCTGACACAGTGGACCTATGAGACGTTGCTGATCAGAGGGTGAAACATACACAACCGAGTCAAATGTAAGCAATGAGGATTTATTAGTTTTGCTTCACAGACTGTCACCACTGCAGCAGCTGCAGTAGATATCAAAATGCTGTTTGGTGTAAATGAAGGACAAACGGGGTTTCTGCTGGGAGGGAGCAGGGGCTGCTGAGGTCAGGGTTCATGACAAGAAAGAGTCACAAGCTTAGTTGACAGGGTGAAAAGCACCCCTCTGATGCCACTGCATGTCTCTGATGCGCCGAACCGACTGGATTTGAGGAATCTCGGCCCCGAACTCAGCGTTGTCCTTATACTCCCCCTTTTCAAACAGGTACTGGTAGCCTCTGTAGCCTGGATACTGGTATCCCACCCAACTGGTGCACCGTCACAGAGGGAAGGAGTGCAGGTGAGAGACAGTTAGAGGCAAGACATGTAGGAGTCAAAGTACCACACAACGTATGCAGGAGGCTGGACTCACGTGCCGCTCTGGACCCGAACAGAGGAGACCTTCTCCTGGTAGCCGTGTGCGTGGAAGCTGGGGACGTCGTCATCAATGATTTCTATCTTCTTCCCTGCGAAGCTGGGGTTTTCATAAAGGACAATCTTGTGCTCCTGGCTGTCCTGAGAGAGTCAAGTCAAGTCAAGTCAGTCTTATTTGTAATCTCAAGGTTCTTTTCAAACAGAGCAGCACTCGATCATAATCTTTATATACCATACTTGCCAACACTCCCAGTTTTCCTGTTTTTCACTGCTCTCTCTTGTTTCCCTCCTGCGGTCACAATTTTCCCGTATTTCTCCCACTTTATAACACATTTCCAAAACTTCTCGACCCATCCATGCTCTCATAAGAGTACACGGAGAAAATAATACTCAAGAAAGTTTCAGACGTCCCGGTCAGAAGGTAAAATTCCTGTTTTTTTGGAGAAAAGGGGCACATTTTGTCTAAGAGCAGCGTACCTAATGTCAGTGATGGAAAGAGTACTGAATATCTGAAGTACTGTTACATCACTGCAATATTACTCAATTACAAGTAAAAGTAAAAAGTATAATTGTATTAGTTGCTATTTAATCGTTGACATTTAATGAATGATCAATAGCAGCATTCAATCAAATCTTCAGTCTTAATTACTTCTTTTCTGTTCTGCTCATTATTTTCATTTCCTTTTCCTTATTCAACAAATGAGGTGAGGATATTACTCTTATTTCCAGACAATTGATTAAATATCAATTAATACATTTTAATTGGTCATATTCCTAACGGCAGTTAATCAGTGAATAATTGTTAACACGCCAATTCCAAACCTGTGTCTGCAGCAGTGTTTTGGGTTTTTTCATCCTGGTTTTCATTGATCTGTTTGTGATCAAATCGCCTTATTGGCTACAAAAATCCAGTCGTAAGGTTTGGGAATTAATTCAACTTGTTCTTATTTATGATTTTAAAAGAAACTAAGTAGATTACATAGTGTAATACATACTTGATTACAAGTAAAAGTACAGACTTGAAAATCATAAAAGTACAAATATCCAAAAAACTACTAAATTATAGTAATGAGAGTATTTGTAATTAGTTACTTCCAGCCCACGCCTGCACTGCCCCAGCTGATTCAGCTGTTTTCTCCTCTGCCTCTTTCCTGTTAAGACTTTCTTTTGATGAGATTTTGAATTCTCATTGGGCAGCATCAAGTTAAAAACTGCATGAATAACCAATAGCAGGCTTGATTTCCAGCCAGGTGTGAACCACTGGAAAACTGCTGAGCAGTTTATGACCACATGATAAATTAACAAACAAATATTATTTGATGGCCTTGCTGCCTTTCAGGCCTGAAATCGTGTCATTTCCGGCCTGATGCTCAGCCGTCTGATGGAGGAGAGAATCATTAACCCGATGGACGATTTGTTAAAATGGGATTATTTATGTAGGAGTAAGAAAATCTCCTTTCTTACCACTTTAATCGGGCGGAATGCAACAATGGTGTCACTACGCCGGCTGTTGGTCCAGGAATCCCAGCGAGGATACTCCCCCTTCTCAAACACATACTGCTCCCCCTTACAGTTGGGCTGCTCGTATCCCACCCATCTGAGGAGGAAGAGGAGGAAGAGGAGGAAGAGGAGGAGGGTTCAGATTAGAGCTGCAAAGACTGCTTGATTAATCCCATGATTCTGGGGGGCCTCAAAAAACTGAGGGGAAGATGAAGAGAAACGCTACAAAAAAAAAAAAAAAAAAAAAATTACAAAAAATAAAATCAAGTTTTGAATTAATATTACGTGTAATATTTTTAAAATATAATTCATAATGTATATATTATTGAATGTAATTATTATTGCACCAGTAAAAGTCATGTTTGTCTTTTAGCTGCTCCTGTTAGGGGTCACCACAGCCAATCATCTGCCCGCTGGCAGACCAGGCCCCGCCCACCTGATGGATGGATCTGCGTATTTGATTTGGCACAACCCTCCCCATTTATCTGTGCTCGGGACCAGCAACTTTAAAATGCTCTGCTTGTGGATCCCCTGTGGGCGGGGAACACGGGTCTGACCCGAGGACACTTGGACATGTGGTCAGGAGGAGGCGGGGATCAAACCGCCAAACCTGCGGAGGTCACAGAGACCAGCTCTACCACAGCCGCCCCAGTATTACATGAATAAAAGTACAGTGATATATTCAGTTTTTTTGTTTGTTTGTTTGTTTTACATCAGCTGTAGTTTTCAAAGACACCTAAAAAGAAGCTAATGCCAGAGAACTGCTGGATTAATCAATTACTTGTCAACACTCAAATAATCGCCAACTATTTTTATAATCATTTAATCAGTTTGAGTAATTTTTTGAGAGAAAAATATCATATTTCATCTTCTAAAATATGAATATTGTCTGTTTTCTTGATTCCTCAATAGGGCTTTTAACACTGCACTTAGCTCCATGCTACGAGAGCTGTTAGCCCCCGGCTAATGGTATGTTGAGACTACTGGCAACAGAGCATCAGGCTACAAGTTATCTTCAGTGGAAACTGTTGACATGAAGCTATAAACTGACATCTGACAGTTGGGTGTTGTGTGAGAAATGAAAGCTGAGTTAGATTTAAAGATATAAAACTTTGGTTATTTTGTAGATGTGTGAAAATACAGCCTAGCGCTTGCTAGCTTTGCTTCAGTGCAGAGTTAGCCCAAATTTGTGGGCTCATCCCCTGAAAATCGACTAAACCCCGGGCTAAAAGCTTCAGGTGTGAAATGAGGCTTAAGGATTAAAGGAGTAGTCCTGCAACATTAACATCGGTTGCTGCACCAACAGTTAGTTAAACCAGGACCAGTGGAAGAGCAGAGTGAAACAGGGCTAACGGGCCAACAACGTGTGTGTGAAGTTATTCCTGTTTAGCTCTTAGCCCAGGCCTAACTGTAGCTCTGGGTTAAGAATATTCACTGTGAAAATCCCTTCTGACAGTAAACTGAATATTTTTGCGTTGTGTTTAAGGATCAGATAACTAATCGATTAAATGAGAAAATAATCAACAGATTAATCGACAATGAAAGAAATCGTTAGTTGCAGCCCTAATTACAGACAGAATTATTATAAATGTATATTTTTCAGCTATTTCTTTTTTATTCTTTTGTTTGTTGTTTTGTTAAAGTCATTTTTTTATTTTAATGCCAGTAAACTAAATTGTTTTTTCACACATAGATGTAGTTAAATAACCCTGAGGACAAAAAGCTGAGGTGTGATCTGTGTAGCACATGTTCATTTGTTTTTCTCAGCCCAGACTCTTTCATGGAGTGACTGTCCCTCTGTTTGAATCATGCTCTGTTTATCTGTCGGTCTCTGACCCACACTCACGGTCCACACAGCACCAGTATGGAGCCCACTTTCTCCACGCCTGCTTCCTGGAGGTTGTTACAGGGACCAGTCAGCTCATGGCAGCGTCCCTGGAAGTTCTCCTGCTCATAGATGACCAGCTGTGGACCAAAGAAAAGACAAGTGTTGATGAGCTCAAGAGAGCCAATCTGATGTTTGGAGGATACAAGGATCCAGATATTTAATATTCCTCCCACCTTAAAGGCACTGGCACCGGGCTGCTGCTGCTTGGTTGCAGGGTTCTGGTGGTCTGTGGCCATAGTGAATGGATCGGCAAGGATGAAACTGAAAACAGACATAAACATTTCATTTCTGGGACACATCTATGCATGTCCACATGATTTTAAAATACGAGCAGGTCAAACTGCTTTAAATCCTACAGTCGTAGATTATTTATTCTATTTTCTCAAACACACAAATACAAAAGCCCCTCTTCTTCTACAACACGTCTGTGAAGTCTGAACATGGAATTACAGCGATGCAAAATGCAGTTTTTCATAGATTAAACCTAAAACAGCTGTAAAAGGAGAATAAACACGGATAAAAACGATATAAAATCAAACGTAGCGGACATGAAGCTCTTACCAGTACCTGTCTGTGCCAGTGTGTTTGTGATGGCACGATGAGCTCAATATATATGGGACGCCCAGGGGTGGAAACTCTGCCAACAGTACCCACAGTGTCCAAGCCGGCCTGCTGAGCGTCCTGCCATAGGCCCAGCACGCTGAAATGAGGGGTCACCGTGCAGCCTGCCCCCACCCCGGGGTGTCACACTCCCACAAAGTTATTTCATTAGTTGTCAGTTTTGTCCAGCCAGTCATTGTTCGATATCCACATGATTCAGCACAAACAGTGCCAAGAGTCCCACACCTACAATGAGAGCCAGAGAGGGACAGAAGGACTGTAAAAGATGGGTTTTACTGAGCCGCAGAGATGTGAATAACAGCCCAAATACTGCTGAATATTTACACAAATGGACGTTTGTTTAATATTTCATTTCTAGAAAAACATTGTTAAAGTTTAATGTCTCTGTTGTTTGGGAGAGAGCAGCTCCAGAGCCTTCATGTGTTTGTCAGTCGGAGCTGTTGATACCTGCCTTCTGTCTCCTGCTGGCGGTGAAACCGTCCAGAAAGACGCATTTAAAATCAAAAGAAAACAATATGACATATTTTCTTCATATTTTCAATAATCCTGCAAAGGAACAGCAGCTAATTTTTCTTCTACTGAAGTAAAGATATTCTGTGAACATGGACAAATGTCATTTTTTACTGTAAGTGTACATTTAGGCAGTATTACGTATAATATAAATAGGACAGATGCAAACTGTGATAGAAACTGCAGATTTTACATGGAATTAGGTGTTTTGTGGTACAGAAGATTTATAATGTAATTAAGTGACTGTCTTAAGTTAAAGATAAAGGTCAACTTAACTGTGATCATACAATCATGCAAAGTATAATTATTCAGTCAAATTCATTCTCTGCATTTAACCAGTGTTATTGAGATCACTGGGCAGCTACTGCACAGCACCCAGGGACCAACTCCAGGTAGACGTTATGCATTTATGTGCCATTTTGCATTACAGGCGCTTTATTTGAATATTTAATGTTTTCAGTGTTGGAGAGTAATGAACTGCACGTAATTAAACATGTAATTAAACATCATTTTGTAGAAGCTTGTTCTGCATAATTACTTTTTTTTGCCATTTATCTGACCAGGTGGGCACTTTCTGCAATAAACTCAATTAAGTGGCATGTGTTGCCGGCCTGTGACTTTTTTGTATTATATTTTTCAGGGTTGTAAATAAAGACGAGTTGCACTGGGGTCTGTGGGATGTGGTGGGCGTAGAGAAGGTGGGTCATCCGACAATGTGTTGAGTGGAGAATGAGAGAACTGACCCTTTAGATTCAGACTGACACCTGTATTCAAAGAAAAGTGCCATTTATCACGTAACAAGCCTCGATGTTTGTCACCTTGGTATTTAGAGTGTCGTAGATGTTGTTCAGTGTGCAACAGACGCCCTGCTCAACCAACTCCTGGTTTCACCAAAGACAAAGTTTAATGTTGTGCAGATTCACCTAATTTTCTAGTTTGTTAAAAATGATCTTGAAGCATCACCTGAAGACACTTCCTCTGCAGACACCTGTGAGACCCAACCAAAGAAGTTACACAACTGCTGTCTCTTCTTTCACAATAAAGTAAGGAAATACTTCATAGTTCAGTAATAATGAAGTGATGTTCATAACATGGCCTCAGTAGTTCAGACACTCAAATTGCTACCTGATTTTAATACATTTAGGCGAGTATTATTTAAGATTTTTAAAATGCACCTACCCCGTCCTATGGAGCCTCAAAGTGGTCAATATTAAATATGATATTATGATATCATAATGATGAAGTGAAATTTAGAAAATGAACTAAATTGAGAGATATGTGATTTTCAGAATGACACAGGTTCAGAGGTTTCAGTTATATTATTGATTTCAGAGCTGCAACGATGAGACGAAAGTGTTTTTAATCTGCTATAAATGCGCTGACTTGAAAGTCTCCGTCTCTGCTGGGCTGCACGAAGCTCCTGGTGAAGTTTCTTGAGCTGTGCAAAGCGAAGAGTGACATAGGATGACTCAGCACGACTCAGCACGACTCAGCACGACCTGAACCAGGAGTCATGGTGCTTTCAAAGGTACTTTTCGTATAATAAAATACACTGGTGCGATACCTTAAGATGTTTTTCATTATAACCCCCCTGGAGAAAGATTCACCAGCCTCCACTGGTTCAGTGAACTGTTCGTGGTGTGTTCAAATGCAGCTTCATCATTTAAATGAATCATGAATTTCCGTGATCAAAGTCATGCTACTGAAAATAATGTGTGACGTTTCAGTATTTTTTCACTTTATTACACTTAATTTAAGTTCAACAGACAGTGAAGGACAACATTCAGAACATGTGCAGGTATTTTTGAGTTGAGGACATCATCATGGATCAATATTTTTCACCATTTCCTGACATTTTATGGACCAAACAACCAATCGATTAATGGAGAAATATTTTGACAGATTAATCAATGATGAACATAATCATTAGCTGCAACCCAAGTGATACTTATTATTCTGATTATATTACTGACTACATTTTTAAATAGGTAATTAGTCACTGTACTGGAATAATTTTTTTAAATTATTTATTAACGAAATATAAAACACGGTGAAACTGTTTGGCTTGACAGTGTTTTTAGGGCTGCAGTTAATGATTATTGTTTATCATTGATTAATTGGTCAGTTATTTTTTCAGTGATTTGATTAAATGTTTGGTCCATGAAATGTCAGAAAATGTTGAAAAATGTTGATCAAAGTCCAAGATGACGTCCTCAAATGTCTTGTTTTGTCCACAACTTAAAAATATTCAGTTTACTGTCAGAGAGGAAAGAAACCAGAAAATATTCACATTTAAGAAACTGAAATCAGAGAATTCTGTTGATTAATAATAGATTAAACATTGCAGATTTGTTTTATGTTTGTTGTCGGTTTATTAGTTTGTCCAGCTGTTTCTTTCTTTGTTTTGCACAACTGATTGATTGATTGATTGATTGATTCATTCATTCATTGATTTAAGGACAAAAATGGTGAAGTGAAATATTTTTTCATTAGTGGTGTGTGCAGTGTATGGTAGGATATCATTCTTCATTTTAAAATTGTAATCTTACTAATAATCACAATTTTAATATATCTGTAATCTGATTATGGTTTTTTTTAATCTGTAACTGTAATGGAATGCAGTTATCTTTTTTTTTAAATCCAGATTACATAATCCTTTTGGATTTAATCAATGTGATGTTTTGTAAACCTGGTCATGAATGACTCCTGTTTTACTGTTTCATGTCAAAATGGCTGCAGAGAAAACTGTGGACAAACGTCTTCTCCTCGATTTCTGTTTTTGAATATTACATCAACGTCTAATAAATAACAGCCTGCATGATTAATCTGATGTCATCATACAAGATAATCATGTTTGCAGATGGAAGTGATTTGGATTTGGGCAACACAGATCTCATCATCATCATCATCATCAGATGACTCATATTTAAAGCAGAGTCCTCTGTGGACAGAAGCAGTTCTGTTTCCACTGAAATATCCAGAAAATATAACAGCAAAAATAAAAAAAAACAGCTAAATAAAACTCTCCTCCTGCTTCATTTTAACTGATTAACATCCTGTTTGTCTGTGAAAATGTAAACAGGCTCGTTTCATCTGAAATGATTTTCTGTATAAAGGCATCAGAATTAAACTTTTTCATAACCAGTTAAAAACTCACTGTAGAGTTTCAAATGATCAAGTCTGTTCTTTGACTTAAATTTACATAAAATTATAATTGAGTACTGAGAACAATTTGAATTAATATCCAAACCTTTCATCTGCATTTTTGTGGCCAGTAAGCATCATCTGATCACAAATGAACCAATTAGAACCATGAGAAACTAAACACTGCAGCAGGACAGGTTTGGACTGTGGATGTTAATGATTAATCATTAATTGATTAATCACCACTGAGAGTTCAACCAATTGAAAATGTATTCATGGATATTTGATCAATAGTCTACAAATGGCAGTAATCACACATCAGCTGACGTCGTGTTTTTCTGGTGGAGCTGAAACTTTAACTTAAGATGAGAAGAAAAAAACTGAAAAAGTGAAAATTAGAAAATAATTCTTATCCTATCTTAAAATGATTAATGATTAATCAAATGTTAGAATTTTCAACTACCTGTCAGGGAAAATGAAAAAAAAATCAACCCTAGTTTATGGAGGTGACGTTAACAACTGAGCAGAACAGAACAGATTCAGAATTTAGACTCAAAAACTCTGAGTAGTTTTTGAGACAAATACTTTCAACTTTCACTGAAGTATTTTTCCAACACAACTTTTACTTGCAGCTGAGTGACAGTACTTTGTACTCCTTCCACCAGTTCTTACTTATATTGAGATAAGTTGAGTCTAATGTGGTTAATATTTCCTCCTGATGCTACGGATCATTATCATTAAATGCACAATGATGACTGTAGAGGAGAATGCAGCACACTCTGTTTTAATAGCAGGCAGACATACAGGATGACATCATTTCACTGTCATGTGACCCTGATGACGAGGAGATGTCTGACTAAACATGAGCAGTAAAAGTTTTTTGGTGTCTCAGACTCACATGTAGAACATCACCAACAAACTCTGGGTCAAACATCTTTTATTGGCCACTGAAACATACATGGCACTCCTCTGTGGGCACAAGCAGCGTTTGCTGTGGTTAGGTTAAGGCACTGGGGGCAGCGTGGGGGGGAGGAGGAGGCAGGTGAGGTGAGGATCCTGCTCAGCTGGCTCCAGCTGTGGCAGGAGGGGCGGGGGGCGCCGGGGCGGGGTCGGGGTCGGGGCCGGGGCCGGGGGCGGGGGCAGGAGCGGGGTCGGGGACGATGAAACAGCCCCTCTTGTGCCACTGCATGTCCCGCACACGTCGGACTGACTGGATCTGAGGGGCAGGGGCCTCCCAGTCGTTCCAGTGCTTGAAGTCTCCTTGCTCGAAGATAAACTGGCGCCCTCTGTAGCCGGGGTACATGTAGCCCACCCATCTGCAGGGACGGGGACAGACAATGTGTCAGGCTTGTGTTACAACATCTTCAAAGTAATGTTAGACGATACAGAGGCATTTGTATGGAGTTGAGCAGATAAATTTGGAAAAACATGATGAGAATTTAGAATTTGTTTCAACCTGCAAATAGAAATAAGAACATCACCTATAAATCTACAAATTCCTGTAAATAAATGCAGATACCTAAATATTGCAGTGAAACACATTATAATTAAGTAATTTAATGTAATTAACATAATTATAATAAAGTAAAATAAGATAACTCAGACACTTCTGCAGTCTGATAAAGGTGTAGGCTGAAGCCACAGCTGGTAACTCCTACAGTTTTAAGAGCAGATTAACATCAGAAAAGACACATGGATAAAAAGTTTGATGTTTGGAGGGTCTTACGTTCCGTTCAGAGCCTTGACGCTCGCTACACGATCCTGGAACCCGTGACCCCACAAGCTGGGAACGTCATCATCAACGATCTCCATCTTCCTCCCAGTGAATCCAGGGTTCTCATACAACTGGAGCTTGTGATCAGCACCGTCCTGCAGAGCACAGATAGACACACACACACACACACACACACACACACACACACACACACACACACACACACACACACACACACGTGAGAAAATATCGATACACCTAAGTATCACCATGTTATGTCGTGTAAAGATGTAACACCAAGAAATTTTTAACATTTTTACATTTTTTAATCATATAAAATCTGTAGTTGCTTTTAACTTAAAGTTCTTCTGTTTTCCCTCTAAAGTAAAATAAAGGAAGCAGCCATGACCTCAGAATCTGTAAAAAATCATTTTCATAATCAATAATAATTTATTGTTACATCCACACTGTTGTGATTCATGCAAAGATTTGTGGCGGTGGTTCCTTTTGTGTTCTGTTCACATAACTGTGTTGTTATTTATCTTCACTCTTCTGATCACATAAATTTTTTTATAAATATGGCGGTAAGTTCTTTACACTCTGAGATTTTTCCTAAAACTTGATTTAAAAAAAAATTATACATCATCTTCTTTAGCTCACCTGTGCAGGAGAACCATTTTTGGTTCCTGTTAGAACTTTATATGAAAGTTCACTTGAAACTCTTTCAAAACAGTTCTACCTAGAACCCAAAATAAAGGGTTAAATGTAGAACCATCTGTGAAAGGTTTCACCTAGAACCCCCTGTGAGAGGTTCTACAGAGAATCCTTTCATGGTGCAATGGTTCCACTTAGAACCTTCCCTGGAGGTTCTATCCAGAACCTCTCTACCTTTCTAAGGGTGCTAAGAAGAATCCAACCGGGGAGTTCTACCAAGAACATTTTTATATACCAATGGTTTTATGTAGAACACACTCAGGAGGCTCTACAGAGAACATTTTTATGTTCCAAGGGGGTTCTATCGAGAACTGTTTTATATTATGGTACAAAGAACCTTTGACAAACCCTTGAGGAGAGGGTTCTTCAAGGATTTCAACAATCCTTCAACCCCTTTGGAACCTTTATTTCTAAGAGTGGAGCCTGTCAAACATTTAAAGAGCTTCATGTTTCAGATGTTTATTTGATAGTAGATCGATTAAATTTTAAATGATCAATCAGATTCTTAACAACTGATTAACTGATCATTGATTAATTATTATCTCTAGTATTGACAGATTTTTTTGGGTTAATAAACATGGAGGTTTAGTTCTGGACTTGAAACAGAGCTGGTCGTTATGTTAGATGTGCACAGAGACGTCATTATCTGGATCTGGATCTGGATCTGGATCTGGATCCGGATCTGGATCTGTTGTTTTCAGATAGAAAACCAGAGGTGGATTATGACACAAGTTGCATCAAACTGAGCAGATGTTTTATTCTCTAACCTGATATTCGTTGTCAATGAATTTGTTGTGTCCTCAGAGCATCAAGTTAAATTTATATTGGTATATAAAGTAAAATTTGACAGGAAGGAGCCAAGAGGAAGTCTGTCGTCTGGCAGAGATGTTTGTTGAATCAGGAAACTTTAGACTTAAAATGAGAAAAAAAGATAAAAAAAAAAAAACACCTTCAACTTTTGGTTGAGGAAAATTTGGAGACGTGACATCAACAGTTAAAAGTAACTAATTATTTCAGGTTTTATTTTTATTATTAATAATATAAATTATCTAAAATGTTTTTTGACATCTAGTGTTCCTTCTTACTTTAATTTGACAATAATAACCTGGGTGTGTTCTGTCTGTCTGTCTGTCTGTCTGTCTGTCTGTCTGTCTGACTCACCACTTTGAGTGGCCTTAGAGACAGGAGGGAGTAGCTGTTCTGGCTGTTGGTCCAGGTGTCCCAGCGTGGGTACTCGCCCTTCTCCAGGATGAACTGCTCCCCGGTGAACCCGTGACGATCGTAACCCGCCCAGCTGACAGGAGACAAGACGACACACAAACATGATCAAACTATATGCTGAAAACATATTTTCTTACTACAGCATGTTTTCTGAATGAACTGAAAGGTACAATATTTTCATCAGCAATTAATCAGTTATTTTCTCAATTAATCGATCAGCTGTTTGGTCCATGAAATGTCAAAAAATGGTGATCAAAGCTCAAAGTGACGTCCTCAAATGTCTTGTTTTGTCCACAACTCAAAGATATTCAGTTTACTGTCAGAGAGGAGGAAAGAAACCAGAAAATATTCAAATTCAAGAAGCTGAAATCAGTAATATTGATTTAAAGACCAAAAAAATTATGAAATGTATGTTTTTTAGATTGCTTTATGTTACACTTTGTTTTTTCCGTTGTATTTAAAGCACTTTGGATGTGATGTACAGGTAAAGTTGTCTTACAGTTGGAGAATACGGAGAGTTTGTCAGCAAAATTGTGTTTTTTGCATTGTTTGCCTTTAAAGACATGAATGTGTGAGTGAGTTGTGCGTTACTCACGGTCCTGACTCGACTATGACAGATCCGACCTTCTCCAGTCCCTTCTCCGTCACATCTTTACACTCTGCAGAGAACTCCGCCTTGCAGCCCTGGAAGTTCTCGAACTCAAACAGCACCACCTGGACCGCACAGCAGAAATACGGGAATTCACCTGTGAGGAGTCACTTCGGATAAAAGCTTCAAAAAGTGTCTTTAAATCTCACAAATCAGACAGAGGACCATTCAAACATGCAGGGACATGAAGTAGACCTGCACACATGTCAGAGGAGCATTAACTTAATTTTTTAAAATGATAAATAGTCTTATCAATCACAACACAACAGAGTGGCACCATAAAATATCATACTTTTTTCTTTAAGTCCTCAAAAAGAAATTGTTCCTCCTTAATTCACTCTCATCGTTCCACCGTGAAAAATGTTTTCATTGAAAGGTTCAGCTTTGTGAGTTTCAGAGGAAGTGCACCAATTTGCACACGTGAAGAGACTTTGGATGGAAATGTCTAATTAGATTTTATGACTCCTGAGCAGATATCACACTTTCTTGTTGTATGTAGTCTATGTGGTTACAAAGGGCCCCCAAAGCCAAAAACCACATAACCACAGTTATCAGATCTGCAGTTTTCTTGCAGAACTGGGCTGTTTCTTTTTAACTTTAATTAAAAAAAAGTTTTCCACCTCCTTTTTTATCTTTACTGTATTATTAGGAGTCATGCCTGAAAATATCTGATAAATGATATGACGTGTAATTTTCTTACCCCACATTTCCTGTTTGTACGTTTATCAATGTTTGTTGAATGGAGTGGCTTCCAAAACTTTATTCCACTCCTTATGATTTGTTTAAAAAAAATCCTTGACTGTAAATATCTGAATAAGTCTGTGTGAGGAAGCATTAACTCCTCTCTTAACCAGAGTCGGGTTACTTATGACGAGTTGGAAGGAAAGGTTGGTACAAAGTTTTACTCTGTCACTGTGTCACTCATTTGAGAAGACAAACAAACGCCATTGGACAACCAACAGATCGTGCTCCTTTGATAACGTGATGTTACTGCCATTATTTATATTTACACTATATTGGGGGAAAGTGTGATAAATTTATTTATTCCATTATAAAACTGTTCATATCATTTACATAAATATTTTAAGGAAATGCAGCATCTGTGAGCAGTTTCATGTAGGAACTACTGTCTTTCTGCTCACAACAAGGTCTGTAGATTATCTTGAATAATAATATCTGGAAAGAAATGCTGCTGTTCAGGTCTTCAAATTCAAAATTTCATGTGCGATCCAGTCCAGTATCTGCAAAACTCTGTAAATCACAACAAAACTATCGAGATGGAAATGTATGTATGTTTTTTTTATGCTGTGTTGAGGCTTTTGAGGGTCTTCAAGTTTTCACTTTTATTTTTTTTGTTTTACATTTTCTATCTTGTTCCTTTGTTTGTGTATGAGATGGTATTATGTTATTTCTGCTGATATTTTGTTGTTATTTTATTTCCATCCAAAATCAGGTTGCAGAGGTATCAGTTCCAGCAGGGAACCTCAGACATCCCTCTCCCCGGCTACATTAACCAGCTCTGACTGGGGGAACCTGAGACGTTCCCAGGCCAGGGTGGAGATACAATCCCTCCACCTGGTCCTCGGTCTGCCCCGTGGTCTCCTCCCAGCTGGACGTGTCTGGAACACCTCCCTGTGGAGGCGACCGTTTCATTTATCTTTTTTAATTTTATTGTAGAGTGTTTTTAAATGTCATTATAGATAGATTTGCTGTGATTTGGTTGGAGTCAGTGAGCGGTCCTGGTTCTCTGTTCTGGTACCTTGTATGTGGCTCCGGCTCCACCCTGGCTCTTCCCAGCAGCCAGCTGCTCTGGGGCACTCTGCTGCTCCGACATCCTCCTGATCCACGTCTCCTCCACTTTTTGGCAGCAGCACACGCACAGACAGAGCACCATCCATCATGCACACACACACACGAGCACAGATACACACACAGGAGGAGGAGAGCTCAATATTACACCACTGAATCAGATTGTGTCAACTCTGGTTGAAAATATTCTGTTCTTTCATCCTCATCCTTTAAAGTTAACCCTCATCAGCCCATTATCTGGTTCCATTACAATCCATGAGACCAAAATCATCCAAACCTGGGTCTTCACTGGCTGCAGCACCTTCTACCTCCATCAGACTGGACTTGTTATTAGGCCACAGTGAGGTTTTTTACCTGGGTTTGCCTGCTAGAAGTGGTCGTGTCCCTCTGTTTCTGTGCCACTGGGTGTTTGGTGGGGTTGAGCCATTAGAGGGCAGGGACAGGGGGGGTATTTATGGTTTATTTCTGGCCACAACAGCAGAAAAGGTGAAGCTGTTGATACAGCAAGTCTGTCGCTCACATTGTGTCCGTAACGCTGCCTCTCAATAGGCAGCTGTGTTGGCACACGCTGGCCTGCCCGTCCATCCGCACGGCTGCCAGCGAGCACTGTGTGCGGGCACAGGGACAGAGAGCCAAGAGGATTCAGCAAACAGCTCTGCTCAGCACAAACACACACACACACACACACACACACACACACACACACACTGGGACTACACCCAGACTGAACCACACCAAACTTCCTCACAGCCTCCTCCTGAATCTGGGTCAGTTTTTATCAGCAGAAGCAAATAGTTTCTTTCACAACAGGACTGTCATGATGTTCTCTAAAAAGAATTCACTCTAACAATAGTGTCACGATATCTACAGAATATTCATAATAATATCAAACCTGTCAGTCAAATTCATCTTTTACTTGTTTATTGTGAATTATATGTGAAATGAATTAAACTGAAAACATGAATGTAAGGAGGTGAAGAGAGTCTCTAACCATAAAATAATCTACAGAAAGTACAAACACACAACACTGAAAAGACAATCACATGACCTGAACTAAACTACTAGTTTGAACTGGGATTGCAAGTGTCAGCTCTTTCTTTCAACCGGGGGTTCTACCGAGAACATTTTTATATTCCAAGGGTTTTATCCAGAACAAAACAGGGTTCTACCGGGAACATTTTTATATTCCAAGGGTTTTATCCAGAACAAAACAGGGTTCTACCGAGAACATTTTTATATTCCAAGGGTTTTATCTAGAACAAAACAGGGTTCTACCGAGAACATTTTTCTATGCTCAGGAGGTTCTACCAAGAACTGTTTTATATTATGATACATATCCTCAAAGTGATTATTTCACACCTTCATCACATTAAATCAGATGTTACTGACTATAATCAACCAAAATGATGTTCTGTGATAGAATTCTACAGGAAAAGTTTCATGTTTCTAAATGTGTCTCCTGTCTGTAAGAGGACTTTGAATCGATTAATCGCTATTATTTCAATAACTAATTGATCATTTTGAGTCATTTTTTAAGGGAAAAAAATGTCAAAATTCTCTGATTTCAGCTTCTTGAAGGTGAATATATTTTTTATATCATGGACAAAACAAGACAGGACTTCACCTCCGGCTCCTGGAAACACTGATCAACATTTTTCACCATTTTCTGGATCAAACAACTAATTGATTAATCAGGAAAACGACTAACAGATTAATTGAAATTAAAATATCCAAAATATCCAACTCATTTTATTTTTTATTTAAAAAGTGAACTACTTAAAGTAATATAATTGCAGTTTTGAACACTTTATCCAAAATCCAAACATTTTTCAAACCTTGAAAACACATTAAAATTGTTTTTATAGACATTTTAAGACATTTAATGGATCTTCAGCCACCGTGAACAGTCAAAGATCACAAAAATACCTACAGATATGGAAGAAATATTACTTTTTAATGACCAGTTTGGAAGAAGAAACACCAGACAGAGGCGTGCATCTCGAGTCAAGTAAATTTTATTAAGAATGTTTTCACTTTAGGACACTGGCCAGTACAACACAGTGCAATATACATCTTTACTTTCAAATAAAAAAGGACAAAGAAAGGACATAAAAAATAAACCCTCAAATTTTTATGACAAAGTAAAATGTCACATACACAGAAACCGATGGGGACAATCACTCCAAACTGAGACTCTGTCAACAGCACATTCAGTTGCATTGCATGAGCACTCCGACGATACCGGAGACGAGACGCGACCGACGGGAGGGGGCAGAGGTCAGTGCTGTAGTGCATCAAGTGACAAAGTGCTTTAAAGACGCGCAGAGCAAGTGAGCGGAGTGGATGGCGAACACGAGGAGGAGGATCAGGTGCAAACTTTAGGATTGTTTTAGAGTCATTTAAAACGATGTAGTGAAGAAACCATCCGTCAACGTGCCGACGCTCTGACGCTCTGAGCCCGTCAGTCTGAGCAACAGCAAAGATTGTGCGTGCACATCAACAGGGACAACATGGAGAGAAATTGCACATTCGTTGGAAAAATAACATGATGGAGGAAGTGTGTGACGGTAAATAACATGATGGAGTGTGTGACGGTAAATAACATGATGGAGTGTGTGACGGTAAATAACATGATGGAGTGTGTGACAGTAAATAACATGATGGAGTGTGTGACGGTAAATAACATGATGGAGTGTGTGACGGTAAATAACATGATGGAGTGTGTGACAGTAAATAACATGATGGAGTGTGTGACAGTAAATAACATGATGGAGTGTGTGACAGTAAATAACATGATGGAGTGTGTGACAGTATGGCTTATAATGGAAGCTCACAGCTACAATCATTCAGTCCATTACAGACGGACTGATTTTTAACGAGGGTTATTTAATCAAAGAGTGTTTGTGCTGATTCGGAGAGTTCATCATGATTGACAGATGCAAAGTCACTTGGCCAGAAGTCCCCCGTCCCCCCCACACAAAGACAAAAAAAAAAAAAAAAAAACATACTTAGACAAAAAGATTTACAGGATTCTATGAAAGCTCTGAGAGGCCAAGTGGGGAAAATATTCTGGTGGTCCATTTTTGTAAAGTATGAACAAAATAGTTTTCTCTCATTTGTTTATTACTTAAGAGGAGGGGAAAGGCAACTTTTGCCAAGATAATATTAAATTATTACATTCAATTATTTGGCACTTTGAGAATAAAGTCAAAATGATATTTCAACTTTATTCTCAATATGCAAAAAACAAAACTTAATAAAACAAAACAAAGAAACATATTTTTTTCTCTCAGTGCCTGATGATAATACTTTTGGCAGGTGATTTTTTAGTTTTTTCAGAAATTTACCACTTTAATCTCAGAGAATATTTGATATTTTCTCATTATTCTGTTTTTTTGCAATCTGAGTGTGTTTCTTGTAAATCTACCACTTTCATTTGGGAATGATTTTTTTTCTCAGAATATTAGTCCCCTCCCCCAGATCCATATTTGTAGTTTATTTATTTTTTAACCTAATATGCTGTCATTCACCTGTCCTTTAAGTCAAAAACACAGGAGAGAAAAGTATTTACATCAGAGTTAGAAGTAGGAAGACCAGGATTATTTTCTGTCTTTGCTTTCCTCTCCGGGCTTCCGTAGATTGCAGACACTGTTTGGGTTGTGGAGTGTGTCAAAGTAAAAGGCTCTGGAGCCTCTATTGTAGTGATGCACCTTTTCAAAACTAGCTCTCTGTTTCTGTTAAATCAACAATCATACAAATATAACATCTCCTGATTACAGTTAATAACATGTGGCTGACAGTCAGGTCAGCAGTGATTTGTTCTCTATGTTCACCATCATTAGTGTCTGAAATGTTATCCTATGGCGATGCTTGTGACTCCAACAACAACCTCCACTGACTGATAACACAAATATACGACAGAGAGACGACTCGTACGTGTTAGTCGAGTAAACGAAGAAACTAAATACAAACATGTTGTAGAGGATCGTCCTCCAGCACGCGATGAGGAAGAACGTCCAGGATGAAGAGGCGTCGTGGTCCCACAAGTTTCCTGAAATGGAAATAATCACCTTTCGTCTCTTCTCCCTGCTCCTCCTGGTCCCATTCAAGTGTTCGTGTGGAGCTGGTGCAGAGGAGCTTCGTCACGTTCAAGCATGAAATGAATGAAGCAGAGCAGGCGGATGTTTGTTTTCCTCTCCTCACTTGTTTCATAGAGACTCTCCATAAAAAAAGGCACCATGCACATTTATCAACCCCGACGGGAAGAGAACAAAAAACTAAATACATCAGCAGCTGGAGATTCTCCTCCTCCTCCTCTTCCTCCTCCTCTGTGTCGAACATTAAGGCTTCTGTTTCATATAGATTCATCTGTTAAGGCAACCTGTCAGAAATGGAAATAATCATGAGCTTTACCGTAGAGAATGAATGGAGTCACAGGAATGCCACAAAAAGAAAGAAATCTGTTAAAAAAAAAAGAAGAAAATAAATGCTTAAATATGAAGAGCAATAAAACAATAAGTAAATTAAAAAATGGGGAAATAAAGAGATAAATAACAAAACATAAAAAGGATAATTATAAACACTTTCATTTTTTTCATTTATTGCCTATAACTTGCTGTTTTTCTGTATATTGTCAATTCCTGCACACAGAATAAGGAAGAATAAAAAGTGATATGTCACTTTTTATCCCTGTATTCTTCCTTATTCTCTTCCCTGATGTTAATAAAAAAAAATATATATATACAGAGAAAACAGAAAAATTTATAAAATGCAAACAATAAATATATATTTAAAATACCTGTAAAGAAATATATAAAGAAATAAATATGTCAAAATAAATGAAAATGCTTAGAATTCTTATATTCTAATTGTCTCAGTTTTTCCAGTTATATTTATTCTTTCATTAATTTCTGTTTATATTTCCACAGTTATTCTCCTGTTCTTTTACAGACGTATTAATTTTTGACTCTGAAGGATTTATGTCTTCATTGAATAATAAGAAGGAAAAGTAAAGGGCTAAAAATCAATAAATGATATTCTATAAAAAATAGATGCATGTGAAAATAAATAAAATGTTCAGAATCATCTTATATATAATATATATATTTTAATTTCATTTATTCATACAGAAAAACAGACTAATCTATATGCAAAAATAAACAAACATGTTTTCAAAAATACATCCAGAAATAAATGACCAAATAAATGAGAAAAGAAATGAAAAACGTGGTCACACAAAATACTGATTTGATTTTTCTTCCGTTTGCTCACTTTGTGTTTTGTAGATTGATAAAAAATAAACAATTACATTTTATATTTTTGAAAGTATTCTTACTTTACAGCATTTCTTCACACCTGCCTAAAACTTTTGCCAGTATTGTAATTACACCTGATATATATGAGACATATGGACACTGAGGGGACGTTTAAAAACTCACCTCATTATTTCTTTAGCTCTCATTTTCATAATGACTCAGGCGCTTCTTGGACTTCAGCTCTTTCAGCCACTGGGGGGAGTCTTCCTCACTGCACAGAGACGGATGGACGGACGGACGGACAGACAGACAGACAGACAGACAGACAGACAGACAGACAGACAGACAGACAGTCAGTCAACACAGGGACAAACAGCTCAACAATGTGCTGAATAAGTTTTCTGTAACTCCTGTCTCTTACCTGTTTTCTTTCCCACCAGGGGGGGGCAGTACGCGCGCTGCCCGGGGGAGGAAAGGGGACTTGGGGGAGTGAGACAGCTGTGAAGGAGACGGAGCAGGTCCATCGATCTGATTGTCAGAGTCGCCTCTCTTCTTCAGCTGAGCCTGAAAACAAAGATGAGACTGATTTAGGAATAAAAATACATCACTGCCTGTTCAGAACAGAGGGGGGACCCACTTTTTGAAAGTGAAAACTCATCGACTCAGTTCACAACAGGACTGTGAAATCCTGGCCGGTGAATATCGAATAGGCTACACTAAAAATAAGGGTTCCAAACGGGTTTTTACTCAGACCACTTCTGAAGAAGAAGAACCTTTTTTGGAAGAAAGGGTTTGCCAGTGGTTCTTTGTAGGACTGAGGTTTCCATTAAGAACCCTTTTCTTCCAAAGAACCCTCCACAGATATGCATCTATGGTTCACACTGCTACCTCAGATCAGTTTTTTCACAAACACAGATTGTATCCAGATTGATTTAAAAAGTCTGGACAGCAACAAAAAAAAAAGAAAAAAGAAAAAAACACATGAAATGCAATTTTTGCAAACCCGATCCACATTTGGATTTGATTCCAATTAAACGTTCACACATGCATCTGAGTCCAGATGTTCAGATCAGACCTCACAGTGTCTTTTGTATCATTCACAATTTGACAAACAGCGACTAGCAGAGCAGAGCAGTGTTGAGGACAGCACAGACAACGAGGAGGAGTTCTGCACGACCGTTTGGACAGCGAGATGATGATCTCCATTTTTCATGCTTGCATTAATGTGTTGGAAACTCTGTCGTCACCACTGTTACCACAGCAACCCATTCAGATACTGTAGGTTAGTGATGTTTTGACCCGCAAATCTGATCTGGTCACTTGTGTGGACAGTCTGTCTTCAAGATCTGATTTGACAAAGAAATCTGTCAAACAGACGGGTCTATTTGTTGAATGAATCACCTTTAAAGCTGAAGGGTCCATCCCCGGGAACAGGGCGATTCTCTGTGGCTGAGAGGAGACGGCGGGGCCGGAGTCCGCTCCTCTGACCTGCTCCTCAGAGTCAGACTCGTCGTCTTTTATCTCCACTTTTGGCTCTGTCACAAAAAAGGACATGAATTACTGTCACATGTCAGCATGAAGTATGGATATGAGTTAAACTGATGTTTATTCAGTCCTCCATGTCTGAGAGAATTAATTTCTCAGTGCATCATTTTCTACCTTTTAGTGAAGAAGTTCATCTGATGCACAGCAACAGTCAAAAGTTTGGACACATCTTCTCATCTAATGTTTTTTCTTTATTTTTTATTATTTCTCTACATTGAAAATTAATAGTTGAGCCTTAAAAAGTAGGAAATATGGCATTATATGTAATTATGCAGAAAGCTAAAATGTGAAAAAGTCAAAATGTGTTTTATATTTAAGATTAGATACTTAAAAAGCAAAACTACTCTTGCACAGTCTTCTGCACTCAAAATCAAAGATTTAATAACAACAATCAAATTAAATCTTTGATTGTCATTGCAGAAAACAGTGTGCAAGAGTCTTTCTGTTATTTCTCGTTGACTCATGGTAGCAACCTCTTGTTTTGATGACAGCTTTGGACACTGTTGGTAAAATCTGAGACATTTCTTATAAAAAATAAAGAAAAAAAAACACTGGAGAAGAAGTGTGTCCAAACTTTTGACCTGTACTGTCACTGAACCTCATCAAACTTTTTCTGGGTTTGTTTTGTGTCACATGCTAACCCGTGGAGTCCCTGTACAGCCAGTCCTCGGTGGTTCCTCCCTCAGCCAGTGCGGCACTCTGACGGGCGGCTCTGGATGGTCGTGTTCGCGGGGCTCGTTTCTTCGCCAGCTGGGCTCTGGAGCGAAGAGCACTGGTGTCCAACAGAGCGGCTGGGGCCTGGACATCCACAGACAAGACAAATACATCAGCCGACATGAAGACACGGCAGGATAGTGTCAGTGCAGCCAATCACTGCAAGCCTTCTTCATAAACAAGAGCCTTCGATAAAAAGGTATCAAATGAGGTAATCCAGTCTGCCCTACAAAGGAAAAGGGCAGGGACTTCATTTTTGTCAAAATTAATTATATAAATAAATAAGGTGTTGAAATGAGAGTAACTGCAAAAAGCTCTCAGATCAGACTTACATCAGGGAAGGAGAGCGTCTGGCTCTCTGATGAGGACGAGGGCTGGAGGCTGTCCACAGTGTCTGTGTCATGTGACGCAGCATCACCTGGAGTGTGAGGGGGGGTGGGCTTCCTGGGCGAAGGGCTGAGGTTGCTCTCTGAACTGGGAGTGGCCGGAGTGAGACTGGAAGATGTTCAAAAAAGAAAGTGGAGTTGAAGAAAACAACCTGCTGTAATCAGAGTTTTAATCCAACGGTCTTTTGTTCCTGTAGAGACTGCTGGAAAGTTTAATTAGATTAAATGACCGTCCATTCTCATCAGTGCTGGTTGATGCTGTGATGTTATTTTCTGACCACAGGAGGTCAGTGACAGATTGAGATGTAAATGACACCCGTCTGTGATACCGGTTAGTGCTGGAGCTTTTTATTACAGAGTGAAGTCTGTTCACTTATCAAAGAAAATACCTGTCATCTGTACGCAGTCCTGTCTCCCAGGTCCCGTACTGACTGTCAGTGTCACGGACGGGTGTCTCTGCGTCCCTCCCCTCCTCTTCACCACTAGTACTTTGCTTCTGCTGCACCTGGAGGCACGAGGAGAGAAAGAGGATAAATTAAACTGTATGTAGGTTATATGACAAACCGGCTCGAGAGACGCCAACAGCAGCTCTCGCTTGACACCTGAACCAGGGCTCAAACTATTCCTAAAGAAACTCAATTAGTAAAAATCATCTGTGTAAATCAGACAAAACAGTGAGAGATGATGAGAAGAGACGACTGTCTGGACAGAAGATGTCTAAAGTTTGGGATTTCAAAGTGAGACAAAATGAAACCTCTGTACGGATCCGATACAGGATAGAATTAAGAGTCCTCCAAACACTGGAGTTTCACAGGAAAACGGCACCGCAGAATCTCCCAAACAATGGAAGGGAACGGTGACCAGTTTAAAAAAAACAAAACAAACAAACATACAATGCCTCCACACAGCTCATCAGATGTACCAATTCCAATTTTCTTGGCCGATTTCAATTTCTGACTTTTTAAGGGTCTGACCTGCTGATTCTGATTTTGCAAGTGACTGACTGATTGTGCATTTTGCACATTTTTGCAACATTTCTTACAGAATTATTATTATAAAATTAGATCTTGATCAGATTAGATCTTGCGGGATGTGATTTCACGTGATGTCATGTGGAAGCAGATATAAACAAACCAGAGACTGATGCGGCGCAACAGTTTGCTGCAGTAAAACTTTGCAGTAAGAAAAACAGACACAGAAGTTAAACGAGTCTGGATGAGAAAATGTTTAAGGAGACACATCAACACAGGTTGTTCGTTCTTCAGCCGGAACAGGAGGTGAGATTTTAACTGTCCCTCTGTGGACAGCAGTCTGCTGCTGTCTAACATTAGCATGAAGAGCTAAAAACTTACAGCTGTTTGTTAACGCCGTCATCTGCTCAGCTGCTGCGTCTCCAGCTTCTTAAATGTGAATATTTTCTGGTTTCTTTCCTCCTCTCTCACAGTAAACTGAATATCTTTGAGTTGTGGACAAAACAAAACATTTGAGGACGTCATCTTGTACTTTGGGAAGCAGGGATTCACATTTTGCACCATTTTCAGACATTTTATGGCTCAAACAACTAATTGATAGAAGAAAATGACTCAAACGATTAACTGATGATCAAAAGAGTTTATAAACTGGATTAATAATTGACCAACTGATTAACTGTTGCAGCTCTAAACTAAAAAGTAATGCAATTGTAATTTCTGACAGTTTCAAGGACTTTATCCAAAACTTTTTTTTTAAACCCTGAAAACATCACATTTAAATTCAAGTTTTTTCAAGGATTTCCAGCACTCCTACAAACCCTTTATCTGATTACTTGATGAATCACCTGAATAACTGGAAGAATACCTGATTACTAAAATAATCAATAGCTGCAACCATAATCAGAACCCTCGCTGATGCTGGAAAATATTTTTAAATTGTCTATTTGGATTTTTATTGCCAAGTCAAACTAAAATGTCAAAATAAAGTAACATTAAATACAGTAGTTGTTAAATTATCACTGGTCCTAGTGTTGTTAATAAAGCTGTATGATGTGGAGCTGCAGCAGTGGTTCAGTAAGACGGATAATAAAAGGTGAAGGATGAGTTAATGGAGACAGGAGCAGAGCGGGGACAAACACAGAGATGGTGGGTGGGTGATTGAGTGTGTGTTTGCTGTCTACTGAACCATGTCTCTTTTAATGAGGCGGGTACAGAGGACATACTGTCTCATAGAGGCTCGTCTGAACTGAACTGATCACCCCGGCCTACATAGAAAAAACAATAGACAGTCCTCCTGTCCTCAGATGGTGCCTGAGGGCTGGACACAGAAATATGATACACCTGCTCTGTAATCACATTCATTGACAGTTATTAATATTATTAATATCACTGACAGTTATTAACCATCATTAACCTTAAATCTAAAGTCAACGATTATTGACAGTTACTAAGGTTACTAACAGTTATTAAACATTATTAATCCACATCCACAACTAATTGATTTATCAACAAAATGGTCAACAGATTAATCAACAACAAGAACAACTGTTACAGGAACGACTTGAAAAATAGATCCAATGTTTGGAAGCATTTTTCAGGTGACAAGCTTGTGACAGGATTAAATAAATCTTTTTATTGAGAAAATGATGGACAGATTTGCAGGCCCAGTGCAGGGGGACAACGAGACAGAACGTTTGAGTGAGACTGTGATAAATCTGGAGTGAAGGAGCAGAGAGAAAAACGATCAGCCGTGCAGGATGTCATTCATCAGTGAAGCCTTTCCTGACAGGAAACAGAGAACAGTGAGAACGACATTCAACACGGCTCCCTGCATCAGCGAGAGCACTCGCACTCAAGTTCATCCTCTTCTCAAGGATTTACAGTGCTCACACACTTTAAACTGCCATCACAGGTCACACTGCTTACACTAAAATACACACACTTCACAGGCCTGCACCCGCCTCCAGACTGCAGGTTGAACAAGCAGAAACTCTCCACTTATCTAGTGGTGCCAGGGGCAGTTAAACAGGGCAGCTAATTTAGCTACATGAGGTCCTCGTCATCTAAAACGGGCTACAAAGAGATGTATGATAGTAATTCTGATCTATGCAATCATTATTGATGATTCATTCACTCCAGTATCAACAGAAGCAAGTGATCAATAACACATCTTCTGCACAGGAGCCTTGATGATGCTTTCATTAATAATACGTACTATAGATTGTGGGCCGGATGTAAACGTAAATGTATTATTTAGGCTTCAATATGTAGACTTGGGCTGTGTAAAGGTATTACAGCAGGGGTGTGCAATTATTTTTCATGGGGGGGGGGCTAATAATGGACAAATCTCTGATAATGGAATGATCAGAAGTGTTCTACATACAATACTTCTACTGTTGGTCACCCTTTCTGAATTGTCATGTGATGAATTGAGGGGTCATATTTTGTTGGAAATGTCCAAAACTTGATGTTTTACGGTGTAACATGCAGGCTGCAATGATAGCAGCAGCAAAAAGAGAACAACAACAACATAAACAACGTGGATGAACAGCATCGAATATACACAGTTCATTAGGAGCTTTCAAAATAAAGGTCTGATAATGCTTTAATGGGAAGCAAAATGCAACTGACTGTCTTTGCTAGACTTTTAATTTTTGGTATTTCCGTGACGGCCTTTTGCCCAGGTCTGTATTATGGTAAACCAGAATATTTAACAAATCCAGACAGTATGATTTTAAATACCATCCTTTCTAATCCAGAGATGTAATGTACCACACACACCACCAGGGGTCAGTCTCTCTACTGGAGGACAAAGTGGTGCAGCTGAGCTTAGAGACATGGTGCCTGGAGGAAAAAGTTATAAGACTAAATTGTAAATTAGTCACGCTGACAAAGGTAGGCTAGCAAACACTGCAGCCTGCTGACTGATCAGAGCAGTGAATTGTAGTGAGTACGTAACAGAGAGAGCGCTAGTGACCGATTACTGTCAACTACTGCGTTTGTTTTTATTTCCCTCGTAACTTACAACAATGGATGTTACAATCAGGTGAGAAAATGGATGCGGTGGGAGTTAGCCTTAACTCAGGAGAATGATTCTGAACTATAAGGTAAGTTAATACACAGTTCACTGAAGGTAACGTTAGCTGACATGCTAACAAGCTGGCATGTCTTCCATTATAAACAGGTTGGGAAAGATTTGATAGGTTACATTAGGACACCCTTCATCTTGATTTGGCAGCTTAACGTTCCTTTAGCAACTGGTTAGCTAACGTTAAACAGCATGTTACACAGTTGGCAGCAAACACGACCTCTTTTCTAAGGCTCTGCTCAAAACGAGCGTCCACTGTTCACATCCATGTTTAAGTGGGAAATGATGGAGATACTGCTATCTTGATTGTGACTGGCCAAAAGACCTGTGACATCTCACCAATGATGTTTTACTGTGAAGAAGATCGCAACACGACGCAAAAAACAACTTTTCGGATCAACACAATTAATGCGAATGACAGACTTTGATTCAAACGGATGATACATGTGCAGTTTTCAGCTCACCTTACAGTGTGGCCAACAGGTATCAACACTTCTGAGGAAACATCCAACAACCTTGTTTGTTTGAATCATCCTGAGACCTAAAGTGTCTTTATGGATGATGTAAAAAGCAGAGTATTGGGCATCATATTATATAATCCTGAGTTCAGCTCCAGCTGGAGACCTCAGTGTTATATCATCCTTCTCTCTTCTACCTGTTGCTGTACGCTGCTATCACTGCTGTCAAAATGCCAACAAATCTTAAAACCAGGTCTTGTAAATTTCTGGTGATAAAAATTCCTATCCTATGTGTGCATGTGCGTGTGTGTTACACAACCAAAACACACCCTCAACACACCCTCACCTCATCAGTATGGAGGAGGAACATTGCCTTTGCTGGAACATGTTGAAGAGAGGCGCCTTTACACAGCAGGTAAAAGAAAAGGCATGTCAAAGCAGAAGATGTAAAGACTTTTAGAAGCTCATTCAGTCTCACACCAGTTATTATTCACTAAAACAGCTTTTAACAGCCTTAATACTGACCTTCAATCAGACTCTTTCTATGTTCTTTTTTTGCTGCAGTGGTTAAACTGGTTTATTGGCCAAACAATAAAACCAAAAGTTGAAAGATGGTCCAACTGTTCTCTCACAGGTGAAGGCTCTGCTACCAAACACTAACATGTAGAGTGTGGCTGATGAAGGAGGCCGACTGAACCAACAGGTCCAGTCCGGTAGCAGTGATTTACAGCCATCAGGACGAAGGCTTTTCCTTAATAACATTAGCAACAGCCAGCTTCCCCGAGACAGGAAGGGTGTGTCGGGGGAAACGACAGAACAAAGAGCGGATGAATGGAAGGATGAAGGAGAGAAAGGGCTGATCACCGAACAGGCCTGACTGACAATCTGAGGAGGAAGGGGCTGCAGCGAGGCCTTGGAAACTTTGATTTGATAACACGGCGATCGCTCTGAGCCACACACAACAATAACACACTCTCACAGGACGCAGAGACAGACGACTACAGACCGCACCAACCTCAGCAAGTACGTGGAGGATGAATAATTTTACCACTGTTCACTGAAAGGAGAACGGCTCTAACCTGAAAGCACCTACTGTAAATATAAGAAGTGTGTTTACATTAACACCACATGTTTAATGTTCCAACGAGACATTTCTCAGCCATATCTCTGTTAAAGGGATACTTCAGATTATTTGAATTGGGGTTGTATAAAGTATTTAAGTAGATGGCAGAAGAATCCTGCAGGTACAGGTGACCTGCAAAAATGTTGTGTAACTGGTAAATGTTATATTTATATAAATTCATGTGTGCAGTCGCAGGTAAAAGTGAATTAATTAGGGACGGGCAGCAGGTGAGCAATAATATGTCACGTACAATACAATGATATGTTTTTATCCCCCTGGAGAAATCAGAAATGAAAATGACAGTGCAGTATTTTCGATATCTATATCTGCTAATACAGTAATATCAAGCATAATCTGCCAATAGGAGTTTTTGTGAAAGCCCACAACACAACCTCTGACCCCACATCCTGTCAAACAAGAGGACAGCACTGTTTGATCTGACAGTGATGAGGACTATCTGCTGGCTAAAACTGATGACATTAAGACAAAAACAGCCAGCGGAGGACACCAAACTGTGGACAATACATCATCAAAGGCCAGGTCAGACATTTGGGAGGATTTTGGTTATGGCTGGGTATCAATTCACATTTCCCAACTCGATTCGATTCACAAGGTCCCGATTCAATTCGATTTTTATTTGGTTAGGTTCATTTCAGTTGCAATACCAATTTTGCTCGAATATAAAAGAGATTCTCAGAGAAATAATGCTGTAAATTGTACAAGCGACTCTCTAACCTGGTTCATTATTAAAAACATTAATGTTTCCATTAAGAATTCTCCTAAAAGCAGTTACATTAAGAGTGTTTTCTGTACCATTGTTTTGAATGAATTCTTCATTTTTAGGTTTTTATTTATACATTTTTATTTAAAATTTTATTTTGTACATAAGTACTTGTACTTAAGTTTCTTCCCTTCATCTCGTTCTGCTGTCTGTTAATTTTCTGGCTTCATCGTGGACTAGAAGGCACAGATGATGTGCTGTCAGTCTCATGCTGCACAACATCTGGATTCTCTCTCTGTTGTTCACGATGTTGCTCTATCTAGTTGATGTTAAGTGAATGTATTGGACCGTTCTTATGTCTCATGTCTTATGACTCATTTCAATAATTAGCATGTGGAAATTTGCCTTGCCAAATGATAAGCTAACTGGCTAGCCCAACTAGCTTTGCTCATATTACTGTGAAGACAGTTAATGTGGTCACTGCAACAGCTGTTTAGTATTCACACAGTCACACAGTCCTTAATGTTGGTATCAGTAACAACAGCAACAGATGTAAAGAGCAGAAATACAGCTGATGACTGGAGTTATGTATTCTATGGAGTTATAATCACGGTTCCAGCGGGTGCGGATTTGACTCAGAGGTTCTGGTACTCAGCTTTGTGGGTGCAGGCAGGTCTGGACTTACAAAACTGGATCTTCGATAGTAGGGCTGAACAATTAATATAATTTTAATTGAAATTGCAATATATTTGGACAAACATTTGGACAAATATCATTTTAAGGCCCATGCACACTTCAGCACTGCAGCTCACATCAATTAACAGCTGCTCTGACTGTAACATGACTCATGATCTAATGTGACGATACTGTGAGACTATTAACAGCCATAAAAACACACTCAGTCACAACATAAAACTTGAAGCATGTCACCACCGCTCCTCGTTCTGTTCTCATCTGCTCTGACCAATCTGTCCGGGGTGGAGTGGGAAAATATGTTCTGTCTGCATGCACTCATGAACGCACCAGTAATCAATATCGATATCCTACAGATATTCAAAACAACTGCTCCCACGAGCTCTAATCTCATGTCAACAAACGGGCATTCTCACCGCATGTCACAGGGCTTACATTAAGACGCCGTCTGCTCGGCTGACCCAACAGTGCTGTGTAATTCTTTCATTATATAAGTGGTTCATACAGACAACGGCTCAGTGCTGCTGTACAATGCGTCCAGTAAGAACAGAGGAAAGAATGTAAAAACCTGACTTGGCTTAAGATTTTAACTCAGAGAGCAGTGGACCTGACTGAAAGGATTATTCTCTTTTCTTTCAGTCTGGAGTTTGTTTTCCCTCATTTCTACTAATATGACAAATGTTCAAGTTCAGGTTTTGTCTCTTAATTGTATGTTGATAAATTTAATGAAGTACAGGACTAATAACTGACCTCAAAGATGATATAAAGATACAAAAAAAAGCAAAAACACAGCAGTTTCATGCATATACATACTGTATATTATAATAATATTAGTTATAAAAGCGGTTACACAGTTACCCTGACAATTTAAGATACTTTAGTTTACTTTTTTTAGTGACGCTCACACAGAGGGTTCTCAAAACTTTATAAGACTAAAATCCAAGTTAGCCAGTAGCTGTGTTGGTGGAGTGTGCATCCCATGTACTGAGACCAAGAGTCCTCTGCAGGGTCGGGGGTCCTCACTCCTCTCTTTCTTCCATTTCCTGTCTGTCTAGAGCTGGTCTATTAAATAAAGGCTAAAAAGCCCCCAGAATGATCTTAAATCTTGTCTGGCAGAGCCATCTGTTAAATTAGGAAACTTGAACTTAAAATTTGGAAAATAAGAGGAAAAAGAAAAAGAAAAAACTTCAAAAGAGAATAAAAACATGCATTTTGTATCTAATTAATTATTAATGATTGATTGATTGAATGATTGTTAGCATTTTCAGTTATCAGTTGAGGAAAATGCACAGAATTTGCAACTCTAATCTCTAATCTTTTTAAAACCTAAAAGTTACCAAACTAAAATCTGCAGACTTGAAGCCTTTATCATCACTAGGGCTGCACAATATGAAAAAAATACTCACATGACAATTATTTTGGTTGAAATTGCGATTGCAATCTGAATTTTCATTTTAATTGAAAAAATAAATTAAAATTGTGACTTTACTGGAGTCTGTACCAAACAAACATGCCTTACCTCTGGAGAATAAGATTTGTAGTCCAGCTTGTTTCTATCTCTATTTCATCTAAGAGCTGATACAACACAAGCCTCTGCAGCACTACAGTACATCATCATAATGCTTTTTTGTCACACAGTTTTCCTTTTTCAAATAATTGCACTTCAGATACTGGACTTGGCCATATTGCAGTTTCAATAACACTTTGTTTATTTTGCTCTGGTTAATTTCCAGAGAAAGTGACAGAGGACTCTTTAGCTCTGAGTGATCAGTATGATAATGGAATCATTTTGGAATCTCAAAAGATTTTTGCTTTCATGGGTGATTATTGTGTCAATAAAACACCAGATTATGTTGAAAATCAACCATTTCCATGTGTTTATTTGAATTCAAACATATTCCTAATCTTGAAAACATAACAGGCCACATCGTCCACACTTTCTAGATTTTATAAAAAACCCTGCATTTTTTTCCTTACTGACAAATTTTGTCTGGCCTGACCACTAAGTCACGCTGCTCCCTTACAAATGGAACAAGGCTCTGATTTGTTTATCTTGATAGTCTTTATACAAACAAATCCCAAATAAAATGAGTCCACCATTAATAAATTGCTGCCAATATTTCTTGGCCTTCGTGTGTTTTTGTGCTGATGTATTTTCTGTTGTTTATGTCATTTATGTTTCTTCTAAGTTTCACTTAACTTGTTTGTTGCAAGTATGATTTATTAGGACTATACTTCTTTATTTAAGATTTAATACCTCCTGAATTACTTAAAGTGGTGTTTTCCATAGGTTTACTACTTGCACTGACATGTATCCACCGAACACGAAGCCTGGTTGACAGATCACAAGTACGTACATGTTCTAGAGATGGAAACTTGTCATCTTTAAAATTAGGACCAACTTGTTTCTTTCTAAACTTGTATGGCCATATGGGAAACAT
This sequence comes from Lutjanus erythropterus, assembly GCF_056507025.1. Taxonomy (NCBI): domain Eukaryota; kingdom Metazoa; phylum Chordata; class Actinopteri; order Lutjaniformes; family Lutjanidae; genus Lutjanus; species Lutjanus erythropterus. The sequence goes on from NC_139326.1 coordinate 1,547,270, forward strand.
CAGAGTACCAATCCGACATTCACAGGGAGATTCACTGCAAAAAATACTCTCAAGATGAAAAAGCATTAAAAATATCAAGGACTGAAGTTCTCTTGTTATAAGTGAATACTGGCTGTTGGCGTAACAACTCTGCTGGCTATATTTCTGATGTTGTCATCACTTGGCTCAGGATCATGCAAAAACAACGCAGACAAAAACATTCATCACTTCCAACTGTCATACACACCTCAAGATTTCCATCATCTGCTCTAACGACAGCCAAAGTTATTCAAAGCAACCAAATACATGACTGTGGTGACACACGTCAGAGCCACAGGAGGGACAGGTCTGATAGGACACAGAACTAGACCAGCACCTGTTGGTATGTTGCAGTATTCACTAGGACTGAATGACTTAATGCATAGACAGACAGAATAGTTAAGACACCAAAAACATTTTCACTACCACTTTTACACCAAAATTCGTACATATATGCAGTATTTTACACGCAAGTAAACCTCCTAAGATTGATTCCTTCTCCACTGCTAGTAGAGGAGTTTGTCTTTACGTTTTTTTTTGTCTGTTGTGTCACATTTGATGTTCCAAACACTTCAGACTTTGTGATGAAGGTGAGAAGCCTTCAAGCGTTGCACCAGAATTAACATGTCCACCTGCTGACATGTTTACATTACTGCTAATCTTGAGCTACAGCCGACTGATACCACGACCGCTGCAGAGTCATCTGAGGCAGGAGTGAAGGTAGACTGCATCCTTTTTCACTCAAAACAAATACTGGATATATGTTATTGTGTGATTTTGGGTTTTTTTGTCCAGCGTAAAAAAAGGCTCAAGTCTGTCTCAACATGACAGCTTTGGGCTCAGAGAAAAATGGGTTGTCCCAGTCATTCCCGAAACTCCAACTGCCCAAAAAATGTCCCATTGGACTAAAAGCCTATTTGACCAACAGCCCATTTTCCTGAAAATAAAACAGCACTGCTCCAATGGCTTGTTGTTTTGAAAATTCACACTATTGGATGTTTTTGTCCATATTATCCTCTCAGGGGACATGGGCCAGGTAATCTTCATCCTATTGATAACAACAACAAACAAGTTGTGAAATGTTTGCAAGTTGTTTAAGTTTAGGCACCAAAACTACTTGATTAGGTAAAAGAAAGGATTGTGGTTTAAGTTAAAACAATGTGAAATAATCTTTATTTTCCAGTTGAGGTGTTTGTGCAAGTTAGGAGAAATGGGCTTTTGTTTTGGGGATATATGTCCGTCCACACCACGGACTATAACTGTACCAATAACTCTGAACATGTTCAGTCAAAAGTTAAAAATGGTCCATGGTCCATGGTTCACTTGGAGTCCACACCCCAAAAATAACAGTTTGACCAGTTTGATGAACAACAGAAGCATGGACAATCAATCAATCAGGATTTAATTCAACTAAACCAGAGCTGGTGATGGTTGGAAGAGTAGACAGACTAGCAAAGGTGGGTTTGGTGAGTTTCATGTGATTTTCTGTTGAGTTTGTATGAAGTGTGTTTAACAGGGAGTTAATGATCTAATTAAGCCCGACACATATTGGCGTAAACACTCTTTGGTTGTAATGTGATCTCAGCGTGTTTGGCAGTTACTGAATTGATGCCGACTCATTCAAAAGTAAAAATAAAATTTTCATATTCAAAAGATGTCTGTCTATTCTTTTTGTTTCTCTGAGCGACATACAACAGTTATAGCTAATCAATATCCATTTTGTTAATAAGCTGCTGACACAGGTTGTGCCACTGCTTACAAAATGTTATCATTCATCAATATTCATCACATTGTTATCATTACAGATATTGTTACACCCGTCTTTCCTGGTGTGGACGGTCCTTAACAGGCCGTCAGACAAATGAGCTTTTGGTCAAATGGTAAAATTTTTTTGAAGGTTTGGAAAAATGTTTTGTCAGATCAATGGCATGGTGACACTTCCAACAGCCACATCCCTGCGTCCGCTTACTCATCTACTGTCCACATGCACCCGGTGTCCGTCTGATTCAGACATGACTGACCTCTTACCGTCATTGGCCCAGTGGAGCAACACGCTGATCCCAGATCCCACCACCACAGTTGGTTCTGTCTAAAACTACAACATGTCAAAATGAGATGTACAAACATGAGACCGCCACACTGACGTCATAAAAACACCTCTTATCTTTAGCAGCTGTGACTCATGAGCAAACAGGCGTAACCTAAAGATAGGAACAACTTGACTGCAATGTATCCATAATATCCCTACATGGATTTCTAAATCTGTCCTTTACAGAGCACACAGCAGGGTGAATGTCAGGGTGGAGACAAGTCACAGGAAGCCAAGGAATCACAGTTGTGTTCAAGAGTTCAGCTCTTTTGAAAATACGAATAACTACACTTTCTAACAGGAATCCCACTTTCTCTCAGTCCTTGTGCCTAATTTAATTATCAAAACACACAAACCGTAGGCAACACGATGAGCTGAAGAACCAGAATGACAACAGCTTTGCAAAACAAAGAGAGAGACGGACAAAGAAAGGTTTACATTGTGCCAAGGACAATACAACATGTTGAAGTGATGAAAGCACATGAAGAGATGGATGAGGAGGGGCAGAGGGATGGAAGTTCTTGACATGTTTGGCTCGGGACCAAATAGTTGACGAAGGAGCAGCTGTTAACACAGTGACGTTACAGAACTGCATGGAACCTTCTGAGAAATGACTTGAATTTCTCATGTGCTTTATTTAACTTTGACAGATGTTAAAGTTATGCTGCTGCTGAGCATATAGTTATAGTAAACACTGACTCGAACAGTCACTTGAAGGGAAGTTCAGTTCTTTTCATGCGGATGTCCAGACAGTGCTGATGGTAAATATAGTGAATTAAAGAAAAATATTCCTTGGTGCTGCTATATTGACCAAGAAAGACGAGTCCTCCAGCCCACGGAGCCATGCTGGCACTGCCTACATGTACCAGGATGCACTACGTGGTAGCTTCTGACGTCAATGTCGCCATGCCGCCACATATCACCATTGGGGCTGGGTATTGGTACTCAATACCTTTTAGGTATTGAATGAAATAACCCAGTACCAAATAGTATTGGAACCATACCTGTATTCAATCCTTCTGGTAGCCAGATTCAGAAAATAATTACCATCTGTATGACTTTGTGAGTTATGACTGACCCTCTACTGTAGCTGCAGCTAGCAGCAACATACAGTCTGTGGTGGTGAAGTCGAGCGGTGAATCTGACCAAAAAGCTATTCAAACATCGCTTCCAGGGTAATTTGCTGGTAATGGAAATAATGTATATTTTTAGAATTATCACAACTTCTTGTGGCACTGCTGAAGTGGCCCCCCCTATGAGATCACAATACCAGCAGAGGCCCCAAACCTGATCTGAGTTCGACGCGAGTTGCGGGCTCCATTTTTTTGGGAGATTTGTCGGGTGAATGAGACAGTTGGATGCTGTTGTCAGAGAAGGCTTTTCTGTCATCAACAACTATACAACCATCCATTATGATGTTTCACTGTGGACATATTCATATGTTTGGTAGGCCTCGCCCAACCCTAATCACCACCCAGGCCTAAAGCTATTATCTTGTTGGCTAAGCTTGGCATAAGATGAAAGAAATACTCTAGCAGCCCCCCGGCTACCCAGAGGAGAAAACTAGAAAACCAAACTGAAGTAGCTTGTAGTTCTTCCTGCATTCAGTGACATCACTGAAACATCACTGGATGCAGGAAGAACAGATTTTGCAGCAGGAGAACTCTGTTTTCTCAATATAGCAGCACTGAGAAATTTACTACCATCAATACTGATTGGACATCAACACAGAAAGTGATGAGTTTTCCCTTTAAAGTAATGAGTCACACTGGTACATGCTTAATACTTGTGATTATAGTGTGTGACTGGTGGTAGTTCTAAGTTGTGTGTTGTCTTACAGCAGTGGGGGTGTTGGGTGCGGTGCGTCTGCGTAGGGACAAACGTTGCTGGCTGCGCAGTGAGAACCTGCGGATGGACTCCCTGCTGCGGGAGGCCAGAGATCGCAGTGAGTTGGTTCTCTTGAAGTCCCCGGTCCCATCCTCTCCCCCTCGGCCTCTCCTCTCCACCGAACTGGACAGAAGGCTGAACGCCCCGTGAATGGAGCGGCGGACGTTTCCCACCCATCCTGACATCTGAGTGTGAGCCACTGACAGCTTGTCCCCGAGATACTCCATCACAACCCACGACAGACAGGAGCTGCTGCGTCAGAGGAGTCTGTGATCTGAGCTGTGATTTTTAAGGAAGCATTAGAGTTTGGTTCTGCTGGAGGGGTGACGGTCCACTGTCCTAGGTGTTCACTGATGTGTTGCTGGGTCAATACTGCAGCAGTGAAGAAGGTGACAGAGAGAACAACAACACGGTCCACTGTGATGATGTTACAGCACTGCAGTCAGTCCTGACCGTTACAGGACGGAGCCTCTGCTCAGTTTCTTTCTGCAGTGCAGTCCCACCGGAGACTCTGTCTCAACTCATCACTCTGAAGGCTCCAGACTGTCCTGAAGTGAATTGTGAAGCCTTCTAATGTCTATTTCGATGCACACAAGATACGCCAGCGATGATATGCCTGGCACAGCAACTAAGTGGGCACGTAAAGGTTACGTAAGGCGAGGACTTCACTATTAGTTATGCAGGGCACTACTCTGTGAGACAGCCTGAAAAACTGCTGTGCTGTCTACCAACAGGTTCCTCAGCCATGTTTCTCCAGATTCAAACACACCGGTGTAACCTCCTCAAGAGTCACATAATCACATCCTCAACATACTATTTACGTTTGGCAAAACATTCATTTATCTGTTTTCATCACACAAGTCAACTATGCTAATAATACTGAGTATGAGAATTAGTTTTTATCAATACTCTGACACTTCTCCAGGTGTGAGCTTCTCTGTTCTTAGTTAGAGCCGACCTGACAGGATCCCCCAGAACTGATGATGATACATTTCCTCCAAAACAAGGCCCAGGTTAAAAGTTGAGAAGTCCATCCATCCAATGAGGCTACATTCCCACGCTGTGCTACCTTCTGTCAAAAAGCTGCGAGGAGAAATGGTGCAGGACAGCTGCTGTAGTTATTCCATAAAGAAACCCAATGCAAAGAAAACAGGAGAGAGTCCTGAGGTGGAGAAGTCAAATCCACAGGATCAGAGAGGGAAAATGTTTCCCTCCTTGCCTTTTTCTGCAGGTACAGGCAGGTAGGAGAAAATGCGTCAGCGGAGCTGCTCTCTGTACTCAGCACTGTAGGACGCAGCGTCAAGGAGAAACTGGGTGGAGAGAGAGGAGGGAGTGTGGTCGGAGTCACAGAGAGAATGAGAGAGGGAGAGAGAAGGGGAGGTCCCTGATTCAGAGCGGGAGGGAGGAGGAGGGTGATATATGTTCTGCGGCGCTCCAGCCTGATTCAGTCGCAGGGCAGGACGAGAAGTGAGCAGAGGAGCAGTGACACAAATGTAAATGTTGCTTTTACACAGCATCTCTATTCCAAACAGGAAGCAGGAGTGAAAGTGTTGATGACAAACGATATCATCAGACAGGAACGGGCACAAGTGATGATCATGTTAACGAGAAGAATATAAATAGGTCGATTAGACATGCATGAGAGAAAAGAGTGAAGAGACAGGTGTGGCTCATCAACCTGTCAGCAGCACAAAGAATCACAGTCAGGTGGATGTTTGTTTAAATCTCACTCACGAGTCAGACTCATGCAAACAGACGAGAAAACACATCCAACTTCCTGATACATGACACTCAAACAGCTCTGTGTTGTATGGAGTCACTGAACTGGTCCCTGAATAAAGCCACAGTGGGCGACTCCAGAGACCTCAGAGCAAACTGGGACAGAGGGGCTCATAAAAGCTGAACCTCTGTCCACACATGCCCCCTACAGGTAATCTGATTAACTTTTGTTTGAAGTGCTGCAGGCAGGTCTGCTGAGAGCTTCTCAGTTTCCAACATGAAACAAACTGACCTCTCTCACGTACTGCTCAGCCTGAAAATGGCTGCTTCAGGTTTCACTGTGGCTTGATTTCACTGCAGCCTTTCTAAAGAAAGAAAAAAAAACTGTGCTCCATGCTGCAATGTTTTAAGGTGTTTACTGCAATGAAGTTCTGGGAGAAAGTGAAAATTCAAAAAAAAAAAAAAAAAAAAAAAAAGAAAAACAAAGGAAAGAAATTGTAGAATAAAAATCTAGGCAAGTTGCTCCAGGGAAAGTGAAATCACAGTGTTCCAAATAACCAACTTACCAAAAACTCACAAAATATGTTGTTTATTTATTTATAAATAAAGAAGCAAATAAATAAAGTATTGCACCTGAGAGACATTCCACAAAGATGCAAAATCTTTTGGAAGCTACAACTCAAAACAGAAGTCACAACAGAACAAAATGATAAAATATTTAAGTCCACAGAGCTTTGTTAAGTGTAAGGGATGTGACGATTCACTCATGCATCTGATGCATTGGACTTTAATGTGTAAGATAGGAGAGCATCGGTTCAGATGGCCTGTATCAGTAAAAACATGAATCAGGAAAAAAAAATAAATCGATGCAGCACTCACATATTGATACATCTCATTAGGGCGTGCACATTTCTCATTTTTTGCTTCAAGGAGCTAACACTGTAACTTTCGTCCATTTTCTCTCTCTCTACTCCTGCCTCTTGCCTACACTGTTAAAACTATCAGGATTTCTTCTTGAAACTGATACTACCCTCAAAATTGTATTGCTATATATAGCTATTTAAATATTTCTATGATGCATCGTATTGTTGAACATTTATCAAGATATTCTGAGTGATTGTGATGACCATCATTCACTATTTTATTACCTTTTTTAGACTAATCACTTCATTAAGCATGAAAATAATCAACAGATTAATCAGTGCTGAAAAGAATAATTACTTACTGCCTTACTCAAAATAAATTCATCAAACCAACATGTTTACAGTTATCAAACACAAATTGCTGTTAGTTTATATGAGAGTCAAGTTTTGCTCTACTAACTTTAATAAAAGGATTAAAATTGAAGTAACAGAAAGAATCCAGACAGAATTATATCACAGGACGTATCTCATTACTGCTCCCATGATTCCCCTAATATTCCTCCTCCTGCTGGAATACTTGGAAGTGACTCATGGCTGCTCATCACTTCCTCTCTTCTGCTGACATCATCAATCTGAGCGCAGCCTCTGCCTGAGACCCGACCGGCAACACACAGAGGAGCCGATACAGGATGGAGCATCGGGACATACAGCTGAATTTTACTGTATGTGAAGTATAAGTACACTCAGTCCGTTGTACGAGGACGTCTGACAGAGAAACATGCTCGTTTTATGCGCGGTCACTCACCCAGAGGCAGGTTGGAGTCAGGCAGCAGGACCACATGTACAACACAGCTCTCAGCGCGGCGGTGCCCATCTCTGCTCTGAACCACTCAGCAGCCTCAGACCTCCAACTTCAACCAATGACATCACCGATCACACAACTATTATCTCATCTGTCTGAGGACGCTTCCTTCAGCCAGTAAATACAAAGGAGGGAAATGAATCATATCTGAAATCTGCCAACAGTGATGCATTTCAGCATTAAATGTTATTTGTAATTTCAGTAAATGCTGAAGCCAAATTCTCAACCAGATTTATAAATCACTGAGGTTTTTATTTTCAAAACTACTCACATATAAACATCTAAAACAGCCACACAACTAGGTTTACACAGTTCATCAAAATCTTATTGAAAATTTAATACAGCTTTCTGCAATTTTCCAGTAGCAGGAATATGCAACATTTGTTAAAGGCAAAACCTCTGTCAAAAAACTTCTAAATGAATGAATGCAGTGAACCTTTTTTTTTATTTTACAAGATTTAATTTCACACCACATTAGCCTTGGGTGGTATCTGTTTTCATAACTTCACACCTTCCTGACATTTGACTGGGATATACAGTATATGATGGTATTTATGTGAAAACACAAATCATTAAAAGGAGCTGGTCATAGAAGTTAGCGTAGCATATACAACATCGTTTAGCTTAGCACAAGTCCTGCTGGATTTAAATACTTATGATCTACTGAATAATGATGAATGATAATCATATAATTATTCTCTCTCTACAGTACTTCGGTATAATGCAGTTTTCTCAGATATTTTTCCTTTTTCAAAATACCGCAATTTGGTTCTGGTTTTGTGATTTGGGTATGGCACTGGCCATATTGAGATTTTGATCATTTTGCGATCAATTGTTTCAGATAACCCATATTGTAAATCATAGCTTCAGATTTCCAAACACCCTGGTACACAGTAACACCTTACTGCCCAAGTCTACACCACATTATTTTACTGGATAATTAGCACCATTTTCTCATTTTGGCACAAAGTCTCTAATCCACTGGATCTTTTTCCACACACAATATATTCAGAGTCGTAAAAAAAATTGCACTACACTACTGACACCTTTTCAAAGCAGCACACCTGTTTCAGCTTACAGGCGAATGTAAGTCAGCTACTTTCAAACCAAAACACTGAGCAGCACTGGCCACTGCAATGACTAACAGTGACACTGGCACACTGAAACACAACCACTAGATGGCAGAAGTGATGGTAAAATCATGGTGACTTAATCTGAGCTCTGTATCACAGCAGTGTGTAATTATGACACAATAAATACACTGAACTTCTGGGTTTACAGTGTAGGCCTTCAACCTCTGCCTGCAATCACAGCTTCGATGACACAGAGCTGCCAGAACACAAACCTGCATGTCTGATCAACACCTGACCTGCCTGGATACAGATGATGTGCATGTATATTTAACATGTGATGTGGCAAATAAGCAGATTAATTTGGTTATATTTCAAAATGTAACAAACAAATGTGAACTGCAAGGTTAAAAGCCAGGAATAACAACCAATCAGCAGTGAGGAACATAAATATTAGGTGTGTGTTTGTCTGCAGGACACATGATCATTACAGGTCATTTCACTTCACAGCTTTCCCTGAGCCGTGCTGACAGGCTGCTGATAAACGAGCAGTGGGAGCATGTACTCATTAACCATTTGACTAATCCAATCCTGAATTACAGGCCTGAGAAGGTGTTCAGTCACCGCGACTCTCCTACAGCGTGACGTGGGGTGGGTGGAGGTGAGTCTACGAGGTCGTGCCTTCAACATGAGTCACCGGTGCTTTACTACATGAGAAGCAGCACTGAACCATCAACTTTCAGTCAACAAGCTGCATTCCACTAGTGTCTACTGTCTGTCCTTACTGCATGAGACACACACACTCAAGGACACATGTAATACTGCTGACACTCAAGTGCACACAGATTTCCCTCCACAGAGCTGTGAGAGGAAAAAGTTCAGATGAAAACAGTAACACAGCAGCAGTTTCTGACCTCATTGACGAACATTTTACCTGTAACCCAGAGGCTGAGCTGCAGCCTGATCAGACTCACCCAGCTGTGGCGGTCCTGCTCTCTGTGAGCGCTGCGGCTCCTCATCCTGGACAGACTTCCCTCCACGGCGCTGCTGGAAGGGGCTGACCGCCGTGACACACTGCGAGAACGCATCCTGTTCAGCTCCTAACAACAAACGGGGACCGGAGTGAACTCCTCATCTTCATCACGTCAAAACTTTTGCCCTGACAGCTGGATGCCGTAGACTACTATCTACCACATGATCATTTTGCCTGACCCCATTCAGAACTACATTTAAACTTTATGACTGGGTTAAACCAATAAAGAGGTTTAAAATGAACACATCCAGATGTTGGAGGAAACATGGGCTGATACGCTAGACAGCATCAAGGTTCTAAGAATTTTGAACAGAACCATTCAAGAACCAGAGAACATTTAGCGAAAAAGAGGTTTGGTTGCACAGAGTCTGATATATCCATACCAGCAGTCAGTGCTGGACTAATGTCTGTCTCCACACACGCACATTCTGCTATAGAGGGAAAAAAACACCCCGCCTGGTTTGCATTTCTTTAAACCAATCATAAACATCTTGGGCGGCACAAAGCCCAGGATGCAGCGACAGTGCTGCTGCAAAATAATGTAGAGGGAGAACTTGTTTTGGTGGAACATTTGCACATCAGAAAATGACTACATCACTGGTAGAATCTGTTAGCTTGTTTACATTTGTGCCATTGCATCCCAGGTCCTAATGTGCTGTTTTCAGCTTGTACGTTGCAGCGTGGAGGTTTTTTGTTGTTTCCCAGGGACTTTGAAAATGAAGATTCATATGCAGTGATGCTGCTTGGAGCAAACGACCAGTGGCAGGATTTATACCAGCACTGTGAGTCAGACTAGGTTGGACCCGTTTTATCTAATCAAGATTTCCTTGTTTCTGAGGTACATGAAGAGGAATAAATAGCAAAAACAGACAACCAAAAAAATCATTACTATCAGCAATCGGCCAAATTGGTATTGGCCCAGAACGTCAGTACATCCTTATATTTTTATGACTGTGGACACTTGTGAACTTTAACGTGTTTCAGCCCCAGCAAAGTAAGAACAGAGGACAGGATGTGTAGTTGATTTGGTTTGTTGCTAGTTGGTTTCATTCAGTTTATTTGCTTACCATGTTATAAATGTTTTATTTATTTCTGATGAACGTTTGCTGTTTTTTACTTTTGTTTGTACTTACATACTCTGTTGTATTTTCTTTAATCATGTTCAAAATAAAATCTTATATAATCTAGACCCAGCATCTTTCCTCAGTTTTATCGTCCGTTCTGCTGCTGTTGTGCTACAAGTGTAAAAGACTTAGCTAGTGCTGATGATGTTAGTTGAACTTTTTTAATTAATTAATATAATTAATTAATAAACTATGAAAATAATCATTAGTTGCAGCCCAAAATAACATCACCATGTACAACATATGGTGACAGTATTGTACCCTCCTAATTTTCACTCTAATCTCAGATCTCTCACCTCAGTTTGATGGATAATCTCTACATTCAAATGTAGCATTGGATTTCAACACACTGAGACTGCATTTCATATTTCTGACTCACCTGGGACCCGTGTGACCTCCTGTGGCTCCGGACGTCTCCCCTGCTGTCCTGAAGCTCTCTGGGAACCCAAATCTGCTCTGCAGCAGCTCCATCTGAGGTTCCTCCAGAAAAAAGGCCCAAGTGAAGCCTCTCATCCAGCACAGCGGAGCGGGGCCTCTGAGGAGCCAGGAGCCGCTCCTCCTGCCTGAGGAGGAGCTGCTCCGGACTCACTCTGTTGGCGTGCTTCCTGGGTTCGGGTTTGTCCACAGACATCTCGACAGGCCGCAGCTCCCAGGGGTCCTGAGGAGAGGTCGTCCACACTGGAGCTGTGATGCCTCCTGAGGTCTGCAGTGGAACCTTCCAGCTGACATCTCTCTCAGGTGTCAGTAGTGATCCCGCTCCAAACCCAGCGTCCAGACCAGACACAGGGAACAAGTCTTTACTTGGGGACGGCTGAGCTTGAGACGTAAAGGAGTCGATGTCGAGGATGGCGAGTTTGTAGGACTCCTCTGCTCTCGGAGACGGCTCCTTCCATCGTGTCGCAGGGTCACTGCGAGGAGGAGTGGCCTTGGAGAATGGATCATTTCGGAGCACAGCGTCCAGATCAACCACTTTAGGCCTGAGAGGCGACGTTTCCATCCTCGCTCTCTCCTGTTCCTCCTTCTTCTGCTTCTCCTTCAGCCGCTGCCTCTCTGCCTCCTGCTGTTTGGCGATCTGTCTAATCTTCTCGGCCTCGTCCCTCTCCATCTTCTCCCTCAGCCTGCGCTTCTCGAGCTCTAAGATCTGCTGTCTCTCTGCCTCTCTCTGCCTCTGCCTCTCCATCTCTTTAATTCTCTCCAACTCCTCCTTCCTCTGCCTCTCCCTCTCCTGCTCTCGCTGTCTCAGCCTCTGGTTCTCCAGCTCCTGACTCTCCAGATCAAGCTGCCTCTGTCTCTCTCTTTCCAAATCTCTCTGTCTCTGTCTCTCCAGCTCTTTCTGCTTTTCCTTCTCGATCTCTTTCTGACGCTCCTTCTCCATCTCCTTTAGCCTTTCCCTTTCTTTCTCCAGCTCTTTCAGTCTCAACATCTCCTGCTCTACAGCCATCTGTTTGAGTTTTTCAGCCTCTTCTCGCTCCTTCTTCTCTCTGAGTCTCTGCTTCTCCATCTCCAGGAGCTGCTGCCTCTCCTCTTTCAGTCTCAACATCTCCTGCTCTACAGCCATCTGCTTGAGTTTTTCAGCCTCTTCTCGCTCTTTCTTGAGTCTCTGTTTCTCCATCTCCAGGACCTGCTGTCTCTCCTTCTCTTTCAATATTAACATCTCCTGTTCCAAGGCCATCTGTTTGAGTTTTTCAGCCTCTTCTCGCTCCTTCTTCTCTCTGAGTCTTTGTTTCTCCATCTCCAGGACCTGCTGCCTCTCCATCTCTTTCTGCTTCTGTCTTTTAAACTCTAAGAGCTGCTGTCTCTCCATCTCTTTAATTCTCTCCCTCTCCTCCAGTATCTGCTTCTCCTTTTGGACTTCCAGCAGCTGTCTCTCCTTGTCCAGCTCTCTCTGCCGCTCTTCCTCCCTTTGTCTCTGCCTCTCCTGTTCACGTTGTCGCTCCCTTTCCTGCTTCTCTTTTTCTGTCTTTCTCTGTCTCTCCAGTTCTCGCCGCTTTTCTTTCTCAAGCTGCCGTTGCCTCTCTCTTTCCAGCCTCTCCCTCTCCAACTCTTGGAGTTTCTGTTTTTCAAGCTCCATCTGTTTCTGCCTCTCCAGTGCTCGTTGTTTCTCCTCAAACTCCTGTTTCTCCTTCTCAAAGGCTTTCTGTCTTTGCCTTTCAAACTCTCTCTGCATCTCCCTCTCCTTCATCCGTTCAAACTCTAATTGTGCTTCCCTTTCCATTTCCAGCTGCCTCTGTTTTTCCCTCTCGAGCTCTTTCAGTTTGGCCTTCTCTGTCATCTGTCTGTCCAGTGCTGATCTGATCTCCCCATGTGACATTTGGCTCCTCATCAGCAGCTCCTCGACTTGATCGTGGGAGGTTTTTCCAAAAGCTTCTTCTAAAGAAGGATTTCTCCTGACTGGAGGAGTCTTCCCTTGCAAGTCCCAACTCCTCGCTCCTGCATCTACGGGAGAAACTGGCTCCTGGATTTGTCCAGTCAAAGCAAAATACGTTGCCCTGGGTTTCGGCTGTTCCTCCGCCTGCAGCATCTTCAAACGTTTTGGTGCTGCAGCCTCCTGTTCTCTGTCTTTATCCAAAGCTACTTGCTCTTCCCTTCGTGACTCCTTTAGCATCCCTTTCTCTGTACTGGCATCTTGCTCGAGGCCTGTCGTGTTCCACTTCTGCAGAGCTCCGACTCTCAGGTATCGCGGCTGCTGTTCCGGTTCTCTCTGTGCTGAAGCAGTCCGGCTCCCCTCTGAGCGCCTGGAGCGCAGCGTCATGGCCTTGTCCTCCCGCTGTGCTGACGGGATGTTCTCACTCACTGCCCGGCTCTCCTCCACCGCCTGCACCGTGTCAAAGGCGTGTAAGACCCGCAGAGGACTCGATGGAGACACGGGCTCTCTGTAGGTGGCAGTGACCAGAGTTCCCTCATCATCCTCGCTGGTTCCTCTCCTAAACGACAGACTGCTAAGTGAATCCTTGGACTTGTTCGCAGGTTTGCTTTCGTCCATCATCAGCACACTGTGTCTCTCCACAACATTATCAAACAGCGATGCTCTCACTGTCTGTACATCACCGCTGGGAGCACTTTCCTTGGAGGTGGTGCCAAATATCTGTTCTGCCTCTGGCTCTTCAGGTGTGGAGGCCTTTTTGAGCTCTTGGGAATCTTTTACATCCACAAGTGTCTTCTGGTCACTGGGAGTGAAAACTGACTCTTCACTCTAAGAAAAGTCAGAGACATAACTGAGAATTAAAAGGTGATAAGAACAAGCTTTCAACTTGTTTCAACTTATCAATTTATTTAAAAATCAGAAGTTTCTTCTTTGAACAAGAAATAAAAGCTTCAAAATCAACCACCAGAGATCAGAGCAAACGAGACTTGACAACAGAAGAAAACACAACACACAAAAGGAGTAAAAGTGATTGAATGAATGACTGTCAGTGCAGAAACGGTATCCCCCTTGTTCTGTGCTGGCCTCATAACAGTGGGTGTGGTGCAGAGGTGGTAATCAAAGCCTCTCTGTGTTGACCTTTTCCCAGTCATCTCCTCTCTGCGTGTTTCATAACTGGCAGCCACCGGGGATGATTAATGTGCTGGCTGTCTTAGGTTTCACAGCTTTGTACATCTATGGCTGTGACCATTTTTTTCATAACGCCCCATTTCCGGGGAAATTCTTGTCAACACAGACAGAGCAGTCGACAGCAGCTGGGAGCCCTGCTGCTTTTCATAGACGTACGTCAACATGATTTACCTTGTTCATGCCTAACTTTAAAATAGTAAGAATTGGTGTATAGGCAGATAATCAGGGTCATCCTGTCAGCTTTGATCTCTTTCACAATCTATCTCTCAGACTTTACCTGTTAAATGTTCGTGTGCCTTTTTTGTTTTGTCGTATCTTCTCTGCATGCCTCTTTTTTATTTAGGAAAGAGATGAAAAGAAACACACTGAAATGCAACTATGTTTAGAGGGCAGCTTTTCCCCACACTACGCTGCAACACTGACGACGTTTACATGCACAGAATAGTCCCTTTTTTGCCCTTTTTCTGAAATAGATAATGGGCTTCATGCAAGAATCACTCGCAAGCACAGACTGTGTTCTTCAATGGAGCATCAGCACAATTTTAGAACTTTTGTGGCATTCGTCAATACCTTTGTTCCTCCCATTTGTTCTTGAGTGAGATCAGAATTTGACTGTGCACAAAAGCTAATTTGCATTTTGTGCTGTGTAAAGTCTTCCATGATGTTTGAAAGCAGGTGTTTCTCATTCCAAACAGAAATGTGGGTTTTTCTTTTGTGCAGCACTAATTGTTGGCTAGTTGGTTTGTTTACGACACACAGATCTGACCGTTAACAAAATCACAAACTGTGGTAAAAAAACCCAGCTGAGACACATAATTTGTATACATGTCCAAAGAATGTTCCTAAAACATAAATAATAAAGGCAATTCCCACATTTCTAAATCTGAAAATGCAGCATTCAGATTTCCTGAATCCAGATTAGTGTGCATGTAAATGTAGTCAGTGTTTCCTACTTGTCTGCTAAACACAGACTGAGCCAAACAGAAACACTTCCTCAGAAGCTTGGTCCCTCTCTTACCCTCCTCTGGGGTTCTTTGCTGAAGTCATGGCAGTCTGTCGCCTCACTGACGGAAACACTGCCAATGTCAGACGACCTCTCGGATGAAAACCTGATGAACACATATCACACGAGACAAAAGCCATGCATGACAATGGGACTCCAGGACAAAGACATGGGACAAAAGCAGGCTGAGGAGACGCGAGGAGCAGCTCTCACCTTTTAGTCAGGTCCAGGGGCAGGGGGCGGGGCTTCAGTGGCGGTTTCAGGACGGGGCTCTGTGTTGGTGTCGTGTCCTCCGTCAGCTGCTTGATGAGCTGTTTGACACCCACTGCTGGTTCGACTTCAGGGACTGGTTGGACTGGGGAGTGAAGATCTGAGCCCGCGGTGGTAGGAGAGGAGGACGAGTCGAGGAGGAGGCTGATTCGTGACTTGATGCTGACAGAACGCTTGTCCTCACCCGTCTCTTTCACCGCTATGTCTTCTGTCTTTTTGCTGCTTTGGTCTGAGACAACAGGCTTCGTTGCATCATCAGAACTATGAGCCGTGGCACTCTTCGGCATTTTCTCAGACTCTTTCTTCTTCTCCTCTGGAGTGTTCTCTTTCATGTCCTCCTTGGGAGTTTTTCGGTGCAGGGACAGACCAATTGACTCAAATTTGGACGTGAGATCAGCTGACAGCGGTCGTCTTCCAGCCCAGCGAGAGGCAGGTACCGGCGTCTCCGTCTTAGTCGGACTGTCGAGGAAGATGGCGGACACGGGTCTGGGCCTGGAGCCTCTGGGCTGCGGTCTCAGCGGCACGGTGGCTGCCTCGGGTTTAGATTTTTCTTGTTCCTCCTGGCTGAGCTGAGCAAGGAAACCCAAGGACTTGGCTCTGGTGATGGAGGCTCCACCTTTACTGGAGGTCACCTCATCTTTCTCATCCTCTCTTTTCGTGGTTCCAGACCATTCTGCTGCTGCTGCTGCTGCTGCTGGGAGTTTTTTAAGGCTCCTGGAATAAACCAAGCTGGATGGAGCAGGTTTTTGCCTCTCTGCTGGGACAGGAGGACTAGGTTTACTGAGGTCTCCTGGGTCCAGAGGAGGGGCTGGTTTAAATGGTTGGGTGACTGGTTTGGTCGTTTGTCCAGTGCTCAGCTTGTTGGATGTTTTGTAGGAGGTAGAGGCAGGCCGGTTGGGGTTGGTTGACACCGGCTTGGGTTTACCAGCTGGTTGCTGTGGTTTTGGACCAGAAGGAAGCTCTGGTTTGAATCCAGGCAGGCGGGTGGACTCTGGTCGGGGTTTGGGTTGGGGTTTTGGGGCGACGATGGGTTTGATCGTTTGGTTTCTCTCCACAGTGAAGGGTTTGGGAGTGAGCCGTGGTTTGGGGCCAGGGACAGGCTTGTTGGGTTCTGGAGTGATGATGTGGGACTGGTTGATCTCAATGAGGCTGTTACTGGAGTCAGTCAGAGGACTCAGGTGAAGTCGTCCTCCCACCACCGTCCTCCCCACCTCCCCTGTCTGAACCTCCACCTGAGCAGCCATCCTCTTCAACAACAGAACCTGGAAAGAAAGGTTCAAGGGTTCCACATTAAAGGTTTTTTTTTTCCTTGACCGGTCAGGCGAGTAAGTCAGACATCTACTCGCCTGAAATACATTTTTATTTGCCCCTTCACAAAATGTTTATTTTATTAGCAGCTCTCAAATAATTTTCAAAATTTTGTCTTTAAAATGTTTGTCAGTCTAAAACCCAAAGATATTCAGTTTAATATGATAATAAACAAAGAAAATCAGGAAACATCCAAAACAGCATTATTAACAAATTATCTGTTAATCAAAATAGTTTAATAATTAATTCTTTTTTTCACCATTTGCCCAGTTTGGTGAGTAAGTTGCCAGGTTTACTTACCTGACATGGCAAGAGGGCAATCCTTATTGATAAGCTCTAGGTTCTTCTCAGATTAACAGAACAAAAGCTTATCTATAGGATTTTTTTTTTTTACAATTATTATTATTTTATTACAATTATTACCTCTGTGAGGTAAAACTATATTTAATTTTGCTGGAAGATCTTTTGTTTGTTGTTTTTGAATTAACTGAACTGAACTGAGCATATTTCCATTTTTATATAGAAGAGTGTTAAAGAAAACCTGGAGTTTTGAGTTTTAATATTTATTTCTTTTGTGGACAGTGGGATTTGGGGATTCTGCTGTGAATATTTGAGCATTTTACACAGATTTTGTGGGATTTTGTGTGTTTTGAGAAAAACTTTTAAATGCACTCATTCTTATTATTGAGTTAGGTGAAGAGATGTAATGATACCAAAAACTCAGAGTGCAATATGACCACACTAAAAAACAGTCCAGAATATGATATTTATCATAATATTTAAAAAATAAAGAAAAACGATGACTTGAAAATTGTCCGTTAAATGATTGCTCTAACGAGTACGCTATTTTCTATTCATATCAAATTAATTTTTTTCTTTTTGACTTAAAATGCTCCTGCTACCTTTTTTTAATGAAATAAAAGTAGCAGCCGAAACCTTAGCATGTGCAAAAAATGGTCATGAATTGTCTTTGGCAATGAATGTTTGAATTATGTTCAAGTGTAAAACAAAAACAATACAGCAGTCAGCAGCAGTCCTTTTAGAAAATAAAAATAATAAAACAAAAATAATTAACCATGTAATATGACAGTGTATACACAATATACATGATATGACTTATTTATATCCTTTGTGAGGTTTGATTTAAACTGAAAATAAAAACTACAAACTAAACATAAACCTGACAGACTAATTTTAAATGTCAGGACAGAAACCTGGCTGGCACCCAGAAAGAAAGACTGATAATGAAAAGAAGGAAGGCTAAAGGTCAAAGTATCACAAACCACAGCATTAGATCATGCAAATCTAACCTATAATTAGCCTCATAGCGATCACTCTATCGCTCTATCATTTCTGTGGACTTTGTCTGGGGAGTGTCCAACACTGAAACATATTTACACACGCTTACCGATCACTACAGGATGTGAGCTGAATAAGGGATGAATTAATCAATGATTTTTTTTTTGGTTCACAGTGACTGGCCTGTTTCATGAAACTTATTTCATGTCAGTCTGAAAAGCTCAGGTGTAAATAATAAAATTATAAAATTACGGATGGCTTTATTCCATTTAGCTGCTTCAGTTTGAGACATTTCAGACTGGTCTGTAGTGTCAGGCCACTCACAGGTATCAGATTAGTCGAATGCAAGTTTCACAAAAACAAATGCTGATTTATTTTAAGCCCGAAAGTTAGTCGCCCTTCCAAATTTGACCAAAATCCCAACATGGCCAGCTGCAATTTTCAAATTACAGGAGACACAATATTTGTTACGTGTAATATCGTCCAGCCTGAGGAGAACAGTTGATTACAGCCATGTTCTCGTGGCAATGACATGAAAATGATGTGAAAAAAGGACTAAAGTTTCAGCACTAGCAGCATGTTGTTCAGTTGCGTCAGTGGTGAGCTCAAGTTACAATATATTTTCCGACGACTATTTAAATGTGTTTCCTTTCTTTTTACATACTCATATTTGTTTGGCTACAGACTTTGTTCACTCGGCCAGTAGATATCTTAATGCCAACTGAACTACGCTTTGTTTCTCATCTTATTTCCTCTTCACAAAATACATGTTTAGTGATTAATGTGACAGAATTATAGTAGGGATGATAATGATTAAGTTGTGATCAATCAATCGGCTATTAAGGATTTGGTCGATCAGGTAAAATTTAATTGATCTATCAAAAAAAGATCTAAAATACAACTGAGATTATTTTAATCTGCAGACTGTTACTGTGGACACAGTGCAGATAATAGAGTCTGCAGGAGCAACAAAACCCCTTTTAAATCCATAGAACCATTTCAAAATCAATATTTTGTGTCAAATTAATGTTTTTTGGTCAGTAACCGTGTTATAAGCAGGATAGTGCACAGTGAACAGCTCATTATTACAAATTTCATCACTTCAGCTTTCTCGTTGGGGTGTCTGGGATTATTTTACAATAATGAGCTGCTCACTGTACATTATCCCTTACAAATATGTTTAATATATATAGGCCTTTATGTCTTTATGTTTCATAGGCTGTAACACTGTCAGAGAACACGCAACATGTTGCTGTTGCTGGAAATAAAGCTTTGATTGAGGAGGAAAAAATGCATTTGGTATAGTTGGGTAATAGCAAAAGTTTCATGTTTTTATAATAGCAGCAGTGATCGGGACTCTGCACCTTTAAGGTGGAGCCTGAGACAGAGGAAGGACTGGACAACTGTCCAATGTCATGGTTTCCTTTCTCATGTTGTAACGCAGGCAAATCAGGCTCTGACAGTGAACGAGGGATTCCACTGCAGACTCAGAGCAGACTGACGTTCGACACTCAGCTCCTCCCTGAATGAACGTTTATCTGACGCTCAGTCTGTAATCTAAAGGAGGCTCAGTGATAAATATGAGATAACAAGAGTTCATAGATAATATCAGCTGTTTCTATAGTGACAGACACAAATAAACACTCATATTAGAAAATCAACCCAAAAAAATTATTACTACTAACACTAATTATTTTTTTTCAGAATTCATGATTTATATATGAGAAACATTAAACTGTAAACATGAATGTAAAAAACCCAAACATTGGTATTGAACCCTGAATGAAGAGCACTTTACATTTTAGGGACCAAACAACTAATTGATTAATTGAGAAGATGATTGGCAGATTAATCAGGGCTGCATGATAGGGAGAAAAATCAGACTGCAATTATTTTAGTTTTGTGATATGATTCACTTGTAGTAGGAATGATCATTTTTGCATCACATAAAAAAACTACGACATCATTAGGACATCTCTGCTATGTAATTTATAAAATGATCAAAATAGGGGCAAATTAATTTAATTGTTAATTAATAGCAGATTAACTGTTGCAGATGTAACAGTTTTATGTTCATTTTTAGGTTAATTATTTTGTCCAGCTGTTCCTTCCTTTGTCGTGCACAATTTATTGATTAACTAATTGATTTAAATACAAAAAATGTTGAAATTTGCACCCAGTGAAACATTTTTTCACTACAGGCTGTGATAATGAATTGGCAGTTGTGTGCACTGTGCACGGTAGCATATCGTTCTTTATTTTACTGGTTATCTCCATTTTTACTATATGTAATCTGATTACATCTTTTTTATCTGTAGCTGTAATGGAATACATTTTTGTAGCCAGATTATATAATCCTGTTACATGTAATCTGTTACTCCCAAGCTTGTTCATTAAATATATGAAAAAGAATCAAAAATTTATAAGATGAGTTCATGTCAACAAAGCCTTTGTGTTAAAAATGATTTAGTGTGTGACAGAAAATTCAAGTTGTCAGCCGCAAAAAAGGGCTATTTAATAAAAAAAGGTTGTCCCGTTACCCGGTGTAACAAATATATATTTTCCATTATAACTAAAGAGTAAAAATCCAGAGTCGGTTGTGTCCAAATTCTCAGGAATGAGCGTGTTAGCCCTTTAAGAGGCCCCTTCCTCACATCTGTTAATGTGTTCCACATGTTGCTGTGTTCAGATACTTCACTCTCCAGACCTGCAACAGTGACATCCTGGAGTGAATAATCCCGCCATATCTTACCTGACCGGACGTCAACCGTCCGCCGTTGAGCTCTGGCTCCTGTTGTAACCGAGCAGCGATGTCATATCACACGGGAGGAAGAAGATGAAGGAGGCTGAGGAGGAAAAGACACTGTGTCAACAAGGAACACACACCAGCTTTTCATTCATCAAAACTGCAGCAGACAAATCACGGCGGAGCGACGACAGGGCTGTCCCGGTGCTGCCTCCTCTTCTTCACTGTTCTCACGCCTCCACACAGAAGCAAACAGAGGATAAAGCTTCACACTGACAGAGCTGAGTAAACACAGTCACACCCTGACAGGCGAGCTGAGGGCAAACTGCACGTCCAGACATAAAAAACAACAAAATGTACGAGGAGGAAAGTCATTAACTGAGTGCTGCTCAGAGTTTACTTTTCTTATATTTGCATTGCGCCCCGATCAGCTGCCATCACACACACAAACACACACACACACACACACACACACACACACACACACACAGCTCATCTTATCTATGTAAATTCAATCTGTGATGCTGCCGGGACTATTAACACTGTAAACAGTACAGTCGTCACAATACCACAAGTTTAAACTTTGATACAACACTAGTTAGCAGGGCTGCACAACTAATCACAATATTACTGAAATCCCAATATGATCAAATGCAAAATCAGAACCAGAAATATTTTACTGATCCCCAGATTAAACTGCTGACATCACAGGTGCTCCTATTCAAGAAGAGAAAATATATCTAAGCCAAGAGATTTACAAGAATAGAAATATGAAAAAAATGTACATTTTACTTCAAGATATAAAAGAGACAACATAACAACAATAACATTTGTTGGGGTTTTAACCAAACAAACATGTTTTCTTACATCTGGAGAACAAGATTAGTAGATCAGGACATCTCTGCAGCTCTGCTGCACTTAATTTGACCTTTATCAAAAAATTGCATCTTCTGTGATTTGGATTTATCATGTATACATACATAATAATGTTTCAATTAATTGTGCAGCCTAAACCTTAATTAATAATGGAAATAATCACTGGTTACAGCCCTGGTGCTAGTATAAAGTATTCTGATACCACAGCAAAAGAAAAAAGACCGAGGCACATAAAATTGGATAACTTCAATTAACAATCTGCACACAGTGCTGGTACAGAATAAATCTCTGAACACTAAGGCTGTAAAATATGGTCAAACTGCGATGATGTTGAGTGAAATTGCAATATGTGATATGATAAGCAGGACTGATGATTTTTGCATTTCAAAAACATTAATATCATGATGATATGACATCTGTTGGGGTCTGTGCTAAGCCAGGTCATCAATGCAGCACTACAGTACCTCATTAATTGTGCAGGCGTACCGAATACTGTTTAATTTTTCTGCTGCAGCCAAATTTCAAGCAGGACAATAAAGACTGAACTGAAGTGAACTGAGGCTTTTCAATGAGCTCTAAGATCATTTTTGCTTTATACTTGCGGTGCTGAAAAAATATTGAAATATCACCTTCAACGGTGCTACTGTTTGATGACCTTTTGTGTGTATTCCTTGTTTTTCTGTCTGCTCTTTCCTGTGCATCAACTAATAAGTTTCCACTACTTAGGTGCTGATTAAATCATTTTTATCCACATATTCACTGTATCAAAAATAAGAAACAGAAAGAAAAGGAAACGGGATGATCCTGTAAAAACACAGTGACTTGTGCTCAGCTAGCAGAGACTGAAAAGTTAAAAACTTGAACTTTAGATGTTGACAGGAAACGCCTTCGCCAAGATGGAATGCTAAACATTCGCTGTCTGTGATGGTGGGTCGAGCAGCACAGCGGGGATTAGAAGAGGTCTGCCTAATATAGCCTCGAACATACAATAAGACAGAAACAACAAAAATCTAAGATCTGCAACACTTCTAGCATGTACTGAATAATCTAAACATTTGTCAGACATCTTTAAGATGTCTGTGCAGCAGAATTCAGACACACTTCTCTGATTTGTAGCAGGAAGTGGACACAGAGGCAGAGCAGGGCACAGGGCAGCCAGCAGCAGGGTGTTTGTTGTGTTTTGAAACAGAGTGTTACCACTAAAAGATATGAGTAAGTAACCTGGTTCATCCTGTTATACAGACAGAGGAAATATCCTCTCATAGACAATAGACAACCTCGTGTCAATGGATCTGTTATCAGCTAAAAGAAGAAGTACAGACTCGTTCCCTTCTAATGGCAACAAAGCTTTAAACAACAATACACACACGTAACAGTGCAACATGTGACTGCTGACATCAAGAAGACTTTAAGCATCTGTAATATTTATCAGTATTCATAAATAGGGATGCACAATGGGGTTTTTTTTCCAGCTGATACGATAACCAATAATTACCTGCTTCTCATGGCTGATACAATAACATCACAGACAATTTCACACTCAGATTTGAGGATCTTAAGAAGAAGTTGGTCTAACCTGTAGTTTACCTGATGGTAAGAAAGGCTCAGATATAATGAGCAGAGATGAGTCCATATTTTATAACTCTGATCGACTCAAATCTGACTGACATCACTGTTACAAGAAAAACAAACAACAGTTCTGTCTACAGAGATTATCAAACACTTATTAAATTAATCACCAACTATTTTGCTAAGCGATTAATCAGTTTGAGGAAAGAGAAGAAAAGTCCAAATTCTCTGATTTCAGTTTCTTAAATGTGAATATTTTCTGGTTTCTTTACTCCTCTCTGACAGTAAACTGAATATCTCTGAGTTTATATGAATTATTGACTGTATCTAGATTTTTTTTTTAAGTAGCCTCCTAACCATGCCCATTAAAACCAGTGTGTCCCAGTGCAGAATTAGCAACAAGTGCTCCTCTTCCTCCTCCTGCTCACCTACACCAACGTTACCTCTTACATGGAGGACAGAACCAACAGGTCCAGTTAAAAGACGACAGAAGAGTTGGTCTGCTCACACGAGGAGTGAATTTTATTCCTAAAAACTGGACACAAGTGTTGAATGAAGATGATGCATTCAAAGTAAAGGAATAGTTCAACCTGTCCACTTAAAACAAGAGAAGAAGAAGAAGCATCAACAGCTCGTTGCTAGCCGCGGTTAGCTAACAACTCCAGACTGAAGCTGCAGCTCTTTGATCGGACACTTACCGAGCTGAAGGGTCGCTTTTCTTCTTCTGTCGTCGAAACAACCTCAAACGCGACAATTCTCTCATAAAAGTTTCCAGTTTTACCAGTGAAACAACATGTCCTCCCAGCAGGTTAACGCAGTCACACAGCGGCTAACAGAGCAGCTAACTTTAGCTGGTTCAGCTTCAGTTAGCCAACAGGCTGCTGCTGCTCTCTGTGTCTCTGTCCCGTCTCAGGTTGCTGTTGTTGACAGGCTCCAGCAGACGGACAGAGCTCAACTGGTTAGCCTTTGTACCGCTGTAAAGTTAACCTGCACCACAGGTGACTTCCGGCTAGGACTTTCAAAATAAAGCCGATCAGCATTTTTATGAAAACTGACGTCTCACCCAGTTATAATAGTGAATTAAAACTAAATTAAAAACTTAAAACTAAGAGTAAAATGTTTTAGTTAACAGGAAAGAAATACTAGACCTCAAAAAACTAATTGACTCAATATTGAACTTTAAAACAAAACTAAAATAAAATTTGAACAAAAGTGAATTGAAAACAAAAAACAAAAATGTTTTTTTTTTAAACAGGAACTGTTAACATCGATAAACATCACCGTAAACGCACCAGAACGCAGTAAATTCAGTACTGTACTTAAGTACAACTTTGAGGGACTTGCACTTTGAGTATTTCATTTTCTGCTACTTTGTTCTGCTGCTCTGCTGCATTTTGGACAAAAACTTAAACACAAAATATAAATCATCCAATGGATTATTATGTATTATTATAGATTAATAATACCCAGCAAATGATGAACACAGTTCATTATTATGATTACGAAATGGACCATTGTGCACTTTAAGAATTTTGATGCTACTGATTTTGCAGTTTTACTTTTTGTTAAAATGATGAAT
The DNA here is from genome assembly GCF_056507025.1 of Lutjanus erythropterus. Classification (NCBI taxonomy): domain Eukaryota; kingdom Metazoa; phylum Chordata; class Actinopteri; order Lutjaniformes; family Lutjanidae; genus Lutjanus; species Lutjanus erythropterus. The sequence goes on from NC_139326.1 coordinate 1,572,138, forward strand.
TCAGCACTTTTGTTTATAACAGCATATTTTTAAAATGGTGGTATTGCTATTTCAACTTCAGTAAAAGATCTGAGTACTACCTCCAACACTGCCAGATGTTACACATCAGCCAAAGAAAAAGACCAGAAGATTAAAATCACTTATGATTCTGAAGGACCACCCTAATTTATTCAAATCCAAGTGTACACATATTAGAATCAGTCTGTGAAATGTCCTCGAAAAATATTTTAAAATTTTATTTACAGCATTGCTAGGAAAATAAAAGACCTCCACTTGCGTTGATCAGAGGAGTAACTCTTACTTCGAAGGGAAATCCCCCTGGTTTCCGGCCTAATGTGGCTCTTAAAGCAAAGAACTTGATTTATTTTTTTTTAGCTTTGTACAAGACTAGAAAATGGGATTATCCCACCACAGCCATGCAGAGTTAATGGGACGTTTTCTCAGGTGACATTAAACACTGAAGCTGCCAGTTACAAAAGTTAAATAAAAGAAAACTTTGGTCTGAAAAAATGTGTTCTGGTTATTTAAACCAGGAAACCCACATGTAATGCATGTATTTCAGCAGCTTCATGTATTTTATTAATCTCTGACCCTCCTCTAGACTCTTATTAACTAGAAAGTCAACGTATAAAACAAACTCTGTAGCTGCTGATAAAACTTTATAATGAATGTATTGTACTGCAGCCAGGTCAGTACTGCCCTCATGTGGAGAAATATAAGCACTGCATGAAAAATAAATAAGCTACTGTCCTGAGCTTCTAATGTTCGACCTTAACCAGAACAAGCATCATGTTTTAGTGCACTGCAACATGAAACACTCAGTTTTTTTGATTGTGTATAACTGTTTATTCATTTCAACAGACTAGTTTTATGTTCACTAGTCTATAAACTTGCTCAAAATTAAAAGTGAATAAAAAGAACCCTCCAACAAAATACATTTTCAGCCCACTTCTCTTTTCTTCAGCTTCACAAGCATTCTTTTTTCTTCTTTTTTTTTTTACGTCGGCAAGTCTTCACACATTTTCAACACTGAAATTAAACCCGGGGAGTAATGTTAAAGGTTAGTAAACACTACAACTGAAGCTGACACAAGATGAGGAGAAACAGAAGGAGAAAGGACAGATTTATGGTTGAACCAAGCTGAAGATACACTGGAGTTCATAATCTCTTTAATACAATACTGTGTTTTCACTTCCTCAAAGAACATCATGTTTTCATGTCTGTATAAAATACTACCTTGGCACCAACCTTAAAGCAGCAAACCCCAAAATCTATCTTGCTGAAGGCTGATGAAGAGCTCAAATTTTTACCTAAAATACCCTGTTTGTGTTTGTTTGTTTGTTTCCATCTGTTCTAAACCTGATGATGTCTTGGCAGCGCCGAGGATCCTGGAAAGATTTAAAGGTGCAACGTATCTGCAGCTGGTTGACTGTAATATAAAGCACCATAGAATCATCTTATCCACATTATTCATGGATCCTGAATGCAACGCTCAGAATCATCATCGTACAGCAGCCACCTGTGATGCAGGTCAGTCATCTGAAGCCATGAAAAGCCTGAAGCATACAGGTATATTCCTCCTGAATAATGTTACCCAGAGGGCTTCAGTGTGACAGGAGGTTGCTGCAAAGCGTTGACCTACAGTAGATGAGCAGTGACAAATTAATGTAAATGAAAGTGATGTCGTGCCAACTAACCAATGAGTAAAAGCAGCATGAACTTTGGCTACATCCTACATCCTATTTCCATAGTTTATAGATCCAAGAAAGATCTGCATGAAAGTAAAAACACAAGAAGTGTCAAGAAACACTAAATTTGGATTAAATGAACTTCAGTGTCGTCTACTTTGTGTGAACCATGGAGGTGCTGAACAGAAGCTTCTGCTTCTTCTTTTTCTTCTTTCCTCCTTTCTCATCTGAAAGAGGAGAAACCAGAGATGAGTGCAGGTCAAGAGAACAAACAATTTATTTGACAGGGTCATGTTTTTATTTTTCAACCTGGGTTTTTCATGTTTTTGTCTCTAGTTGACTACTGGAGGCAACAACTGTTGAGACTGGTCCTGTGACTGTAATGTAAACCTCGTGGACAACTGTGAGCCTCCAAAAGTGTGTTCATGAGTTCATTCACATCAGCACTACAGTCGCCCTCAAAGAGCCGGCTGTAAATGAACCAGGTATCAAAGTATGTACTCGTTATCACACCACATGACTCCGCCTGCATCAGATTATTATTGGCTTTAGTAATAAATTAATAATCACTAACTCTTAAAGCAGAAGTTGTGGAAAACTCATGGCAAGCAGACATTCAAGTGTTCTACTATCGACTATCGAGTCTTGATTGATAAAGATCAACAGATCATTGGATTTTCTACATTTTCAAATTATTCTGGAATATTCAGGATTGTCTGTATTATAATTCTTTTGCACTTTCTGTCAGAAAGGTGTCTTTCCTTTTGAATTCATTTTCCCAAACAAAACATCTGGATGGCAATCATCTCTGCAAATAAAAAACATCCTGCTGAGCAGACTGAAGAGAGGCGCTTTAATTATTTTGAATTATTTTAGATTTAGAATATACATTTTTAATTTTTTTAAAAAAAGACATTTTAATGTAATTTATGTAACATCAACATTTATTTTCAGCCTGCTGCGCTGCATCCAGATCAATTTTTGGCCCTTCAATGGAAACAACTGGAGCACATCTGGTCTGCATGGTATCAAGTGTGATATAACAGCCAGTAAGCTTCACTGTGTTGTCTTTTAAGAAGAGCTCCAACAATTAATTGATTACTAATCAATTATAAATTAATTACCAACTATTTTGCTAATAAAATAAACGCCTTGAGTATTTTTTAAGGAAAAAAAGTCACAATTCTCTGATTCCAGCTACTTAGATGTGAATATTTTCTGGTTTCTTTACTTTTATTTTTTGGGTTGTGGACAAAATAAGACATTTGAGGACGTCATTTTAGCCTTTGGGAAATTTTCTGACATTTTAAAGGCAAATAACTAATTGCTTAATCAAGAAAATATTTGACTAAGTAATCAACTATGAAAATAATCATTAGATGCAGCCATTTTTTCTTCGTACATGTGGAGGACGCCCACTGAACCAGTTTCACAAACTGTTGTCCCCATAAGTCTCTGGGACACAGTAACACGAGGAAATGCGGTCCAGGTTGAAAAATACTGAAGTTGCCCTTTAAGAAAAAATGTCTATATTGTAGGCAGTTACTGTCCAGAGGTAAGTGACAGGTGTCAGACCTGGGTCAACAACAGGTTGTGGAGGAGAAGCTGCTCCGTTGTCCAGCTGCAGCAGAGCTTTCTCTATGGCCTGACTGAACGAGTTCTGATAGGTGGGCACGGAGACCCGGTCCGACCCGTCACTCTCTCCGTCGCTGTCTGCTGCCGGGGGAGCGAGCAGTTTATCTGCACGACACAAACACACGATACTGAGTGAGGGAAGCCTTCAGGGAGTCACGCTGCTCAACCGTCATACGAAAGAAAACAGGTTGAACAGGAAATACAGAATAAAAGGCACAAAGCTCCAGTAACTTCACCCACATGCTCATCAGGACATGTTACGTTTACCAACTGACAACAAGCACATAAACAAATATAAACAAGAGGATTCCATAAATATAGAGATGTATTTGTTTGCTACCAGATCATTAACATGTGAAGCATCAGCTGTGTTTACACTGACACTAATATTCCACTAATAATCAGGATCAGAAGAAACAGTCCAGTCAGTAAAAATACCTTATGTAACCACCTCAATCAGTTGAGTTGAGAGGCGTGATATGTACCTTATATAATCTGTATCAATAGGAGGAAACCAATGAAATGTACACAACTAAAATATTAGCATCTAACAACCATGTAAACGCTTATTTTTAAATTATGTTTTTGGGCTTTTCTTGCCTTTATTAGATAGGACAGCTGAAGAACAGACAGGAAAGGGGGGTGAAGAGAGAGGAAATGACACGCAGTAAAGGGCCACAGGTGGGAGTCGAACCAGAGGACTGACAGCCTCTATACAGAGCGGACGCTCTACCAACAACATGTAAACACTTAATACAATTGTTTCTCTGTGATTAGAATAAATATAATGTTCCTGCTCATGTTTTGCCCATGTGGGGGGGGGGGGGATTACGTGATGTGACTGAGATCCAGGAGGGAAATGTTGTTCAAATAACTATAGATTTTTCAAAAGAGTATATGTCAAAAATGCCGTTTTACAAACAGTTAAATGTGTAGATTTACTGATGAGCAAAAGAATATAAAGTTAGGACACTTCTAAAGGAAATCTGTCAGGGCGGGCTCAAGCCAAATTCCATTCAAAGTTTTGTTATTTTATAGGTGTCTACGCCTTTTTAGCCGATGTATGATGTGACAACACAACTTAAAATCTTTAACGAATTACATATCAGACCTGCATAAATAAATACTGCAATAAAATATTAACTTTTTTTTAATGAAAACCATAGGACCATCTATTTGGCAACATCAGTTAAGTCCAGAGTATGACTGGGTACCAGTCAGTTTATTTATTTATTTATTTATTATTTGGGTCTTGATTTAAATTCGGATCAACCTGTTTAAGTTTTTTGGTCTTGAGTTGACAACACGGTGGACTGACAGTGTTACCATTATGTTAGTGGTTCCTGTGAATTTGAGCTTGTTGCAGCATCACTATCAAGAACCAGCCTGCAGTTTTATGCATTTCAAATATTTATATTGAAATAGTTTGGGTAGATTCATCTTATTAATGCAGGTATTACAATGAAAAAAACACTGAAGTGACACTGAAGTTAATTTAAACCTACAGCACACATGTCACATGCTTCTGAGTCAGTAAAACCACCAATGTTCATGTCACCTAAACATCCACAGAGTTACTCTACCTTTGTTTGGAGTCATCCTGGGTCCAGCATCAACTCTGGCTTTCCCGTCTCTCAGCATCTGTACGAGACACAGTGAGGGTCACACCTTGTATATACACAAAGTCATGTGCTACATCAACATCAGCATCATCAGCACTCCATTTGTGTGTTGGTCATACACACCTGTGCAAAGGACATACAGTGGGAGTCATCCTCCACACTGCCCACAGTGGGCGAAGGGGTTTGTCCATTCAGACTTGGGAATATGATCCCGTCTGAAACAGCAAAAAACAACACTCAGCTTACAACGTTCAAATGTTTACACACAAACAGCCAGAGGTTAAACGAAAACTGCTGGTACCAGACAAAGGACTGCAGCTGAGGGGCGAGGGAGGAGCCAACTTGAAGTCAGGCTGAACTGGGGGGAAGATGTTGTTGTACGGCGGAGACCCGAATGCTGGAAAATGCTGAAGGTTCTCCAATCCAATGTGCACCTCAGGATCTGTGGGATCTGTAACAGTAACAGAGTCTGATAACTCTCTGAAACTAGATTTTTAGGAGTCATGACCTGATCAGTTGTACTTACATCTGCCCTGCTTCTTATTCTCCTCAATTTCAATCCGCTTCTCCCTGCGCTTCTCGTCCCTCACCTTCTTCTGCCTCAGGCGCTTTCTCTTCTCCAAGTCGTCTGAAAGTAAACAATTATAAATTACAATCTACGAAGTCGACGGCTGTGAATTCACACGCTGACAACATGTAGTGTTCAGTCCTCTGACCTGCGAACATGTCCAGAGTTTCTTTGGACAGGATCGGCGGCTGCAGGGCCAATTCACACATGCTGAATTCGCATGTGAGAGGCAGATGAGTCAGATGACGAATCCGACGACGGACGTCCTGCAACGATGACAAATCATAAATCAGTTACAGCAGCAATGGTGTTTGAAATTTTCAAACACTTTGAGTTAAAACTTGGGCAGACTAGGGTTGAGAGACATCTTCAAGTTTTACAACCAGCCAACGTCGGCCAAACATCGAGTGATTTCTGTTAAATGTGGGCAGGTTTGTGTCAAAATATTCTGGCTCTACATGCTGCTTTCCTCCACCCGTCTCACCCAGTATTGGGTTTGTTTGCTGAATAAGTCGGCCTGATGAGCAGCTCTCGTGTGTTTTTCTGAGTCAGACCATTAAGTAGCTGAATAAAATGACAGAAACTGACCAAAAATTGCCCCCAAAAAGTAGGGGTGCAACAGATCACATGATCAACAGTTCAGATTGTATCACAGTTTTTTTGGATCATATTTCAAATCAGCAAAAAAAAAAAAAAAAGGTGAGACTAATGTTAAATGACCTTAAAATGCACTGGCTTTGATTTCTCACTCTCTCACTATCTGATTGGTTAGAAGTCATAGTTACATCAGTGAAAATGTCCAGAGTCATGGCCTGAGTTTCACTCACTCTGGGTTTATGATCTATACTGCAGCCAGCCAGCAGGGGGCAATCCAGATGTTTTGGCTTAACTTTTGGGGAGCTGTCATGTCATCCATCTTTATATCAATGCCAATGATCTGAACAGTGTGTGTTTGTGTTTCCTTATTTGCTGACCTCAGTGACCGTGTGGCCCTCGATCTCCACCACTGTGGCAGTGATGGTGTCAGGACCGGCCTCCAAGCTGCCGTATTCACGCATCAGACAGCGTACATTCAAAGGATGCAGGAACATCTGCTGGCAGTCCTCAGCTGGAGGAGGAAAAGGGGAGGAGACGAAGTTTGAATTAACACTGACTCCAACACATCCTTCAATGGGACTCATGCAAAAACCACTCCTGGTGTCTACGAGTCATTTCGGAGAACTTGTGGTATTCACCAATTATCTCGCATTTAGAATTTTCTTTCAGATATGAACACAATTTCCGAGATCCAGACCTGTCATAGAGTCATGTGCAGTCTACTGTTATCTAAACCAAAGTTTTTCACTAATGACTGAAAATTTCATTAGTTTGAAAACATTTAATTTAAAAAATAAAGTATACTTCATAATTATGTTGACATTATCCTGTTTGACCTTAACCCCCTCCTCTCAGTGCAGTTCTTGATCGCCTTGCTGTGGCAAAGCGTTTCTTCTCTCTTCAGTCATTTTCATTGAGATGTTCCTTCTTTATTTCAGAGACAGTCTAATCCTCGGGTAACACAACATTAACAGGACTCACTTTTCCCGTTTCTTTCTTTAGCAGGTTTCTTTAATTTCACTGCTGATGCTATTAAAAAAATAAACATGTCTTCATGGATCTCTGAGAGCAGGATGTCAAAGTCAAACTTCTAAAGTTCTTCTTTTTACTCTTTGATGCCATTTAATGAGCACTTCCTGATACATGGGGCTGGAAATGTAACCTTATATGGTATTATCAGGGCATTAATTATACTGCACTCAGGTATACAAAGGTGCATCATTTACTCAGTTATCCAAAGTTTTTGCTGAATCTGTTGTTCGTATGAGCCCTATGTACGAAATAAAGTACAAATTTAATATAAGCATATAAAAATGTTCTTGCATGAGGTCCATTGTCTCTATGAATAATCTGAGAGGATCATACAAGCTTTTATCTACTCTCATTTGGACTACTGTAAGTGTCTCAACACACGTCTGAATCAACATTCAAACAGCAGCAGCCAGACTGCACCAGTACCAAAACTGAGAGCATATTACTCCTACTTTAGCTTCTCTTCATCAACTCCCTCCAGGTTAAGTTTAGAATTGATTTTGAGATTTTATTGTTAACTTTTAAGTATCTGCTCGCCGTTCCATGATCAGGCTGAGGGTGAGAGGGCCTCTCTGCACTGACCTGCCTCAGGGGTTCAGACTGGCGAGCTCCTTAACCTCTTTAAAATGGCTCCTATTATGCACATGATTTCCTAGCAATGTTAAAAGTATGTTTGTGTTACTCAAAACCTGATTATTAATAGCTAAAACAGGTCTTTCCCTCACTGCAGCTGAGCTGACACAGTTTTGGTGGTCAGGGGAAAAGACCCACCTTGGTAGAAGTAGTAATATGGTCCGTGCACCACGCTGTTAGAGAAGCGGCCTGACTCTGCCAGGCTGGGGGGGCTCTCCTCTTCAGGCAGGGGCTCTACAGCTGCATCTATCACAGCTTCTGGAAGCTCCTCCAGCACACACTCCAGAACACCTTCAGGGGGGCCGGGCAGCTCTGCAGCAGCCTCCTCCGGGACCTCAGCCACTTCGTCATCAAATGCAGAGGAGTACTGCAGCACCGGCTACCAAGGAAACACACACACACACACACACCTCTTACTGATCACAGATATACCCTCAGTGCCACATGAAAGCTACAATGCTGAGAAGAACACGGAGTTGTGTGTCTGCTGACTGACCTTGCTGCTGCTGATGTTAGTGACCACTTCCTCCACAGGAGACGAAGGTTCTTCCAGAGTCAGAGAGGACAAGTCCAGGACGTCTTCTGCATTCACCTTCTGCTGTTTCAGCAGCGCCTCCTCTTGCTCCTAAAACATAAAGGCACTCAGTCAGAGAAGCCAATCATCAGTCTACATCTGTGTGTGGCTGTGGTGTGTTTTGCAGCCCAATAATTGCTCAAAGTCTGTTCAAACTGGTGAAAAACTGCCCAAATATTATCCATAATAAAAAATACAACATTGTATACAAATACAATTTAAGTGTTCAAGAGTGGGCAAGAATGCAGACAGATAGCAGAAGATCATTGTACAGTAAAACTATACAATATTAATTAAATAATAACAGCTCAAACAATAAAAACAATAGGTTTGATCTAACTTGTGAACTGCAACAAGCCTTGATTATATGCAGCAGAATGAACAAACATTATTTCATATTAAAGTTGTGCTGAGTGACTGGATGTGTTCACATAACAAAGGACTACAATTTCTGATTATTATATTTTTAACATATTGTGATTTTTAATGTAATTTAAAAAACAGCGCAGCTCGTGATAAACCAGCCCAAATTCTGTCCACCTGTCCAGACCCATTTGAATCCACACAATGGAACCCAGAACAGCCCAATCTGGCAACACTGGCAGACATGCAGGAGACAACAGAGCTGTTTTTACTTCTTTACTGGCAGAAATAAAACCTACTAGCTCGCCATTATGTCTGTTTTTCAGTTTCTTTTCACGCCTGCCTGATTTATCTATTTTGAGTACTTTGGAACGTCACTTTTGTGCAGGACTATACAATTTACAACTTTCGTGCACACCTTATCGTGGCAGGAGGACTGGACTTTGTTGTTGGTCCATCGATTGTATGCTTTCCTCTGTAAGTCCATGTTTTTTTCATTAAATGTAATTATTTCATTAAGTGTTGCAAGTGATTGACCAATCAGACATTTACAGTGCTTCAAGCCCCACCCCCAAAGTTCCCATACTTCTGGAAAGTACGAGCAGGGGGTTTTTTGGGGTAAAGAATATCCCCAAAACTTTGAGTCCCTAGTCCCTGTGGTGGAAACGCACAGAGTTCCATTGAAGGTCTCTGGTCCCTGGGTAAAGTTCCTGAGTGTTGTTTATAAGGGTTAGGGTTGTTGTTGTTTGTTGTTGTTTGTCATTGCTCACTTTCTATTATTTGATTAATGGCTGCAGACAAAGTAACCTAATCGTAGCTTCAGTTACCTGCAGAAGACAGAGGGCACTCTGGATGAAGCAGTCCTCCTCCTGGTTAAGTTGAGCCTGCAGGGTGGCCTTCTCCTCAGCCACCAGGCTCAGAGCCTGAGCTGGTGAAATCAGCAGCAGTTTGGAGTACGGGCTGAGACACGCATCTAGAAAACACACATCAGCACACGTTGAAATAACAGGAAGGGAATTTTTTTTTTCAATAATCCATCATTGCGTCATCTCATTTATTTGTTCCTGGTTCATTGCTTTGAGGAGTTATTGACATCCATGACACTGAAAACTAAAAAGTGAAAACTGGTTATGTTTACAAGAGCCAATAATGAATCTTCCTTTTCAAAAATACACATTTCCACTTAAAGGCAGTGCTGTTTATCCATCTAGACAGTCTTAGTGTGAGCTGCAGAGTTTTGGAGATATCAGACGTAGAGATGTCTGCCTTCTCTCCAATATCAATAAAACTAGATGACACTCAAAGACCCATAAATACATGAAATGTTTTGAAAAACTAACCCACAGTCCTTGTTGTGGGCAGTTTCATGTAGGAACTACTCTCTTCCTTTCTTTCTAGTAGAAAGAAAGTAGTTCTGGTAGATTCTACTGCAGAAATTAAGTAGTTCCTACATGAAAATGCCACAAAAAGGTCTGCTGTTAATTAGATTTAGTAACTGTGTCATGAGTTCTGGAAAGAGACATTGCTAGTGAATTTTTCAAATGTATTTTTGGACACGAGCCGAGTGCCATCTAGTTTCATTATTTTGAGGGAGACAGCTGATATCTCTAACTCTGCAACTCACATCACAAAAATCTAGATGGACAAACAGCACTGCAAGCCAGGGGGAAAATATGTATATTTGAGTCTGGGTTGAACTGTGCATTTAATATAACAAACTGTTCATGGACCAAAAAAAAAAAAAAACACTATATACACAGAAGCTATAAAACAGAATAGCTATAAGCCATAAAAACGGTTTGTAAACCTTTTTGAGAGTAAAATTCAAGAACTTTCAAGACACTTCAACCAAAACTTTCTGGACTCTCTAAGCCTTTATTATCAAATTTAAATTATGACACCAGGTGGAACCAAAAAAACAAAAAAGTAAATGCAGCTCCGCTGCGTGATGTGAAACTTCTGTAGACAACAAACAAATATGGTGGCAGGATTGTTTTATTTCAAATATTTTAAAAAACTGGTTTACACAAGAGACTGTGCTGATGAAACACCAGACTAAGTTGAAACAAACATTTTTCAAGGAGTATATTCAAACCCAAGAATATTCCAAACTTTCACTCAAAGTCATTCTGAAGACAAATTTTGCTCTGAAGAAATCAACAGTCAACTGGCATTGATGTTTTTATAAATCAAAATAAATAAATAAATAAATAAGTAGAAGAATAATGTCTCTCACCTCCAAAGCGAACCGGCTCCTCCACCTTCACCCACTGGGAGTTTGGCATGGCCACCAGAGTCCCCTTCTCCCTCCGCATCAGGCGCATGGTGATCACATCACCTGCCACATACTGCCTGGTCTCCATAGCAACCACACTGCAGCAGGAAACCGATTGTTAGAGGCGAGTAATTATCTGAGAAATTGAACCGAATCAAAATAAAACAAAGTGCCTGTGTGATTAAAGGCTTCCTCTCCTGCTGCTGCTCATTTACCTCTTCAGGTCAGCGGTGTGGACGGCCTCATAGCAGATGGGACACTTGGACCAGGTCTTGTCACCAAGAGACAAGTAGTGCAGCATGCACGGCCAGCAGAAGATGTGTCCACACCGGGTGATGCGGGCTGCCAGAGGAGGGTACAGACAGATCGGGCACGACGGCACCTCATGACTGTAGATGCGCTGCAGACGGACACAGACAGATCGTCAATACCTGCATCAGTATGTAAAATGGTAGTTGATAAGCTGATCGATAAGTCAATTCAGAATCAATCGTTTTGGTCATTTTGTCAAGTAAATGTGTCAAATCTTTGCTGGTTCCAGCTACTTAAACTTTTCTTTGTCATTCATGACAGTAAACAAACAGCGGTGTTGGGGGTTGTTACATGCCCCCCTGCTGATCAGCCTGATCCTGTCTCACCTCCTTCCCAACAGGTGTGGCTACTAAGAATTTGGAGCACCTAAAAAGAGGGGGAGGGGACTGCAAGCCTCTCTCTCTTCTTCCTCCTGGCAGTTTGGTTGTGGTTGCCCTGTGATCCGATGTAGTTACTTTTGGTTTTCTTTCTCCTTTGTTTTTCCTGGTGGGTCCAGTAGTTCAGTTTTCGTGGCTTTATTTCTATTGTTTAGGTTGTAGTTTATTTATGTTAGAGGAGAGAACCCTGTTCCACCGGCCCCATGTGGGCTGGACAATGGTGGCTCTCCTTCTTTTGTTCTTTTTGGCTGGCCCACCAGTATTTACTTGTATTTACTGTACTGTATTTACTGTTTAAAACAGACAGGACAGTGGTTCCCGAGGGAACAGGACTGAGAAACACTGCCTTAACTGACAGTTGAATGTGTCAACAATCAATCAATGAATAAGATACATAACACATTTTCTTAACTTCTTCTTCTTAGAGCTGTCAAAGTTAACGTGTTATTGCAAATTCCTTTTAACGCCATTATTTTTTTGCTGTGCCATTAACATTCTGTTACTTTGGGCTGACCCGTCGTTTGAATCAGAAGTGAGCTTCCCTGTCATCCTGCTGCATTAATACAAAAACACTGTTTCATCATTATATAGACTGAGCTGAATAAAGGTGAGGATTTTTCTCCTCAGAGGACAAGATTTTATGAAAGAAATAAACTATTATTAACAATAATAATACTAAAGAAATAAATAAATGCATATAAATAGTAACCTTTTCCTAAAATACTGCAGGTTCTGTAGTGTTTGAATTTTAAATCTGAAGCCTGCAGTGAACCATAGAAGCTTCTATTGACTTTTATGAGCATCCCTACTTGAGACAGAAAACAAACGCAACACACCAAACACCAACACCAAAATCACACTTTAAGTCAGTTGAGATGTATTGAACAATATCCCCATGACTAAATCTACCTTTCAGTCAATACTCCGTCTTGTCAGAGGAAATTACTATGAGACGTGTTTTGAAACACTCCTCCTGTATTACAAAAGACTAAACTCCAGAGAACGTTTGCTGGGCGAGCTCATGTGATTTGAAAAGCCTGTGCTTTTTTATAGTGTGTATGTAGGAAGCTAACTGGTTCATTAGCTGTATGTTCAAACACTTCAACTGTATGAGCTGGTGGTTTACAGTGTTTTCAGCTGTATTACACCTCAGCCCAGTTCACTGTGATATCTTCAGGAAAATAAATCAACATGAGCAAAGGAACTGCAAAGGGGTTCTCATTTTTGGTGATGCAAAATCACTAACAGCGTTTCTTTTCTCAGTAGGTAGCGCTGCAATGTAACAAGTTACTTTTAAAAATAACATTACTCAACAATAAGGACTGCCTGCTTGCCTGGGGCAAGCAAAATGCAAAATAAAAAATTCAACTATTATGATTAATGATGGATGATTTTTGTTTAAGTAATTTCTTATGCAAAAGTGCTGGTTTCAGCCTCTCAAATATAGAGATTTCCTGCTTTTCTCCATGTATTGTCATATTTAATTCAATATCTTTGGCATTTAAAGACATTTTTCCCTATTTTATGACATTTTATACATATATACTTAAAACATGACATTAAACTTTAGTCTTTGCTATTATTTGATAACCCTGAACAAATAAAGCAATTTGTACAGCTAGAATAAACTGACTCCAGGCAAGTAGATTTCTGATCCACTTGCTCATCCAGGCAGAGTCTTTTGGATTTTGGACTGTTGGTTAGACATAACAAAAAAAGGAAAAAAAAATCTTGCAATTCTGTCCAATCACTGTAGTTTCACATGACTTTCAGCAATCACAGCAGTCCCCCGCACTAAAATCATACATGTACATCTCAATAAACTGTCTCAATGTTTTATTTACTTTTTCTTTTTTTTTTAAGTTTGTCACAGGCGCTGAAAAGGTTTTAACGTTGTTACTGATATTTATCAAAACTTACTCTGTGCACTTCTATATATTTTTTTTATTTTATGCAAGTTTTGAGTTTGAGCCCCAAATGGATTTTGTTTCTTTGTGGAATACACCTCTACTGAACTTCTTCATTTACATTTAAAGCAGATTTTGTTAGAATTTTTGCAATCATGAATCTTTCTGGTAAAGTTAGATTAGATTAGATTTGATTTTTGATTAATTCTACGAAACAACAACTTCTTCACACAATTTCTTTGCAAAAGACACCTAAAAATTCTGCAACATGGATCTTTTTTTTTTTTGAAAAGCTGCTGTTGCATCAGACATTTCAGGCTGCAACAATCTGCCAAAAAGCCTGCAAAATCCTGAAGGGACTGACATCTAGCCATTAGCAGTTAATCATGAAAATAATCAGCCGATTAATCGATAATGAAAATACTCATTACCTGCAGCCCATTCAGTAGCTCAGCTGAACAGATAATGATCACTCACCACTTGCTGCACACAGTCCCAGTTGACCAGCGTGTCTGGATCAGTAAAGTGAGCCTTGTAGTCCTGGTCATCAGTTACCACAAACTGACAACTGAAACACAGCAACAGGTAAACTCCCACGTTTGTTTATTTTCTGTTTAAATATCATATTCTGTTCGGAGCGGCTGCTTACTTGGCCTGCAGGAAAAGCTCCTTGTTGAAGGGCTTGTGCTTGTGGCCCCATTTGTTTCGGCGGCCCCAACAGGAGTGGCCTCCGTCTCCAACGCCACCATTTCCTCCACGGGGTTCAAAGGTGAAGTTCAGCAGGTGGTTCAGGCTTATTTTCTTCGGTCCAGCAGACTGAGCCGGGCTAAACTCGGCCCGGCGCGTCTCTGCTACCTGCAGCGGCAGAACAGGAGAATCTGCAAATGTATTCTGAGCTTCTTTTAATAATCAGATCTTCTTTATTACTGTTGCTGTTGCTTTTGTGTGACGCATTAAGAACACCCACCTCCTCACGTCGTCCTCCGCCTGTAATACCATGCAGTCGTCCACGTCTGTTAGAGGGTCTCTTGTCAAAAGTCTTGCCTTTCTGTGAATTGGTGCGGCAAGGGCCGGGGAAACTGTCGGCTTTAGGAAATGCAGGCTCACGCTTGCGACTGTAGCGCCTGGGGCCTCCATTATTTTTATTTTCTGAAATAAATTAAAACATGTTTCAACGTGAATACAGAAATATTATCATACAATGTCACATCTTCATTTTGCTGATACCTCATTTTAAAAGTTTTTCACCAGACTGTGCAGGAAGGGAAAAAAATAATAATTTTTGCAATTTTTCCACATCTGTGGTTTATTCTACAGATGCGAACACTGAAGCTGAAATGTGTCACACTGTTGGTATGTTGTCAACGCAACTATCTACAGATCATTTTCACCGTCTATTTTTGCTGACAGCGTGCGTGTTAAATATAGGTGACTTGCCGAATGTGTAGATGAAGATTTGCTGCAGTCTTTATCACAAATAGAGCAACACTTGGTAACAATGAATCGATTATTAATCTATTAAATAAATTAAACTATTTTGATAATCGAGTAATCAGTTTGGGTAATTTTTAAAGAAAAAAACTCAAAATTCTCTGATTTCAGCTTCTAAAATGTGAATATTTTCTGGTTTCTTTACTCGTCTCTGACAGTAAACCGAATATCTTTGTGTTGTGGACAAAACAAAACATTTGAAGATTTTGTCTTGGACTTTGGGAAATCCTGATCAACATTTTTACACCATATCCCAACATTTTATACCGAACAATTAATTGATTAATTAAGAAATTAATTGACAGATTAATCAACAATCATTAGTCACAACACATAACAGGCCTGGGTGATAATAGCTTAAAAACCTACCACGATAGTGTTTCTCTCATATTGGTCGATATCAATAATTACTGATCATGTAGGTTGTGTCAGTTGACTTATTGTGTACTCCAAGGGGTGAAAGCAGCTGAGGTGATAAAATATGTAAATATCACAATATTTTTGACCAAATACCTTGATATTGCAAGAATATTGTAGATATGACTATTAGTGCTTTCACAAAGTATTAACCCAATGAGATTTTTCGATAAATAATCATCAGTAATGTGGATATAGTTACAAACATCACTTTACAGAATGCAGCCTTTAAACCAAGAAAAGACAACACTTGCGTCATATCACGATATGCAAAAAATACCAAAATACGATATAATATCGATATATTATCCAGACCTATTACACGCATTTAAAGGGTTGTTTTATTCCATGATCACGTGATCAGATTGGTATGCAAATCATACAACTAGTTGGAGACGGGACTTAATTTCTGCAGAGGCTGGTTGTTAAAATGTGCAATGCATCCATGTATGCAAAGTGCTGGATAAATTAAAAGGACAGGACAGATGCAGTGTTGTGTGCACATATCGGCTGCAAAGGGTCAAATGTTTTCACAGTGACGTCGGCCTGATACACAGCTGATAAACAGCCTGCAGGCCCCAGAAGGCCACAGGCCAACAAGACTGATCAACTCTGTGCACATTTCCAACATTATTGAGACATTACTGCTGTTTTCACCTGTTTTGGGTTTACTGTCGGTGCCCGGCGCCGGGCCTGTGGAGCTGGAGCGGGGCGAAGCCTTGGTGCTGCTGTTGGGATTTTTCTCCATGTTTGTGTCCGGGCAGAGAGAGGTGGTGCTGGGGCCGAGCTCCGGGCAGAGAGCCGCCGAGCTCTCTATCATCAAACAAAGAAACGGAGAAGAAGAACGGGCTGCGGTGAGTGCGGGTCAGGCGGCGAAGGCCCTGATTCATTTCTGTCAAACACGGAGACCCCATCACGGCGACATCTTGACCATAAAACAAGCCGAAGAAAAAAAGAAGAGACACGATGTCTGCGTCTCAAGTTAAACTGACTGGTAAAGAGAGGACGGAGGGTCGCCACGCGGGGCCAAGGCCCGCTAAGTTAACGGTTTGTCTCGTTAAGGAAAACAAACTGTCCCTAACAAGAAGGAAAATGTTCTCCTAAAGCAGGAAAACACGACAATTTAGAGATTTAGACCAAAAAAATATCTCCGACACGACGAGCTTCCACTAATGGCGACGGGTCGCCAAGCAAGAAGCTGAGAGACCCGGATGTTACATCTAACGCCTGCAAATGTGTTTAGTGCGGAGGCCCAGCGAGGCACTATGGGAAATGTAGGCAGCTATGAAGGTACAAAATAGGTCAAACAGTAAAAATGGGTTTAATACAAATATTAACCCGTTGACTGCTGTCAACATGAAAAAGTCATATTCTATATAGCGTAATATTACAGTATATGTATATATTACATCACGTGTGTGTCTGTGTGTAATCTTTGTTTATTATTCTTTTTTCTTGACAACCTAGTGAACTGTTATTGTAAGTACTAAAGTTCTGTTAATGGATTTATCTGTTTGAGTCATTTTTTAAGGAAAAAAAGTCCAATTTTTTCTATTTCAGCTTCTTAAAAGTAAATATTTTCTTATTATATTATTTGTTTGCATAAATTTGTCTCATGCATATTTAAATGAAATGTGATCTAAAAAGAGTTGATTATTAATCTATTAAATGAATTAAACTATCTTGATAATCAAGTAACCGGTTTGAGTAATTTTTAAAGGAAAAAAACAAAATTCTCTGATTTCAGCCTCTTAAATGTGGCTTTTTTCCTTTCTCACAGTAAACTGAATATGTTCTCAAATAGAAATTATCTCTATACTACAGTGATTTCATATTTTTGTAGATTAAATTAAAATATTGAATGAGTTCATGTGACCTGCAGTTTATACACACCTGTGTGTGAGAAAGGCTGAAATGTTGAGAGCAAAAATGGATGATTTAATATTCCACAGCTCTGATTGAACTAAATCTAACTAGAACTGCAACGATTAATCAATTACCTGTCAGAGCTCTACAACTTAGCGTAACGTGACGTTACATTGTTTGCTAGAATAAAAGTTGAAGTTTTTTCATTGTTCACTGTATCACAAAAAAGTTTTTAGAAAATGTTACATTGTTTGATGGCTAGCTAAAAGGTTGGTTAGCCAGGCAGCCTACTCATGATGGATCAGCAGAGAATTATTTTGCTCAATCCCTCTAAAAAAGGCAGCCATTTTAATAGTTAAATGCCCTCAAGTGTAAGTCTTAAGTTAATACTGAACTACAATTTAAGTTGATAGATATTTAATCTAGGTTTATAGTAGAAACTAAATTGAGGTTGTGAGAGAGGTTTAAATTCAATTGTTCTTAATTCTTTAATTGTAACATAATTTAAAGTTAAACTGTGATTTAATCATGTTTAAAAATTAATCCTTATTACTTACTTTTGTTTCTATTTACAGTGTAGCTGTGTTTGAAAGAATGTATTTCCTCACTTTTTCATGAACTGAACATCAATCTACTGATGCACTGGATTTATTTTTATGAGGCTGGGAGTCCCCCTGTGGACAGGTGAGACACAGGCTTTATGAAAGACATTTCTCAGCTGTATTCTTCCCAGCAGTGGATCGTCTGCAGGCAAAGGACAAAAAATCAACTGCTGTGAGCTGGTCAGAGTCACTGGAGGAGTGACTCAACTGGAACTCAACTCAGCCAAGAGTGCTGATATGATGTAAGTACCTGTATATTTCTAACACCAGTACTTTTACTTACAGTTGAGTAACTGACTTTAGCAACATCACAGTACTTGTATGTGAGTACAGATTTTCAGTGCTCTTTCCACCACTGGTAATATTTTAGTTGAAGCTGAAACTAGAATCTTGGAGACAGACGTAGGAAGTACCAGGAGCCAACGTAATGAAATAAGAACGGGTAATATGATCAAATGTTTTAGAGCTGGTTAATATCATAGATGCAGTTTCTGTACAAGTTGTTAGTTGCTAATAGCAGATTTAAGTAAGCCATATGTCAGAAACCTGTAAGATATTACAGTTTTTAAAAGCTTAAGATTAAAATGTGTAGGAATCTATGAGTACTAACAGTTTTTTGTCATTATTTTCAAAGGAGCAGCATCAGTTGTGAATAAATAAAGAATCAGCTGAGCCTCTGTCTGTCTCTCATGTCCCTGTCTTGTGTGCACAGTGCTGGGTTCTGACATGGTGGGGTACACTGTGCATTTCACCGGGCTGAGCCCTCGACACGGTTCATTGTCTGTCCACGGATTGAGAAGAAAATCATACATGAGTAAATCTCACTCACTCATAAATACATTTTGAAGTACTAAACCTAAGAGCAGAATGATAAATAACATCCAAAGGCTTAAAAGTAGAAGCAGAGTCGTGTCTATAAATCACATCACCATAATCCAAAGAGAAAAACACCTTCAACAATTCAACATAGGAAAGTTTGTCCTGTTTCCATAGAAACAGATCTAAACATTGGGCTGCCTTCTTTGTGGACTTTTAATGACTGGCATTATCTATATGATATTTGAATGTGATTTTGTCATCTCTCCAAATACTGAGGCATTTATATTCAAATTCTTTAAACGTTGGAATTGAAAATAGACGAATATGAAAATCAAAATTGGTTCATTATTATAAAATGAATTCTATTGATTAACCTTCATATCACATGATCACAGGTTGGATCTGTGGTGGCTGTGGGATGGCTGCGCTCCAGGAAATCAGTTGACTGGCGTCTGTTCAGGAACATCTTCATCGCCTGGTTTGTTACAGTTCCTATCTCTGGGCTGATCAGTGCCGCCATCATGGCTGTCTTCATATATCTGGTTCTGTGAGCCTCTCATCATTTAATGTGATGTCACAGTCATGATGTTATCTCACAGGAATGTGTCCATGAATGATGCAGGATCTAACAACACTGTTCAGATATCTACATGTCTGTGATACATCGAAAGGAATTCAATGTATATTAATTACTATGAAACATTTTCCACTGAATTGTTTTTTACTGTGTGTGAACATGGGAGGGATGGAGTTGTCAAGACATCATGAAGCCAATCTAAAGCCAAGACAATGACTTTGTAAAGAAATAGTCAAATGTAAAACTCCTTAAAGGGATTATTTTGACTGATTGCTGGTTTGAGTCCAGCACTGGAAACACAACTGTATAATTTTATACTGAACTTCACATCATAAATACAAATTTAACCTTTATTTCCAATTAGTTTGGTTTTTTTTTAAGCAGATTTAAGGAAAAATCATTGAGTTCATGTCCTTCGACTGAACATTAACCAACAGCTCTGAAGCACTACGTTGTGTTTCCTCACTGAGAGATGATTTTCCTGTGGTTTTACTGACACCAACAGGCCACATGATGGAGCTGTGCTGCAGATAATTGATGCTACTGTTGTGTTTGGCCACTTTGTAAGTAATTTTCTTTTTCCCCACAAAAGAAACCAACCTACATGCACCAGAGGGGCTCGTTTGATTTTGCACATGTCATGGGCAAAGTGAGATCAAGTCAAGTTTTCCCAGAAGGGCAGTTTGTTGTGCAGCAGTAAAAACAGTAATACACAACATCAAAAAAAGACGGGGCAGCTCAGTGGTGCAGCAAAAGGGTTGTTGTGGCCTTTCTGGGCCTTTCTCTGGGGAGTTTGCATGTTCTCCTCTGGCTTCCTCCTACAGTCCAAAGATATGCAGGTTAAAAGGTTAACTGGTAACTTTAAATTGTCCATAGGTGTGGATGTGAATGGTTGTCCGTCTCTCTGTGTTTGCACTGTGATGAAGTGGTGACTTCTCTTTGTTAAATCACTAATGCTAATTCAGAAATCCATTTTTGTTGAATACTAGTTTTGGTGTCCATGCCGTTCTCTTGAGTTTTTGAACATTTTTGACAATAGATTAATTTATAATATGCATAAGTACATGTAAAATTAAAGCATTGACGATAAATGAAAAAAGTAACATGTGAATGAGTTATCACAGTGTGCTGTAGTTGCAGTATCCCTAATCTGCCACTGCAGCTCAACACTCCCCTCTGCTCTCCACCAGCTGAATTCTGTCCAACAGCTTCCATCTGGTCTCATTAATTTACTTCATGCTGGCAGTTTGGCACCTGATGGACATTAAACCTGACACCTAAACACGGTGAAGTGAGCGTTAAAAAAAATGGTCAGATATCTCACTGATTGCAGTCATGCTTTGCTCCGTCACGGCCACTAGATGGCGTGAAAGCATCATTGCAGATCAGCTGAAAGATTCGGTTGCTATGGTGATGACGCTGGGTTCTAAAAACTGTAGCACGTCCCTGACAACCAACATTTCATAACATACGAGGTAAGTAAAATCACGTCTTATGTTGTAATTTTTAATCTAAACTAGAATTCTTTATTGATAATGTTGAATTAGACTATTAGAAATGATCGGATGTTTTCATGCTACTGTAGTCTCCCCTGGTTTCCCATGATGCATCGCTTTATTTTGTCTAGTAGCTCAGGGAGATGATAGGGAACTGACACAGCCGCCCTCCCCTCTCACCCGACCGACCGAGGCAGAGAGCCACTGACAGACTGACAGCATCACCGACATGCCCCGCACCACAGAGAGCACTTAGCCGCTGAGGCTCGTCTGTCCTACTACCCTTTATAACCGTTTACAAGATATTCAGCGGCCGCGTATTTTTAGCCATCAGGTAAGCTCTGCGCCAGATAATGTGCTGCTGTAGCCTGGTTAGCTGTTCAGCTAGGCTAGCATCATTAAAGCCTCATACGTACTTCCACTGTATGGAGACGTTCTTTCATTCAAAATATTTTTAAATACCGCTATTTTGATATCACTCTGCTTATCAGCCTATGTGTGCGTATTTTAACTTGTATTTTTAAATTCGGCCTTATCCAAACAGGCTGACTTCAGTGACATTTTCAACCCATACACATTAACAAATCGTAAATCGTTAAACAGCACGGTAGTGAAATGTAAAAATCCCGTATTTGGTTCATTCATGCATGCCGAATTTACCACAACACATCTTGAATGTCAAAACTTATTGTTATAGTTTACCATTTGTACATTTCCGTTTGTGCGTAGCAGCCTTTTATTTGTGCGGTCAGCTTTAGAGGGAGTTCCGCACCGTGTCAATCTTGCTAAACCTACTACTACTTCTGTTAAAAATTGAGTCTGGTTTGTTGGATGTACATATGCCGACTTCACCAGAGCATCTCCACAATGCCTAAACACTTTGTTAATATTTTGCCATTGGTACGTTTCCCTTTGTCCATTTTATGCTTTTGTTTAAGTGACGGATTGTAAAGGGAGTTGTGCTCAATTCAGCTAAATTCTGAGCTTGTTTTGGAATTAAGCCCTGATCGTAGGATTCATAGGTGCCGAATTTACCAGAACACCCCCATAATGTCAAAACATATTGTTTATATTTTAGCATTTGTACATTTTCTTTTGTCTATGGCATGATTTTATTTGTGTGACGGATTGTAAAGGGAGTTTGGTTTGTGACGTATCGGAACTAGCTTGTTTGCGGTTCCTGAAACTGGACAGCTCCTCCCTGGACAGTACATAACATTAGCTGCAAGGACAGCCTTTGTGATGATCGTACTGTTGGAAATGCAGTGATGGCTTCCAACAACAGTAACAGCAGGGTCATAAAACAAACGAGGTGTTTGTGAGGCACCGTTGTCTCGTCAGCCGCGGTGTTTGTTGTGTTTGATGATGATAAAGAAGGTCGTGTCCTGGATGGTTTCTGCTGTCTGGAGTCTGTTTGTGTGCAGCAACGATCCTCTGGCAGCTTCAGTCAGGACCAGCAGCGGTTTAATGTGAACCGTGGCTCTGGGGTGCTGTCCGCAATGCAGGTGCTGAAATTGAAAGTGCCATGGAAAGTATGAGTCCCCACCGGCTCCTGTTAAAACTGGAGCCAGTGTTTCTAATGGTTATACTGGTTAACCTTTAGTGGTTTATTTACTGATGACTGGTAGGCCTACGTTTCCTAAACCAGAAGATTTCTATTTTTCTCATCCAAAGCCCCCCCCCCCCCCCCCCATCCAAATATTCTAACATGTGTTATGTTTTGTTTTTTGTTTGTTTGTTTGTTTTACACTTCTACTTAGTACTTAAGTGAAAGAACAACACTGGAGAAAGGAGAGTGTGTTTCACTTTTAGTGCACACATAAAATAAAAATGCTGATTCTGATTATTAATATACAATAAAAATGAGACATGAATAATAGACAATACAAAATATGCCTACTAGAAAAACATAAAAAGAAAAATAACAGGCCTAGACCGGGGCTTGTTGTCGTTTGATTTTAATACCGGCAGCAGTAGCAGTACCCTCCAAGCTGTTTGTGAATAAACAAGAAATCAAGTATAGACACTAACATTTTAAGCACTGGTCCTGCAGGCTGCAGACTCTGTGGAACGGTAATGCTGTGTTGCTGAAGGCTCACAACTTTAAACTTTTTCAACCAGTTTAAGAAAATACACAAAATTTGCAACCGAAGTGGCCGCAGGGTAAATTTTTATAGCCGCAGGCCAATGTCAATCCCTGTAAATCTTTTTTAAATATAATGATAAATTATATTAACCCCTATTTGAGAACCACTGACTATAGATACAAACAAAAATACAAAAACAAAGACTATGACAGAGTGTCTAGATTGCATTTTGACCTAAAATACTTGCAACAAAATGAGAAAAGACATGAAGTGTGGCATATGTGTGCAGAGAAACAGCATCATGACTGGGGGGCCAGTAGCTGATAAGCTCTTGTTGTGGCTAATGGTAGCTACTAGCTAATGTTTCATGCTGCTGCAGTTCATTGATTATTTATGTTCTCTGTATGGTGAAATGTTGTTGTGATGTTTGCGTATTAGGAAAAGAAAGACACTGGTTTGACTTTAAGTTGTGATCTTTGAAACAGACGTAGTTGTTGACTTATTTGCATTTACAACAAAGAGATCTAACCTTTATCGTCTCTGTTGAATCATCTGAACTTCTCCTGTCCTCCTCTGTGCCACCGTCACCTGCACACTGTGGCATGAGCCATGTTTCAGCTGGCTGAGGTCATGTCTTTGCAAATGGAAAACTATCTAAGCTATTCTAGGAAGGAGCTGGGATGAGAGATATGCTTGCAGCGCAGGGTTTACCGGAAGGACTCCACATTACTCATCAATAATAGATTATCTCCTCGGCCTGCATGACACACCACTGGCTCTGTTTGTGATTACAACACTGTGTTTTGGTTCTCACATGTTTCCCTTTCCCCCTGTAAGTCATGACAAAATCACACAGACAGATAACTGAAGAAGCTGGGGCGTGTGTCCAGTAGCGAGGTGTCATGGGATACATTATTCATGTTAGTGAGCTGATGATGTAAGAGTGAGAAGCTCTGGGATGTTTTATTGAAGCACTCTTATGTATGCAGGCAGGGAGAGGCTTTCTCTGCACTCAGGAGGAGGTGTGTTGCAGGGATCAATGTGCTCTCAACTCTCAGCCCGGTACAGTCGTCTGTCTGGTTGAGGGTGGAGATGTGGGGACTGACTGTATGGAGACAAGACAATGTCCCGTGTAGGGGGGGAGGAGAATGAAGGTGGGGCGAGGCAGGGAAAGAAGAAGCCTGCTTGAACTTGACAGTCTTCATGCCACGCCCAATGTCACTGTGACGTCCATCAATGTGTTCAGCTTTGATTTTTTGTTGTTGTTGACAGTTATGGATGTAGAAGATATGGAAACTCATTTTCTCCAAAATTATGGAAAAAAAGATCCTGTTTATAATGAGAAACTATTTTTCAAAATAATGCCTTATTATTTCAAAATAATAGAAGTGGATACTATCTATACTATACTCTTATACAACTATATGATACTAAGATATTACTATACTGTAGTGGTATCTGGAATTTGGTACAGGGACCCAACAGTACCTTTTTTCAGTACTTTACTCTCTCTGTAATAACAAAAACGTCATTTCAGTTATAAAAAAATTAGTCCAAACTTCTAAATTTCAACACTCAAAAAGGGAGAATTTTAAAAACATCTGAAAGAGAATATTTTGTAGCAGAACAAAACGTCATTCCCACCATCTGTTGTATTTATTTATGTACCAAGTGAGGAGATTCAGTGCTTCAGGATACTGTATGCATTCTGGCTGGCTGATGTCTACTGCATTGCACATCGACATATGATGACGTCCACAGTGAAACATCATGGATGATGATGTTGTCGCTGGATCTAAAAGAGTCTCTGTCTCTGCACCACACCCCACACATCTGTAATTTAGTTGTGTTAAATAATAAAATAATAAACATGACATGCAGACGTAGTGCAATGAACAGCAGCAACAAGCTTCTTTTTACGTTCTCTCCCACATGTCAAAATCAAAAGCAACAATTCGGTGGCAACACTACGTCAAATACAGATGACTTTTATATCATGATGTTATGATGGTTGAGGGATCAGTGAGAGACGACTGTCAGCCATCCTCAACCCTGGTATTCACCTGATACATTATGTTATTAGACTTTTCTAAGTTGGCACTGAAATACCAGTATAAGAATTTAACTTTATTTTCTCACCTATCGCCTGTGCTGAGTTTCCACTGTAAATCATATTATACAGTGTCGATTAGATCAGGGTCTGAGTTTTTAAGGCCTGCTGCTCACTCTCAGGTTTTCGATCAATAGCTTCATTTTGCTAAAACCGATTGTTTCTATTTATGTTCTCTTAGTCTTTCTCTGCAACAGTCTCACTGTAGCACTGACCCAGCCTTATTAATGATGATAGTCTGCACACACTATCTGCATAATAATAAAGCATGCCGGCTGATCTTTTTATCAACAAACAGGTTAAGAATTTTTACACTTGTCTGGTTAGTTGAAGTGCCAAATGGCCGCCATCGTGAAAGGATTCGATATTATTATCCAATAGTGATTAGTTCGATGTGTCATCTAAAGCAGATTGTCTCAGCCAGTTGGCAAACAGAGCAAAGTTGGATTACATCCCAAAACCCAGATGTTTATAGGTGAAGGAGTGAGAATTATCATGTTTGCCAGGTGGACTGACTTTTGTTTGTTCTCTCTCTGTGTTTCTGTGTTTCCCCTTGTTCTGGTGTCTGGAGGTTGTGAGGCTGGTGTGTGAACCGAATCAGTCATGGCATCAGCAAACGTAACACTGGAAAATCAGCTGCACAGCGCACAGAAGAACCTACTCTTCCTGCAGCAGGACCACGCCAACACGTTGAAGGGGCTGCACGCAGAGATCCGCAGATTACAACAGCAATGCACAGGTGAGAACACGCAAGCTACTTAAGTTTCCTCCTTTAAAAAAATACTTTCATGGGATGGCTTTTAACTAAAAGAGTCTCTTTGTCTGATTCTGTTATAATTAACATATTGTCTCTTTGTTTATTTCTTGATCACGTTTATATATTTATATATATATTTATGCTTGTGAAGCATGTTGCTGTTGCTGTTGTTGTTTTTTAAAAAGTGTTATATAAATTAGGTTTATTATTATGTTATTATTGTTAAGTTAAAATGAGAAGATGTCAAACAATACAGCTTCATTTAACTACAAAAAGTTAAATACGGTGGCAGCTGGCTGAAGGGAAATCACCAGGGAGATGCTCATCAAGGTAAATGACCATCGCTAATAACAACCTGCTGTTGGCGATACTGTATTCCAGCAAGTGAATGTCTAAATTGCACAATATAAAACATGTCTTCTATTTAAAAAGTACAAATGTAGGAGGAAGTACTCACCCACACTTTACTTGTCTGATCTCCAGTGCACAGCTGATTGGTGTCGCAAGGTGGAAATTACTCATTATCATCATTTTTTGTGACTGAGATCTACCACCCACTTTCATATTTTACTATCACAGTGCGGGTGGCTGGTGCCAATTTCCCAGCTTGGGTTCGTGGTTTGATTACATGACTGAAGTACATATTTAATTAATTCAGTGGGGAAGGAGAGCGCTGAATGTCATGTGATGCAGTTCACAAGATGGATGCTCACATTCAGCCAGGACATGATATTAAACTTTCAGGTGTCTAAAATACATGTTGCTGCTGACCCTGTCCACAGCAGTGCATTGTTTCACTTCCTACTTGAACATTTGAAACAGCAAAGTAAACGGTACAGATTTCAATAAAGATCTCAGCATCTTTGACTTTGTAACTTGGACAGATGCACAACCTAAATGGATATTTGGGACCAACAAGATGCTGTGGTGCCACTATTAAACCTTTTAGAAAGAGTCTAATGACTTATGGGAAACGCACTTAAGCATTAGTGAGTACAGCCTGCACTGCAACACAGCAGAACCTGTATTGAGCAGCATACCAGTAACAGATTTACTCCTCCACAAAGGGAGGCTATAAAGGTGGTCACCCTGGAGAGCAGGACACTGTCTGCTTCAGCCCCGATTCCCCGCCGTATCCTTGGCTAACCCATCGTTGAAACTGACGTGAAACTCTCACTAATCTCGTTAAACGAATGCTCCACCATATGGAGAGCTCTGACATGTTTTCCCCACACATGCACTACTGCTGGTGAGCCTGTGTGAGGAGGAGCATGTTGTTTTATAGCTGCAACCTCATGTGACTCAGACGTGTAAGTAACCTTCTCCTGTTTTTTTCCACAGATCTGACATATGAGCTCACTGTGAGAAGCTCTGATCCCTCAGGTAAGCCTCCATCATAAAATACAGAACACACACACATCAGCTTTATCACTCACAGGCAATGGGCCTCCTGCAAGAAACTGTTTAAGAACATTTTTTTTCTTATTTCTGTTCAGACTCATTAGGGCTGCAACTAAAGACTATTTTCAAAGTCAAGTATTCAGTCAGTTATTTTCTTAATAATTGGTCAATAGTTGTTTGTTTTAAAATGTCAGAAAATGGTTAAAAATGTTGATCAGTGTTTCCCAAAGTCCAAGACCACGTCCTCAAATGTCTCGTTTTGTCCACAACTCAAAGATCATCAGTTTACTGTCAGAGACGAGGAAAGAAACCAGAAAATATTCACATTTAAGAAGCTGGAATCAGAGAATTTGGACTTCTTTTCTTAGAAAATTACTCAGACCAGTTTATTGATTATCAAAATATTTGGTGATTAATCTAATAATTGATTAAAGCAATACAGCTCTAGTATCCATTATTTTCTTATTTTGTGAGTACACATTGATTTCTGGACTTTACCTGTGTTTTCTTATTTTTGCTCTTCTCTTGTGTAACAAAATTTTATGAGTGGTGGAGAGTGAAAGAGAAAGAGAGAGAAAATTTCAAGAGTATTTCATTTTTTAGAAT
This sequence comes from Lutjanus erythropterus, assembly GCF_056507025.1. Classification (NCBI taxonomy): domain Eukaryota; kingdom Metazoa; phylum Chordata; class Actinopteri; order Lutjaniformes; family Lutjanidae; genus Lutjanus; species Lutjanus erythropterus. The sequence goes on from NC_139326.1 coordinate 1,599,950, forward strand.
TATAATCATAGTATCTGTTAATTTAAAATTAATTTAAATTATTTGTTAAACTCATTAAAAAATCTATAATCAAAAAAATATTCAGTGTTTCACCTGAGGGAATGCCTTTAACTGTTAACAGTTAAATTTTACAAGTTTTCTCACGTCTATTTACTGCTTCATAAATTTGATGCTTTTATATATTTTATGTCATCACAGGTACTTATATCTCAGAGTTCAGTTTAATTATTAAACAAATAATTCAAAGTGTGAACATGCACAGCAGCAGCAGAATTTGTCCCCGTGTATTTTAGAATTACACGTCAGTGTGTGAGAATGGGTGGAGCCCAGTCTGGATTCCTGCTGGTAACAGCGGGGTGTTGCAGGGGTCTGTCCTGTTTACATGTTTTATATCAATGAAATTATTTTGTCCCTGTGTGGTTGTCAAACTCGTTTGTATACAGACTACAGTATTTTGTACTGTGTTGATTCAGCTCAGTAAGCCAGAGAGAAACTTTTAACTACATGTTCGCATAAGCACCCCGACGCATCAACAGTTAATTAAAATTTTATCGAAATAGCAATATGGCCCACTGCAATTTTCAAACTGCAGGAGGTACAATATTTATTTAAGGTGAAATTTCTCTCAAAATGCCATTTTAAATTAAATATTGTGCAAAAATGTCTGGCCTACATATCATATTACAGACTTAAGAAAACATCTTTGTTTGGTACAAATCTCCGCAAATTTCACGCCATAACCATTTAAAATGTTTTTTAATGAAAATAAGAATAATGATGTAAAAGTTATTCCCTCTAATGTCGCAGATCATATCACAATTGCATTATCAGTCAAAATAATCTCTTAAAATCATTCAGCCTTAATTTGAACCAATGGTCATGTGCATTCTCCTAGTTGGCAAACTATGGAAAAAAATAGAATTATTATACAGAAATCAAAACAGTTTCCTTTCGGGAATTGCAGAAAGAAGATCGTTGAATCAACTTTCCTATGAGTTTTAGACTTGCAGACTTGTAGGATGTAAATTAAAGACACGCTGCTGCCTCCATATTTAGGCCCTTTGATTCTGTTTGCCACTCAGCACTAAGTTCATTACTAGCAACAGCAATAAAACTCCACAGCTGGATCCTCGAAGACGAGGTTGGCTGGTCCTCTCTGACTGACTGAGAGATGCAATAAGCACCGGCACCTGTATATCTATGAATATTTATCTATATTCTATGTTATCACAGAAACTACAGGGCTCTGCGTTGATGTTGCTATCAGTCGGGCCACAATCAAAAGATACTTTTCACTGGGCCTAACAGCTTTGCTGGGGAACCCAGAGACAAAACTCTACAACAGTGAAGGACATAAATCTGTTTTCTGCTAAAACAGAAGGCCTGAGAGCAGAGGACCGTGTCTGTTTCCTGGTAACAAAGTCCCACCCAGGAAGCATTGCATTGTGGGACTCCTTGCAGTTCATTAGATCCCTCACTGCTCATGGCTAACTGCCCCTCCTCCCACGTTACCATGGCCAAGACATGGAGTCCCAACAGTGCTGTGATTCAGGCCCAGCAGCTACACTGTCTTCATGCCGCAGAGCACAGTCAGGGAGGACCTGGCTAGCTGCGTACAGTTTAGTTTATTTACACGTTACTGATGACCTCACTGATGTATGTGTGTCACCATGGTGACAGTATGTCATAGGCTTTTTAACATGGCTGCCCACCTCCAAAAAAAATGTTGTTAAAGCCTCCACTTAGAGGGACTATCATGTTAGTGTCGGACATCTCACAGATTGGAGTGCAGGAAATGAGATTATCTGTCACAGCGCTGCTAATGCACAGCCTGCAACCTGCTTAGTGCAGCAGGACTCCGCTGCTCCAGCTGGGGTGAACTCCACCCCCCCGTCAAAAAAAAAAAAAAAAATCAGTCATCTTTCTAACCATCCCTGGATTTGAGAAGTCATGTGTTTAGTGAATGTAAATAATAACTAGACATCCAAAATGTGCACTTTTCCAACATGGCTGTACAGGCTGTAGGTGGGTGTGGCAGGGCAGGGTGGAGGCAGCAGTGGTGAAGGTCAGAGTGGAGCAGTGCCCTCACTGTCTACCAGAGCTGTAATGTGAAATTGGAGCTCTCAGCCCACTGCAGATGAGTCTCTATAGGATCATAGTGTCTCTGTCAGCTGACAGACTGTCCACACTCGGTGTCTGCAGCACTTAATGCACTAATGATTGCTCCAGTCTGGGGATGTGTGTGTCCCTGGGCGTGTATTTCTTGTGTGTACTTATTTATGTGTACTTGGGCCCCATCCCTAAGCCCCCTGCACAAAGCTGCAAACAGGGCAGTGCAGCTCTTATTGCTGGTTTCTCAGCGATGCAGTTGTCATTTTCATGCTCATGTTGTGTAAGTAGTGTACTTGTGTCCATGGGTGTGTTGGTCTTATAATGAGGTGCATTGTTGATGCTTTGCTATCTTTAGGCAGCAGAAAGTGATTGAACCATTGTCTTGAGTCAGTGGTGCAGTTTTTTCCTGCCATTAAAAGGAGGCATTTATCAGACTGAGATGTTCCTACACAGGTGGGCTCACAACATGATTACACTCTGCTTCTAGAGCGCCGCAATCAAGATAATGATTAATAACGGATGGGTTCGACAGTAAGGAGTGCCCATGTCAGATGCAATGTCAGGCAAATAAGTCTGGCAACTCACTTGCCTGTCTGGGCAAGTGGTAAGAAGAAATTAAACTATCAAAATATTTTGATAATCTTTTTTTCATGCAAAATGGCAGAAAATGCATTTTTACCACTTTTCATTGTTTATTATCACAGAAGCTCTGACAGGGCTCCAGATTTATACGGCTGTTTTACTCCAAACAATTTCATTGTATGAATGTCAACTGTGTGTCTGTAGAACACAGGACATTAATCAGCATCAGATCTTGATTAAGGCTGCACAGTTAATCACAATATTATGGTTATCACAATATGGCAAGTGCAACATTGAAATTGCAGAAAAATGTGGGACAAAGAGCATTACAGTGAAGTCCTGTAGTGCTGCACAGATGCCCTGGTCTACAAATCTTGTTCTCCAGATGTCAGAAAACATCTTTGTTTGGTACAGACCCCAACAAACGTAACATCATCATCACTTTGTTGTTTTTTTCCCAGTGAAAATATTGCAATTTCAGTCAAAATAATTGCAATCTGCACCTCAACAAGGGTGTCAGTCTTTCAGCATCCCTGTTTGCTTCTCTAACTCGTTGAATTCACCATTAATGGGCTCTTAAAGGGAAACATTCTGATTGGTTTGATTCATGTTATGCCCATAACACACCCTTGATTAATTAAGAGACTAAATACAACCCCTTTGAGCTTTGCACCCTACTTAGCACCCAGTTGAGCACCATTTAAATAGTGAAAGTGGAGTTGGACACGCCCAAACTGGCCATGATCGGTGCGCATTGGACCATGTGCCATAGATCACCTAAACAGGCTCTTGATGTTTTCTGCTGGATGCATCTGTGCAGACGTGTCAGAGCTGCTGTGTTAACTGTTCCTCATTGTATGTGTGCAGACAGCAGCGAGGTCCGGTGCAGGGAGCTTCAGAGGAGGTGTGAGGAGCTGGAGGCTCAGCTGAAGAAGAAGGAGGAGGAGAACACAGAGCTGCTCAGGGACCTCGAGCAGAAGAACGCCATGATCTCCGTCCTGGAGAACACCATCAAGGAGCGGGAGAAGAAGTACCTGGAGGAGCTGAAGATGAAGAGCCACAAGCTGGCCGTTCTGTCTGGCGAGCTGGAGCAGAGAGCGAGCACCATCGCTTACCTCACCTCACAGCTGCACGCCACCAAGAAGAAGCTGCTAACGGGCAGCTCGTCAGAGGCCAGCCCCAACGTCAGTCCCGTCACCTCCTACAAGCCCACGCCACCTCCGTCCAAGGACAGGCAGCCTGAGACCCCACGGCGCCGCATGAAGAAGAGTCTCTCGCAGCCTCTTCACCCAGAGCTCACGGAGGTGTACCGGCTCGGCCCGGATGGCAAACGGCTGGTCCTGCGGGACCCGGTGGATGCCATGCCCGACCCCACGCCGTTCCTGCAGGCCGGGAGAGAGTCACCTGAGCCGCAGGTGGTGCGAGAACGACCTGCCGTCATCCCTCCTATCCCCTCTGAGCGCTCCCCCGTCCCTCCCCTGGGTGCCATGGCCAGCCCTCGCCACAGCCCCGCCCGGGACCGTCAGTACAGGGCTCATGTGGGTGTGGCGCACCGCATCCCGCATGGCACCCCTCCCCTCGCCCCGGCACAGGCAGAGCTGGAGACGCTGGCAGTGGACCAGGTCAACGAGGAGAAGGTCGTGAGAAAACGCTCGGGAGCCGACAGGACAGTTTAACACTGCAGCGTTAACACGCGCACACACATCTACTGTATACACATGGTGGGAGCCGGAAAATATCAGTATACATGCACTGCAGGACCCTCAAACGCATCACCAGTGCCTGACAAAATCTCTGCAATCTGACCAACCCCTGACATCACACCTACAGGTTACACAGACTTAAATAGGCCTCATGCACCTGACCTAACAAAATGAATGTGTAGAAGCAGGTGTGGTGTTGAATGATGCTATGAAGGTCAGGTGAACTCAGAAAATAGAACATAAGTATTTACAAGAGAGGCACTTGTGGCTTTGTTGTGTGCAGATCAGCGCAGGGTTGAGTGAAGGTGATGCCCGGCACGTTACGTCGCCACACCTGAAGCAGCAGCTAACCCCCTGATGCAGCCTTATAGAAGAGCTGTCTTAATCCAGAAAAAAAGACTGACTGTTCATCCTGCACCCTGTGTGTCAGTATTTCAGTGACTTTTCACATGTGTATTTTTTTGGAAAAAAATGGTACTGATCTTACTGAAACAACTATAAAATGAAACCAACACTGAACCAATAAACACTATGCTTATACTTCCTTGCCAGTATAGATGTGAAATAGCTCTTAAGTTACATTCACAGTAAATTTAACTTGCAGAAACTCTGATAATGCTTTGAACCTGCTGCCTCAGCTTCAGTCAGCCCTGCACAGATACGCCACACTAGACATGACATCACCACAAATGCCTCTGCATGGAGCTTGAAATCTTCTATTCTCTAAGTTTTAGGCGTAGTGTTAAGTGTTGCTCAACCTTGCAGCGTGCCTGACCATCGTAACTTCACTCTGAGGCTGCAACTAATGATCCATTTCATTATTGATTAATCAATTAGTTGTTTGGTCCATAAGATGTGAGAAAATGAAAAAAATGTTGGTCAGTTTTGATCCCCCAAGCAAAAATATTGTTTACTTTCAGAGAGGAATAAAGGAACCAGAAAATATTCACATTTGAGAAGCTGAAACCAGAGAATTTACTCAAAAATGACGTAGGACAGTACCTGCTTCTACATCTAATGAGATTAGCTTAGGTAGGATGTGTTTAGGCAGGTAGGTACTTGAGCTACTGCGGTGCATGTACTGTATATACTGATACTTTCCACCCATTATATACACACTACACTGCAAGAGCAGGACGAAGCCTGACCCACTGTGTAGCCTGCTTTTTCTGCAACACTGCAATATGAAAAAAAAAGATCATTTTGTTGACGGTATTCCATAAAGACTTTTGTTTTTCTTATTACACGTTAGAAAAGGACAACTATATCGCATGCCAAATGTTTCTTATTCACAACCTGATGAGGTCTTGTATTATACACGTCTTCATTCTGTCTTTATGTGGTGCAAACAACAAACTCTCAGCCAAATACCTGCATCAGTGCCTGCTCGACCGGTCCAACATACACATGCTGTTTAGTGTAGTCATGGCTTATAGTTACCTTTACATATCTTCACGTCTGCTCCATCCTCTCAACAGTACTCTGGACATATCAACAAACTATATAACAAGATGTCTGCAGCTGCATAGGGTAGGACTGAATTATTAAACTACTGTAATCCCCCAGAATGTCTTTCATCTTCTTCTATATCAGTATAACAACGTGACTGTAGATACAAGCTGCATAATGTGCAATGAAATGCGCTGGTGAAGGTGAAGAGCTGTAAATTCACCTTTTATTCTGTCGATGTGCAAAAACAGCAGTGGTGCACAGGTGTAAATGCAGTACGAAATGATGGTGAACAGGGTGTGTATGTGTGTGTGTGAGAGAGAGTGTGTGTGTTTCAGAGAGAGACAATGAAGAAAGGAGAATTAAACGATATCCACTGATGTTATTTGTGGTAAAGGGCATTTCTGAAGACACTGCTGTAACAGGACTTTGTGATATAACTAACTGTACTTTATAAAGGCTGTACATTTGTAATGAATTCTTTTTTTAAGTTATTGTTTAATAGAGAACACAAGAGCACCTCACTGTAGTCACTGCACAACCAACATGATGGTAATTATTATCACTGAATAACCTGCTTTTCACATTAATATCACGTGTCCCTGAAGTATCAGTCAATACAATAAAGCAGTGCTTTTTTGGTTTGGTTATTTGGTTTCTGTTTGTACAGATGGGTGACAAACTAAAGGGACCCCAAAATGAACCCCATCAAGATAGTTTTCACAATATGGGTCCTTTATATTTAACAGAAAACTGTCTGAGATGTGTTTTAACACGAGGAACGTGAAGATGACAAGACTGGCTGTTTTTTAGGAATGACAATCTAAACTAAAATGAAAATCAGTCCTGGAAAAATTCGGGCAAGCTAGCAGCCTCATGAACAGTTTTCTAAACAAACTCACATATTTAAAGTATATTAATGTCAAATATGAACAAAATATTCAGCTTATGAAACAGCTGTTGTTAGAGAAATGCTTGTGTAGTTTTACTTCAGTAGGATTTTGACTGCAGGGCTTTTACTTTATGATTCACGTCATGTTCAGACTCACATCGTTTAACATCCCCTCCTGTCCTGTGACTCATCCTCTGACTAGTTACTGAAACCAGGGTCTTTAGCACTGGGTGAGCTGGAGGTGAAGTGTCTCCCTCAAGTGCACTTCAGAACTGATTATAACGGAGGAGAACAGCGACCATTATAAGGATATCATAAGGATTATGTCACACTGACTCTGAGGGGTTTTCTGATACTGGTGCTGGTGAATCCAACTGACAGAAATGGGTTCCTGTTTAAACGAAGGTGTCTGTAGTTCCACCTTTTGGCCACCAGGCGTCCTCCTTCAATCACAGTAAAGCTGAGATGGAAGTTTGTGGAAAATGGGACTCTGTTAGTATCTGTCAGTATCCATACCAACACTTTCCATTCATTGGTTCTGTCTGTTGTTAAGCACAGAGACACTTAATATTTTCAATCATTTTCACTCAGGCTGTTTAAACTGGGGGGATTTAGGTGAATCCATCTGAATACACTGAAAGAATACTTCTAATTAAGGAACATTGTTTTTTTTTCTTGTACTTTTGTACATAATGTTTCTTTTGTAGTTGTGAAAACTGATAATAACACTTGAAATAAGGATCTTGATACAGATTTATCCCTGACGTGGATCCGGCAGACATCAAACCTCTCCAGCTTCCTACATATTTTTCTTAAACATGAATCCTTCTTCTCTTTTTCAATCAAACCTTCTGTTATGCCTTTACAAATATGTATCCTAATATTTTTTAATATTTTTATAATATTCTCCCAATTACATAGAATTTACTTTGATAAATGTTCTTCACATATAGAGCAAATGTTTAGGTATTTATGTCCGATACTTGCTTGAACTTGAACTACTCATATTTGATCTTAATTCTGGTCAAATCACCAGTTTAAAGTCAAACACTGACAGTGTTTATGTTACCCTACTGGCTCTACTGCACGTGGAACCAGATTTTAGAGGTTAGATGTTATAAATGATATTATAAAAGTTAGGGATGCACCGATACCAGCATTGGGTATCGGTCCAATACTGTCCTCGCATACTCGTACTTGTACTCATAAAACTACTCCAACACCCCATCATTAAAGGCAGCCGCTCGACACAAGCAAACATCTAAAGCAGTGTTTCCCAACCCTGGTCCTCAGGACCCACTGCCCTGCATGTTTTAAATGTTTCTCTGCTCCAACACACCTGATTCAAATGATCAGCTCATCATCAAGCCTCTGCAGAAGCCTGACAACAACCTGATCATCTGAACTTGTACTCAGTCTGAAGAAAAGTGGTATAAGTGCATCCCTAAAATAAATAAATCTTCCTCCTCCTATTTATTTTTTTATGTGCAGCACTAACAGTAATCCATACATTCCTCCCCAGAGGTTTAATATGCAAGTTTTCTGTATCTTAATTCCAGAACATCCCAAACATCAAGTCAGTTTTGCTTGTTGTAGGTTGCCAGTTAGGATTAAATCCTTGTTTGATATTGTTTTTAGAAGCTGAGTTGCCTCTAGTCTGTGGTACATTTATGTGAATCTTCATGGCAGCGTGAAAATTACCCACAACTGTTTAGTTTTTATGTCCTCAACCTTTTGAGGTGTGGTGCCACCCCTCAAACAAACAACAAGCCTTCATTTCAGCCACATATTTTGAACTTGAAGCCGTGCTACAATAACAGTAATCACATCAGGACTTGGACTCGGTACCAACTGATGCATAAGTTTCAGAATTGGTGTGGAAATAATGGTAGCGACCGTCTCTACAGGTTAAGCGTGCAAACCAACCAGAACTGCTGAGAGGAAGAACAAGGACTCAAGTTTCTCCTCAACTCTGTCTCTGCTTCAAACACACTGACTTACAGACGTCAATACAGACAAGTGATTAAAATAAATTTTATTCTGAGAAACATATTTGGTTAAACTCACTTTAAGGTCGCCTCTCAGTCCTCACATGTACGTTTGAATGAGACTAAATATGTTTATGGTTGTAATTAAATCATTTGGCATAATATTCTCTTTACTTTAAGGTTCATATTTACAGTTCAAAAGGCCACTTAATACATTTTACAAGACTGTCAATGTAGGACATTTAAACACATCAATAAACACACTACAAATGACAAATATACTTGTTCACACTCTGTCAAAAATACCATAAAACTAAAAGCATTCCTGGTGGCAGCAGACCAAAGAGCAGATTTTAAACTGTTAAAATGTTCATATTTGACTCGAGATCTTTCAGATTCTGATGGCAGAGCAGATCTGACAGATTTCAAGTTGAAAACATAATTTGTGCAAACGAAAAAATATTTTAAAAAATCCTTTTTGGTATGCCTCCACAGCAAAGGCAGTTTTATTTTCATTAAATGAAGGAAAGTGCCTCGTTGTTTTTATCCTGATATTGATTTTACAACCATTACGATTTTGCTGTTGCTTAGTACTTTTTTTTTTTAAACTTCTATGAACTCTGGCTCACAGAAAATCTTTAAGAGAAACAGTTTGATATGTTGATGCAGAGCTTCAAACCTGCCGTCACTGAGCAGACTCTAATCTCTTGGCAGGCGACGTCATCTTCTTCTGTCCAAAGCCTGGACGGACACAGAGAGGACAACGTGTTACCTCACAGCATTTACAGAATATTTCAGTCCAAACAGAGAAAGAAAGTGAGAAAGCTGAAAGCTCAAACCTGGATCTGTGAGAGTTAACTGATTCAGCTCCTCCTCCAGCTGCTCAGTGGAAATGTTCAGGGGTCTGAAAGGTACAGCAGGCAGAGAACTCAGCAGATCCTCACCTGGGACCGCCGGCTCCACGGAGGGCCGCAGACCGCCCGTTGGAACTTCAGGTAAACCTGAGACAGAATCCGGCTTCGATTCGTCCAACAAAGATTTCAGTTCCTTCTCCAACTCATCCATGTCTTCATCTACAACAAACAAGACAAAGTTAAAACTCTGTGACATTCAGATATGACACACAGGCAGTCGCCAGTTTATTAGGAACACGTGGCTAAAAATAAAGCCCCTTTTATACTGTACAAAAAAACAAACAAAAACAAAACACCATTACCCACAAACATCTGGCTTTTCCATCTGTCTCCATTCAATCGTCTCTCTAAATTAGTGGGCATTTGAGAGACTGAAGTAAAAGTAACCAATGTAACACCTGCCTTCATGCTTTCTACTGTTAACTAACCCTGATTTCTGGCACATTTATAACACTGAACATGGACACATCAGGTAAAAAAAGGGGGGAAGGGGGGATCTACACATACATCAGTTTTATCTAGGTGTACCTAATAAACTGGCACTGTGTATTAGATTAGAAATAGCACTGACAGTATGACACACCTGCACTGGCGACGCTGGATATAGTCTGGTTCACCTCATCTTGAGTGTCACACAACTGGATCAATCAGAGAAAAGACACGTTAAGCTGCCAAAGATTTAAGTTAATTATCTGGTTGATTCAAAAATATGAGTGAATGACAGCGACCTCTGGTGGCCGAAGCGCTGAACATGCTTCAGTAAAACATGAATTAGCACTGCTACAGTTTCAAGTTATACTGAAAAAAAGAATACATTGAAAAATAAATCTAAACAGTTCACTTCTATTTAACCATGTTCACAGACTTTTGTTTTATAAACCACAGATCATTTAAACAATAAAAAACACAGCTGATGGTCTTAAAATAAAGAGCTACCTCCTGGATTTGATCCACGAGGTTCTCTGCACGTTCCACAGTCACGTCCTTCAGAGACAGTCTGAGGGCAGCCACTCCTGCCTGATACGCCTGCATCACCTACAAACATGTTCAGCACACACTAACAATACAGACAACAAACCTGGTTACAGACAGAGTGTTGATTTCTTTGACCGTGTCTCTCACCATCTTATCAGTCTGTGACTGAGCGATTCTGTCCAGGATTCCTCTGATCGACTCCAATTTAGCGAACAGGTTGTCGGCTCTCTTTTCGACCCTTTTGCGGCCTCTTAAACACCTCAGAGCCTGTGAGACAAACAGGGAACATGAACACTGACACAGACCTGTGACAGTAAAATGGATTTTTGCATTGATAATATTAGTACCTGTGACTTCTTGCCTTCTCGTAGCAGCGTCTTTGCTTCCTCTTTGCACCTGCACTTAGAAAATGCAAAGAAGTTTTAGCAAAAACCACAAAATCTTCTACTTCCAGAACTGTTTAAATGAAATACAGTCCTTCTGTTAGCCCACTAACTGGGAAAAGGATGGTCAAAAGTCTAAAGTTGTGCACATAGTACTGGTTATTACCTCCCACAAGGGGGTTATGTGCAAGATTACACAAGATGACAGAAATATGACTGGCCTGATTTTCATGAAACTTATAGGAAACTCATATTGCATATCCTGTGCACTCAGAGTGACCTCCTATTTCCACAACTGAAACAAGCTGATCCTGATTAAACCACATAACATAAACGTCACAGACTAAAATAATAGCAACACTTTCTTTGCCTTGTTCACAAATACCTACCGAGACTGGGTTATGTCAAAAAGTTTAGATACTGCTACAAGACCTTGACTTTAATGCTGGTTCCCGAACAACTAAAATTAAGAATCTGATCAAATATCTGTTTAGTATTGGACAGTTTGGCAGAAATGCACTATTGTAGAATCTAGTCTGCCTGATCAAAATTAGAAGAAGCAGACAGAATACTCTGCTACAGAGCTGCTAGTCTGAGTCTAACAGGGAACCACTTGTGTATTTCTCTAATTTTAAATGTCAGTCTTTAAGCAACACAAGCAACACTAAGTTAGCCATCAGAAACGCTCTACGCTTCATCTCCAGATTATCCATCCCTTCAGTGGCGAGGAGGGGATGCACTGATGAGCAGATACAGATCTGTGCAGACAGGAAAACAAAAAAAACATTGGGCCTCATGCAAGAATCTTTGTAGATATCGAGATTTGGTACCAAATGACTCGACAAGATCGAAGCTATTTGTTTGGTGCTGTACAAGTATGGAAGTTTGGCACCCAGCCCTACACCTGCCAGACTCACAGTTTAACATCACACTTTAAGTTCATATTTAAGTTGACGTACTTGTCAGCTTCGAGGCCCAGTTTCTCCACCCGCTCTCCCAACAGCTTCTCACTGCGCTGCAGCTGGTAGATTCCTATATCCACATCACTGACTGGAGAAACGCGATCCTGCCCAAGCTGACAGAACTTCACTATCTGTAAAGAAGACACAAAAAGACAGATGAAGCATCAGAGTCACACGAGACTCCCTCTCAATAGGCCTGTTCTGGATAACTTGCAAAGAGTGCCTCTGATGACTGTGAATGATCAGTTTTACACTTAACCTTCTCATCTTCGTGAAGGAACACCGTCACTTGTTTGTCCCTCTGCAGCTGCAGTAGAGCCATGCACAGAGTGCTCTCATCAGCGCAGACGTCAGAGGACAGAGTACAGAGCTCTTGAAATGACAGGATGGAGCTGTTGGCAAACTCACTGCTGCGATACACCCTGAGTAAGTCTGCTGCTTTCTCCTGGAAAACAAAAGAGGATGAATTTTGTATCCAGAAGCTGCCAAAATAACATTTCCTAACCAGCTGAATTATCAGAGATATAAGAGGTATAATTCACAGCTAAATTCATTTTTGATTTCCATGGGGTGCAGATTGAAATGCATTCAAACTGAGAATCAAACTTGGTACAAACTTTCTTAAATTACATCTCAGCAGTCACTGAAATCTGTTTCTGTAAACATCTGAGGCAGGAAGTGATGCAGTAACAGAATCACGTTTTATCAACGCTGTCTAGTTTGATCTGAGTTTAGTGAGTCTGGTGTGTTGCACTCAAATCATGTGACATTACTGACATGTGAATTCTCAAGTCAGATCAAACCCACCACATATTAAATAAACCATTGTGATTGGCCCAACCAGATCCAGGATGGGTGGAAATCTGTCTGTATGTAGTCTGTAGTATGAGTATGAAATTTTTTCATATCATGATCATACTTACCAAAATTATCAGTCATCAGTACTAATTAGGTTTTGTTAAACTGTGCTGCAACTAATGATTATTTTCACTGTTGATTAATTTGTCCATCATTTTCTCCATTAATCGATTAGTTGTTTGGTTTATAAAATGTCAGAAAACTGTGAAAATTGTTGATCAGCGTTTCCCAAATCTCAAGATGACGTCCTCAAATGTCTTGTTCTGTCAGCAACCCAAAGATATTCAGTTTACTGTGATAGAAGAGTGAAGAAACCAGAAAATATTCATAATTAAGAAGCTGGTATCACAGAATTCTGACAATTTTTCCTGCAAAATTACTCAAACCAATTACTAGATTATTAAATTAATCACCAACTACTTTGATAATCGATTAATAGCTGAAAATGTTCAAAAAGTACTGATACAAGATTTATATTGAAAAGCTTTCAAAGATTTGAAATTGCATCAAGTCCTTTGTGATGTCAGTGTTTTCCCTGAAGAAAAACAACTGACTGGGACACTGTTACTAACTTTGGTTGAGGATGGACAGAATGTACTGTTAGTGTTTCAAAGTGCAGTAATCAAACTGAAAACCAAACTGAAAACATTTCATCCCTGTACCAGAGCAAATGAAACATGAGGTCACAGATTGATCGGGTCACCAGGCTACTAGAGATTCTGAAAGAGAAACTATTCAGCAGGGCTGAAAGTTGAACTGGGTCCAAAAAAATCTGTACTGGGATGCTAGTCCACACATAAGTCTGCATACGCTAAGTTTCACTTTTTGTTCAGAGGCACACTGCACTCAATTTAACACAAAACAGAAGAGATATTAATATATAGAAAGCTGAGATACATTTATAGCATCTTACTGCAATGACTGAAACAAACAAACAAAACCCACAGAAATGATGGTGGTTCAAGTATTATTATAAAACTGTACTGTGATGACAAACCTTGACTAGTTCAATGATAACAAAAGACTCCTCCAGAGGCACCCGGCTGCTGCCCAGCAGAGTGGAGAAGGTCCACTTCAGAGGTTTGACCAGCAGCAGGCCGACACCCCACGACAGCCAACCACAGTCCACGTTGGCAGCAAACTCTGACTCCCTCTGGATCTTCCCACATCTGACAGGAGGTAAACCAGAGTGACCAGACTGAGACAGAGACAGTCAGCAGGGACAGAGCAGACAGTTACCTGACCATGGACTGGAGGACAGCAGCGTTTACCTGGCCATAGACTGTTGGACAGTGGGGACAGTTTATTTGGCTGTGGCGTGGAGGACAGTAAAGTTAACCTGACCATGGACTGGAGGACAGTCAGTAAAGTTTACCTGACCATGGGCTAGAGGACAGTAGGGACAGTCTACCTGGACAGGGACTGGAGGACAGTTGGGACAGTTTACCTGGCCATGGACTGGAGGATAGTGGGCAGGCCCAGCGGGGTCTTGTCTTTCCTCCTGAAGGTCTTGTTGAGCTCCTGAAGACTGACACACACGGTCCCCCTGCCCCTGCAGCTCTTCAGGACCAGAGCCGTCCAGAAGTCCATCTTACTGTCCCAGTCCGTCGTGTTCACGTCTCGGTTCTCCTTGAAGTCCGAGAACATGAAGTTCATCCGCTCGTCGTCGTCCCACTCAGGCGTCAGGTTCATGTCTGCGGACATCTGAAGCTAAAACCCGAGTCTAAACTTTAAGTAAACACGTTTAGTAGCAGACAGATCAGGTAGCTAATGTTGGCTAGCTTAACACAAGTTTACAGCTAGCTAGTAACACTCACTACCTGCCGTCACTATCACCAAATAAATATCACCACTCAAACACGTTAAGATAAACTATCGCCTGTCTGTTAAGGTTAAATTCAGACCGGTGGCTCACATGTCGCTGACACAGATCAAATTAAACCATCTTCACTTCACCATGATGCATTAAAATGTTGCTAACACGAGCTAACGTCTCACATATCAACAACAAATGCTTGCGCGCGTTTTAACATTCGGAATCACGCGAAAAGGCGGTGATAAGCAGTGTCACAGAGAGCAAGTGAGTTAACTCCACCCAGCCAGACACGCTGAAAACCGAAGCAAGTGCTTCCAAAATTCTGTTTACGAAGACTGTATTGCGCGCTTTCTGCGCATCCCTGTTGCGCAGGAGAGATTTGGTGCTGACAGTTTTATTTCCCTATTTTAAACACAGCGAAAACATAGACAGTTTGTTTATAAAACATATATAGTTTGTACAACCAGCACAATACAGAAATGAGTACAAATCTCGCGAGACTTTCGAAATGAAGGGTTCCCTTCTAGACACGAACCAGGATGTGGTCTGTGGAGTCAAAGAAGTCCAAGAGTACCTGACTGCAGACCAGTATTTCTAACTGCATAACTCCCAGTCATGGTCTGACCGGAGACCTGACTATCTTTGTTAGAGGTGTCTTATCTAAAGCAGAAAGTATCTCCAAATTAATCTGTCCATGTCACTCCCTCTACGTCTCCTGCAGTAATATTAAAAAAGCCAACTCAGTAGTCTTCCAATTTTTATGGAAGAATAAAACCCATTATATTAAAAGACCACACCTAGTTAAAGATTATGAGAAGGGTGGTATCAGAGCATTAGATTTTCAATCAGTGGTTGGAACACTGAAAATTAATTGAATATAAATGTTCTTATCACAGCCAGTTTCCATGTGGTTTCACACACCAAGATCTGTTTAAAAAAATAGGAAGGCTTGAGTTTCTTCTAAAATTCTGAGTTGAGAAAGATTCCCACTTCTCTCTCCCTTTTTGGAAAATGATATTTACCCATAATTTTACTCCCCATGGGTCAATTTTATGAAATAACAGAGTAATTACACTTAACAGGAAGTCAATATTCAAGAGTGAGTGGCACGAGAAGGACATTTTTTCATTTATGATTTACTGGACTGCAGTGGCGACTTTATGGATTAGTTGGCCTTTGTGAAAAAAATTGGAATAAACTGTCCTCGTACTGAATATAATAAAATTTGCAAAGAAGTCCCCCTACAACTACTTAATTTAATCCACAATAATTTAATATATTCAGCTGTAAAATCTGTTCTGCCAAACTTGGTGATTAATGGTTATAATATAATGGATAGAAAATGGAATAATAAAATGATTAATGCTGTCATTAAATCCAAAGTATTTCAATGTCTTTGATAAATAAAGCACACTGCAAATTTATTAAATGGTCTATTCCTCCTAAGGTCAAGGAAACACATTTTAAAATAATGAGGTTGATCCTGTTGCTGAATTTCTTCCAGAAGAGATTTTAAGTTTGAGGTGGATCTTTGCTCCTTCTGTAATGTATCTGATGAATCAAATGTTTTTCTTATGTCCTGTATCCAAAAGAGTTTGGTCGGATATAAAGGATTGATTAGCACCTAAAATAGATGGCATCCCAACCTTTAACAGTTTTTATATCCTTAATTTAAAAGCCTTCAGCGTCAATTGACTTTTAAAATATTTAATGTGAATAAACTTTGTGTATATATATATTTTTTAAATCTGTTCATTCAAGCAAAAGCAAACGGGAAGAGCATCCTAAAAAATAAAGAATGCAAATAAATAAATAACATTACATGAAAATAAAAATATACAGAAGAGGACAGTAATTTATATGCAAAAATAAATATATACATAATTATAATTATTATAATTACTGACTCCCCAGTCCATCATCCAGATTGAACTGTGACTACAGACTGATGTGGTCTCTGCACTGTGATCCAGGAGAAACATCTCATGGATGCAGATGAAACTTATATTTTGGGGTTATCATTGAAAATAAGACAGGACATAGGACTTTTTTAAGGGCCATAAACTGGATTTAATTTCACCCCATTCCCACCCACGCCTCCATGTGCAAATATACACAGCAACATTTAAATACAGTTTGTGACTGTACATTAAAAACATAGGATAGGAATAGAACATTTTAATAATATTAATATACATTCTCTGACCTTGTTATACCCCACATGAACCCCCACATTTTGTATAATGCCTCCCAAATTGGTCATTTCATATAATGTCTACATTTGCTAAAGTGCTGCCAAATATTCTCTCATTTTCCACTGTCATGAAGTGCAAAGACATTTTGGTATTTGGCCACAAAAACTAAGGATTTTTTTTAAAACTATGAACAAAATAAGCAGGTTTATATTTTCAGCTCACTTTTCCCCTCTCCCACCTTTGCTCATGCCTCAGGCAGTTATTATTGCAGAATGAAAATTAAATCCAAAACTGATTTAAGGGTATATCTCACATATAAACATAAACATAATCAAGGATTCAAAACGGTAAGTATTGCTTGGTTTACATAGTTATATCATTTGTACTGTGTCATGCAAAATGCCAAACAGATAAACTTAACTTACAAAACTTTTGTAGTTTTACAGTCAGTTAAATATCCACTCTCATCCAGTGAATAACTCAGTTGATGCACATGCACATCATTTCACATTAGTAAAGTACAATATAATAATTATACAATATAACACTTTTGAAAAATAACTGGCCTACAGTAGATATATGGCTGGCAGAACAGAAGCAGTGATGCAGCACTGACATGACACTAATGTTACTGTGTTATCTCATCACAGTGCATAAAAATAGATTAATTATTTAATTAGTCGCCTCACTTTAATGGATAGTTTGAATTATTTGAAGTTGGGTGGTATGAGGTATTTATCCACAGTCAGAGTATTACTTTCATTGGACGGCGGTCGACACGCCCCCAGTTTGAAGAAGCAGCAGAAGCAGCGGTACTGAAGCTCAGTGATGTCCTGCTGTGGACAGGGTCAGCAACAAAACATATTTCAGACGCTTCAAAAAGGTTCACCTGTATCATTTTAAGTGTACGCCATACTGAGAATATTTTCACAGCTTTACTTTTTTGTCACTCAGCTTTTTCCAAAGGGAAACTGCCGTTATATAAACTGAATATCACTCTCTCCACCGGCAAAATCAGTAATTTAACGTCACAGAACACAGGAGCTTCTGGTCTACTTCTGTCCCCATCTGTTCGAATGTTTGTGTTATTGTGTAACTTAAGTGGTTTTTAAAGTGATATTGGTTTTTTTTAGGGTGGACGTTTGTTAAAGTTGACATTAAATGAAAACAGCTTTTTTGACCTCTTTAGATCAGATCTTTAAGAATGTATGTCTAAAAAAAACAAAAAAAAAACAAATCAATTTCTTTGTATTACTATATTAAAAATCATGGAAAATCCAATAAATGATTTCTTCCTGTAAAATAAAACAGACGTGTGCTTACTTAAGGTAGAACAACAGCATGTTATGGGTTTTTTTTTGTTGTTTTTTTCAGTTTGAAAACTGGTCAGCGTTCACTTCAATTATTGGGTAGATTTCCTGTGAAACTCCAGCAGTATTTTGTGGAATAAAAAGTTTGAATGAATTCGAGTACATAATGACTGGATTTTCATTTTTAGGTGAGGTTTAATGCTCATTCTGCACCACTGTCTACAACGACAAGTCCCCTCTGTAGCTGCCTGTTTTTACAGGAAATAGACCAGTGTGCAGAAGCAAACAGCTCTCTGATTTCTCTTTCATGTGGACGTTAAGTTTCTAAAACACCTTTTGTTGCAGACCATGTCCACAGCAGTACATCTGTGCTGGTGTCCCTCTCTGCATCTGCTGTAACTAATATACTGTTTATTGATACCTCATACAACCTCACATCAAATAATTTGAACTATCCCTTTAAAACATCACGTGAAACAGCAGACCTTTAGTTACATGGCTTAAACATTTTTGCAGTCTTTCATTTATTTGGCACGTGTTGATAAATGCTCAGAAACGCCTCGTCCCTTCGTCGTTCTGATGTGTCTACTTGGCACTGAGATCCACCACCAGGTGCTGGTAGGCCAGCGTGTTGCCTTTGAAGCTGGCGGCCAGCAGGATGTCCTTTTTGTCGACAGATACGAGGCTGAACGCCCGCGGGGCTCTCATGTTGAGCTCCTGGAAAGGCTGGAAGCGCTGGGTGAGGTCGTCCCACAGATACACTCTGGAGAAGGAGAAATCACTGCCCAGGATGAGGTACTGACGGAGGCCCACGGTGAAGGGATACACCGCCATCGAGCCCCGGGAGGGAAGAGTCTGGATCTCCACGAAGCGCTGCCCTTCCCAGCGGAGGATCTTGGAGTCGCCGATGAAGCGTGTGAGGCAGAGGTAGAGGACCTTCCTCACCCAGAAGTGCTTCACCATCTGCACGTCTGCCAGCTCTGTGATCTGGGAGAAGAAGGTGAACTGCCTCTGGCTGCGGTTCCACTGGTAAACCACCGGCGGCTGAGAGGCGCTGGACAGGATGAGGTGAGGCTTTCCTCCGACGTCCAGGAACTCCACATGAGTGTCTCGGTGCCAGGGGTGGAGGGACTGGTGGGAGTAGAAACCGTTGCTGTTCCAGCGGTAGATGCTGGTGGAACCGGCCTTGGAGCTGTCAGCCACCACAAAGTACCACTCTCCATCCAGCTGGAAGGTGTCCACGAAGTTGGGCTTCCTCACACGAGTGGTGTCGATGTCCTGGATCTTTACGAAGCGCTGCGGGTCCTCCTCCCACCTGTGACAACAAAAAGGTCTTCATAGTACTCCTGAAGCTTTTTACTATTAAAGGCTCAAACTTCTGCCCTGTCAGTTTAAAAGTTAATTTTTCAAGTCATAAAACCGTTGAATTATCAGATGATCAAGACACGTAATTAGAGAGAAGTCCTGGGACTTTCCGATGTATCATCTGGTGTTTCCCAGAAAATAATAGCAACTTGAGGGTGTAATGGGTGATAAGACGCCATTAACAGGCAACCAAATGAAACGCACCTTCACTTTGAATGGAGTTTGAACATTGTTGGACATTTGGGGTAATGTACACAACTCTGCAAAATGTCATTGTTTTTAGACATTTCAATGTAGACATGTTACGTATTATCCCTTTAAATAACAGGTCTTACTTGTAGATGTGAGATCCACCAAAAAGTTGAGCCACCACCATGTACAGACTGTTGTTGATGACGGCTGGTTTGCAGTACACAGCAGAGCGAGCTGCAGGCGAGGGACACGCAAAAGCCATCAGGATTTTTTTTTTTTGACCAAAGAACGGTTCAACATTTATAATTTCATAGCTGGAAACTTACAGGTGATGTTATGAAACCTCCTGAAGACCATCTCCACATGATCCCACACGTACAAGGTGCAGAATCCCGAATCAGGCTGAGCAAAAGCCACAAACTGATCACCGCTGAACTCATAGGACTCCACTGACACAGAGTGGAACGGGAAGGTCTCGTAAACTGCAAAATCTGTGGGAAGACAACCAGAATCATTAATAAGAAGTTCTGCCGGTGTGACACAACAATCTTTGGCGAAGTTTTAAAAAGAGACGAGTGAAACCTGCACTGATGCAGTTGAAGTCACGAGGTGCGAGGTCGTGGATTCTGCGTCCCTGGAACTCAAAGGGGCTGGCACAGTAGATGGCAGGAACAGAAGTGTTGGTCTTCTCCATCCAGTCCACCAGCCACTTGATCTTACAGTCACAGCGGAAAGAGTTCCCCCGCAGGTCTCTGAGGAACACATAACATGTCAAGTTATATCTCAAATAATCAAACATAAACCTTCAAACCCAACAAGAAGGAAAAAGAAGACAGAATGAAGTGCTCCGGTGTGTTCTGAGTCAGATACAAATCACACGGTTTAGCAGGCGTGTGTGGTTCTCCTCTAAACCCAGAGGGAACCCCAGCATTGGGGGTCAAAGCTCTTTGGATGAAAACTTACAAATCTGTGAGGATGTCGAGATGTTTGAAGAGATCTCTGGGCAGCTGCTGCAGGTTGTTGTTGGAGAGAGATCTGAAAAAATCCACAAGAGGAATTTATCATCACGTCTCGCTTGTATCTGCCACAGAAGAAATCGCTGTGTGTTTGACCGTCCTTATCGAGGGAAGTGTTCATCTGATCGACTTCACACTTGGTCGGTGCGCTGTTGAGGACTGAAGGGAGTGCAGTGCTGAATGCAATGGTGCAATTTTGTCAGATGGTGGTGCTATAACAACAAACTCTATGTGGCCTGTAACCTTTGAACCATAAGACTGGGTGAATTAGTCTCCTCATCTCCTCCACTTGCTTCCTGTCCTTGCATCTTAGCTTCATCCAGCAAGGACATGAAAGAGGAATACGAGGAGGAGACACAAACGCGGAGGAGACAAAACTCCTTTTAATACCTAATACTAATGACTGATACTCATAATCAGTTATTTCTTCATGTCGCTGAAACTGTCCAGTCAACATCACTCCTCTTGATAAAAGACTTCCATGTAGGATACACCGGTGTATCCTCGCTCTGAGCTCCTCCAAAAGCCTCCTCTCTCCTCACTCCTCATCTCCTCCAGGTGCATTTAATCACCTGGAAGATCCTTCATCATGGGAAATGACTTCCAGGTTGACGGAGGAGAGAGGAGACGACGAGACAAAATATAACGTAATGAAACGCACCCTCTGTCAATCCAGATGAACCTGTGATTTTCAGCCATTTTTAATTTTCTGAAATATCTTTTTGTTACTCCTCCAACACATTTTGAGCCACCATCACCAAATCATCACCAACATCTCTAAAGTTTCTGTTGCAGACTTTGGATATTCCTTAGCAACTTTGTTGTAAAGTTTACTCAAATGCTGCAGGCAGGACATATTACAAAAAAATGTCTCATCTCCTGAATGCACTATTGCAACCACATTTGGTGGACGTGTAGATGTCTGAGTGAGGTCAGGTGTCAGGTGCCTCTGTAGCTCCATCATCTTACTATAAAGGGAGTAATCTGGGTCTGTCTGTGTGTACGACTGATCAATTTCACACGTGGCAGGTCTACTGCTGACGACTAAGAGGAGTGTAATGCTGAGTGTGAAGTCAATCAGATGATCAACAATCAGGTAAACACTCTGAGCAGGCCGTGACAGGCCGTAACTGCTCTGTACATTTTTTTAAATGTACGTATTTTAGCTTCATCAGATATTTCAGTCTATTGTGCAAGTGACAATAACAAAGTAAATTTAATTGTGCAGCTTGTACTTACTGTTTTTATTATGCAAGACATCTGCATTTACTGCAGTATTATTTATTGCACTGCTTGTTATGTGTAGGACTACAGGTGGAAATTAGCCTCTCGCTAAATCTGGTGCAACCATGTTTTCATGTCTTGTAAATGATCACTGTCATTGCACACTGTCCTCTTATAAATCAACTAAACTAAACTGAATTAGCTCAAGAAAATACTTACAGATGAGTCAGGGATTTGAGTCCTCTGAAGGTGTACTTGGAGAGAGCCTGGATGTCATTATTCTCAATGAACCTGAGAAGAGAACGAACCACTCATGTGACACACAGCGATGACAAACTCTGAAATTCAGCCAGAGTTATAGGATGTCGTCCTTGTTTGAAGAGGTTGTGTTGTCGGGAGTGTGACTGTGAGCGGTCTGCACCCTCTGCATCCTCTGGATTTACAGTCAGAAGGTGACAGCGTGGGGAATTAGTTGGCAACAAAGGAAGATGTGACAATACAAGTAGATATTTTATTATCCCCTTAAGGTGTGAGTAACAGCCAGAAATACAAAAAACAGTCATCCATTACATCTACAGCTGCAACGCCGTGTCAGTCAGTCAGTGTCAGTATCACTGTAGAAAGCAACAGTGCATGTTCATCAGCCCAGTGATAACAATATCCAATATCACTGCCCTAAAACAGTATGAAGCAGAGACTTCTGCTTTTCTTGGGAAATTATGTTGAGTGTTTTTCACTATTTTTGACATTTTATACACTAAAATAATCATTAATTCCAGTCTAGTCTACTGGCCTCCAAAATGCAGATAGAAAGGTTTGGATTTTCATTCAAATTTTACTCAGTACTCAGCTGTGATTTTAAATATGACTAATTAGATTACAAAGTATGATGAATACTTAAGTACAAGTAAAATTACAGATTTTAAATACTCCTAAAAGTACAAGTGCCCCAAAATGTGACTCAGTTATAGAAATTTGAGTAGTTGTATTTAGTTACTTTCTGTCCTGGGGATCAGCATAAAATAACACAGGAAGTGGGGTTAAAACTGAACCGTTTCCTGCTTCTGTCAGTTCGTAGTAAAAGTTCATGTAATAAACACAAACTGTAATCAGAGGAGATCCTTGTCCACAGTTTGTATATCGCCTAAAAAAAAGAAATGACTTTTTGTCAAAGGAGTCTAGTTGCTTTGGAGAGAGCGACAGTCAGCAAACAGCAAAGTAAATCAGTGAAAATATTCTAAATATAGTGTACACTTAAATTGATATTGATTTTTTTAGGTGACTAAAATGTGACACTTAGAGCAGCAGTGTGTATTACAAAGGAGTCTGTGTCAGCATCACTCGATCCCGTCCTGTCTTTGTTTTGTCTATTGATGGTCGAGAACGTGCAGCATGTGCAGACTCTCTGGAGGTGGCTGGATATTAAAATATGTCTTTATTATCATGCACAGCGGGTAGCAGCGGTAGTGGCAGTGATGCAGTGAGGCCTGATGGCTGCTGGGCTGCAGCCAAAGCCACACAGCGAGCAGCACGGCCGGCCAAGCTGCTGCTCGCTCCAAAAAGCCATCAGCTAACTAGTTTCTAAAGCCCATCAATTTATAGAACGGCATATTCAGCTTTATCTCACTACAGAGGCAGCGTGCTCGCTGTCAGAGGATTTATTTTCAGTTTTACTTTTGGCATTCTTTACCACACTGCAGAGACCAATCCTGAAATCTGACAGTGCAGCTTTGAGTCAAGTTAATTCTACTCACTTCACAGAGAAATAAACCAACGCAGACTTACTGAACCAATCATTTACAAGAGAGAGCAAAGACATGAAAAACTGATAATCTGCTCTTTCTCTGTTGTTAAAAAGCACAAGTTTGCTAAACAATGTTTAACAAATGTTCAGGTTTATATAATTATGTTTTATCTGATTAGGTCCATTCTTTGAGTTTGAAACAGTAGCTATATGTTGTTGCTGTTTAGCATCTATGAAATGTTTCTAACAGCATTAACCGTCTGTAGCAGTTAAACTAGAGTGTTTTTGCAGTAACCTTGCTGCACACTTCCATGCATGTGTGGGCATGCAGTGACAGTGCACACTGGAAAACAGGGCTCACTGCGTGATTTGCCCACTGACGCATTATGATTGGCTGAGAGAGGAGTCAGAGAGGAGCCGTGGCGATGGCCATGTTAAGGACAAGAAGATTTATGTCTTTAGCAAAAGTTAAACGTTCTCATGACAGTACTTTGATAGTTGCAAGAGCTTTGATCATGAAGTTTTATCAATATATTTGATCAAAGGTTCTCTGTGGTTTTAGTTTGTTAGTTAGTCTGACTCATTGGATGTGGACATGTGGTCCACATCATTACAACAACGTCCCCGACACTATTTTGTAAGGGTACCATCGCTGCATCCGGGGCTTAAAGTCACAGGAGATGATTGTGATTTTTGTTTAAAGAAATCCAAAGAAGCCAGAACATTTTCCCCCTAATAGCTGAATGATAAAATGTATGTATGTCATCAGTAAACGCAGAATGTCGAGCAGATCTGATACATACAAGATGACAGAGGAGCTGAACAGAGGCAAGGCACCCAGGAGCACACAGAAAAATCTGGAGTCCATTTTTAAAGTTACTTTACACTCTGTTCATGCAATAAAAAGTGATTTATACACGCAAATACTATTATAGTTACAGTATCTAGCAGTCAGCATACTGACTCAGTAATGTCAGATACAGAGTGATGCAGGGATGACATATATTTGTAGGCCAGACTGGAAGCATCTCTCTGGCTTCCACAAAAAATGGGATTTTGGATGAGTGCAGAAAATAAACTCTGTACGTTTATGATACTGACACATTTTGTTCAGCAAGATAATCATCAAATTAACATCAGTTTTATGATTTCTGCAGCAAAGACGGAATCACCAGAACCAAAAAGCTAACAAAACTACACCGCGGTCACGTGACTTCAACATCACCCCACTGGGTGACTATAGTGTTCAGCGTGACGACATTTAATGTTCACAACAACCTCTGCAGTTCAATCTAGTTACAACTGCCTTTTTTTTAGACACATAAAAGCATCAATATTCACAAGTGGGCTATTTAGGAGGTATTTTATTGATTGGTCAAGTTTTGCAGAAAAGTTGCTGTGATTGGACAAAATTGAAAGGTTGTGCAGAATTCACTGTGATTGGTTGAATTTGAGCTGAATTGTTGCAACATCACAACTTCCTGGAGAGACTGGTTTACTAAATCCTTTCCAGAGTCAGATCCACCAAAACAAGACAGAGAAAGAGGTATGAGAGGCTCTGATTTACAGGAGACACTTACAGGTACTGCAGGTGAGACAGACCAGCGAAGGCATCATCAGCGATCATGGTGAATGTGTTGGAGTTCAAGAGCCTGAAAAAAAATAAAAAAAACACGAAGGCATAAATGATCAAGTTAAATATATAATGTACTGTAGTTCATGTCCAACTGAAGCTGGAGGTCAACAACTAACTGCAATTTTAATATCTACAAAGAACTATTTATATTTGACTTTTGAAAATGATGCTTTTAAATAATTTACATTCTTTAAAAATACCATAAGACATGCACAGTATATATGGGTGAACAGGGTGAAAAATTCTCAAAATGATTGACAATTATTTTTCGTATCACACATTTTCACACATTGTGCAGATGAGGTGTTATATAATTATACATGTGCTGATTTTCATAAATATCCAGAACAGAAAACTGAACATTGGCTAAAGACAATACAATCAACATGAATAAAAAAATATACATTTTTGCCATGATTTTAGGGAGAAGATATTATATAATTTTTTGTGGTAAAAGGTTTCTGAAACTTTATGTTCAAATGCACAAATGATGCATTATTTAACTGTGAAGAGCACAGAAGTCTGAACTAAAATAAACCACTGTCTTGCCTCAAGCTAATCTGATATAAAAACAAACACACACGCACACACACAAATACGGACGTGGACACACACTCATGATTGCATCTGAGGGTATAAACGACTCTTTGTTTGGCAGAGCGGAGCTGAAGGGAGTCACTGATTGGCCATGACACTGATACAGAGCCACTTTACTCTTATTACTGCTATGTCACCACTGTCTTCAATAACCATTCATTTCTTTTAGCTGAAGTCCTCCCATTGTCACCACAAAACAAAAGCCGTCTGCGTGTGCAGCAGCGAAAACACACGTGTGGCGTCAAGTGTCGAGACTGTGTTTGTACTGTTGACCCATAACTGTGTCTGTGAGAGAGAAGTAATACATTTGTGATGTTTAATTCTTGTGCAGGTGCTGTGTTGTGTGTCGGGTCACTCACAGGAACTGCAGCAGGTGAAGGTGAGAAAAAGCCCCCTCTGGGATCGTAGTGAAGGCCGCGTTCACCATCGTCCTGTTCACACAAACAACATCAGTTATCATCGGCTGTGTCTTCTTGATGAGAGAATGAAGATGACACAGGGAACTTTCATTTCTGTTTTCAACCTGGTTCCTATCTTCTTGTGTTTTAATGACAAATGGACTCAACGGTTTTCAACATTGTTCCAGTACTGAGTGAGAAATCTGCAGCCGTCAGCTGTGAAACAGGCTGCATGTAATCCTTACAGACATCCTATAAAAGTGCTTGTTTTGATAATGACAGTCTCAGCTTGTTATTCTAAAACATCATAGAAAGGATTCCTACAGAGAGAGAGAGGGAGAGAGAGAGGGAGAGAGAGAGAGAGAGCGAGAGAGAGAGACCATTTTGTTAAAGCAAGAACCCACAGATGATTTATCGCGGTCATAAAAACCACCAAACTCCATCCACAGAAACTGCAATTTTAACATCTTAAAAAACACTTAATTCAGACTCAACTGAAACAAAAGAAAATTCACTGAGGGCGTTTTCACCCCGACACCGTTTGGTCTGGACTTTCAGACTTTTCAGTTTGATCCAGATCCAAACCTCCCCTGGTACCACAGTCGGGACAAAAAAGCCGGACTTTGGTCAGTCGGAAATAAGTTGTCTTGGACCGGATCAAACTGAACCATGGTTCGGTTTGTTTCCAGTGTGAAAACATTTTTTGGATGTTTGGACTTTTGGAACAATTACAGGAATATTACGAAAGGTTATCATCAGAGCCGGAAGAAGGAAACACAACGCACTAAGACAAAATGAGCCGCAGGAGAAAACGGGGACCGGAAGAGACCTGGGCCACGATCAATCTGAAAACCTTGTGCACCGTTTAGCTACAGTTTCTGGACTGAACGACATGTTTAATCAAAACCGTGCACAGTGGTGTACTTTGAGATGCGTCTTCTCTGATCTGGTGGGTGTGCCACAGGTGTTACCCAATCAGCAGCGACGTGAATGTAATCAGCGACATATTAAAAAGACAGTAAAGTACCTTTTTATCTGGGCTTTTTATCTGTCATATATACAAAGACGCGGCCCACGCAGGTGAGGACAACAGGATGTAGGTACGACAGGTAAAGTTCTTGGATAATTGCAATGTGAAACCAAAACTAACTGGACCAAATGTGAAAAAGATATAAAAATTCAACAACGCAACGCTCTGTTTTTCTCTCTGTGCACTCGGCTGAACTCTCAATGGTGTTTGGATGTTTTTTAGGCGGTTTTTTTTTTTTTGAAAAACACGGTTATTCAACTTTACCTTTTTTCTTTCACGTTTTGCACCTACAGAGTGTGAATTCAGTTATTCTCTGGGGTTTGACAATTATCGTGGGCAAAAATCATCACACTCATCAAGTCAAATCACAGGAGAATTTATTGACTGATTTATTGATTTTAAGACAAGAGTTGTAAAATTTCCACCCAGTGAAGCATTTTTTCACAAGAGGCCATGAAAATGATGAATTGTCAGCTGTGTGCACTGAGCATGGTGGGATATCATTCTTTATTTTAAAATTGTAATCCTGATATTAATCCCCATTTTTACTAAATGTAAGTGCAATCTGATTGTGTTTTTTTGTATCTGTAACTGTAATGGAGTACAGTTACCTTTTTTGTATCCAGATTACATGATCCCATATCATGAATATATTAACAACTTAGTTGTTAAAGAGATGGAAATCAAATGGTATCAGATTGTTATTTGTATCAGCAGATACTCAAGGTTGCAGTATTGATATCAGTATTAGACATCACACAGTGGTACAGAGTATCAATAAATGTGAGTACACAACTCAAAAAAATATGTCTCACATCTTTTTTATTTATTTTTTTCACAGAAACATTACATATAGTAGCTTTTCTGTACTGTTTTTACGTAAGTTTACATTTTCACCTGACTGTGTAATTTGTATTTCTTCTCTCAGGACATGTCCGTCCTTGCACATGAAACATCAAGGAGGTCTAAATCTTTTAAAAACTGGGACACACAAGTTCCTTCTTCACTTTCTTCTCTATTGTGAAACGAGGGCACCTCCTCCTCCAGAAGCCTGAGCTCCGGCTGGAATTCCCTCGACTGTTTCAACTCAATATTCGATCCACGGCTGACAGGGGTCAATATCAGAGGAGGGGGAGCACCGTGTAACCTTCTCAGCAAATCATAACCTTCCCCCAACAAGTGCTAAAGCTCTCCATTTCATTATGTTTTATGTTCTCCATTTATTGAGCGTATGAGATGAAATCTTTGAGAGCAGAAGCAGGTCTCCTGCAGTGAGATCTATTGTTAGTGTTTCTCCCTGGAGCTTGACAGGACTGTACTGCTCAAGTTCATCATATGGAAGAATAAAGGGGCATTATATATTTTTATTATCATTATTATGTAATGCAGACTAGTATGCATCTATCAGAGACGTTTTGTCAAGGAAACACAACTAAGAAACACACCTATTCACTTTGAGGTGATTAAGAGACAAGTATTCATGCATCATTACATAATGGAGGGTGACATCAGTGATGTATCCATCTGTACCATCCTGATACTTCATACAGGTTATGAACAGATGCTGTGACACAGACAGATGTTGCACTCACAGAGAGATGATCCCAGGGGGGAAGCTCTTGGGGATGGCCTTGGTGTCGACACAGAAGGCACTGTCTTTGGTGCAGGAGCAGGTCGCAGGACAGCGGGGGATTTTGGGGGCTCTCCTGGCGTCTGACTCCCCCGGCAGGCAGAGCCACAGACACAGAGCCGACAGGCAGATCAGCTTTATCCATCTCCATTCGAGCTCCAGCATCTTTGAGCAGGAGGGAAAAGGAGAAGACGAGCTTCTTGAAGTTTCTCCTCAGTGGCTTGTTGAGAGGCGATGATCAGCCTGCACACAGGAGCAGCGGCTCTGATAATGCTGAGCGCAGAGTTGAGAGAGAAAGGAGGAGAGGAGGGAGGAGGAGGAGGGGGAGTGAGGGGAGTCCTGTGTATCCTCGGTGGGTGTGGGTGCTGCAGCTTCTCCGGATCTGTGCAATCTCTGTCAGTGCCAGAGTGCACACTGCAGGAATGACGAGCGAGGCTGCTGCTTCTCTCCACACCAACAGGACCTGTGGGCAGCGACGCTGACAATGAATTATTTACTGTTGCACACGCAGGAAAAAACCTTAAAACAAGAGCAGCAGAGAGGAGGGAGGGAGGAGGGTGAGGAGGTGCTGATGGGAGATTAAATACAGGCATGTTTCTGTGGAGCTGCTATCAGGTGTGAAGTCGTGTCAAGCTGCTGCAGTCATGAGAGCAGACATGATGCAGTGTGTGTGCGTGTGTGTGCATGCTTTCATGTGTCAGTGGCTCTGTGTGTGTGTGTGTGTGTGTGTGTGGGAGGGTGTTTATTCTGGCAGTTTCTGAACAGCAACCAGTGCTGAGACTTGAAGGCACATGAACACACACACACTCCAGAAGAAGAAGAAGAAAAAGAAACACTCCCATGGGAGCTGGTGAAGCCAGTTTGAGCACCAAATGATGAACAAAACACACACACACACACACACACACACACACACACACACACACACACACACACACACACACACACACACACAAAAAGACATTTGTAATTTGTAGTAACATTAGATCCCAGATGACACATAAGATGAAATGCATTTTTAAAGGGAACTTCAGTGATTTCTTATTGCACTTCACGGGGTATTTCCAGACTTTTTTTTGACAGGGGGGCACAAGTGGGGCCCTGATTGATGAAGTGTGTGTGAGCATGCACGTACATGCACACTTACACACATGCACTGGAACAAAAACAGCATGTAGCACTTGTACCTTTATTCTCAGGATTCCACCATGAAAAGAAACATTGCACATTTATAAATAATTGTTCAACAGTTAAAACTGAGGTCCCGCCTCTCACTGGACAGATAGCCAACCATATTTGTGGATTATGTGGGGGGCTCATGGGCTTGTCCCCCTCCAGAAACGCCCCTGCTTCCATTAGGCTGCTTTAAGATTCAAGAGATTTGCTGCATGCATAAGTGTACGTGTACAGCAGCAGTGAAATGAGATTGCAGCAACTCAGAAAACTGTGCAAAGAACAAACACGAAAGAATAAAAAAAACATAGATAGTATAACAGAGAAGCTTGTTGTCAGAACCAGTCAGTCCAGTCAGTCAGAACTAAAGAAGCATCTTTGATGAGAGGCAAAATGTCTTCAAGAACTCTACCAAGTCCAGTTGCCTACAACAAGCTTTTCTACAAATACCATGACATGGATGACTGAGGAGCTTCACAGACATACAGCGGAGAAGCCAAGATTTGGCTAGTGGCTAGTATGGACACCCACTCAAAAACAGACACAAGCAACTTACACAATTTAATACTTGTAATAGCTTTTTTTCTTTTTGGCAAGGCATCAGGATGTTGTGTTTGCCTTTTGCTAATCTTGTATTTCTTATGCATTGCTAGCAGGGCCTTAGTAAATACTTTCCCTCAGAAAATTATCCGTCTCCTAAAAGTGAAAGAATTTGTGGAGCATCAGTCAGTGACTGAATTTATGGTGACCGAAGTGAAGGAGGAGACATCAAGACATGTTCTTCAGGACAGAGGAAACATGAGAAAATACAGCACAGAGAAAATGTGCAACTTGTTCCAGAGTGTTTCAAAGTTGGCCTGAGGATGGGTGACATGGCTTTGACAGAAAGTATAGGTTTGACGTCAGCATTAGCATGTCTCAGCTACCTATCCAAACATCAACAGAACTCTGTTTCATATATTCATGTTAGCTAGACTGTTTTATTGAAACTCAAATGTTTGTGTCGACTCCTGTGAATCTTTGTCTCCTTTCTCGGTTTCACAGTAATGTTTTCGAGTTTAGTCTTGTTTTCCATTCCGTTTTAGAGAAGCTACTAATGCAGGGTAAAGGTGTAACCATGGTCAGTGAAGTGCACACGTGCTGTTTTATTGGATGGTCGTGTTGTTTACTGTGTTTATGAGATGAGTCCATCATGAACTTGGAAGTTTTCTTTCACAAGTTTTATTTGAATGCAGCGTATGAGCCTCAGTCTAAACAGTTGGGTGGGGAGACAACATGAGAGGCTTATCCAGCGCTCTGTAGTGAACCTTAGCTGAGGGAAATATCTTGTTCAGAGAGAAAACTTGAAAGTTGACTGACTTTATCTGTCAAACCCCAAAGGATCTTAAAATGTCCAAAATGCAACTCAGTAGCATCATGACAAAGGCTGAGTATTACTAAAATTTAAGGCAGTAATTGAATATAATATTCATAAGTATGTTCTCATCGGTGTATGATCACCTGAAAATAAGAATTGGTGTGTTTTTATTACCTTAAGATGAGCCTTTTATACCTACAGAGGGAGCAGCTCCACTTTCATGGAGGTCGACATGCTGCACCACCATGTTCCTACAGGAGCCCAGAAAGGACAAACCAAACACAGGTCTAGATACCAATCTGCAAGCTCACCACAAGATGCCACAAAATACTGGTCCTTTAACGTATCGATGGATATAACCCAGTTACAAGTCGCCCTGAAACTTCTCTAGTCAAACAATAGCTGCATTCTCTCCTTTTTGTATGCAGATTTAGGAAAAATAAAGATTATTTGTATGTGTTTGCTTGCAGCCAATCACCAAGTGTTCTTTGATGAGATCTACGTTTGCATCTTTTTTTAACCCAATTTTGAACATTTATTTTTATGTTTCTTATCTAATTTGAATTCTTTACTATTGAGTTACACTGTACTTTATTCTTAGCGTTGCTCTTAGACCTGCTTTACATTTAAATTATTGCTATATTTTATCCTTGGTATTTTATTTATGTCATTGTTTTAAAGTTTCATTCCTCTCTCATTCCTCATTCATTTCTGTGTATTTTATTGTTGTGTTATACAAGTAAAGCACTTTGTAACGCTGGTTTTGTGCTATAGTTGTTGTACTAGAGTTGAAAAATTAATGCATAAAATGTGGAGAGATTATTTCAGGAAAGCTTCCATTAAGATGTCGGGTCTCAAATGAAGTAGAAAGACAAAGAAAATCAAATAAAGTCCTCTGTTGGTTTCTGTATCACTCATAATTTTATTAAACAACACCCAGACTCAGACTTGAGCCTCCCTGCCTGGTAAACTACCACATCTCTCCAACTCCTGCCTCCAGTTTGTAGCTTTTAATAAAAATCAAAAGTCCAATCTGAGATAACCCTGATTACATCATCAGATTACTGATTACATGATAATTTGGAACATGGACTTCTGGAAATTGTTTTCAACAAATTGTGCTCTCCTGCATTGAATTATTTGTTGCACAAAAATAAACTCCAGGAAACAGACACACTGTTACAACATGACAACTCAACCACATCAGACAAACCTGCC
Source organism: Lutjanus erythropterus (assembly GCF_056507025.1). Classification (NCBI taxonomy): domain Eukaryota; kingdom Metazoa; phylum Chordata; class Actinopteri; order Lutjaniformes; family Lutjanidae; genus Lutjanus; species Lutjanus erythropterus. The sequence continues at coordinate 1,632,669 of NC_139326.1, forward strand.
GACTGACTCCGGCTCGTGACACCAGGGGACGCTGTTCGCCACAGTATAAAGTCCCTCCAGTGCAGGCGACTGTGCAGAAAGTGTGTGAATGACCGCTGACGGGGCTGCAGCCTCAGTGCCAGGCATTACCAGCCTCAACTCACAACGACTCTGTTGTCACAAGGACAGACATCCTGAAACACGCTGTCCTGTCTGTCCAGGTCTCAGCACAGTGTCCCAACAGACACTGCATGTGGCCTGCAACATCTGATCCACAGCAGCAGTTTTTGCACTAATATTAATGCAGATGGTACCTCTATGTACAGTAGGTCATATAAATGAAATGTTTGATTTTGTTTGTCCTTTCTTTATTTCTTTCTGTCTTTTTGTCCCATGTTCTCTGATCTACGCCTACTGTGAGCTATGAAATGAAATAAAAAGCATTATCTTGATGGATGAAAGAGGAAAAAGCTCTTCAGGGGCTTCATTTGAAATCTGTTAGATGTGTTTTCTTTGCCGCGGGACAGTTTGATGTGTATCAGTGACTCTGGTGTATTTGAACAGAAATCCGTCTGTGCAGTCTCACTGTATGTAACAGACATTTCCAGAGTGATTTCTCATGTGAATCAGTTACAGAATTATGGGTGGTGTCTCTTCTGGAATGCCATTTCCTGAGCAGCAGCTATTTTTATGGTTTATTTTCTTTTGTGCTTCGGTGCAGCGTGTTTGCGTGCGTCTTAGCATTTTTTTTGTTCTGTCTGTATTTGTGGATTTATGTAAGTTATGCTCAGTGAGGAGCAGTTAATGCCTGAGCTTACTCCTTGCTGAGCTCCACCCAATTCAAACCTCCGGTGGGAACCGGCATAATTGCATGGCATAGAGAACGGAGCATGAAGCAGCAGCTGGAAAACCCTGTGTGAGGCCGAGGAATCTGCTGAGATTAATGCACAGAATTGTCTCTATACATGTATACTTAGCAACTTAATCACAGGTTTCAGGCTAAAATACTGTTTTGGAAAAAGTGCAGAGTGACATAAACCAGTTATCACATCAAAGAAAGAATGATTTCATCTTCAGAAGCAACTCTTCTGTATTTCGAATGACTTACCTCTTAAGGAATAGTTGGACTTTCTGGGAAATACGCTTATTTACTTTCTTGCCAAGAGTTAGATACCAGTTGCAGGCCTGTGCAGTAAATATGAAGCTGGTGCCAGCAGCTGGTTAGCTTAGCTTAGCAAGGAAACAGCTGGCCTGGCTCTGTCCAAACAGAATACCACCACCTCTAAAGCTGACTGATTAATATGTAATATCTTGTTGGGTTTATATAAACAAAAAAGTGAAAATGTGTTAATTATTAATTTTTAGTGGTGGTAGGTGGATGTTTTTAACCTTTGGGCAGAGATGCCTAGCTGTCATGTTAAGCTAGCCATGGCTTCATACTTTGCACACAAAACTGAGAGTGATATCTAACTCTTGCAAAAACAAGTTAAAACTTGCCTTAAAGCTTTAATATGTAACATTCCTGCATTAAAACTCTAGATATAATTATGTATTTTGTTGAGCCGTGTGCTTACATTATCCCAAATGTTTCAACAATGTTCAAATGTAGGGAAATCCACATTTTGTTCAGGTTAACAGTGTATTTCCTCCCAGCCATTGCTAGCTGGTTGCTAGTTGCTAGTTGTCTGAGAAAACACCGGCTACATCACAGAGTGAAAAAGTTGTGGACATGACATGAATAAATCTTAAATATTACCTCGTCCACAGACTTGATTTATGCCAGAGTCACATCAGATAGATTTTCATCAGTTATGGTGGCTGTTTAAAAGTGAAAATAATAACTCCAATGATCCCCCATTACTTCACAATCAAAAGTTATCAAAGTACATAATTTGTTGTGGTTTTAATCTGTGAAAAACAAGAAGCGTCAGAACTTACACATTGTATGTTTAATTCTTATTTAAACTGACAATAACTGACTTTTTGGCCATTAGAGGGCAGCAGAAAGGCAACAATAAAGGAAATAAAATGTGCTTGTGGTTATGTGGAAGTCTCTGCTCGACAACAGCAACATGGACGCCATGGAATATTCCTGTCTAGAAGCCACCAAGGCTAACAGTTTAGCAAGCTAACGAGCAGGTAACGCAATGCAGGAAATGCAAAGGTGTAATGAAAAGATAAAGCTGTTGAGAATTTCAACATTTTCCTCAGACAGATTACAAAATTATGAAGAAAAACTATATATGACTCAAGGTCAAATGTGAGAGTGAATCACAGTTAAGTTGTGGCCAGAAAGATAAAGAATGTGCTAAAAAAGCTGAGGGGAGCTGCAGACTGAGCTGATGATTTGTCCATCACTACATGGACATGTTTATACACTCTACTGAGTGCTTTGCCTCTTCTCCGCTCCCCTACAGCGCCAGCGTTAGCTTGGAAAGTCTGCTGACATCAACCAGCAACCAGCACCCACCTCAAACTCTAACACAAAGTCCAAAGTCAAAGCTAATGTTACTACAGGACATGAAATATATTCCTATATTTTGGATTTAGATAGCTAATGTTAGGCTATGTTAGCTTGCTTGCTATTGGTGACGAATTGCTAGCTAGCTAACATAGCAAAAGTGAGTTAATAATATTAGGTAATTCATTCATTTAATTCAAGACTCCTGCGCAGGTCTGGCTAGTAAATTGGCATGCTTGCCATTTGCAAATGAATTTATCAGCTAACGTTACGAAACAAACCATGCCAGATCCATGTAGTTATAGCTGGCTAACTTTAGCATGCTTGCTTGCTAATGTTATAACTAGCAAAATACTCGTCAAACCAGCTTGCCATATTACTTCACCAGGAAATTTCATCTGTTATACGGATATATTTTGACACATCTGTTGATTTGGCAAATAGTAAATGATGTAACGGTACAAAGCAAAGGTGTGTGACTAACAACAGCTTTCTACGGGTCAAGCGTGATGCAAGGCAGCCACAGCCAACTAGCTAAATGTAACCTAAACTACACTAAAGCTGGGCAGCTGATTGTGGCTTGGCTGTGCACTGTGGGTTTGGTGTTGGCTGATGGGATGATTTGCAAACAGCAAATTAAAACAAACCATAATTTATATATTTTTAGTGTGTTTGAGGGAATGTAGATTGTATTAAGGAGCATTTCAGTTAAAGGTCTTTTCAGTGAAACACATCAGGCTGTGATCAACAGCAGCAGCGAGGACAAACTCTGTCTGATATTGTACAGCATTAACAGCTGTGCCTCTTGCTTCATATCAACTTGTAATAAAGGAAAGTTCAGCCAAGCTACCACCCCTCGCTCTGAGAGCTCCACATCATAACGAGCACTTGGCCGTGCTGAGTTGGGCAAAAATTAGTCATCAAACATCACAAAGCGCTCCTGTCTCCGGTGCCAGACTCTCGCCATCTCATTATATCCTCTGCCGTCTAAAATCAGAGCGTTTCACCTCCTCATCAGCCGGCCCCGCTTCACCCTGTTTGGATAACTCTAACTCTACGTCACAGCACACACGTTTAACACTGACTTTGTTCAGCTCAGTTTCAAACCCACATCCCATTCTGATTACGGGCCAAGGAGCCTGAAAAGACCCCTCTGTCTGTCTGTTTCCAGTTCTGTTTGGTTTTCACGGTTTCGCCTCCTGGCTGCACAGGAAGCAGCAAAAACAAAATAGGAAGAAAGACGAAATCTGTTTCACCTCAGTTCTTTTCAGGGAAAATCCCAGCTGCTGCTGCAGGCGACGAGCTCCATACAGGAGTCACAAAGGTGTTGAGACTTCAGTCAGACATGTACACACACGTTACAGTTCCATACTGTAGGTCCTGTAGGGGAGAACAGGGTAACATGAGCCACTCTTACATTTGATGATTTTACTGCAAAATAAAAGTGTATTTGTTTCACATTACAGTTACTATATAACTCAGGGCATTGTGTACCTTTGCAAATTAAAATAAGTCCACAAAACTGGGAGAGGCGGGGTACAATGAAGTACAAATACTTCATTCCTGTACTTAAGAGTTTTCAGATATATGTACTTAATTTTTGAGAATTGAGTATTTAAATTTTCAAAACAGGGTCATTACTTTAGTTTTTTTTTTTTTTTTTAATTAATTTGAGGTGAATTATGTATTATTTTGCATCATTGCAGGCCGCCTTTGCAACATCAAGACTGATTTCAACCTAAACTGGAACAATAACCCAGAAAAGACAAGTCCTTAGTGTGTCTGTCACTGCAAATCATGCATGACAGACGTAACAAGACATAAACAATGTAAAAGACGTGACGAGATGAGACAGACATGAAAGGAAGACTGGACTGTGGACAGAAGGTGAGTTTTATACTTTGAGTACATTTCAGAGCCTCTACCTTTTCCACTTTTACTGCAGTAAAGAAGTTGAATCAATACTTGTACTTTCACCAGAGTCGCTTTTTACACAAGTATCTGTAGTTCTACTCGAGTAAAGGATGTGTGGACTTTTGCCACCTCTGAATATTAGATAATAATACTTAAACATAGGTTATTTTACTTACTGCACATATGTCGCCTATTAGGGGGTAAACTGAGCCACTGACTTAACTTGCCCCAACATCATGGGCACGTTTTACCCCACAAAGTAGTTTGACAAAACTATTTAGCACAGTGGCTCAGATCCACTGATATGCTACGGTTTCCTTGTTTTGTGGCTTACTCTGACTTAAAAATCCAAAATTGATTTATTTGAATTAAGATACAAGACTGAACTTTAGTAATATGATAAATTCACTTGGCATGCTGAGAATCTTGTACCCACTGGCTTGTCTTACCCCTGTTGTGTGCCACAGTGGTGTGTTTGTCTTGCTGTGCTGTCCTCCTTGCAGCTGCAGTGATTGGCAACAGTCACTAATCAATCAGGCTCGGAGTTTAAAAATAGGAAAGAGCAGCAAGACAGAGCCAGTAGACTCTGTTGTGTTGTTTTTTTGACATTAGACGCCACATGCAGTCAAGAGTCAGTCAACTCCAACACACCCAAGACCTTCTCGTCATTTCAGAAACCATATTTATTTATTAAAAGAGCTCAAAAAAAGTTCCAAACATTGCTTTGAATTAACTTCATTTTTTACCTCACTTATTAATAAAAAGATCGTAGTTTGTGCATTTGTCTCAGTTTCCTTTCCTTCTTTTTTCCTGGTTTACTTTAAATTATCATTACACCCTGGACCCTGGACCGTCATTGAACGTAACACTGTGTTGTCCTGTACTGCTGGAGACACAAACGCAACACGTCTGCAGCTCCTCTGCAGTTCTTTACACAAGGTGATTAACAGAGGTGGACAAGGGCTCAAATAAACAGGCGATTCTGAGGCATTAAATCATTAACTTCATCTTTGTGTGTCTTCGTGAGGCCACCAGCTGATAGATGGTCGAGTCTGAGGACAAGCTGACGTCACATGTCCTCCCTGGTGATGCATTCACACGTGGCTGAGAAATTCAATAACGTAAGTGTTTGTCACAACGAGCCTGTCGTGTTTGATGAGTCGTCTTTAATAAGCAATCGCAGGGTTACAAACATGCCAATAAAATTTACAATTGTTTCATATTAGACAATAAAAGGTTAAGGCCTTGAACAAGTCTATTAACAGGCTGTGAAATGAAACTGCAGGGCTGCAGGATACCTTCAGGATTTTACACCAAACTGTGCCAAGAAAACTGCCGTCCCGAATGGCTCTTATTCCTCGCCTCGCTCCCTCTAAGTGCGGCTCCGTCACTGGGAGGTATGTCAGCCAATCTCATCTCGGCCTCAATTCAATTAAAGAGAGTACAAAGACATATGGCTCAGGGGCGAGTGATGTGATTAGAGTCCTGTGCACGACGACGCTGCAGCTTTGATTCATACCCGCTCTTATCTGGTCACTGGCAGTGACAGGATGAAACGACCGAACCGAGGAGCGAGCAGCAGGGAGCTCCCTCAGGTGGGCCGCAGGAGCCTCGAGGAGCGTTCAAAGGCCTCCTGAACTGGTCGGATCGTCTTTATTGCTGCAGAAAAGACACGCTGCAGTCACCAAACTAGGAAAGTGCATGCAGTGGAGTGCAGATGGTGAAGCACCTACTGCAATGCCACCACAACTGCCAGATGCAACCAACAGAAATTTGCAAAGTTTTGAGCAGTATAGTTTTTTGTACAGTTTAGTGTAAGATTTCATATGTCAACTGTTGTGGCCCCTACCGGCTGGTTAAGAGTATAGAGTCAGCAGTCGGTATAAAACAGTCAGTGCAATAGATTTTGTCAAGGTTTTTCAGAAATTGTGAATGGGTACAGTTGTATGTGACATTAGCGGCCCATGCACACTAACAAACACAACCTATCACATGATCGTCCCCAGAGACAGCAGAGACGTATTTTCTGTTGATCAACACTCTGACATTTGGAGACTCGGGGGATCGGGAACATCCTCCACACCGAAGGCCGAGCTGCTGTCTTAGTTTTCAGTCGGGACAAAGCAGAGGAGCAACTGTAGCTCAGCCCTCCCCGAATCCTTGAGCCGAGCTGCCATAAAAGACAGGCGATACGCCTCCTGGGACGGGGATGTGTCGAAGGAATGTGTGTGCAGGTATCCCGCTGCCTGTGGGGACGGCGGAGAAAGGCCCAGCGCACCAGTTGATCCTGTTTGATAAAGGCCCTGACAGGCCCAGATTATATGTCTCAGCCTGGAGGAGGTGTCTGTGTCTCATTCCTGCGCTGAAGAAAGTCGATCTGGTGGGAAAGAGGCGGGGCCATGCCTGTAGGCGTCAGGTTTTGTATGGACGCCAGCACACACACCTTGTCGGGCAGACACCACCGCCACCCCCCTGCGAGCTCGACACCAAACAAACAGCCTCATCCATCTCATTTACCTGACCACACCCGTGCCTCCAGACGCCATAAATACTCTTTCCACAAATCAGGACAGACGAGTGTTTGGATACCAGAAACTTTGGCCTTAAAATGTCTTATTTTCTCATTTACTTTTGAGGACTTTTTAAATAGACCCCACAAATTACAGTGTTATTTTGTACAGGTACTAAGAAATACTTAGTGAACACCAAACTGCAGTGTAAATAAAAAACATTATATAGATTTCTCATTCCAATATATCACTTTCCACAATAACAAAACAAAGATGTACAATCTTAACAACAAAACAAAATGTATGTAAAAGACAGAACAGAGAAAAAAAATACAAAACAAGACTTACACCAACACCCATCTGCTCCACCTGAATACACAACATCTGTACTGTCCTAAAAAGGAAAAAGGCAGGAACTTCTCCGAGTGCAGAACTGAGAAAAATGACTCTAACCTTTTCTTGTTGTCGAGCCAAAATACTTGCATGTGTCATATCTTTATATCATGTTATTGTTTCTACATTTCTTAATCCTGACCTCTGATTTGACCTTTGACCTTATTTGGAAGTTCCTGTATGTACCAGGTTTGAGTGCGTAGACAACACTTTTTTTTCTTTTCTTTATGCACACAGTGCTTGTAATAAATGGGTCCATAAAATGTCAGAAAATGGTGAATAATGTTGATCAAAGCCCAAGATGACGTCCTCAAATGTCTTGTTTTGTCCACAACTCAAAGATATTCAGTTTACTGTCAGAGAGGAGGAAAGAAACCAGGAAATAGTCACAACCAAAAAGCTGAAATCAGAGAATTTGGACTCATTTTAGATGCAGACTGATTTAATAGTTGATTAATAATAGATTTATGGTTGCAGCTCTAAGCATTACATGTTCATTTTAGGTTATTTTTGTGTCCTTTGTTTCTGTTTCCTTTGTTGTGCACAATTTTTTGATTGATTGATTTATTTAAAGACCAAAAAATGTTTTTTCATTAGGGGCCATGATGATTAATCCTAAAAATGTAATCCTGCTAATAAACCCCGTTTTTACTAGATGTATCTGTAATCTGATTACGTCTTTTTTGTCTGTGACTCCCCAAACCATGAATGTGGATGTGAATGAGTGTGAGTGCAGAACTTTGAGTGGTCAGACGACTAGAAAAGTTTTGTTTAAATGACAGCTGAGTTTATCGTGATGTTTGTAGCAGAGGGATCTGACACTTCCCACAAAAACTTCTTTGCTTCTGGTTTTTGTGACGTGGAGATCAGAGGGAAAAAGGGCAGCAGCTCAGAGACGATAGTGAGACACGCAGTGAGTGACGGGCCGTGCCCCAGCCTCACCTCTTCTGTTGTGTCTGTCCCACAGAGCAGCCGGGGCACCGGGGACCTGTCATACAGACAGCCATCTCACAAACAGGGGCCCGGGCCCTCTGTGGAGACGGAAACATCAACGACCAGAGAGCGCGGACGAGGAGAGGACACCGACCGCCTCCGTCTGTCATTTTACTGCAGGAGGCCAATGGATGATGTGCAACCAGGGTAGACAGGGCCTCATCCAAGATAAACACAAACTACACAGTAAAAAGAAGAGATTATGTGATCGGTTTATTCGTTGATCATTTCTTCAGATTCATTTACTTTATTGTAAAGTTTATTGTTCATGTTGTTTACACATAATCCTGTAAAACTAGTCAGAAGTTTTTTAAAGGTGCAGTCTGCTCCTTTTGCCACTGCATGCTCCTAAAAACTACCTTTCCTGAACGTTTTGGCAGACATGATCTGTTCCTCTGTCTGCACTGACGCTAATGTTTTCAGAAAGGTGCTCATACATTATCAGTCCTCACACCGTGTTGAAGGACCAGTGTTGAGTGTTGTTGGTTTTTCTCAGTGAAACAATTTGGCAAATATATCAAATATGCAAATTTTCAGACATATTTTAATTTTGGAGAACAGAAATTAAAAAAAAATATTATCAAACGATAATTTGGCGGCTCCCTTGCAGTCGCTGTGAGGACTTCCTGAGGGTCACAGACCCCCTGTTGAAGACCCTATATTTTATTGTTCTGTAAGTTAAATGTCCTACAATGATCGGTTCTGCTTACTCAGGGAAAGATTCCACCACACATTACTGAGGTTCAGTACAGAGACCGAGACGTCCGGTGACGACATATTTACAGGCCTAAATAATCATTGAAAGTATGACATATTTTGTTCTGCTGCTAAATGCGTCCTCATGAGTGAACTACACCCTAAACCACCGCGGCCACATGCAGACCCAAAACAGCTGTTCATCATCTTAACTATTGTTAACGAGGGAGGGAATCCGTCCCAGCGAGAAGCAAACAACAGAAAATTAAAATTCCTCCTCTGTTTGGAAATCAACAATCTATGGTGAAGCAGAGCTGAGCCTGTCTGCTGCGGTTACCCTCACACGCTTCATGTCTGAGCTCTTTTTATGGACTCAGCATGGGGACGACTGCCTGGACAAGGAGACATGTCTCCTTCACCTTGGACATGGACGCTGGCCAGAGAGATATTCATGAGTTCCAGTACTGGAGTTCCTCTGTGACTGTCTCCTCCACTAAACTCTCCTCCCTCCATCCCATAAATAATCTGTTCATCTGTGAGGAGACGGAGGAGCTCGAGAACAGGCTGACGTCACCGCTGCTGTTTCCACACACACACACACACACACACACACACACACACACACACACACACACACACACACACCATCACCAGTACCATCATCATCATCACCGCTGCTGCACTCTTAGAAACAAAGATACTCACTAGAACCATAAAAGGCTCTTCAGCTTGTCCCCAGAGGAGAACCCTTTTTGGTTCTTTTATAGAGGTTCCACTTCGGAGGGTTTTATCTAGAACCCACCCATGGGGTTCTGCTGAGAAGTCTTATGGTACAAAAAACCTCTGACAGAAGAATTCTTCAAAGATTTCGACAATCATTCAGGGTTCTTTGGATGAAAAGGGTTCTTAATGGAACCCTTAGTCTTACAAAGAACGGTTGACATACACTTTAGTCAAAAAAAGGTTCTTCAGAAGCAAATGGTTCGGGGTAGAACATCAGCTCTTCAGGAAGAACCCTTTTAGGCCTCTTAGTGTGCGAGTGGTGTCACCTTGCAGGACCCTCTCTGTCCTTGTGTCCCTCCATCCTGACCTGATTGACGACGCGTCTCCTCCACAGGGCGGGACAGAGTTGAAGGGCAGGTCGTCTGTCAGCGCTGACAGGAGGAGACACACATGCTGCAGATTAATGGCGACACGTCTCCTGCAGACCTGCGGATAATCATCTCAAACTGGAATAAATCAAACCCTCTCTGGTAAACAACAACACCAACAGGCCACCAAGGAAACATGAACACGAGTCTCATCTTGCTCATATTACTGACTTTTAGAGAAGATGATGTGCTCATTTTTTGTAATTTATATCTTCAAGATTGATGATGCATTCATGCTCACAGAAGGCAAACAGTTCTTTTCTGTTCTTGTGTGTTTTGCTGTAACCTTAGCTCTGCGACTTTGTTGCATTCCCACAGAACGTGGAGACATAATTATCACATTTTCACACACACACACACACGCGGTACACTGTCTTAAAAATAAGCAGTGTACTTCTACATCTGCAAATGAAGTATATTTTGTGTCAGGTCTTTCTTGGTGAGATTACTTAGAACTTTCAATGAATTATACAAAGAAATCACAATTTTCTTTTGGCATTTTCTCTTGCTCCCACAATTCAAGTCCAATGCAATGCAACATGCATCACAATTTATTTTTTTAAAAGCTGCCGTGAAATCAGACTTTTTAGGCCGCAACAATCCCGAAGGCAGCCCGCGAAGTCCTGCAGGGACTGATTATATTATACTGAACTGAGCATGGGTGTTCCTGCAGCTTAACACAGGCTACCAATTACTGGGCAAAACGCTCGGATGGCTGAAATTCCAGTATTCCCAAATCAATTTACATTCTCCCAATCAGTCATCAGATGGTAATTTCTGTGAGGAGACAAAAACAGGACATAGCAGTGCCTTCGTCTTTCATCTCAGCGATTAGAAAACATTTAATTAGATACTGTCACATTCCACAATCATCACCGCAAACAACAAACACCTTCCTCTGTGTCCTCATCAGAGACAAATAAAGACGCAGCGGAGGACTGACAGTTTAACTCTTTATTATCCTGCTGAACTTTGCTCTGCAGAACTCTTCTGCTGCCATCTGTCAGAAGTGATAACAGCCTCCACCTAATGGCACCTCGGCTCCTCGCCCTGCGCCATTAGCAGGTTATAAAGCGAGGCCTCTGCCCGTCCTTTCTGTCGTTAAATAGAGCTCTTCATCATCACCTCAACCACAGCGCGGATGAGACGTTTTATTACGGCCCGTTTCCAGGAGTTCATGATATTTCTCCCCAAAACAACAAGGTCTTATGTTTGTTTCAGTCTGGGAAGTGTGTGTGGAAGTCTCACAGTAAACCAGACCTGACCTTGCACCATAATCGTAACCCAAGCCCCTAACTCAGGCTCTCTGGCTGTGAGGAGGCCGCTGGGTCGGCTCTCAGTCCCCCAGAATCCCCAGCCTCCAACATGTTCCACACTCATCCAAAGCAATCAGAGGGCTGGTTCGGAGCCGGTGCCTCATCTCAAGCCAGTTCTTTGCGTTTGAACAGACAAAGAACTGCCTCCTGCCTGAGAAAACTGGTTTGAGAGCAGCACCAGCACTTTGCTGGTCCTTCAGGGACTGTGGGCAGAGTGACCAACAAGACCGACTTAGAGCGTCTTCACACCTGCCTCTTTTGGTCTTTGACTTTTCTGTTGGATCCGGACTAAAATTACAGGTGAGAAACCTCCCTTGAACCACAATCTAGATCAAAAAGCCAAACTTTGGTCTGGCGAAAAAAGGTGGTCTCTGTCTGGATCAAACAAAAAATGATGTCTGAATATCATCAGAGCTGGAAGAAGGAAAAAAAAAACACACCAAAGCAAAAGGAGCCACGGGAGCACCTGGGGACGGGACAGGAAGACACCAGATCTTTAGGCATCTGGTCTGACATCAGACACACGCCTGTCAAACCAATCAATGTCAAGTATAGGGAGATGACAACAGGACATAGGCGACATGTTTGGTTTGCTTGGAAAATTGCAATGTGACACCAAAACTAACCAGACGGAAACAGCGTCAAAAAAATGAACCTTGGTCCAGACTTTAAGTTGTGAAAAAACCCTGAAACTCTGGACCTTTTTTTTTTTTTTTTTTTAAGAAGCAGAGCTGGTGTAGGGTCTGGTCTGCCCAATCCAAGGAAGAAGAGCAAAACACCACAATCCAATCTTTGTACTGCGACCTTGTCAGAAGTTCTGAACTCACTCGAGGAGGCTTCAAGAACAAAACCATCGTTTGAACAGATACAGCGAGAGATGGCTGCAGTGGTGAAGCATCGAGCAGATCATCAACAAACTAAAGAAACTGAAGAAATAGTCAAGGGACCAACAGAAGGACCTCGGAAAATCTCGTTGTCACGTTTGTCATTGTACATGTAACACCAGCTCGCCCAGTCTCCCTCCATGTTGAAATGAGAGGTGCGGCTCACACCGGGGCCGACTATGTACAACTATTCCAGAGGTGCACGACCGAACGCCGTGACTTCTTCTGGAGCCTTCATGCTCAAGCCGACACAGGATAGGACGTCATTTTTGGGCACACCACGGCGAGCATAAATCCATTTTAAGAGCGAGGCCACAGGCTTGGCGAGCTTCCCGAGGGTCTAGGGGACAGAAAGCCCTGGCTGGACCCACTGGAAGATTCAGGAGGCTTATAGTGGGACATGAAGTAGACTCGAGGGTCGGCCCTGGCCATGGAAAACCTGCTGGAGGGATCTTTTAACTCAGAAAAACACGGCAGAATCTTTTCTTCATGAAAGCTTTTCTCAGAATTCTGATTGTTCATTCAGAAAAAGGGCCAAACATTTTTGCACTTCTGTAATTTTGAGATATGAAGTCAATATTTTAAGCAAGTTTGTCATTATTTTGAGATATGGAATCATTATTTGGACAAACTTTCTCATTATAATGACTTACAGGATCTTTTTTTTAAAATCACAGTTGAGCTTACAGTATGTTGGTGTTCATCTGCAGCTCCCAGCAGCTTGAATTCATATAACTGCTGGATAACAGTAACCAGGATCTGCTCCCCATTAACAAATAAACTGTTCCTCCCCTCTGCTGTAATACAGTATGCACAGAAGGCTAACTGCATTGACCCAAGCTCTAAGAGCTGGCTTTTAAAAAGGTCGACAGTTCAGTCGTGCTGCGCGGCTGATTTTAGCCTGTTGCGTGGAGACTGCAGTCCAGGTGATGCATCAGCCAATGGCAGGAAGCCAGAGCCAGACACGGTCGGGCATCAAGGTTGGTGTGGCTGATGGATGGAAGTGTAGCACCAGCACTTGCCAAGCCATTCCCACGGCCATAAATTACATGTTTACTGCCGGCTGTGGCTCTCTGCGCTCGCCAACATTTCTTCTGATGTCAGCAGCACATTATCATATCTAATCAGCCCCCAGCAACCCGTGTTAAATGGGTGGGAGATTGAAGTAGCCATCGTTGCATCTCTGTAAACATGATTTACATCACAAACATGAAAATCTCGATATTTATAGACCCCTTTATGAAGTTGAGTTCAGACGCTGAAAGCTTCGGTGGTTTGTTTTTCGATAGCATTTTTATTTAATGTAATCCTTTTACGATGACATACGTGTTCTGCAACCCTTCATCAGAAGTTATATGGCAGTGAATGTAACTCCTGTTAAAGCATTTACAGTAGAAGAGAAGTTCATCACATGGAGGCATGCACAGTGGAAGTGCATGACGTTGACTGAAGCAAATCATTTTAACAAGCATGGCGAACAACCAGGGATATTTACAGTTGTGACCATCCGTGAAGGAAATGAACAATCTTGAAATGAGACGAGATAAAAAATTTTCCACACACACACACACACACACACACACACACACACACACACACACACACACACACACACACAGTCACTATGGAAGCCCATTTCCACGAATGTGATGAACAAAAAGAATCTTAAATCATTATGATAATCTCTCTTGAAATAATAGTATCTTAAAATTATTAGAAATCTTCTTAAATTAATGAGAAACCTTCTGAAAATGAGAAACTCAAAATAATGACTTAAATTAATGAGATTGTTTCCTCAAAATAATGAGAAACTCTCAAAATATGATAATTTCTCTCAAAATAATGAGGGAATTTCACAAAGTAATGACAAATTCTTAAAAATAATGACTTAGTATCCTAAAATAATGAGAAGGAAACTTTCTCATCATGATGACTTGCAGACTCTTTATTTTTCATCACACTGGTGTAAACAGGCTTCCACTGACACACAACTAATATTCTGATGTTTTCATGAGTTCATTTCATCTGACGGAGAGAAAACCTCAAACACTGAGTTACAGCTTGTGTCATGAAAAGCACTTACAGTTAAAAAATAGAAAACCCAATATATATATTTCATTTGATGATTATGTAGCAAATTTTAGGGGAATCAAAGCTGTGACACAGTGGAAAAAAAATAGAACTGGCCATGTAATCCTCAGCATTTTAAGATATTCTCATGTAACAACTGCCCCTACAGACTATATTAAAAAATGGATCAAACAAAAGCATCCTTGTACAAAAGAAAATAAATCAATTATGGTAATAAAAATAAGAGTACAATGTAAATATATATTCATATAATTTTCTAACTGTATGTACAAGAAGATAGATGATGAATGATGCAGTGGATCACATGTCCCTCTGTAATATTTATACTCTCAGGATTTGGTCTGAAAAGCAGGATGTCATCCGTCGCTACTGAAGAACCAACCGTGGAGAGAAAAACGACAAAACAAACAAAAACCTGACGTGGCTGCAGTCAGTCCGTTCGATTCTCCTGACCCGTGGAATGCCCAAAGTGGAGAGAAGAGTTGGGAGTCTGCTCTGTTTTCTGACACCGTGACAAACTCCCGTTAATACAAAGTGCCCCATAAACATCGTCACCGTGAAGAACCGGGAAACGGCTGCTCTCTTCAGTCCACGTGATCCGACGTGTTCTCCGAGGTGTTTCCCCCTCCGAGCTCCTTTTTTTTTTTCACAGAGCACCAGTGTTTTTTTTATTTTTTAGCTTCATCTCTGGGAATGTGGGGAAGAGTCCAACCCCATGAGGCAGGGAGCGGAGGAAATGTCAATGTTTGTCTGAATGGAGATGAGGTATCAGCGTTTCTTAATGGCTGCCCCGTTGGAGTGGGGAGGGAACTTTGGCAGGCACGGCTCCTCGGCTCCGGCGTCGTGAGAGAAGACGGAGTCCTCGCCGGAGGAGCAGGTGGAGCTGCGGGTGTCCGGGTAGCTGGGGGAGTACTGGTCCAGAGGCACCGACAGCTCCAGATACTCCTGTTGGCACAAAGGGAGAAAAAAAAAAAAAAAGTCAACATTTCACTTCCAAATGAGACGTTTTTGATTCTTCCCTGTATGACGAGGAGAGGAGGACGGACCTGGTTGGACGTCATTGCCAGGCAGCGATCGAGATCCTCCACCAGCTGTTTAAATGTGGGTCTCTGAGAGGGGACAGCGTGCCAGCAGTCCCTCATCATCATGTACCTGCAGAGAGCAAGAGAGCCAAAACTGAGCGACAAAGTTTGAGCAGTAATTTCTAAAACTAAAATCTCATGTTAAGGTTTTTTTTTTTAAGTGGAATAGTTTGAGGTACTAGTCAGTCTATTACCTACAGTAGATGAAGGTTTTCTGAAGGTGTCCTTTTTTAAAAAACATTTTTAAGAACATCATGAATATAAATTAAGTCCAACTTCATAATTAAATTTTAAGACCTGTCAAAATTGTATTTAAGCGAACATTTGTACATTTAAAGGCCTAAATTTGCAGAAGCCCTGAGTATTTGTTTCTCACTTAACTTAGCTTAACTAGTTAGTTTGTGTTATTGTATTCCTCTGTGGTTTAAAGAGTCAGTTCGCAGTCACACAATAACACACACAAACAAAACAACCGAGGCAGCAGCAGACCAGCAACTCGTTTTTTATGAGACAAAATGACTGATTTTGTCAAAAGAGTCTGGTTGCTTTGGAGAGGATGATGTTTGGCTCATATAACGGCACACCGCTAACGTATGGATGCATTCTCTCTGAAGTTAAAGAGGAAAGGGACCTGGACAGGAGCAACTCTGTACGCAACAAGTTTAAAAAGATAATGGAAGTAGGCTACGTTTTAAAATAATGTATAGGAATATAGAAACATTTTGGTTCTTTTCTTTTTGCATCAATAATTACTTTATAATTGCAAGAGAGCCAAGAGATTCCCACCACTCCTGCAAACCCTGTCCACAGCAGCACATTGATTAGCTTCCTGCACAGACACTCCTGCTGCTTCTCCAAACTGAGGCTGTCGACCTCCTGCTGCTGCAGGTCATACACTACGGCTGGGCGACCGGTCGAACACATCACCTACTGAGGGGTGATTTTATTTTGTCATTTTGCGAATGCGCTGGTCTACAGAGAGACAGTGCTGCACCGCACTGTGCTCTCATCCAGCGGCACAGGACACAGCCAGTCAGCCGGACCACGAGTCCTCTGAGCCGGGTGAGGGGTGAGAGGTAAACAGCCTGCAGAGTCTTTACAAACTGAAGGATTTCATTTGACCAAACCAGAGTTGGTGATCGCTGGAAGAGTGGACAGACTCACAAAGACTGTTTTGATGAGTTTTACATGTTTTTATGTCGGGTTTAAATGAAGTGTATTTTACGAGGATTTAACGAGTCGATTAAACTCATTGTAGTTTGGTAAAATACAGAAACTTGAATTCAGAAGGTGTTCAGTTGTGTTTCTTTGCTCAAAAAGGTGTGAATTATTTTGTTTATTGGACGTATTGTTTGTGCACATCTCCCAGCTGAGACTTGAGAAGACGGCAGGAGGTACGAAGACATTGCCAGTCGCTGACGGACAGGCTGATGATATGACAGATCGCTCATCCCTGTAATACACCGACTATGGATAAGTGCCACAATTCAAAAATCCTTAACTGTCCCTTTAAATTCCTGTGAGGTCAGAGTCAGCTGTAGCTGGAAGCTGAACAAAATGTGCCACTTGGCGCTCACTCAACCTTTATGCTTTTCATTTTATTGGTCGTCGCACAAGCAGCAGTCGGGAGCATTATTATGTTGCTAAGCAGCAGCTGAATCTTTCTGATATACAACATGGTGGTAATGTAAATATTAATGCCAACTGTCTGAGCCAAGCATGACACACAGCAGACACTGAGCTTGATTTAAAAGCCTGGCAGGTTCTGTGCTCACAGGCTACAAAGATCTTTACAAACCAAACTGAAGGTCGGTAACTTTTAAGAATCGGCCTTGACAGGTCAAATCAGAGACATGACACACATTACGTTCCCTACAGTTATTCTACTGATGTTGGCAACATCTGGTTCAGAGTAAGTCTTGTTGTAACCAAGCAAACTCAAAAACAGAAAACCACAGACTTTTATTCAGTGTGTGTGCCAGAACATTTGCACCGAACTGAGACACACATTTGGACTTCAGTCTTCATCTGCAACACTGTAAACAGACAACAAATCACCTGCTGGAACATGATCTTTATGACTTAGTATCTCCAGTAATTTTCCACTATTATACTGAATATGAAAATATTTTGAATTTGATACGGGTCATTTAAACAGCATGTTCTGTTTGGATACGATGAATTAGGATGTATCATTTTCAGACTAAGACCTGTGTCTCAGTTGGGGTTTTTACCGCGGTTTGCGACACACGGCTTCCTGCCTGTTTACAGTCGGCTCTTTGTGTTGTAAACAAATCAGCTAACCACCAGTTTGCGAGGCTGCACAAAAGAAAAGCCCAAATTTCTGGTGTGAATAAGAAACACACCTTTTAAAGTTGAGATGAAATGAAAAATGCGCTTTTAATCCCTCGTCATACCGTGCACATATTTAACAATATATATCAAAACATACAAAAAATCCATCCTGTAAAACAACAGGATGTGAGTTTATACAGGCTTAAACCAACCCTGTGTCGAACATGCAACATGTTTGATTTTCGGTGTGTAGTGTTTCCTTACAGCTCATGAGTGCATGTTGAGGGTTTGTCCATGCGGTGACCTTCCTTCAGCAGCTTGAACAGCTCCTCCACGGGGACGCCGGGATACGGAGAACCTCCCAGAGTGAAGATCTCCCACAGCAGCACCCCAAACGACCAGCTGCAGACACAAACGGACAGCAGCGTCTCGATTTTCTGCACCACTAAACGTTCTGCTCACATTCCATCAGGACTGATTTGGAAAAGTTAACGACACGTGATACTCACACATCGCTTTGGTGCGTGTATATCCGGTCGAACAGAGCCTCGGGAGCCATCCACTTGACTGGTAAACGGCCCTGTGGAGAAGGAATGCAGGTTAACGGCGTTCTACAGTATCAGATGTGGTGTGCCAAGCTTCATCGTTCTGCATGTTTGGTCATCGGATCAGTTTGAAATGTTGCAGGGGGGAAAAGTACAAAGAGAAACAGTCACGGTGAGATGAAGAGGGCTGTTGGCGAGAATCTCTTTCTGTGGTTTATTTAATAAAACACCTCCAACGTTATTGTTGTCGTCAAGGTAAACTGCTTTACCAGGCTGCGCCGTGCAGCACAAACATTTCAAGGTTTTGACTGGACCCTCCAGGCTTGGGTGATTGGACGAATAGTTCAATGCTGATCGTTTTTTGGGGTAATTTTGGTTATTTTGCTAATTTAATAACCTGCTTCCGAAAAATGTGTGCGAGCTGCTGCTTAGTGACAGACTCTCAGTTCAGCCAGCTAACGACAGAGAGAGAGAGAGAGAGAGAGTCTGTACCAACTGACCACCAGTCAGGTGAATGAAGTGAACTGGGTTACTGTAAAGAACTGGTCATCTCATCAGAGAGTGTGTGCACTCCTCTCACACCTGAGCAAATATATCAGCAACTGTCAGCTGTAAAATTTGAACATATTGCCCAAAGTCAGTGCGTCTCCGCTGCTCACAGACTTTGGTTTAGCAGACTTGGCGTAGCTCCTCCCCCCACTGTGCAAAAAACTCTGACTGTGTGAATAACATCAAACAAATGAAGAAAATTCTCACATTTGTGGTCTTCTTATAGTAATCAATGTGGTGAATGTCTCTTGCCAGGCCGAAGTCAGCTATTTTCATCACGTTGTCCTCTGTTACCAAAACGTTGCGAGCGGCGAGGTCTCTGTGGATGCACTGAACACACAACAGCAGACATCAGTAGGACCAAACTCTTTATTATCACTGTAAATATTCTGCTAATGTAATATGTAAAGATGAGAACGGCTCTGTGTACGTCATAATTACCTTTTTGGAGGCCAGGTACTCCATCCCTCGGGCCACTTGGTAAGCACAGGACACCAGGTCTTTGATGGACATGTTCTCCACAGGAACCTGGTCCGGGTTGTAGCAGTACTCCATGCCCGGTGGGCGCCGAGCTCGCAAGTACTCCCGCAAGTTTCCCTTGGACGCATACTCGACTATCACATACAGAGGGCCTGGAGACAAAAATGAGGCAATGCAAATTTTAAATGGAGAAATTATTTTACAGGATAGAAATGTGGTGCGATAAACAGAAAATTCAAGTTAAAAGCAGCAACACATTTTGTTTGTGCAAACAGAAACAATATGTGTTTATTTATAGAGTGAAGGACGAGAGACCGATCGAGACACATGTGGAGACACGAACTGACGTACTCGGAGCTGTCCGCTTGTGATTGGACCACCCAAGACGCATGTTAATACCAGGTGTGAACAGACTCTTTATGATGGTTTACAGGCAAGTAAATGAACATATCCTGGAAATACTGGCACAGCACGTAAATGCTTTGGCTTTAATAGACAAATTAATAGATATATGCAAATTACTTGGCACCATTTGTGGAGTTAACAAAGATCTTCTGTGTTTCAGTGTGAAACCATCAGAGCGTGACGCCCTGCAGGGTCATCAGAGGTTAGTTTCCTTTAGTTTTGCTGGTCAGGGATGATTGGAGAGAAATGGCAGCAGATTCAAACTGTGAGCTCGGAAGCTGCTGTCAGAACCGTTTACTCATGCTGTTCCACACAACTCTCAAAGTAAAGCTTCACGTTGTCTTAGGGACAACAGAGTGTGTGCGTGTGTGTGTGTGTGTGTTGGCCTGAGCAGGTCAGTAGCAGACCCCTCTCTGTGTGTCTGTGTGTCTGGTCCTACCATCCTGTGTGCAGGCTCCCAGCAGATTAATGATGTTCTTGTGCTTCCCGATGATCTTCATCATCTCCATCTCTGAAATCAGGTCTGACAGGTCTTTCTCTGTGGCGTCAGCTGAAGGGGAAGGGAAATAAATCATATTAGGGTAATTAGTCGATGTTCTGTCGGTGAAAAGGCCCAAAAAGTCCTCACAGTAATCACCATGGAGAGAATAAAGTCTAACAAAATGAGTCAGTCTGGCGTTTGTCTTGGAGAACACTCCCTGGGGAAAAGCACTTAAAGTACGAGACAATAAATGCTACTTTCCCTCCATCCTCACTCCTCTGTGCAGTTTAATGAACACTGTTTTATGTGGGATGTCAAGGGTTCTCATAAATTTTTACTCTGCTCTCCCATTTGGTCGGTGGCTGCGATCCAATGGCAGATGTCTCGGAGTATCTGCTCATCACAGATTTGGTGTTAGAAGTTTTCTCGTCCTGTGAGTCTGGACTGGACGTTTCTGGAGAATCCACTGCTAAAACCTGAAGAGATTTCTTCTCTGGAAACACATTTAAGTCTACTGTTTACAAGAACAGCTGACTTACATTTCAACATTTTGACTGCGACCTTGGTGACACGGTTCGGCTTCTCTTTGTCGAGACCCAGCGCCTCTCCCATCACCACCTGACCGAAGCAGCCTTCACCCAGCGGCTTCCCAAGAACAAGTCTGTGAGGAGAAGAGGACACATGAGACAGTCAGTGATAGTCAGTCCAGTTCACTGCCAATCTGTATTACGTGAGTGTGATAATGTTTGGCCTTTCAATTCATTTTCAAGCAGATCTCAAGTTCAATTTTAGACTTTCTGTGGTTTAGCTAAATGGTACACAGCCTGCTGCTCTGCACCTCCA
The DNA here is from genome assembly GCF_056507025.1 of Lutjanus erythropterus. Classification (NCBI taxonomy): domain Eukaryota; kingdom Metazoa; phylum Chordata; class Actinopteri; order Lutjaniformes; family Lutjanidae; genus Lutjanus; species Lutjanus erythropterus. The sequence goes on from NC_139326.1 coordinate 1,653,737, forward strand.
CCCTGTTCTGGTGCATGAAGGAGCCTCAACATCAACTCTGTGACAAACAGTTTCACTGTCCTTGTGCAGCTGGTTTCTGTGTCTCTCGCCTCCAGGCCAGAGATCATCAGCTGATGACCAAAACTTCCTACGTCTTGCAGAATGGCTACTGATTAAAGTATTGCAATATTTACATATTTGCAGCGTTACAAACTGGGTGACTGTGGTGAAATTCCCAGAGGAGCGTTGCATAAGTTATTACTACTGCAAACTGAATATTTCCTACTGCTGCAGCCTCGCATTGAAGGAATTTAACTGGTGAAACATGAGTTGACTTTTACACAGGAAATGCAATGTGTTTATTAGTGGAATTAGTCACAGAAATTAGAACTAACTGCTGTCTTTCATCAAAAGTTCATCTTACAAGACAACGGCCATTTTTCTCATTTGTTTCCAGTGGATTAATCTGACATGTTGCTGGGAGTACTGGAACAGTCACAGCAGCCACAGTGAGCTGTTAGATGAACAACTCCAGGCAACAGGTTGCACACCTCTAACTTCTCAGATTACCACATCTGCAGTTCTCACCTGTAAACTACAGGTGTTACATGACCAATAATGGTGCCACCGAATGATATCTTAAAAACTGGTTAATTATGTATCAGAACTACAGATTTTAACTCTAATCAGTTTTGATGGCATTTTATAGTTAAATGTTTCTCCCCTGTTCACCCTGACATAAGTCAATGTAAATAAATAGCATTAATGCTTTGCTCTAGGCTGCTGTTTCCTTGTCGGGGACGTACCTGTCCCGGGGAAGCTCCCAGCGGGGATCCTGGGGCAGTTCATACTCAGACACCCCTGACAGCATCGGAGATCCGCTGGAGGAGAGACGGGACGGACGAACCAGCATCACTCCAGAGTGGATGGAGGAGCTCGAGTCCACGGACACCTGAGGTAAAGAACACTGACATTACTCCCCTCACAGTGGAACGCACACCGGCTTACAGTGACACTAAAGAACAGGAAACCTACGGATGCATCCGTTCTTATTTTAAGTGTCGTATCGGCTCAGAATTTCACGTCTGGCAAACAATTAATACTGATACCAATGTTTTTGTGGTTGTTTTATAATATTTTGTTATTTCCTCTTTTTGTGCCACAAAACCAATGAAATGTCCCTAAAAAATAAAGAAAATAAAAGACATCCATTTTCTTCTTACGTCATATCAGATTTATGTCCATCCAGTGGATTCTTCCCTGAAACAGCAGCTGGGTTTACAGCTACTGTTGTTAGAGTCTGACCACAAGTGACACGACAGAAAAATGGCATCGTATTTGCAGATAAGTTGATTCCAGTCAACAGGGTGAATATTGGCTGATAAATCGGTGCGTCCCTGATGAAAACTACAGAGTAGCTGCTGAAATTCTTATATTAGGATCATTTTAAAACCACGCAAACCACTCAGTTGTCTCCACGGACAGAAACTACTCCTTGAAAACTTACCTGATGTACAGACCTGAAGGAGCTACATGAACCTGAAAACTCTTTGAATGCTTTTAGTTTGTCAGCAGAAACATGGAAATTTGAATTTACAAAAAAAGTAAACGTCATATGTAGAAAGAGAGAGAAGAGATGAAGAGGTATAAAAACTGCAAACCCCCTATCTACTTTCTGTTACCTGTCTGCGCAGCGGGATGCTCTTGGCCAGCTTGTGGACGGCCAGCTGACTGTTGAAGTCGCTCTTCTTCGAGGAGGTGCGGATCTTGACGATGATTGCGATGGCGATCATGACGGCGATGAAGAAGAAGCCCACACAGTAGATGACCACCTCCAGGTAGGTGTGGTTGGCTGGAGGATAGTGTGGGACAGCTAGATGGAGGGAGGAGGGGGAGGGGACGCAGGTTGACAGGAGGCAGGGAGGGGTGGGGTCAGCTGTGAGCGACGAAATCAAGTCTGATTTATATAAACTCAATCACACCAAACAGACCCGAGCTTTCAATTACACAGCAACACGAAACACACACAAACACACACAAACACACACAAAACACACACAAACACACACAAACACACACAAACACACAGCTGCCTGTCTAAAAATCAGAGCCTTTGACACATACAGGACAAAAACTTCTGCAACAGATTTTATGAAGCCCACGTCCATGAATTTGCTTTAAATTAAAAAAAATATCAGTGACTATGACTTTAATGCAGCGACTATAATGCACTATAAAATCATTATAACATATTGCAACTATGAGAATTATAACACACTATGACCCTCGCCAAAACATGTCAGTGAGTGACCAGTGATTATGACGCATTAGGAGATTTGACCTTACGCTCCATTATAAAATGTTTGTAACAGGTTATGATCGTTATAAAGCAATATGAATATGTGGGAGTGCTCATGACCATATGTGTTATTCAGCGCTATAAGCACAGTAAAACCATTAGAAGTATGTTTATACTGCTTTACAATGCATTATAGACATGGGCATCATAGAAAACATAACCAAAGTGTTAAAAGTCTCTTAACCCTGTTACACAAATAAACTCAGATTGATTTTGTAAATAGAAATATGAACATAAATATTTTTGCTGATGTTCCAATGTAAGGAATAGATAACGGAGTTCAAAGGATCTGACTTTTATACAGAATATAAATGTAATATTTCAAGCCTGCATGTCATTTCTACTCCTTCAAATACTTTCAAATATCTACTGTTGGTCTAAAAGCAGAAAACCACAAAGCTTGAGCTCAGTATAGTAGTTTAACTGCTTGACCTGTTCAATATAATATCAAATTCTGACTGCAACTGGTAATGAGTTGTGTGTTGGTGCTGGTAATAAAAACAATGTTTTTGTTTTTTAAAATAAAAATAATATGTTCATGTGATAAAAAAAAAAATTCTAACATAAAAAAAAAGAAACTGTCCAATTGTTTTTTTCCTCCCATTCAGTGAAAACACCAACATTTATTCATAAAACTTGTAGGGCTGCAACGGGCTCCAGATTTTAGTAAAAAAAATAAAATAAATTCAGAGTTCGGTGCAAACCTTGGTTTGGGATGTAGCTTCATGCAAATTAGTTCTGAACGAGTTCCTTGTTTGTACATAAAGTTTATTTGTGGCCTTAAATCTTGTTAAGGTCATTAATGATTAAGTTAATTCTATTAGTTATACAACGACTTTTAAATCCACACAACTGCTGTCATGTACTGATAAAAAGAGAGAATGAAGAACATAATATACCAGGTCATTATTTTAAGATTTCACAGATAGTTTATCAGAATAATAAATATTATTGGATTTAGGTAATATTTTGCTATATTAAGTCATTATTTTGAGAAAAAGTTTCAATTTGTATCTCAAAATAATAGATACCAAGTCATTGTTTTGTGGTACTAAGTCTTATTTTAGGAGTTACTGTTAGAGATGCTAATGCAACAATACCATGCATCTTATTTTATTAACCTGGACAGATTTACTTGTTCAGGATTAGATGTTATTTCTAGTTGCTCATTCCTTTTCTTATTTCTCTTTTCATGCATTCTTTTTCAGAACTTGCCTAAAACGTTGACTTTTGTACTTTAACTCTGGAAGCACATTTGCACTCAGACTATGTGTAACCGCTGAAAGATGCATGTGGAACGATGCATCCCAAACGAAGGCTGCTGTACGGACTGAAGTGCACCGTTACACCCCTGACCAACACCAGCAACACAAGTGAGCTGCACTTGTGTGAAGAGGCTGACTGACAAGCAGCTTGATAATTGGACAAATGCCCATTCCAGCCCTCAGGAATGAGACACATCCACTACAGCGAGCCAATTATCAGAGCCAGCCGCTGCGCTCACAGCAGGAAATGACATCAGGGATACATGTCATTTGTGGCGCTTGTCAGGGAAAATCAGCTTTACACCAAATCAAATGCAAACACCAGTTTAAGAGCAGGGTGGAAGAGACAGTTCAAAGTGAAATCTGATCAGAGCTGCCAAACAACACGTCTGGAAATGTTCTCCAAGTTCTACCTGGCTGAGGCCGTTAAGAACACGTCTGTGTGATCTGGTTCTTAAAAAAAAAAACCACCGGCCCGTTTTAATCTGTTGATTTCTTGGTCACGGTAAAGCAGGTAGCACACAGCTCTCGCATTGTTTGGCATTCACTGATTTCATTTCAGAGACAGCAGAACATGGCACACGCTCTCCCATCTAGAGAGTTTAGATGCATAGAAATATAATACGTAGATGCCAGCTGTTGCACAGATACGTCGATGTCGCCGCCATACTGGTGTGGTCAAGACTGACCCGTGAACAAGTACATTTAAAGGGACAGCTGCCGTTTTTCTCAATAAAAAGCACTGAAACATTTAGATTTGCAAACAAATCTCACTCGCGTTACAATCGAGGGTTTATGAGCTACATGAAGTAAGAAAAAAGTTTTTTTTCTCCTAATTTACGTCCTCTGGATTAACGTCTCTCAGTGTTCAGAGATCATCGGGAGGTGCTAGAAGCAATACTTCTGTAAGGGGGGTATTAATGTGATGTTTGCAGGTTTTCTCCCCCAGCATGTTGTTGTGTTTTGTTGATTCAGTTTGGAGATCTCCAGAAACTTTTTTTTTCCCGGTTTGATTTAAGTCAGTTTCTTTGTTCTTAGGTGGAAGGTGCTGGAAGCGACGGTCTGTTCTGTTCTGTTGGTCAGGGTCTCCAGCCCCTTTTGTTTCCTTTCATTTGTACTTTTCATTTTGATTCGAGTGTAAATAAATCTTGGGTTTAACTGCTGAATTTTGTGTGGCATCCTCTGTTACATGTTGCAGTTTTCAAATTGTTTTTCTTCAGGGGGGCTGTGACAGCGAGTTAACACCAAAGATTTGGGACAAGCTAAAACTTGAAATCATGCCGACCTGCAAAATAATGTGGTCTGCAACATTTTAAAGCCTGTAAGTTTACTGGAATAATCAAAGTTGAAGGACACTGCGACATGTTGACACTCTTTATATCTAGTTTTTGACATATAACATTATATTAAAGGTTTGATGGTGTTTGATGGAACATCAGGGAGAACGATGGAAGTCTCAGACTTTATTGTGTTATCTGTGTCATATGTGCTGGTACCTCTTTTACTATTGTATTTGATTCTTTGTCGAATAAACTAAACAGTCTATTAAAGGAAACGCACAAAAAGTCATAGTATTAGAGACAACAAGCAAAGAATACAACCATCTGTAGTTAAAATCATTTCACTCACATCCACATCAAATCAAAGACTGATGGTTTTTATTTACTTTTTACAATTTCTTAAGTTACTTTGCACTCAAGTCATTTTTTTTAGTAAATACTTTTGTACTCGACTCAAGAAGTTGTTTTGATGACAACATTTTACTTCAACTTGAGTCCTTGTTTTTGCAAAATAAAGTTTTGGCTACCTGACCACCTCTGAATATGACAGCAAACAAATCCTTCTGTTTTGTTTCCAGTAGCCTCAGACTTTTTCCTGCTCTTGTCTTGTTTGGGATTTGTGATTGGCTGTGTTTTCTGATCAGGAATCAGAAATAGATTTTCAACTCGGATGGCTTTTTCCAGAGAGAAACACAGCTCTCCCACTGACAGGTTATTCTTACCCACACCAGAATGGAGGCGACGTTGACGACGACGTTGACGTCTACGTATACATGTCTATGGTTTAGATGGAGCAGGAGCCATGTTGAGGAGAAGAGTTTTAGTAACTTGCTCTGACTTCCTCTCACATTTTTCAACAGAAATAAAAGTCTGACATGACCGTTTTCTGCCAAATGTGAGGGTGGACAGCCAGGCTGTGGTTGGAAAAGTGAAGAATAAATGGAAACAGGAGAGAGACAGAACCACTGATACCTTCAAAAACGGTCAACCATGCAGAGTGATGAGAGAACCCGATAGAATTGCCCGCCAAGCAGGTATACTCCCCAGCGTCATCAAAAGACACATTTCTCAGTTGGAGGACTTCCATTTCCTTGTCCGTGGTGTTAAGGCCAGCGGTCTAGAAAATAACAAAGGAAGCAGACCCGACAAGAGGCCCAAGAGGGGAAAGGAGACCATGAGTAAAAGGATTCTGAAAGAGAAAAGGGGATGGAGGAGCGTTCTCCTCCGCCATCCAACACCACCTGCCCAAAAAGTACCACCAGGAGCCCCCTGCTGAGGACTCTGTCAGAGAGAGCCCCCCCCACCCCCCAGTATCTGTTAGTGGAGGAGCTGTTAGGTGCTGAACCCACGCTGGGCCACCCATCACCACGTCAAATACCTCAGTCTCATCTCTACATGCAAGAGATGGGCAACATGGAAAACTCCACAGCAGAACAGGTCACATCTCACACACACACACACACACACACACACACACACACACACACACACTCACACACACACTCACACTTCTCTTTACTTCTATTAAAGGGACAGTTCAGATTATTTGAAGTTGGTTTGTATTATCTACAGTCTGTACCTACAGGAGATGGAGGTCGGCGTGTCCCCAGTGTGGAGAAGCAGAAAGGAGTAAAACGTTCTTACAGGTGCTGAAAATCACTGAAAACACCTGAATCTTAATAAATGTGTTTAAGGTTTGGAAAGTGCTTGGATTTTGATAAAATGCTTGAAACTACATGAAACTGTATTCTCATTACTTTCATAATAAATTGCAGGTATAGCAGGTATATAACTGCTGTTGCCTTAAAAAAATGACAAGGATTTTTTTTTTTTAAACGTGTAAATATTATGAAGTAAAATAATCTGAAAACATTCACAGGGTTGGGGTTTACAAAACAGATGAACAGCCTGGATTTGTCTTAAGGCAAATTTCAACAAGAAAAGTGAAGAATAGCAGTGTCTTTTAGGTGAACCAAATTTGACCCTTTAGCGGGCCGGTTTCGGCCTGTGACCGTATGTTTGACACCCCTGGTTTAGAGTAATTGTTCTATATTGCCTCCACCAGGCTGTATAGAATATAAAGTCTACTTACAGACAGGTTAACCATTTTGAACCTTGAAAGTTTTTCCTTTAATTTGTCAACCTTCTGTATAACGTTATCATGACAACAGGATTTTGGTTGTTTGTGGAACAATAACATTTGATTTAAGGTGAAGAAAAGGTGAAATAGGACCTAATCATTTTGAGCAAATGAATGTACATAAATAAATCATTTACCACAGCCGCAAGATACTGGAAAAGCTTGAAAATGCACCTTGAAAAGTGACTTTGGAAAAGATTTAAGAACCCTGAATGTACTGCTGTGGACAGGATCAACAACAGAAGATATTTCAGCCACTTAAAAAAAACAGTTTCAGTCAATTCAAGTGTATGCTATGTTTAAAATGTTTTCACCATGTTACTTTGCCGTCAGACTCTCTTTTCTGTAAACCAAATATCACCCTCACCAAACCAACCAAACTCCATAGACAAAAATAGTCATTTGTCCTTGTAGGACACCAGAGTTACTGTTCTACCGCTGCCTCGAGCACAGTTTGTTTGTGTCACTGTGAGACTCAAGTGTTTTAAAAAGAATAGTTTGGATTCACTAAAGTCACACAATAATACAAATAAACTAACAGTTGAAGGCAGTGGTAGACCAGCAAAACTCCTGTGTTCTGCAAGGTAAAATTGCCAGTTTCACGTGTGGAGTTTGGTTGGTTTGAAGAGAGAAATAATTGGCTTTTGTAAAACGGTGGTTTAATGCCAGAGAAGGCAGTCTGACAGTGAGGTAAAGCTGTGAAAATATAGTATACACTTACACTTATACTGATTTTTAAGGTTTAAGTGTCTTTAAAATCTGATCCTGTCACAGTAGCACATTGTTAGCTTCTGTGCAGACACGCCTGGGAGGTGTGTCAACTGCCATCTACTGTAGGTAAAACACTGACTATTGATAAGTACCTTATACAATCCAACATCAAATAATCCGAACTACATACTCAGACAAATAGCAGGAGGTCTGTGAAACGTAGGTGAGCAGAGGAGGACAGCTGGAGGAAAACAAAGCTGGGAGAGAGAGTCTGTGAGCCGTGTACGGAGGACTTTGAAGGGCAAGGGAGCGAGAGTAATAGAAGAAGATGGCAAGAGAGGCCCTTATTAGGAGGGCACGGCACAGGCATGGGGCAGGAATGAGAACGGGTCCAACATAAACCTGAGACTAAACACTTTCAACTGTTCTGCTGGGAATTTTCCATAGCGTCATTTACAGTCAGGAGCACTGAGGCAGGAGAGAGGGAGGGTGAAACGGAGGAGGGAGGGAGGGAGGGAGGGAGGGAGGAGAGAAACAGCTGAGGTTGTCTCAAGTTATACGGCCCTAGTTTTTCCCCCGGTGGTCCTCCACCGTGTCGTCCCTGTGCTGCTGCAGCGTGGCGGTGGCGGTGGCGGTTACCTGTGGGCTCATATCTGGTGACAGTCAGCCAGGCCGACTGATTGGCCTCTCCTATATAATTGGACACTTTACATATATACTCTCCGCTCTCCTCCTCAGTCACATTGTAGAGGGTCAGCACCTGAGCGTCCGAGCTATTGACCCCAGAATGCTGGAAATAAAAACATGTCATGTGCAGCACAGACAAAAAGCAGCAGAAACAGGATCAAACTCAAGGAAAGAACTCGTGAAAAGCGGTTTTTGATTTGTGTTCAGGTTGTGCTCTAGCAGGGAACCCTAGATTTGTTAAACTCTTGTGAGATTTTGGGGTTGTTTCTTGATTGGGCACAATTATGTTTTATAATGTGACAATGCTGTGGTTAGAGTTAGTTAGAGTAAAGGAAAGACCACGATTTGGGTTAAAATCATTTGTGAGGTCTGGGGTTCCCTTCTAGACATAAACTTATGTTCAGAGTAAGGTTGAATGATTGATTCTGATTCTGCTTATCAGTTCTGGTCCTCATTGTTTCCCTGTTTTGATTCCAATATGATAAAAAAAAAAAGGTCAAATGTTTACATCCTGTTATGGTATCTTCCTTTTTTGTAAACTTTATGTACCTTTGCCCACACAGAAGGTAGCAGGCTGTGTTCATAAACTCAGGAGGGCTGCAACCAACAGTTCTTTTCATCTTCAATTAATCTGTTGATTAATCAATTATTTATCAATCAGTGGTTTGGTCTGTAACATGACCAAAAATGGTGAAAAATGCCACGCCACAGGCAATCACGATACAGGAAACTGACACGCTGTGATGTTGATGCTTCAGGTAGACATGGCCTTGCAGATAATTATCCTTTGTTTCTTTAGGAACTGATAAGCAGAAGTGAAATTTAAAGTTTTTATACGAGTTACAACAGTGAGATGAAGTTTATTCAGGATGCATTTTTACAGATAACACTGTGTTTCTAAGAAAACAACTGACAGCAACATGAAGATGAAATCTATTCCAAATTCCTCCATTTTCCTTTTTCATTACATAAACAGATTTAACTGGCTTGTTGCAGCAGATTGGTCACAGCAGGTTCCTACCTTGAGGACACGGACATACGGTAACCCATCAGGTCCGACTCGGCTCCCGTTGACCTCAATGTGCTTCAGCCACTGGATGTGAGGCTGGGGGTCGCTGAACACCTTGCACTCAAACTCCACGTCGCTGCCCACCACCGCAGTGCGGTTAGCGGGCAGGCCAGCCTGCAGGATCGGCCTGTGAGGAGAGCGCTCTGCAACACAAACACACACGGATGTTAGTTTAGAAGTTTGTTGAGCACTGGAGCAAACACGCAGTATCAAAAGACAAACACATGTGCAATAAATCGAAGGTACACACGGCTGAGAAATAAAACCTGTGACACGTCATGGTTTTCTTCCTGGAAATGACCAGGGCAGACGGTAAACGAGGTTGCCCGTATAATTTGATCTGATACTGTGTAATTTCACAAGTTATAGACTATAATTTCTCATATGCCGCTATTTCCCAGCTATATTCTGCTCGTGTAATTATTAAGAGCTGGCCACAATAGATGGGAGAGCAAGTTAAGTGTTTGATCTGCAGCCGTTACTGTGAAACAAAATGTTCTGCGACTCCATTTTGATGACTGATAACTCTCTTAAGTAAACTCACAAGCCAAGCTGCTGGCAGGATGTCAACTGACCAGGCTTCTCTGACCGAGACATCCGCAGGGACGAGCGCTTGTGACAAAACCCTCCCCTCAATAAGACGCTCTCACTGCTCATCAGAGTCTGGACCTCCGCTGAGGTCAGGAGAAAAGCTCAGGGGACGACGATGACGGAGGAAGTGGGACTGTGATTTATAGAAGCGATGGTGTAAGAGCGAGTCACAGTGCAGGTCCAAGAGGAGTAATCACTTCTCTCCTCTACATGGATCCATCACTCAAGACTCAAGTAAACAGGCTTAATCTATCAAATGGCTGACAAAAACACCCAGTTCACCCAGTTCAGCCCACACCAAGGCTCCATGCAGCATGTCTACATGAATCAGCAAGTTAAAGACTTTTAAAATCCACTTTTTAATTATATTTAAGGCCAATTTTGCAACAAAATTAAACAATAAATATAAAACTATAGGTGTAGTCTTCTGAGTAAATGCAATGCAAAGTGCAAACTAAAGCACATTGAAAGTCAAGCATATGCCAAACCTTGAAAACATTTTAAAATCAAGCATTTTCCAAACTTTTGAAGACTTTGTATGAACCCCTCTAAGGATCACATTTGATTGGTTCATCGGGTTTACAGTCGACACTTACCGACAACATCCAGCTGGTAGGTGTGATTGATGCTGCCGTACTGGTTTTCCACCACACAGGTGTAGTTTCCCTTGTCAGAGGGAACTACAGACTCCATGATGATGGTCCACACATGGTCACGGACCTGAAAGTTTGGGAGAAAAATTAGTTACAGTTACAGGTGCTGGGATACAGAACAGTACCTGATTACCACAAACAAAAACCATACAGTCCACATTTGTTTGGCTAATGAACACATGATTACAGCCAAAATGTGGAATATTGATTCTGACAATCATACATGAACCGACCAGACATTTTGGTGATTTTGGCGCTCGTAAACCGTCGAATTCAATGTTTGCAGCTTGATCATTTGTCTGGATGACTGGAGGGAGACTAATACTTCTGTTACCAAAATGTGCATGCAGCTTTTTGATGATGTCAGCTGTAAAAGGGTCTTCATGATCTACATAAGCAAGTAAGACCATCAGCAAGACATCTGGCTATTTGTAAAGAGTTATTCTGAAAACCTGACACCAGGTCAGATTCAACTGAAACATTTTACAGCATGCTGATTGGAAGAGTCTATTTTCACATTTTCAAAGGAAAAGTTGTGTTAAAAAGAAGCGGAGGAGATTATTTTTCTTCAGATAATTTTATTTTTGACATTATATTTTGTGCTTATGGTGGTGGAGACACTACTGCTTTTGTCCACAGGGACCTCCAAAATCAACACAGTTCCTTGTAGCAGGTTTAACATCACTTGCCCCAAATCCAAAACCCTTTGGATGATGATCCGTTTCTAGGGACTAGCTCTTCGCCTTTGTTTTGCCAGCCTGCTCTCTGTATTTCACTCTTCGACAGCCGCAACATCCAGGAGACTTTGCACAGGCTGCCACTGCAGTTTGGCCGGCTGGTTGTTCAGACAGCACTTGATTTAATATGCATCAGAGGTTTCTATGAGTGGAGCGTGCATTTTAAACGTCGATATCGCAGTCGATCATGTTCATTTAATTGTGCAAGGCCAAAACCGTGACTGAGATTGACATTTGATTAATTGTTCAACAGTGCATCATCAAACGGATGGTTTATTGTATGAGACAGAGCTGAGTGGTGTCGGTTTCTTCACTGACAAAATCGCTCACTGCAGGTCATTTTAATTCCTGTCCACAGTAGAAACAGTACAGCTCTAAGAACTGTACTGTCAGTTCTCAAGAGCTATATGTGAATGAAGCCAGCGGGGAGCCAATCACAGCATCAGAGACGGAGCTAGACTGCAAAAACCTGAAATAACTGGTGAAGTTTTCCCCATCTGTTTTCTCTCAATATGAATTGTCATAAATCAAAGTTTTGTTCATTTTAAAGCCACAGCTAACAAGGTCAATGATGTGTGATGTGATGATAACAAGATAACACACTGCTCCCTCTTCCTGTGACACAACCCTGTGTTCGTTAATCAGCGGATCTTTGTCCTACCTAACAGAAACCAGGGGAACATGGGCACATGTTTTCTGCCCCAACCTGTCTTATTAGCACCAACTTATGTCTGGCTCTTTTTTCCAAGACATATTATAGTTTTTCTTCCATAAATCTGCCAGAACCGGCAGTGTGTGATTAACCAATGGACCTCTAAGGCAATGGCAACATCAAACATGCATACACACACACATACACACACACACACACACACACACACACACACACACACACACACACAGAGCCATACGGTTTCCCTCATTTAGCTAAAAACGTGATGAGGGAGTCCAGCTGCCTGCTGCCAGATGTGCTGTGCTTGGCTTCACATACATGTGGTCCACATTAGTCCCTCCCTCCTGCACGTCTCGATGCAGACGATATGAACAATAGAAGCCCGGCCATAAAAGCAAAAAGTGTGGGAGGGATGAGAGACGTCCCCGGCCGCTGATGCAGCCCTTTGCACCTTGACTGAAAAAACAGCAGCCAGATGGTGAAGTATGCTGCCTGGCTGGCTGGCTGGGTGGGGGTCTTGGGTGGAGGGGGGCAAAGGCAGCAGGCAGCTGAGAGGAAACTCCTAAATGTGTCCCAGCTGGGGAGGGAGATGGGAAGCACGAGACAAGGCTGGACTAGCACACACCTTGATGGGATGAGCAGATGCAGGAATTAGGAGGGTGAACATGTGTGCACACCCCACACCTGTGAGGCCACTGCCACTGAGTGCAGCTATTCACACAGAAGCCAACGTGAAGGTACGTCAAGCACAGTTACAGCGGCTGCTCACTAACAGTCGAGCAAACGTTAGTCGATGAGGAGAAACCAGTGGACCTTCTTCCAAACACAGAGCTGGACTGGCTTGAGGATTGGGAACTTTGTGTGCATGACACAAAAAGAAAGAGAAATTAATCCAAAAAATATTCTGGTTATGTTTTGCAACTGTGAACAGCTTGAGAGAAGTTATCCCAGTTTCAGAAACCAGGACACAGAGACACATAAACACATTATCCAGGTTTTGAAACCACTTCGTCTCATCTGAGATTTTGAGAAATCAAGAGCCGCCTGCTGGTAGACAATCAGAAACCTGTGTACATGTGTACCGTGTTTTTCATGTCATATCCTGAATATGATCAAAACCAGGATAAACACAAATATGCTTAAAACTTTATTTCTCCACCCTAGAAGTCAAACTATTTTCTGATGCCCTCGAAAAATGTATGTAAATAATTAAAGGACTAAAATAATTAGTGCAACAACCAGCTGACGAGGGTAAATCTTCGGCTGGGGGCTGCCCTGATTTTTTACAGCCTCTTAATGCATCGTGACCATATTATAAGGTTGTGCATTGATACAATGACTGGCTTTCATAACCTCCTTCCTTCCTCCCAATAGGAAATGACTGATGGCTTTATAAAGGCACAGACCAAGTCTTAAAAACATATTAACTATGTTGATGTCACCATTACAGTAAATGGTAGCGGCTGAAACTGGTTTATTGGTATATAACAGATCCGGCCCACACCTTTTATCCACCACACCTCTGCTAAGTAGATCCAGAGGCTTCAGTAAACTGTCTTATCAACTGTTATAACCTCATAGTTTATCAGCAGCTGGTGTCACATCAGGATACAGCCAGCTTGAAAATAGGAAGATGTTGACAAACGGAGTAACCGCATCATATATCACCCAGTGTTTCCCCTTCAATATTTACTGCGTCAGGCGAAATGAAGATGACGTTACTAAAGCTAACGACAACTTGTTACATTACTGTTCCTGCAATAATACTTAATATACTGGATTATATGGATGATTATCATTAAGTGCACTGTCACAAATGTTAGCTTCAGTGGGGTAACTAGATGAAATGTCAGGTGCTCAGTGTGTTAAGCTGCTGGTGCTTTCAGTTTAGCTAGCTAACCACACAGTCTGATGAAATCTGAATGTGACTGCAGCTTAAAAGAAATATTTCTTATTTCAAGGCCAGGACATCTCTGCAGCGCTACAGTACTTTGTTATGATGCTGCTTTGTCGCTTCTGTGATGTCCATGTTGTGATTTAAGAAGATATAAAACAGATAAAAGCAGCAAAGTCTCATATTTTGCAGAGCAGGAAACAGATGTGAGAATTCTTCTAAAATATGATCCTTTAACTTAACTGTTTGTTTGTCCAGGTCTGAATGTTCTACTGCAGACAGCGGGTATCATGGTATTTGTACTGCTGCGTGGATGTAATTACAGAAAAGACGATGCACTGATACCCAGAACGAGGACAGCCAGTGTTATCCTTCATCCAAACACCTGGCTAAGATTGCCCACCCGGAGGTATCATTACTGCTGCACAACGTTGCTTTTTGTGGTGTCGGGTTTCATCTTGCATCGTTTCTCAGGTCAAATGTGAAACTTGCCTCTACAGGAAGTGTTTCTGACTCCAGGGGAGGGGGAGGTGGTGACGGTGATCTAATGTGCAGATGAGATCACCGACACATCTCCGCTCATAGTGAATGAGTTTGAGTGATTAAATAAAAAATGCTGAAGGAGGAGAATATTTTTATTGTTTACCTTGAAGCCTCCGATTCGGTGGTCTCTCTTGAACTCTTTGCCGTTCTTGTACCATTTCAGAGTGGGAGTTGGGTTGCCGCTGGCCTGGCATCGAAACTTCACCGTCTTGCTGGCTGGAACGGCGTGAAGCTTTTTCTCCATTTTCTCTGGATGAGCCCACTGTGGAGGCATCGCTGAAGAATGAGACGAACAAAGTCAATTAGCAGCTGAGAAGCAAAAATACCTGTATCCATATCAAACTAAGTAATACAGAAAAGAAAGGCTTAAAACACACTTGAAGTAGCCTGAATTTCAAGCTCCTTTTATAGAGGATATTATATAATGCCCCCTCTGTCGTGGCGGAGAGGTTTGTAACCTGGGAACATCCTTGTTGGGATCAACAGCTCCTGGTTGGAGCTATTACTTTACCCTGGAACGAGGAAACTTTAAAGGAATTCAATGCATTTCCACTGCAGGGACGTTATTTTACCCCCAAAAAAGGCCCTGCTCAGGGGGTAGTATTTTCCAAAAGTACAGGAACTCTGGGGTGGGGCCTGCAGTGCTGAACATTTTTGATCGGTCGCATTTGGCAGCATTTTATTTCAGCTACCATTTTTACCATTTTTGAAAGTCTGGAGCTATAAAACCAGTTGTTTTTTCATCATTGTGCGTCACATCAACATGGAGTTGCAGGGGAAAGACATCTGGACTGACAACCAAGTCCATTTATGTAGTTGCACATAAAAGGATGTTTTTCATCTGTCAGTGGACTAATTTGGCTACTTTTTGCAGGTCTTTAGACTACATTGGAAAAGCAGACAACAACAGGCTGAGGGAACCTTTTAGTGGCTTGAAAAGTTCTTCCTGGGACTGAAAGTTTTGGGTACTTTAGGTGGAAACATGTTGTTTCAGGCAGCTGAGGGACTTCAAAGCTCACATTGGCAATGATAGAGAAACCCAGAGGGGGCTGACTGGGAGAAAAGGCCAACCTGAACCTGAGTGGTGCTTTTTATTGGACTTCTGTGCTCGTCATTAATTGGCCATAACAAACACCATGTTCACATGGTGATTCATATGTTTACCAGAACACGCTGGACTCATTATCACCGGGCTTGGGAACGCCTCAGGACGCCCCGGGAGGAGCTGAAACATCGCTGCAGAGAGGGACACATGAACTACGTTGCTTATGCCAAGTTCACACCACAGGACTGTATCTCTGATTTTTCACTCAAAAACAGTTTTTTTAAGATCACAGACAAAGACAAAATCCCCAGATCAGAAGCAAACTGGCGGTTCATCTCCATGTGTGAACTCTTCAAAGATGCCGCCTTGAAGGCGCCTGAAATCCATCAAGCAGACCATATATCTTGTCATACTGGGGATGGATGGAGGAGCCATGCAATGAGCTACAGCCAATGAGAGCAGACACGGGGGAGGAAGAGGAGACGAGTCAAGAAGGAGAAACGGAAGAGCAGCCAGAAAAGCCCAAATATAGAAAAAAATAGCAAAAAGTAGTTTAAAAAGGAGAAGCAGTAGTTATAAAATTATAGGGTAGTTTGAACTAGCTCTAGGTCTCATGCAACAATCACTCTTACTCTTTGATGCCTTGCATTCGTGAACACTTCCTGACATAAGGTGCAGGGAGTTATTATCTCATGCACGTGAACTCAAATGCACACAGTTCAATGATGTGGCGTGTTCGTACGAGCCTTTCATATGAAAAAAAAAGTCTGAAAAATTTAAGATAAGAATACAAAAGTGTTCTTGAATGAGGCCCAGTGTTCCTCCTGGTCAAAGACCAGCTGTCACTCATCAGTCATGAAGTGTGTAAATCACAAGGACCTCAAGATTCACAACTTCAAGACAGAAAGTCATGTAGTGTGACCAAAGCTTTAGCCTGCTGCCACCACGACACGGCCTGACAGCAGAAAATGGATGGATTACATAATACACGTTCACCCAAAACAAGATTTCTAAATGACAGTCACAGGACTTGGCAGTATTGGATGAGTAGGGACCTTTAAATAAAAAGAAAATCACTTTTTTTAGATGCTGTGGCTTTAAACTGGCCTCAGTTAAGTAAAGTCATGCTGTGTGAGTTTCAGAGAGAGATAAAGCTCTGAGGAGTCAGAGTACAAAGTCAAGGTCGGCATGCCTGCTGGATTCTTAGTGGGCAGAGTGGGTAGAAGCAGCCAGATGATGAAGCCTGAGTGTCTTAATTACTCCAGAGACAAATTGGAAGACATCTTAGGTTAACCACGTTTAGTCACCGCAGGGACATTCCTCATGTAAAAGCTGTCACCGGGGTAGTGAAAACCCTCTGATTCACAGTGAAATCATTCACACAAACGTGACCCACACACACATGGCGGGACCATAATTGAATTATAAAGCTCTCAAATCACTGACCATGACCATTACTCATAACCCTGTGACTCTCGGTCCAGGAGAGTAATGACCATTTTGTTGCAGGAGAATTAGAAACGTGAAGAGATCAGCGCACTTACGCAGCAGTTTCTGACTGCCCAACAGTTTGGCTTCCTCTGACGAAGACTCCTCATCTTCGTCGTCATCCTCAGACGAGGCCAGGGTGTCAACTAGTGAAACACAAAGAAAAACGGTTCTGTTTAGACTGATACGTGGATGGGTTGTCAGCCACACAAAAAAAGATAAAAACAGGACATTTCAGTATTATTAACAACAGGTTAACTAGATCTTGAGCAGCAGGAGACATAACTGTCCCAAGAAGGACACCATATTTTGGCTGACAGTTTTTGAAATAAGATTAGACTTTCTTAATCCTGAAGGAAATTCTTGTCCCAGATTGCTCCAAAGTTACAGTAACTTAAAAACAACAACAAGAGCATCAGATTAATGAAATCTAAATAGAAAATATAAAGTCAATGCATAGGAACAGTAAGAAAAAGAAAAAAAAAAACTTTGCTTTCAGTTCTCTGCACGGTCTCTGTAAGTTTACCTGTGACGTTGAAGAAGACGCTGTGGTTGCCGAAGGTGGTGCAGGCGTACAAACCAGAGTCCGACAGCTCCACCGTCTCGATCTCCAGCTGCCCGTTGCGGATGTGTGTGTGTTCTCCGTCCACGACTGCCACATGGTCTTTGGTCCAGTTGACAGCGTGGGGGGAGTCTCTGGCAGAGCAGCTCAGATCCAGACGATCCCCGGGATAGAGGGTGAAGAGCTCAGCCTGCGTTTCCACAGACACTGCCAAAGAAAATAGAAGGACACGGTTTTATTTCAACAGCTCAGTGACTTTATTTAATTATAAATTCAAGAACGGCTCCACGAACATGTAAAAAAGTTAATATCTTTGGCACAAACTAATTATATGTTGCACACTTGAAGTCCTTCACAGTAGGCTAACCACAGGGATTATTCCTACTCAAATAATCAGCACAATATCTTGATATAAATAATAAAATAGCAACAGACGGGGAACAGAGAGACTAAAATGTTCACATAATGCAGCTGTATCTGAGCTGTACACACATCCAAAAGTACTTCAGTCATAAAACGTGGTCCAACAGACAGCAGAAAAGTCCTTCCTTGATTTCCTCCCGGCAAACCGCCGGCCCAACCTCTCCCCCAAATTAAATCATATCCCAAATTAGTTAAGGCCCCATCGTCAGGCAGGAGAGGAGCTACTTGGGAAAGGAAGGTGAAATTCAATTAGAGGACTGAAGAGAGGGGAGGTGTCACGGAGCGAGACACCTGAGCCCCCCTGTTCTAAATGACTACAGAGTCCGCCAGGGGGAGGGGGTAACACAATTATTCTGACACGTTGTCCATCACAATGGTGTTGTTTGTCTAGTTACAAAGGTAGAGACCACCACTGGCCAACGTGGTTGACATTCTTGTTCTAGGATCACACTTTCATGCCCCCCCCAAAAAAATGCATGCAAGTTCCACTGTTCCCGTTAACAGCCTGGTTCTGTAGTCAGGGCTGAAACTAATCAACGGACCTGTTGATTAGATTATTTTCTCATTTCATTACCTAGAAAATCTCAGAAAATGGTGAAAAAAAAGCAAATCCTCCCATTTGAGAAGCTGGAAATGAAGAATGTGTCAGGTTCTGACCTTAAAGGGATAGTTTAGATTTTTTGAAGTGCGGGTGTATATGGTAAGTTAGAGTAGATGGACGTCAATGCGCCCCTGGTGGGGAGAAGCTGCAGGAGTATCGACTGGTGTAGGAAGCTGAAACTGAGGATATATGCAGTAAATACTGCTCTCTCCAAAGACACCAGACCCCATTGACAAAAACAGTCATTTTTCCTCTCAGAAGACAGGAGTCGCTGGTCTACTGCTGCCTCAGTCTGTCAGTTTGTTTGTGTTATTGTGTGACTTCAGTGAATCTGAACTAACCTTTCAAAACACTCGAGTTGATTCAGAAATATGATGAAATAACAAGAATAAAGTTGAAACATCGAGAATAAAGCCAAAATGTCAAGACTATCCCGTTAAAACATGACTCCAACTCGTAATAAATGACTAAAATAGCTGTTGAATGACTGACTAATTGTTTCAGCTTTAGTTGGAAACCCCTGTGAATCATAATATAAAATCTGAGTCATCCTCCTCCCCCGTTTCCCACATCGTCTCTTTGGCATTTTAACAAAAAATAAATAAATTGAACTACATAATCAAATGCCAAAATGAGATTATTCTGAACTGTGTGTTTGTAAACGCACTTCCTCACGACAGGAAGCACATCTATACAGCAGCATAACCTCAGGACAACATCAGCAGACCTGCCTAATCCCTCCTACCATCACAACAAAGGCCAGCGAACAATAAAGGGGAAGAGGGAGCAGCAAGAGCGAGCCAGTGAGCATGTGCACAGGAGCGAGCCAGCGAGGGCCTGCAGCGGCAGGTTCTAGTGCCAGTTGCTATGGTGACCCCACTTGGGCCTAGTAAAGGTATTTCCTGGATCACATATGTCTGACAGGCCCTTAATCCCAGCAGGAAAAGGGGCCAGGGGGTAGGATCAACTTTCTCCTCAAAAACAAAACCAAAGGGGGGAAAGCAGAAGAGGCATTTAGTGACAGGCTGCAGCGATCCAACCTGGACACACAGCCTTTATCGCTGTGTGTGTGTGTGTGTGTGTGTGTGTGTGCGCGTGTGTGTGCGCGGAGGGGGTGGGGGGGGGCAGGCCTGTATGTTTCTGTCCCTGCCCTCTAAATGGAGATGCCACTGATAAGACTGTGTCAACATCCCAGCTGTTAATCCAGCTGCAGACATCATAAAACACCCATAAAAGCTGTAAAATGTGCTTGTTGCTTTATTGTAGGCCACAGTCAGGACCATTTGTGCTTCTGTGACAACCTACTTCAACCTACAACACAATGTAGTCAAATCAACCCAGCTGATGTCGAAAATGAAACAGACAGAGCTGCTGTTTTTCTCATTTTGTCATTTTTACATTTTTACATCTTCACCTGTACGAGAATATCACTGTTTATAACATGTCACTATTTAAATAATATAGCCTTGATTATGATGATAATGTTATGACTTTTTTTTTATTTAGAAAAGTCTAACCGAGGACAGAGGTCACAATAAATCTTGTACTATATCCAATGCATCTGTTTCATGCTGTTGTTTTTTTTTTTGCATTGACCCTGACAAATAAACAAAGCAATAAACGAAAATAAGTATTAAGCTAACAAATAGCAACAGTTATAAAAGAATATTAGGACCCGAGAATAAAGCATAAATAATACAATGAATAAAAGAATAAATGTTGAAAAAAAGGCTAAAATGTTGAAGATAAAGCTGAAATGTTGAAAAATAAATCCAATATGTCAAGAATAAATTCAAAATAACAAATAATAAAGTCAAACTTTTGATATTAGTTCCGGCCATTTAAAAAAGTAATCAGGAGGAAGAGTTTTTGAAATATTGAAAAATAAAGCTGAAATGTTGAGAATTAAGTTGAAAAAAATGAAGTTGATATGTTGAAAATAAAGGTGCAATGTCAGTTATAAGAGTCAGTTATAAAGCCAAAATGTCAAGAATGAAGAGAAATCTTGAAAAATAAAGATGAAATACAGCAAATAAAGGAAAATAAAGCCAAACAGTTGAGAACAAAGCTGAAATGTCAAGAACTGCATCAAAATGTCAAGAGTAAAGTTGGCAGGCAGAAAAAAAAATAGAGGAAAAAGATTTTTTGGTGCATTTTGATGATAAAGTTTCTCCTCTGATTTATTTTTATTTTTTTTAATGCAGCCTGGCCCCGACACTCTTCAGTAAACAGTAGTATCACTCACAGTAAACTTATTTTCAACTCTTCGCACCAAGTTAGGTGCCAAGTTTCCAGCATTTCCTTTGAATCTGAGGATGTTTCATCTCAATTAATCCTCCTGCTGCTCTGATTGGATTAACGTGGATTAAGGGCCATATTTTCAGAAAGCAGCCCATCTGGAATGGCCTCTCATGTGTTCTTCCACCCATTTGGAAAAATTGATTGACGTAGTTTAAAATCAGCCTAATAACATAAGTCATGAAAGGAATTTTGTGGAGAAGAAGAAAGCATGAGAGGTTTTTTTTAACTAGGAGGGGGAAAAGCTCACTAGTCTGTAAATTCAAGACCAACTAAAAGGAAGAGTTGGCGCCAGTCTGTGGAACCTTCTCTGGCTACGAGATAGGAAGCAATATGCCGCGTGAATGACTTCTGGGATTTCCTGCTCTCACTGGAGTGATGGTTGAATGCAGGAAAAAGTCAGGCTGGTTGAGGCTCTGTGGTGGCACACAGAGAAAAAAACTGGCCATGGCGAGTTTCCACTGCTGATTTGACCACGGCGGAGTGGAGGGGTGGCTGACGTGTAGAGGGGATTGATAAGAGACAAAAGGCAGGACTGGCAGGAAGCAGAAGAATGGGACAATGTCTGTTAGCAAGCCCCCAAAAAACTCACCAAGCGAGTGTCCCTCCTGAAAGCCCTCCAGTGGAGGACCTTTTCATTCCTAAATGAGCCGCTGACAATCAGCATGGATTAACACTTGGGAGCTACAAGGATTACTGTGCAGTGGAAAGTTGTTCCAGTGTCATTCAAATAAGTCCAGCTGCATTTAGCCTTACATTAAGGCTTTAATGGACAAACAGGACAACCGGGAGCTCTGACAGGAATCACACATTATATGTTAATTGAGTTCTGTTTCTAGTTTTGTTAATTTACTAGCGTCTGTGTGACTGCTTCCTGAAACAAACCTGCAGCAGTGCAGTTTGAAAAACATCATTAAAATGGTTAGCAGAGACATGTTGCTGCACAGACTTAAGCCGGGGCTTTCAAAGTCTGAGACTGTGGGCCTCCTCTCAAA
Source organism: Lutjanus erythropterus (assembly GCF_056507025.1). Classification (NCBI taxonomy): domain Eukaryota; kingdom Metazoa; phylum Chordata; class Actinopteri; order Lutjaniformes; family Lutjanidae; genus Lutjanus; species Lutjanus erythropterus. The sequence continues at coordinate 1,675,730 of NC_139326.1, forward strand.
CAAAGCTTAGAAAAAAGGAGGCCTCCCTCTTGTTTACTTGCTTGGTTTTACTCAGTTCCTGGATGTCTATGGGATCAGAATTATGTTATTTGAGCCCAGAGATACTGACCTGTTGAGCAAAGATAACCTGACATCCCACCTCTTCAACCATATCACATAAATTTAGGCTCTTCTGTGTGATCTCCTTTTGATTACTAATGTTTGATGACCTCTGTTCTCTGAGTCTGCCCTGAAACAGTCTGGAGGCCCACCTACCAATCTGAAAACCTCTGGACTCAAACAACCCACGCTCTGCCATCCTTTCTCCTGCAGGTCATCAGAATAACTGACAACATTTCATTGACTGTAATCTATAATTGCTGCTGAATAAACAAACTTTCTGAATCTTTATAAGGATGGTACAAACTATAAATTCCATACTATGTAAAGCATCAAACTGCACCAGAAAACTTCCTTCCAAGATTAAGACGGGAGGGAAGTTCTTTTCTCGACAGCAATGGCTGCCAGGTTGCCACTGGCAACTACTTTCAGAAACTGACAACCAATTCCTGGCCTCTGGTTGCTCACTTCTTAATAAAAAACAGCGACAGGAAATGTTCATCCCAAATTAAATTCATTTTTAATATAAGTTGCATTAGAGCAACAGAAGCATTTAATGAAGAGGAATAATGAATGACTTATTTTTGAGTGATGTGTGAAGAACAGAACAGCTGCATTCTTGGTATTTTGTATATCAGGTACTGAGGGTGGAAAAGTTGGCGTGCAGCGCTCTTTCTTTACTAATTTAGTTTTGGCAACTTTTTCATGGCTAAACCTCCATCCATTAACAGCCTTTACATCCTTCAAACTCACACAGTGCCAGCACACACACACATCATAATCATTAATATCCATCATGAAAAAAGCTGATCAACAAAATTCTTCCATGACAAATCTCTCAGCATCCCTGGTGAATTGTTTGCTTTATCCGAAGTATGTTGAAACTCTGACACTTGACTGGGGTTTTGTTATTTCACAACAACTTTTCATCCCTCTAACTTCAGCAGGATATGTGTCATGTGATAATCTAATAGTTTTATTGTCATATAAAACTTGTATTCATGAAACACCAATTTAAATTCTACTTTGTGCAGTGATGTTGAACCCCCTGAGAATTTAAATGTATTTGTTCCACCCTTTTATTCTCATGTTTCCCACTAAGTTTAAACTAAATAAAGCACAGAAGTTGATCTGCTGCTGAATACTTTGCACATGCATGCAGATAACACAACAACTTATTGTCAATTTTGTATTTATGCTTTTTGACTCACAGTACTTCCTTTATACCCTTTTCCTTTATACCCTTTTTCAAAAATGTTTTCTCCTTAGTTTATTTATTTTATTTAAATAAGGTTTATTTGGAGGTACTAGAAAAGAAATAATTGGATTGTCATTTCTGCTCTATAGCCTTGATCATGTTACTAATTAATTAAATATAACTAGATATGGAATCATGAAAATATTGCTGCATATAACTTTGATGATTTCTCCCAACTATAAAAGCTGTCTATTAGCCACACAATATATCTATAAATCATCTCCGTTCAGCCAATCGATGTGCTGGTATCTGCAGCAACAAGTGTCATTGAATCTATGGAGTAAGATGCTTATTTTCTATGTACTCATTATTTTACGGGCCATAAGTATTTAAACACAGTAAGAGATATCTAGGAAGAATAATTGTATATAAGACACAAAACACTGTAATGTAGACAATATCATATATTCTACAATGACTTCTATCATCAGCTTTTAATCAACTGTTTTTCCACACAAACCTCATCGTATACCCTGGTGAAATGAAGAAGATATGAAGAATAAATACCACCTGAGCCTAATCACAGTGTCACACCACACACAGATCCTGAACAAACCCAGCAGAATATCCTTGAATGAAAACAGGGAAAAATTTAAATGAATGTGGTGTTCTCCTTGTTGTCAGTTCAGTTGTTTTTTCCGCTCTCAGGGCTCCTCCGGGCCCCCATCACTGTCTGAGGAGTCTTTCTCAGGACTGTGGCAGCTCCAGATTTTATGAGCCCTCCACTGAAGGGTCAGTGGCTCGTCTACTGTGACTGACAGCAGAGCATCGAGTCAAACACATCCTCTGGGAACAACATATAAAAATAACTTTACTGACATTTCACTGTCACAACCCAAAAAAAATATACACACACTGAAACGATTAAGACAAAAACACAGTCAGGTAACTGTGAAAGGAAAAAAAAAAAAACACTTTAGGGGTCAGTAATCATTTGAATGTGGCCCCTGAAGAAATTCGATTAAATGAATTTGTTAAGTGAATATTCTTTTCTTATGTGAACAACCAGCCACAAGACAAACACAGAAGCATGCATAAAACATGACCATTTCCATATAAAACATTTTGTTTCCCAACCAAGACAAAAGGAATGCAACCAAATGCTTCTGCTGTGATTGTTTGTCGACAGCTGAAGCCATCCGTCACCCAGCGGGAGAGCGGCGGGGGGGGAAAGTGAAGCATTCCCAAGCAAAAAGTCAGCAGGGGAGCAGGAGGAGAAGCACACAGGCGCATAGATAGTACCTGGCCATTTGGTGATTAAGAACTGGGTGGAGTGTAAATGCATCAGACTTCACCCCCCCTCCCCATCCCCCACTCCCCCCGACCCCGGTGGAAATTTATGGCTCACCTTAGAAGACAAACATTCTCCTGAGAAACCCTATCCTTGAGGATAAAGGAGGGCTCAGAGTAGCATCTTCTCTCCTCTTTTCAAAAACCCAGGCTAATTTATAGTTTCCCTGGCAGTTAACTCCTCTCTCAGTGACAACAAATACCTTTTCATTACAAAGGAGGAGAGGAGCAGGGACTGCGAGGTAGCAGGGCTGCCCTTGGGCTACAGATGGGAGTCATTTACTCCTCCCTGTCCCACCGCTGGCTCAAACACAGCCGCACAGAGTTTATTTTAGGGCTTACAGCCCAAGAGAGACCCTCTTGCTTAATTACTCTAATTATAATGCCGAGCTTTATCATATTCTTTTGCTGCTCTCCACTTCCGACTGCAGAGTGTAAACATCCAGACCCATCTACCCACAAGTCCAGGCAGCTATTACACCGCTGGACTGCATCCAAGAGACACATTTTTAAGGATTCGATTTCAGTGCCTCTTTCCCCCTTTCAGAACTTAACTTGTGTAACAGCCAGACCGGGATACATTCTTTATAGAAAGCCTTAAAGTTGTACCGTCCAGTTTAAGAACTAAATAAAATCATTAGACCAAGAGTTCAGTCAGTGTTTAAATATTTGGTTTAGTGAGTCAGGAAAAAGTTTTTCCCGATCGTCAGAAACACAGTAGAGCTACAGTGTGTGAGGACACTGGGTGGAAAAGTTATGTGTCTGTTAGTTTGGATGTTTGAACTGTTTCAAGAGTAAAAATGGAAGTGAGGTTCTGCTGAACACTTCAAGTGCAAATTCTGCTCATTCTTTGCAGCAATTGAGTTTTACTGTCCAGTCTGAGAGGAAAATACAATCATAAGACCAGAAGTTCAGCCATTATTAAAGTATTCAGAGTATGAATTTGTTCAGTGAGTCAGGAAAAAGGTTTTTCTGAAACACAGTTGAATTACATCCAGGGCTCCTCCACGTTTCCAAAGTCAAGCACTTTTCAAGCATTTTTAAGGTGCCTTTTCAAACTTTTCTAGCACCTTACAGCTGTAAGAAAACATGTTCGTATACAAAATGAGGTTTCACTCGTTCATCAGGAACTTTGTGTCTAATGATTATTTTCTCGATTATAGATTAGTTGTTTGGTCCATAAAATGTCAGAAAACAGTGAAAAGAGTCAATCAGCCCAAAGTGGCGTCCTCAAATGTCCTGCTTTGTCCACAACCCAAAGATGTTCAGTTTACTGTCATAGAGGACCAAAGAAACCAGAAAACCAGATCGTTTGGGCACTTTTTCTTAAAAAATGACTATAAATGATCAAATTAGTTGGAACTTAATTTAATAACTGATTAATTATTGAAGCTCTAGAACTTTCATACTGTGAAAATATAATGTCAAAAATAATATTTTCTAAATGAAAAAGTCATCATGCTCCTTCATAACTGGCTGATGTACTACTCACTGTAACTTTTGTCTGTGAAAATGCAAACACAGGATGTTTCATCTGATCCTGAGGAGAATCTGAGCCAGTGGCAGCCATTCAGAGTAACAAAAAACAAGCCAGAATCTGCCAAATGGTCTAATTAACTTAAGTAAATCATACAGAGGCATCAGTAATACCAGTTAAAAACTCCTTATCAGATGTTATTGTGCTATAAACAACCAAAATTAGTGTGAAAGGCAAAAGCAGTTATGCTCTCTTCAACTTATTTTGGTTCTTTATCAAAAAAGAGCCATGAAAACTCGACCTTTAAGGACCCTGTACATCTGATGCCCTCAAACAACATCAGACTGAGGCAAATGGGGGTGGTGGAGGAAACACTGACGCTACAAAGGACAGACTCCACCAGAGCCTGGAGTGTGTTAGTGTTACATTCCTATACCAAGAACAAAGCTTTGATTATCAAGACAGGAGTCAAGATAAGACAGACGTACTGAGTTCAAACAGTTACATGATATTTAATAATACTGAACACAGAGCGACGGGGAAAAAAAGCTAATAAAGTGCACACAGCTTTAAGTTATCAAGCCGTCTTACCTTCATCTGTGCTGGCAAGCCGGCACTGCGTCCTTAAGACTTGGGCGAACAGAGCCAGAAACAGAAGTATACTTGGCCTCATCAGCATCCTGCTGAGGGAGCTACAACTGTTGGCTTTTCTGCGACTGGAACTCCATTCAGACCTTTGGGGCATCAGCAGCAGGTCATTCACAGTGCTGCGCTAAAGACACACAAACAAAATAAAATATTAATATTAAAAGAACAAATGGATGCAGGACCACGTGAGTTAAGTCAAGAAAGTTTGTAACAAAGACAGAAACTGAAGTGCTGGTGGAAAATAAAATATGAAAATGAAGCCAGGCCAAATAAAATCTTCTGTAGCTCTTCAAGACTGAGACAGACCATTAGGGTTGTAACTAGGGCTGCAAAATTAATCTGAATGTTATTAAAATCGCAACATGGCCAAGTGCAATATCTAACTTGCAGATTGCAATGTTTTGATAAAGGAAAAATGTAGTGCTGCAGGATGACCTGGCCTACAAGTCCTGTTCTCCAGATGTAAGAAAACATGTCTGTTAGGTACGGATCTCAACACATCTTCATGATTTTAATATGTTTTTTCAGTGAAAGAGAAAATTGTGATGCAAAAATAATCATTCTCACTAATTGTGAATCATATCAGAATCACAATATCTGTTGAAATAATGGCAATCTGATTTTTATACTGTGCAGTCAAAGCAAAGCAAAGCAAAAACTGTCAAAGCAAAGTGAAAACATTGATCCATACCAACATTCAAACAGAGCTACTGCCAGACAGATAAGAGGAAACAACTAAAAAAATAACAATTACGAGATATGAGTATTTTACGATCAAACACTCAGGAAACACGACAAACCTCACCTGGCAGTCTGTTCACTTGTTTCTCTCACTACGGCAGTATTAGCCGCTTTGTTTCCTTAATGTTTGAATAAAAAACACTGCATTCCATATCAGGAGATACAATGACTTAAACTGTATAATTTATACGAGTAAAACTGTTAAGAGTTGAGGAAAAGTCCACCAGCTGCTGGGTTCATTCATGCAACGTAAGGCCAGAGATATACTTGCTATTAACCACACGTTTGCACATGGATCATGGCCGCCTCGTGTATCCTGCATCGGTTTGGAGCTGAAGTTGTGCACATCCTCAGAAATTAACATTATGCACATGCGATGCAAACACACGGTAAAACAGCAAGTAGATCTCCAGCCTAAAACACCGTAGGATTAAGCTACTAATGATGATGACCAGCAAAACAACAAATATTTTGTCTCTGAAGCTTGTCAGTTATCATTGAGCTGAATTTTCTACTTTAGTTAAATGTTCTTGTTAAGCCATGTTTTATGTGCGTCAGTGGAGCCACAGGGGCAGCAGCTTCTTTTGTAACTGACTTATACTGAATCAAAATCATATGAAAATTTGTGCTGAGACTTCTGATTTACTCCCATACAAACCAGAAGAATAAACATTTTTACACATGATGGTCTATACTTTTGTTGACAGGGAAATTCCTCTCTGGTCAAAGAAGAAGAGAATATTCTGTTTACAAGGCTGAAGGTAGAAACTTCAGCATTTAGTCCGGCTTGTACAAAAACACAGATAAGAAAGTGCAGAGCACCAGGCACGCTCTGATAACTCCAACAAACAAACAGCTCCGCTCACTTCTCAGGAATTAAATGTTTTGTTTTCCAAACTTCAAAGTAACTATTGAAGTCTGAACTCGAACCGCTCACAAGACGAAGCATCAACTTTTTGTTTTTTTTTACTGTTAAACCGCCGTGGAGGTTGAAGGATGTGCAGTTAGTAGCCTCCAAAACCAGCCAGTGTGCAGTGGGTGACCCTCACATGAACATCTGCTCGCATCATCACCTCTGCAGCATCTGGCCACAGAGATTAACGCTCGCCTCAAACCCCGATAGCCCCCCTCTAGGAATTTGTTTAAACACCAGAAAAACTACAGCCTGTTACGTGACACCCCTGTAGAGCAAGAGACCGCCAGGCCATCATGTCCACGCTGAGAGATCTATCACCTAGCAGTTGGTTTAGGTCCCGCAGACCAAAATGACGCCCCGGCAACCATTTGTTCCCATGAGCTGTCAAGAAGCTAAGGCTAAGTGTCAAAATGTAAGAAAACAGTGAAGTCCAATGCGATGTCTCATTTAAAACCCAAAGATATTCAGTTTAATATGATAGTAAACTAAGAAAAGAGGGACATGTCCATATTTTAGTGGCTCAAAAGAGCATTTTCTGCCATTCTGCATGAAAAATTAAACTTGATTAACCGATCAACTATTAAATTAAATGCCATCTTTTGATAATTGAGTTGAGTTGGTTTGAGTAATTTTTAAAGAAAATTCTCTGACTTCAGCTTCTTAAAAGTGGAAATGTTCTGGTTTCTTTACTCTGACAGTAAACTGAATATCTTTGAGTTGTGGACAAAATAAGACATTTGGGGACATCATCTTGAGCTTAAATCGACATTTTGCACTATTTCCTGACATTTCATGAACCAAATAACTTACTGGGTAATCGAGAAAACAACTGACAGATTAATTGTCCAGTTGGACGAGTGAGTAGCCACATTTAGTTGCCCGTCATGACATTTTACCTGCCCTGGACAGACGGGCTGTTGAGCACTGGAAAAAGCAGACATCTCTGTGGCTCAAATCTCCAAAACTCTGCAATTTATAATGTAATCTAAATGGATTAATAGAACTGCAGGTAAGAGGAAAAATATGTATTTTGAACTTCAGGGTGAACTATCCCTTTAAGCCCAAGAACACAGTCCTCATCAATGACGACTTAAAAAACTCAAGAGTCATAAAATCCTCCAAATTCTTCTAAAACAACAACACAACAGCAGCAGTGTCACATCTGGGTCAAAGAAACCCAACTCGGTTAAGTTTTCACACACAGTCATGTTCAGATGCAGCTGTGGTTTCCTTTAAGAGGTAATCACTGTGTGTGTGTGTGTGTGTGTGTGTGTGTGTGTGTGTGTGTGTGTGTGTGTTCATAGCTGAAACAGTCATTGTGTTCTCCTCAAAACCAATTCAATTTCACTTTCCAAGAATGGTCTAGTGTTCCAGCAGCTGAGCCGGGTCAGGGGGGTCCGGGGGGGATAAAGAAGCTTGGTCATCGCGGCTCTGTAAGCAGTGAGTCAGAGTTTGGGAAGCCTCCAACAAAAGTGCTTCTGCTGCCAGACAGAAGGAACCGCCGCAGAGCGCGGCCGACCACGTTCCCCTGGCCCTCGTCACCACGACAACCGTCCGTAATTGAAAGAGGAGGAAGTAGCTTCTTCAAAGAATGACACAACACTTTGTCATCTTTCGCTCTCATGGGAGCGGGAGTTAAACACACAGTGTGTCTTACTATCCACACACACAGGACACACTCATCCTGAACTCCTGAACTGAGACCGACTGAATCACCAGCAGGATGATATTATCAGACAACACTGCCTCATCATAGATATTAACATCTGCAGAAGAAATAGCTGGACATAAGCACAGGCTTAATTTGACCCTTTTTATGATTTCTCTGGGCGTCACGATTCTCCAAATTCAGTATTTGACTTTCAGTTATAAAGGTCATAATTCAACTTTCTCAGTTTAAGCTTTTTTTTTTTTTTTACATAGTGTTGATTTGTTAATGATTAACAGATCATTGGTTTTACGTCCTGATGACTGTCATTTACATTTTTTAAATTCTTCTTTACTGTGACAGTCTGTACAGTATGAAGTGGGATTTAACAGCTGCTAAGTTATTTAAGTCTTTGGTTTTTTTTTTCTCTTGCACAGGGTGTCGTAAGTACAGAAAATAAAATACTGAGAGAATCATCTGTTCTTCTTTTGATTTGGTTTTTAAAACTGAAAGCTCATTTCAATCAATTTTTGATTAAATATTGAAATTGACACCCCTGATAGTTATTATTGGAGCAAGAGATAAATCAGGCAGGCCAATATTAGCTTATTGTACACATATTGTCAATAACTGTGTTTCTATCAGTATATTTTATGTGTATTTTGAAGTATCAAATTAGAAAAGGCTAAATTTGAAGCAAAAAGTTTTTATGGTTTTTACACATTTGATTTATTACAAACAAATCACATGACCGATCAGCTGTTTCCTCATGGCTCCATAAAACATCAACAATGGCGCCACACAGATCAGATGAAACCCTCTGCACATTAACACATGAAACTAACAGAAATTTCTGATTCCATCCTGTTTTCTACAGTGTTCTTCACTGCAGCTGGTGCCACTGGAAACATCTGAGTGGACAGAAAGAAGAATTTATCTGGATTTTCTTTTGCTGATCCTCTGGAAAAATCGGTGATACATTTGGATTGACACGTGGCTAATAATTATTAAGAAAATGCCAGCCTACATTAGACATAGTTTGTTTTTATTAGCTGTAAAAATGTCCTGTTTAGCATGTATCCTGGTCAAAAATCTGTCAGAATCGTTGCTTATATAATGCCATGTGTCGGACCGGCTACATTTTTCTAGTGCAAACAGCTGAAGAGAAATTAGAACATAAATTGCTGTGCATGCAGTTTTACTTTTGGTGAGGTAAAAATGCTCTCACTGCTCTGATTACAGTATTAATTATTTTTCACAATCTGTGCATGACAGGCAAAGTGCCACTTTGTGCAGGAAGTCTGGGATCCCTGTACTATTTGCATATTAATACCACAGTTTTGGCCTCCCGATGATCCAATGGAAAAAGTTCAGGCATCCCTCATATCTAATGTCATGTAACTAAATATGACTATCAGCATGACTATATATCAGATCTGATCAGGCTGTTGCTAACAAGCATAATCATTTTATTTCCAGGGACTATTTTCTGTACTAACTGTCATTTTTACACTTCATTGTTTCATAGTAAAACACACTGCCTCAGGACACACATTTTGCAGGACTCAACAAGCAAATTCCAACACAGCACACCTGACACCTGTGAGCTCAGAGCTACAGTCCTCCACTGTGGCCACTGAGAGACTCACGCTTGTCTACTGGTTCTGGAGGATAAAATGGTTTATGTTCACTTCAAACTGGACCAGACCTTAACCTGGTGTCGAGACAAACCAGCTGACAGGGAACAACGATACACTCAAACTGAAATACCAGGACTCATCTCCAGAGAGTCGGTGCTTCAGTGCATAACCCTTTTCATTTTGAGATCCTTCGTCATTACTAAACACTTGCTGTTAAAATTAGTCGGTGAGGCATAGATATAAAATACATTCTGAGTCACATTTTTCCAGGAAGCAATTTTACTTATAAAAGTATGAAGCTGGAAAGATTAAATCCAGACATATCCTCAGCTCATAAACCATGACTGCTCAGAAAAGAAAAGAAAACTTGCATTTGAGAGGATTTAGACATTTTGCTTCATTACTAAATCACATGTTTGGTAAAGTCCCAGTCGTCTTTGTGAAAGCTCTTAAGAGACGGTAACACTTGACTGAAAATCTGGCAAATAAAAGGGGTTAAACTAAACAGATTAGAACACGCAAGACACATTTAGCTTCTCTCATTATACAAAGACAAAGGTTACAGGCCTAACCCATAACATGGCCTGCACCATAATTACTGTTCGCTACCATCCATGCATAAAATTCCTCAGCTCGGCTCCCAAATTCTGGAGCCCCCTCTCCCCAGCTCAACAGGCCGGTCGGTGTGCACACGGCTGCTGCAGTTCAGCGGACACAAGAGCATCAGACCATTATTTCCCCGAGGCTACTGTTTGCACAAAAACAGACACTTCTGCTTTTTTTTCTTTGCAGCCTCACAGTCTGAACCAGTCAGTGGTTTGCCACCAGCCGACATGGAGGGAAATCAGGTGTCAAAGTAAAGACAATTAATGTAAAGCCATCTGACACTCGACCATTTGGTTCACACACTGATTCAAAGTGCTTTTCAGCAGCTTCAGTCGTTTTCACTGAGCATGAATGAAGAGCTGCAACAACACAGTTAATCTGTCGACTATTTTCTCTATTAAAACGTCAGAAAACAGTGAAAATATTGATCACTGTTTTCCAAAGTCCAAGATGACGTCCTCAAACGTCTTGTTTTGTCCACAACCCAAAGATATTCAGTTTACTGTCAGAGAGGAGGAAATAAAACCAGAAAATATTCACATTTAAGAAGCTGAAATCAGAGACTTTTGACTTAAAAACTCAGTCAAAACAATCAGTTGATTATCAGAATAGTTGGTGATTAATTTAATAATCAGTTCATAATCTATTAGTCATTGCAGCCCTACATGTTTTCCCAAGAGAGGTTAAATCCAGAAACAAGACTCTGATCCTTGACATATTACTATTATATGCACAGAATATGTTGTATTTGAATTAAATCAATCTAGAACTACAATTATCAGTCAATTAACTGATTAGTAGATCAAAAGATCAAAAATTAGCTGCAAACAAACAAATTCTTGCTTAATTTTTCAAGCATAAATGTTTTGCTGCTTCACATTTCGTAAATGTGAGTGTTCGCTGCCTGTATTTGTCATTTATGCTTAGAGCTGCAACAATACAACAATTAATCACCAAGTATTAAAATAACTGCGCCATTTTTTAAAGAAATCAAAGTCAAAACTATCTGATTTTAGCCTCTCATGTGAATATTTAACAGTTTCTTTAGTATTTTAACTGAATATCTTTCAGGTGTGGACAAAGCAAGTCATCTTGGGCTTTGGGAACCATTTTCTGATTTTATATGGACTAAAAAACTAACCGATTAATTGAGAAAATGATAGACAATGAAACTAATCAGCCCTATTTATGATTGTAAATGAAGTGTCTGTGAATTTTGGACTGTTGGTTGGACAGAAGAAGCAATCTGAAGATGTCACTTTGGGCTCTGAGAAAGTCTGATGAGCATTTTTTCACATTTTATAGACTAAATTCATTGCTGATGAAAATCTTCATTGGTTGCAGCCCACACACACACACACACACACACACACACACGCACACACACACAAAATCAAATGAATCTGAAGGATGAGTGTGCACACTTTATTTTCCAGTAAAACTGAAGCTCCACCCACATTTCTTGACGGATCGAGTTATAATCATTCAGCTCCACAAGTGACAATAATTCTGTGCCAGGGGAAGCAGCCCAGTAAATTAAAGGGCAGGACTGTTCCTCACTTCCCATTATATGTTGAAGGAGAAACTTTTTTTTTCCTGCTGGTGAACTCCCAGTGGACACGCCGCTTTCCTAAACCATCCATCTTCTCCTTCTTCCTTCATATCATAACATTTAGAGCTTTACATAACAGCAGACCGGCCCCTGCAGAGTTACACTTCATGACAGCAGTAGTAATGATGATGTTCGTCCTCTGAGATTTTCTGAAAATGTCATTTGTGCCTTGATTTGAAAGAAAGAAATACCAGCTATGTTCAAAAGTTTCATGTAGGTCTACGACACAAACTCTGACAGGCTACAGACAGAACGAGGGATGGATAAGGACTATTTTAACCTTTGATTAAACATTTTCTTCATTATTCTTTTAGTTGTTTGGTCCATAAAATGTCAGAAAACAGTGAAAAGGCCAAAGCTTACATCCTCAAACATCTCCACACCCTAACAATATTCAGATTACTGCCAGAAAAGACTCAAGAAACCAGGAAACATTTGTGAAGCTGAAATCAGACAATTTGGACATTTTTCCTTAATAATAATAAAAAAAAAGGTCCAGAACAACTTATCATTGCAGCTCTAGTGACAAGGAACGTTTTTGCAGAGGTAACACTGCTGCACACATTTATCACAGGACAATAAATGAGATCAAAAAGGTGCTATGAATCCATGAGGCCATTATTTAAAAGGGACAGTTCACCTCAAAATCAAAAATACATATTTTCCTCCTCAACATAATCCACAGACTTTGTCATGAGCAGTTTCATGAAAAACTTCTTACATAATCTATATATAAAACTGCTCGTAGGAAGGTCCGTGGATTATCTTGAGTAACCTGGCTGTGATTTCTGAAAAGAGAAATTGCTGTTGAGTTTTTCCAAATGTTCTTTTTCCAGTGTGTGAGTGCCATTAAGTTCCACTGTGTTGGAGAGAAGGCAGACATCTCTGCTGCCGATATCTCCAAAAAAAAAAAAAAAAAAAAAAAAAAAAGCAGTCTAGATGGACAAATATGACTACAGGTAAGAGGACAAATATGCATTTTTGATTTTGGGGTGAACTGTCCCTTTAAAAGGAGTAATCACATGCAGTCTGAAGCTTCACTCCTGATGTGTGCAGCATTTATTAATGTAAATCTGATTGATTCTGTATGTTTTATATTTGTGTAGGAGCACATGAGTGTCTGTTTATTTTGTTTTCAGACTGAGGTCCGGGGACCAATGGGGGTCACCGAGTGGGTTGTATGAGGTCCCCAGCAAAAAGGGGGAACAGAATGTCTGAACTTTTTCACATTTTCTTTTTAAATTTGGAACAACAAGGAAAAATCAGGATTTGTTCTGTTTTGACTGACTGCAATTTAAAGTGATCCCAGTTTGATTATTGATTGACTATGCAGACTCAGTGTGCAATAATCAATATTTCAATCAGGTGTTTTATCATTAAGTGTGCAATATGAATATTCCCTCAGTATAATGGTGTAAATTCAACTGCTGAGTCTCCTTAAACCGTTTATTCTGTTCCTATCTTTATATTTCCCCTGTTTAAAGTAATCCTATTTTTATTTTTTATATTTCCTCAGTTCAAATTGTTCATATTTTTATATTTCCTCCTTGCTCATATTTTAAATTTTTTATTGCTGCTTCTTTACAGTTTTACGATCCACTTTGCTGCTGTAACACTGTAAATTTCCCCACTGTGGGACTAATAAAGGAAACTTATTATCTTCAAACATAAAAATTAAAAACGTATTACTCAGAGGGAATTCCTTAAGACAAAATCATCCTGAACTGGGGGCCTGCAGTCAAATGTGCATCTAATCTGAGGGTTCTTGACATGAAAAAGTTTGGAAATCCCTGATCTAAAGCATTTTTTTAATCAACACTTCATTTAAACAGTTTGCTCGCTTGTATGTGTATTTTTCCATTCATGTATGTGTTCATTTTGCTGCTTTATGTTACCTGACGTGAAGCATTTTAAACTGGTTTTGTATGATATGGAGTTGTACAAATGTATGTTGAGTTTAAAGACACGTTAAACACACAGTGAAGTGGAGGGACAGTGAACTCACCTTGGTGGCGGGGGGCTGTGCTCGAACAGCCAGTGTTCGTCAGATAAGGAGACTCCTGAGCTCAGATTGGAGGCAGAAAAACTTCCAGGAAAAAAAAATAAAAACAGTTTAATCCAGATCTAACCGCGTGTCCCGGTCACGAAGCTCACTCGCTCCAAACTATCAACGTTTGGACACAAAGTTTGCGCATATTTCAGCCAAACTTGTGCGACAGAAGAAAAGAATGTGCGTCCCCCGCTCCGAAAAACCCAAATACTCAACGGAGCGGAAAGAAAAAAACTTCCTATGTGCTGTTAAAGTAGATTTTTTTTTTTTAAATTAAACTGTAAGGTTGTGTCCGTCTTTCCTTCCTTTTATCCTCCCTCGTTAACCCGAACAGACCGACTGCAGCAGGCTGTGCGGGACTTTTTCGTCGGTTCGTCTCTTTATCCCAAAACGATCCGCTCACGATGAAACGAAGTCCGCTCACCTCCGAAAACTGACTCCCGAAGTTCTTCAACTCACTACAACGAAACAAAATGTCGTTCGCTGTTTATATTCTTACACATCAGCGGTGTTTGAGTTAATCCTAGAAAGTATTCGAACCGTCCCTGGCGGAGAAATGGTGTTAAACAACGAGAGTCCGACCGGGCTGCTCCAAACCAAACCTCCCCCCCTAAATCTGAGAATATGCGCATCCTCCGGACCGCAGTCAAGACGGCGGCAGTAACACACACGACTTCCGCTCTCTCGTTACAAAATAAAAGCATTACAAAACAAAAGCCAACAGAAAAAAACTGCACTCGACTGGACTTCAGTAAACAGTTCGTTGACTAATTAGATGAGTCAGGTCCTCGGTCATTATTTAACCCCCATCCTATAATACTCAACCGTGTTACCTCTAAAAAAAAAAAAAAAAAAAAAAACAGAATCCGAAAAAATAGAATAAAAGAAAGAAGAAACAGAAGTAGAAATAATAAAATATGTGCATTATACCATAAAATGTTTATAGAAAAATAGAAAACAAGAAATGTGTCAATATATATATCTATTCTAAAATATATAACAGCAGTGAACATAAGCAATACAAATGGGGTCTACATATAAGTGTGTTAAAATGCAAGAATATTCTGAATAAAAGTATCAGGAGAAATGTACATTATACATGTAATATTGATGCCAGTGTATGCACCATTGAATCATTATTACACATTTAAAACATTGCACAAATTACTGTAATGTTAAGTCAGTTCACAGTTGAAAACATAAATTATAAACAGGGTAAATAAAAGTAAAATCTTGTTAGATATGAGACATTTTTTTTTCAGGATGAAAATGTAAATCGGTGGGTAAAGTTAATGTGGGGAGGATGTGAGGGTGATGAGTTAAAACTGAAAATCACCATTCATTCATTTCCTCTATTTTGTCACTTGTTCATACAAACTTTTGTCACATAAAAAATATTTTGAATATGTTTTACTTTCTCAGTTTAAACAGTTTTCATCGGAATTCATCTGTTGCTTTCCTCACCCCTCATATAAAAGGCAATTTTGACTCCCACAGATGCTTTTTTTTTTTTTTTTTTTTTTTACCGTGTGACGAAAGTGGGGCTTTTATTTTGAATGTCACAGAGACGGAAGTCCAACATTATTCAGAGGCTGTTATTTTCTGGCTTGACGCAGGTTTCCTCGGGCTGGTAGAGACCTGGCTCCCCCTGCCATCCACAGCACCTCTCCCTACACACCACCGCGCTCTGTGCATTGTGGGATTGGAGACGAACACAACACACCAACAGGCTAATACTGTGCTTATAAATAATTATAGTTCTTCTATGTTTCATGGCAATTTTCACAGAGGGTATAATTTACATAAACTCAATGCAAACTGAGTCCTGATCACAAAAAACATTAAAAATATGTACAATAATAGTGTAGATATTATATTATATATTAAATCAATGTAAAATTACTGAGTTAAACAAGATTGCCATAAGATCTTTGAATTTGACAGACACACGACAAGTCTGAGGTGAGACAGAGTCATTGTTTTGCGAGTCACAAGTAAGTCTCAAGTCTTTGCACTCAAGTCCCAAATCAAGACAGCCAAGTCCCAAGTCCTAAACTTTAAGCTCTGTGTCCTGAACAAGTCATAATATGACAGTGAGTTTCTGCTTCATTGATTTATAGTTACTTAGCTGTTAAACTAAGTACCCTGTTTATAACAAAGCATTAGCTACTGTGCTGCAGGGATGACATATTTTTGTAGTCCAACCCTGAAGTTAGCATCGCTCTGGTTCCCTCCACAGAAAAGTCAAAGGGATTCTTCCACTGGATTTTGGATTAATGCAGAAAATAAACTGTGTCAAACAAAAGTTTATCAAACTGACATGTTTTGTCCAGCAAGATAAACTTCACAAATGAACACCACTTTAATGATTTTTGCAGCTTAAATGCAATCATCAGAGGTAAAATGCTAACGTTAGACTATAAATCATAATGAACTAGATATTGTACACAAAGATGGCACCCATTCAATCCAAATTAGAGTTGCTTGCCTGATGCATAGGCCTAAAAAGTTTTCTAGCTTCCAGGTTTACTTCCTGATAATACCGCCCACTGAATATGCGTAGTATTGTTTAACCCCTTTCCTCCGCTCGAGAGTTCCTGCTCAACTTTATACTGTGGAGATGTCAAGGATTTTTAAAATTTCATAAAGTTTCATCAATTTTCTAAGATATGAAAAAGAATATGTCAAAGAACAAAACATGTTAACACGTGTTTTACTTTTATTTACCATATTTATAAATCTTATGTTTACCACAGACCTCCAGGTAAACGACCAACAACACATTTAAAAACCCAGTGACTTGCAGGCGATCCCAGCGGTGTTATGATAACTCAGTTCAGGGTTTTGGGACTCATTTCTACTTTACGTGTCTGTGAGTATGGAAGACTCGGCGAGGAAGCAGGGGGACGCATCAGCCGAGTGTGTGGACAGATTGAGTCCAACTCCAGCTGCAAGTTTTTTTGTTTTTTTGTTTTTTAAATTGTTTTCAAATCAGATTTCAGGTCATTGAATTTGTGACTCAAGCATGACTCGTGTCCAGGTCATGGCACTCAAGTCCACTCCTCTGCTATTTGACTGATTAAAATGCCTGTTATCAGGGACATAGCACCAAGTCATTGTTTAACAAGTCACAGTGAGCTTAAGTCCAAAGTCAAGACAAGTCCTGAGTCCTAAACTTTGATATAGAAATGGACAATATGGCAGCTCCCCAAAAGTGAAGGAAAAACAGCTCAATCACCCCCTGCTGGCTGGTTGCAGTAGGTAGGTCATAAACCCCGTCCCCTCCATGTTAGCAGATGGGAAATGAGCCAAACTAAAACACCAAAGTACACATCAAATAAACTTTTCTCAAAGATGGTTTCTGTCATTTTAGGTAGTTCTTATCACGCTGATGGTTTGTTCAAGTGTTTGTTTTGTCTCATCAGTTTGGGTTGAATTACTTATTTGAGGATATGAAAAGCAGGTTTCACAACATGACTGACAGCTGAGCTCTGCTTGTGATTGAGTCGGCCGGTGACATCATCAGTGCTCATATCCGGGCTTTTATTTTTGCACAGTGGGAGGAAGAGGAGACATGGCATCAAACTTTTTTTTTTACAGCTTATGGTAAGTCCAGTTGCAAGTTTTTTTTTACTGACGTCAAGTTGAATCATCAACCTTGGGCTTGACTCAAATCTAAGTCATTTGACTTGAGTCCGATCGAGTCAGAAGAGACAGGCGTCATTTTTATTAAACATCACTTTTATTTTGAAAGGGCACTTTAGGATCACTGAGAAAAAAATCCCACATAGGCATAAAATAGCAATAATATAAATGTTTTCTGCATTTTACAAAGTCATTGAGCCTTTATTGAAAAATTTAATGACTCTGTTTTCCAACTTAAAAGTCTCTTGTACTTTATACAAGGTTGTGTTAACACAAAGTAAGAAGACGAAGGTTTATCAGTGTGTGAAGAGACGTTCACTGACAGTATGTGTGGGCAATAATGTGATTGTGTCTCTGAGGAGAGAAATTTGTTTTCTTTACAGGATTCCACCCAACATGAATGCAAATTCCCTGACAGAAAGTGAGCACTTTCATCAACTTCCCGTTCAAGGCGACTATAAAAAAGCTTTATTGTGCTGGCGTAAGGATCATATGCTTTGGCAGCATTTCAAAGAGCATCAGAAATTCAAATGTATCTGCCAAGTCAGCACAAACACAAGTTTTGCTCTGCCTGATCAAACACATAGTTCATATGTGAAGAGGCTCATATGGTCTTTGATTTCACGACATGATTGACGAATGATTGACGACTGAAGCTGCAGAGACACATGAAGCCCAGCTTGATGCTTAGATTAAAGATCGGGGAGCAGCTTTGTGTTTCAACATGTGTCAGCCTTTCATCCTCCATGCAGGGTTAACCTTGTGTGACGCTGAGGACGTTCACAAAATGAGGTGACTTTAGTACAAGAGAGTCACATAAAAACACAGAAACTGAGCCTGAAACAAAGACTTTCTGCTCTGAACTCTTCTGATACCTGTCCTCTGTGAAGAAAGCAGACATCATCTTATTGCTGTTATGTTTCCTGTAACACCAAACTGATTAAACTACATGTATATATATAAATATATAAATACAACATAGTACATAGTAACTAATTAGAAATACTCAAATGACTGCAATCTTTTGGGTACTTGTACTTTTATGAGTAGATTTTCAAGTCTGTTACTCGTACGTAAGTATGCATTAGACTATGCAATCTACTTAGTTACTTTTAAAATCTTTGTTGAGCACTGAGTACAATTCTAGTAGCCAATCAGGTGATCTGATCACAAATCAGCCAATGAAAACAAGGACATACAAATGAAACAAACAAAACAAAATGCTGCAGAGGTTTGGAATTTGAATCATTAATTGATTAATTGCCGTTAAGAATTTAACAAATCAAAAATGTATTCATGGATATTTAATCACTAGTGGCAGGAACTGCACCTCGTCTGACTTTATTGCCTGGCAGTCATTGGTTGAATAAGGAAACTATATCTTAGACTTAAAATGAGAAAGAAATAACAAAAAAAAGTTTTATATCTCCAGAATGATTATTAATTAATCGATTTGTCTGTGAAGATTCGTTATCAGTGATTTGATTCTTGGCATTTTCAAATACTGGTTCAGGAAAATGCACAGTGAGCCTAGTTTGGAGAGGCGACTGTGACCACTGGGAAAATTGGGAAAAATTCAGAGTGAAGATTTGGAGAAACTCCGAGTTGTTTTTGAGACAAATACTTTGTACTTTTACTGAAGTATATTTCTAATATCAGCACTTTTACTTGCAACTGTGTAATGTTTTAGCAGTGTAACAGTACTTTAACTTGAGTACAGATTTTCAGTACTCTTTCCAGCACTGTTCCTCCTTGTCCTGATAACTTTCCTACTTGTGTCGTCATGAGTTTAAAGGGCCAGTGTGTTGGATTTAGTGGCAACCAGCAGTCAGCTTGCACACCAGGAAATGCATCGGGATGAAACTTTGCCTCTGAGGGTTTAGGGGAGAGAAAGGTGTAGATACTTGAAAAGTTAAATTCTGTAATATTGCCAATTTATTAAAAAATGCATCTTTTGTATCATTATCAAACTAAAGACAGTCTTTAAAGGGATAGTTCAGATTTTTTGAATTGTGGCTGTAAGTGGTACTTATCCATAGTCAGTGTATCAGTCCCTCCTTCACTTTTCTAAAAACCTGCAGTGCATGTTGTAATGTTTTAGAGATTTCTTGCAATGAAACTGTGGGAGCAAGAGAACCCCCCCCAAAATTCAGTGTCTGTATTCAGATATTTATTTATTTTTTTTGTGTAATTCATTCAAATCAAAGGCAACTTGTTCCAGGGAAAATAAAACCACACTTTAATCTATGTGTTCCAAGTAAATTTACCAGAAAGCCTCAGGATTACAGAAACCCTAACAAAATATGCTTTAGTTTTAGATGAAGAAGAGCAGCTGGGGGGTATTTCACAAAGAAACGAGCTCAAAACAGCACAACATTATTAAATAAAAAGTGCGCACAGCATCGATAAATGTGTTCTTTTCAGTACCTGTGACAAAATAAAATAATATAAATGCAAAAAGAACAACAAAAACATGTGAATAATAAAAGAAAAGATTGAGTTGGTTCATTGAGACGTACATGTATGACAGGGAAGCAACACTGATGGGTCTAATGTGCAGAAAAGTTGTGGCGTTTGGACAAAAGTGCAAAGTCGTGCTGAATTCACTGGGACTAGTTGATTTTGCGTGAACCGTTGCGATCGCAACATCGTGACTTCCTGGATGGACTGGTGTATTTGGTGTATTGTCTACAGTAGATGGTGGCTGACACGCCTGTTTGAAGAAGTACATATAACATCCAACATTTTTTTTTAAATAGAGATTAAATAAACAAGACCTGAAGTGTTAATTAGTGAGCTTTAGACGGTGCGTTTTGAATTAGATCTTCGTGCTAAACTAAACTAACTAGCTGTTGGCTGTAGCTTCATATTCAAACAGGCATGAAAGTGGAATACATCTTCTCATCAAACTCTTGGCAAGAAAGCAAATACGTGTCTTTCCCAAAGTGTCGACTGTACTGCTTTTTTTTTCCAAATGCACTTTTGGCTCAAATTAACTTGCAGCTTCAAAGAGAGCTGCTAACTTTGCAGCAGATGTAGTGTGAATCTGATAACCGCACACATACCAGAGAAAAAGCAAGCATTTTTATTAGTGCTGGTAATAGTGAGAGTTAAACGTGCCATCGGCCACATCTTACGATCCCAGAGCATCAAAACACGGCCAAAGATCTTTGATGCAGTTTGGAACCAGACATTTTATAGACTTTTTCTTTTTGTGTCACTGATAAAGAGTTCCCTTGAGATGTGCACCAGGCTGTTAATGATAAGTTCAGCCCTGCCAGAATTCAAAACACATGGAGATCATTTATTGTTTATGTTTATTTGGTTGCTTTTTGTTTGCCTCTGACGACGGGAGGTGAGTGATATATCTGAAAATCTCCACCCAGTCTGAGCAGTGACAGCTCTGGGTGGTAAAGTGTGTGCAAAACAGATGAGAAAATAAAACCAATCAATTGCAGACAAGTAAAAGATGGTCTTTGGTTGTTAATAGCAGTGAAGGGCAGACATTAGCTGCAACTAATGCTTATTTCATTATGGATCAATTACTTGCAGGATTATTGGATTAATCATTGCATCTATAAAATGTCACAAAAAAAAATCTCAGAATGATCGTCACAGTTCCCCAGAGCCCAAAGTGACGTCTTCAACTTTCTTCTTTTGTTCAGCCAACAGTCCAAAGACTCATTTACTGTCTTAAATGACAAAGAAACACAGCAAATCCTCACATTTAACAAGCTGCAACCAGCAAATGTTTGATATTTTTGCCTGATGCCATTGGCAATTAAAGGGATAGACTGTATATTCTAAAGTCAGGTTGTATGAGGTACTTATCGATAGTCAGAGCATTAGTAGATGGTGACTGACTCGCACCCAGTTTGGAGAAGCAGAGAGGGACATCAGCAGGTCTGCCTAAAAACATAAATATCAGTTTAGGTATCAGGCAGCATATTCTGGCTGGAAACCGCTGTTATGAAATCCAAATATTGCTCTCTCCAAACCAACCAAACTCCATAGGAAAAATCAGTAATTTTACCTTGCAGAAAACATGAGCTTCTAGTCTTCCAGCGTATGGATCACTAAGTTTGTTTGTGTTATTGTGTGACTTTTGTGTTAGTTTGGATTCACCAAAATCCCGTAATATCACAAACTAACTAACTGATCGAAGCACCGGTAGATCAGCAACTCCCGTTATCTGTGAGATAAAATTACAGATATTGCCTGTGCAGTTTGGTTGGTTTGGAGAGGGCGATATTTGGCTTATATATCAGCGGTTTTTGGTCAGGGGAGGTTGTCTGATGGTTTAATGAAGTGAAATTGGACACAAATGGATAAATAAGCTGGTAGATGTTTTGTTTTGTTTGACTGTAAAGCTCCGCCCAGCTTCAGTTCACCCAAGAATAAGAAAAAGCTGTGATCAACATTTCTGGTAAAGGTACAACGGCCGTCCTCAATTTGAGACAGCACTACCCTGTCCAAAGTGTAGGTACATAGTGTGCAAAGTGTACTACATGACAGTGTGCTTGCAGAAGTGTCTCTTTTTGTATACTGGTTCAGTGACACACAGAAGAGAGTCAAAGCAGAACTTGTGTTACATGAAGGACTAATAAAGAAGCAGCTTCAGTCATTAATCATTAACTTTTCTCTGTGATGCATACATACCATGGTGACTCAAGAAACGTATAGGTGAGCTTACTGACACAACTTAACTGAAAGGCCATAAAATGAAGTCATAAAGTTTATGATTTTTATCAATAATTACACAACACTTTAAAAAAATCATGCAGGAATCAACTGATCTTTTCACATTAACTTAATGGAAAATTATGAATGTGAAAAGAATTTTTTTTTTTAAATCAGAACAAAATTACCTCAACTTTTCAAATTCAGTCAACTTAAATTTTTAAGGCAGTGTGGACACTAGCTTTTCAAAGTTAAAACTTTTTTTTGTCTTACAGTGGATGCAGTTACTTTTCACCTTGAAGGAAATGCTAAAAATGTCCACAGGTTGTCTAGAAAGGATAAGATCAAATAAACGAGTCACTGATATTATGAGATAGGATATAGACTTTAAAGTCAGTTGAACTTTGGCTCAGAGGAAAGCTCATCCTCCAGCCACCCGCCTGTTTTAAGACGAGGTGTGGCACTTCTGATCACTCCTCACTTCCTTTCAGCGTAAGGAAATGTGCCGGACACTGTTAAAGCCAGGAACACCTTATGCAAAAGCAAACCGAAGGCAGGCCGAGCCGCACATCAGCATGAGAACAAACAGGGAGTCATGCAATCCTCAGAGTGAACAATGTCTCCCCCGGGGACGCTTTGCATGATGATTTCCCTAGCAGCTTCTTCATCGCCCCAAAGTGCTGTTTTATTGTCCTCGCTTCTCGTGTTTGCATTCCATTGTTACCGGGCAAGTACAAATATCCTCCTTTATGCACCCAAACCTCAGACAGGCCTTCCACTACGTCGCCTGAGCCCAGCCCTCATCCATCCGTCAGCGGTGCCCCTGTCCTACACGGGGGCCCCCCAGGCTCGCCTCACCACCCCCAGCCTGTTCTTTGACATAACGCTGTTGTGGCTTTCCGGGCCTTTATGCTGCCTGTTGTCTGAGGCAGATTGAAGACCCTTTGTGTGCGTCAGCCCCTGTCCTGAGTGGCCGGCAGGAACCTGCTGGGCTGCGAGTGGAGAGACAGGAATGCGCATATGAATGGGCCAGTGTGCTCCGGGCACCTGCTGACAGAGGGACGGTGCGCCTCTATGAGTCTTAGTTCATCAGCGTAACCATCTTGTTCAATTACACGTGCAGCGCGGTGTTGCGTTGCCTGGTCATTCATACTGAATGGGAGTATTGTCACTGCAGCAGTGGATATTTTTGCTGTTTGGTGTTGGAGACTAAATCCTGCACACTGGTCCTTTAATGGCCCGGGACCCAGCAGCAGCGGTAACTCCCTTCTTCTCTCTTTGCCTTCAAGAGGAACACTGCGATCATCTGCAGCTGGTTTATTGGAGGTTCCCAGAAACAGTGTCAGATTCGCCCCAAAGCTGTCAGCAAAGCCAACCTGCTAAATACTTCAAGGCTCATTGAATCATGGTTTAACTTTAAATTATGTTGCACCAAACATTTAAACTAGTTTAAAATAAAGAAAGATTACATTAAATTCCCAGAAAATGTGTCAGTTACACCCTAAAGACTGTCAACCTGCATGCTAAAATATATTATTTTATTTAGAGATTCTACCAACTTAAAAATGTTGAGTGCCAGCAGAAATTCATTTCTTTTGATTTTTATCAAACTCATAATTTTCAATTAATAAGGAAAAAAGGTTCATAAAACACTGACATTTTAAGAGATTAAAAAACTTCCTTTCCTACTATAGTGTATTTACTCAAAATGAAATATTTTCTTCTGCTTAAAATGTAGCAAATCTGTTTTCTCACTGCGGTGATGGATTTGTCAGGATTACTGAAAATATTTGAGTTGGCATAATCAATCATTTTAATTCCCAATATTTAAGCTTTAATAACCTCCAGCCTTTGTGTTTATTTACTCAAGAAAACTGTGGCAACTGTTTGCCTGATTTTTTCCAGCTGAATACTTTTAAAAGAAGCTAAAAACTTATATTTTCACTTCAGTTTTCAACTAGTTGACTTTCCTTATTTTTGTCTTGAAACTCTATTTTGCATTTAGCTCAGCAGCACTGCAGTATTTCTTCTAATATGCTGTATTTTACTTGATTCTTCTTTTTCATTTGCTGCTGGTTTAATTGGAGGTTCCCAAAAACATGTCAGTTACACCCCACAGACTGTCACCTGAACGATGAAATTCACCAGTGCAAGGACCCCATTCAGGGTTCCTGTACCTCTTCTTGAGTCAAATTCAAGCACTATTCAAGAATTTTCAAGGTATATTTTCAAGCACCTTACAGTTGCTATAAATGCCACATTTATATACATATACACTTAAAATGATTAGCCCTATTTGACTTCTTCATCACTTTAAATCAGATGTTATTGTGTCATAAACAACCAAAATTATGTTTTGTGATAGAATTCTACAGGAGGGTGACAAATTAAATAAAAATACACTTTTCACCTGTCTGTAAGTAAACCTGCAATCCTATATATCCTGACTGAGTCATTATAAAACAGTGACTAAACAAATAACTTCAATTTTTTTACTTTAAAATAATCTTAAAATGTATTTTTCAAATACAAAAGCAATTAAACTCTCTGACCTCTTTATCTAAAAAGCAAACTATTCAGTCAGAGAATGATTTATTATGAAAGTATTACAATTAAAGATTCACTTTTCAAATCTTGTAAATATTAGAATAAAATTCAAGTGTTTTGAAGGATTTCCAGGACCTTTTGAAGGACGATTCATATACTAATATCTTGTTGCGTTGCCTGGTCATTCACACTGAATGGGCGTATTGTCACTGCAGGATACGTTTCTACTGGAATCCTTAACAAATGTGGTGTCAGCTGCTTTGTTTTAGTCGTGAATAATCATCACCAAATGGAACAATTTAGTTCTGCCCTTCTGTTGTTCTCCCTCTGTGTTTCACATCATGTCTGAATACTGAGAAGAATCTGATTTATCTGATCTGATTTATATGAAATGAGGGCTGCAGGATCCTGCCTTTACATGTAGTCGGTCTTTTATGCTCCATTTCTGGCAATAAAAGCAGATCTGATGCCAGTTTTAGATAGAAGTCTTAAACGGTTCCCAAAAGTCTGTCTGACTCAGTATTATTTGAAAAAAAAACAAAAAACAGTCCATGATCTTTTCCTCTTACTGAAGGATTATTCAGATCTGTAACTTCAGTAAAAGTAGAAATACCACCGTCTGAGTATCGTCCATTACAAGTTACACATTTATCATTGGGACCGTATTCAGATCCAGTGCTACTGTAAAAAAAAAACACACCATGGTGCAACATGGCGGCCTTCGTGAAGAGGAGCCGCTCCCTCTGTAGATATAAAGGGCTCAATCTATGGTAGTAAAAACAGAATGATTCTTATGTTCAGGTGATTTTACACCAATGGAAACAAACTTATGAAGATTATTTTCCATTTCAGCCATTTATTCAACCAATAAATCCCCATAAATCTCACAACACTGGACCTTTAAAGATACAATATGTAAGAATTTTAACTTAAAAGATTCAAATTTTAACTAAACAGAATGTGAAGAACTAACAGTTTTGACGTCTGTCTCCTGAAGTTAGCATGCTAACCTGCTAACTTCAGCCTAGTCTGTCTTATAATACCACTTTGTACCAACAAGTGCCAATTTTGCTACTTTCACAAACTCTCTTAAGTGTTTAGTCTAATAAATAAACAAAATAAACAAAAAAAATCAAGACAGTAAATATTCCTGCACTTATTTTACAGAAAAATACACATTTTATTCAAATTCAACAAAAACAAAATAAAACTCACCAAAAGTGTCTCCACTATTCCAATAATCACAACTCTGGTTTGGTAGAAATAAATCTTCTGGTTTGACATGCTGTCCTGCACCACCTCCTCTGTCTCCGCCTGAAGCCGTCCTGTCTTCATCGTCCTGGTTGGAGCCTCTGTAATATTCTGTACTGTTAATCTGCCCTCAGTCAGTCTCGCAGGCTGTGCTGATATGCTGCCCCCTGTTGGTTTGGAGTACGAATGTTGCACCTTTAAAGTAATGAACAAAACAATAAAGATATATAATATTATGTTTGATTGCTATTACTCATACTCACACATTACTGTATAAACAGCATTAGAATGTTTTAACTGAATGAGGTGGAGCTTGTTTTAATTTCTTTATATACTCTTGAATAGTTTAATCTATAATAATGCATCATTTTTCTAAATGCAACATATATGTTATGTGTAAAAACTGTAAAGTAACTATTAACTGTAGCTGTCAAGTAAATGTAACAGAGTAAAATTTAGAATATTTCCTCCCTGAAATTTAGTATTAGGTTCATATTACCTCAAACACTTATATATATATTTAGATGTATTGTGTAAAACTTGTGTTTATATCAACAATAATCTGTAGATGAAACCTGATGAATTCTCACGTGTTTACTTCAGATTACAAAAAGACATGAAAAATAGACGTGAGATAAAACTCCACAGCCGATCCCGTGCATGTGAACAACATGCTGGAGCTCAACCGCACTGATCGAGTAGATATATTCAGTTCCTCTGCAGATTTGGCAGATGATACATAATAATCTAAATTTCAAACAACAGTCTGGTAAGATGGAACCCAGATATATGATCCTAAAAGCTTCATTAATTGTCCTCTGACTCATATGGTACAGCTTATGGCTTGTTCGTCTGGCTCTGCTTTTGAGAAGATTACATCTCCATAATCAATAAAAAAAGAAGCTTAACCATCCACCACAGAGTCTGGAATGAAAGAAAAAAAAACATCTGGGAAAATAAACTTTCACCCTCAAATATATCCACAAAAACACAAAAATCACAGCATGTTCACTGAGCTCCATTTCCTGGGGAAACTCTGACATGACATGATTATGGTTGTTGGTAAGGACGTTTTGACACTGTCCAGATGTGTTCGCTGCATTTTTGCCCAAGTGTGACTGCAGGAGCCCAAATTCCATTTCCATATCCGTCATTAAAGGCAACATACTATACTTCCTTTGACCTTAATTTCTGTCATATATATATACCCACACACACACACATATATTTATATATATATATAACCTTCAGACTTGGGATGTGGGGTAATTTCCCTGTTAATTAACTGAAATTTTAGTCGACTAGTTTAAAAGTAAGAACAGAAAACAGTTAAAATTGAGTACAATTTATTTGATCGATTGATCGTTTTTCAATGGTCAAATTACATTTAAATGCTGCTGGAATGTGTGGCGCTTTGCACTGTACATTATAAATATTGCACATTTACTTACAATGCATTAACTTTTCAGACTGAGCAGGATCACAGACATGACATCATTTACTGGAAGCTAATGCTAGCAGTGCTAGTAGCAGCAGCCTGCTCTTCTTGCAGGTTAACGCCCACGTCTGTGCCAAATGTGGTGATGCATGGCTCTGGTTGAGGGGTTATATATCAGTTTATTCTGACACAATTTACATGCAACCTTATTTTAACTTTCTAGATCAAAATCCTGCCAAATCGCACTGGTTTTTATGAGATATCTGTGCCACTTTCTGCTGCCACCTCCCTGGTTTAGCGCAGGGAGAAGAGGGCTGCTGTAACATCTTAAAGGCAAGAGTTAACCAGTGTTGTACATTAAAGAAATATTAATAAATAGTTTAACTGACTAATATTTCTGTTGTTTCCAACGTTTTTTCTCCTTTCCTGATGAGCTGACTGCAGTCTGTTCATTTGCACCGAGGTGATGAACAGTCGTTCCAACTGGACATTGGTTCCCAAACTGGGGTCTGGGCCCCTCTTAGAAATCACAGAGGGTCCCAAAGACTTTGTCTGTTATGAGGTCCTCAAAATCAGATTTGCATATGTCGAGTAAAATCACAGTTTCAGGGTCGCACATCTTTTCCAAAGTCAAATTCAAGCAACATTTTCAAGGTCCATTTTCAGTCTTTTCCTGCACCTTACAGCTTTGGTAAATTATGTACTTATATACAAAATGATCATCTCATCTCTTCATGAGGTATATTACTGTGCTTTTATCAACTAAAATTATGTTCTGAGATAGAAAATGTAATGATTCACTCATGATGACACTCATGGTTTCACATTAGTAACAACAACTGAGTAACTGATTAATCATTAATAATCATTTTTTAAAAAGCATTTTCTTGTTTTCCTTTTTTTATTATTCATTATATTTCTTATTCTTAAGTATAATTTCATTTCCTTCATCAATGAATGGCTCTGCCAATACCATTTCTAGACTATTGATTAATTTTCATTACATACATGTTTAATTGGTTTAATTCTTATTTGGAAATTAATTAGTAAATGATTAATGATCCCTGAATAAAAATATAGAGCTGGAAATGATTCATGTTGATCACACCTCTCATGGTGCTGGATCTCCTGATAACATTTCCCACAGCCTCACTGCTGATTGGCTGTGGCCTCTCTCTGGACTCCTGGCTCTCATCATCACCCGCTGACCTGGAAAACGGGAGCGTCAGATCTGCAACATCACTTCACCCTGCAGACGACATGCTGCTTTGAAGTGGGAGTGGACCTAAATTGGATTAAGCGGCATCTCAGAGGAGCAGCTCCCATAGATTTGATTACACACACGCCCCCCTCGCCCAACACCCACACTCCTGCCTCCCCCTCGATGCAGATGAGACGGCGTGGGGCGGTCCACCATGCCACAGTCTCGTACTCCACTTCTTAATGTGTGCCCATCTGCCAGCCATTTACCTGATTACCCCGGGAGAAGTCGGACAGGTCGGTCTCTGCCGGGGCAGCTGGGAGGCCGGACAGTGGCATTAATGTTGTACAGGTGGACACGGGACAGATAAGGAGCAGACTGACCCTTTAATCTGTGAAAACAAGCAGCATGCAGGAAAAATACATCTGGTACGGTTGAATACAACTGGGAATTATATATTTTCTAGTGTTGAACTAAAGCCACAAAACTACTAATTTTGCAGCTTAAACATGGATAAATGTACAGAGAGAACAAGCTGTTCTCATCATCCACTCCCAGACTAAAGTGCTGTTTAAAATAAAACCCCCAGAACTGACTCCAAATCCTCCACACAAGCATGGCACACAGACCACCTTCTATTTCTGAGGAAAATAACATCCAGTCCTGGTTTAACTCGGCCTCATTATGGTGGAAGTGGGTTCCAGGGCCAGGAAGTTTCATTGCTTTCCAAATAAATCTCACTAAACAGAGCTGTAATCCAAATTCCTCATCTTGTGGAGTCCTCCTCACATTACGAGAGAGCTCTCACAAGCTCGGCCTGAAAATCACACCTCATCCTTCTACAGATCACTCTGTGGTACTTTTACGCTGACAAAAACTTGAGTTGAGCGGCACAGTTCATTGAAAGAAAATGTTTTTAAAAAAGTGTGGAAAATGTCTCTTTTTTAACCCAATTTCTGTGGAAGCACATTTCTACCAGAGAAAGAAAGATAATATCCCCATGGTCAGTCGTAATTATGAGATAAAAAGTCAAAAATTAATATAAAAATTAAAAATTAGAATTTCTTCTCATTATCTAAATGTAAAGTTAATTAAACTTAAAATTCCTATTATTTATTTTCAGAACTCAGTTAACTAGCATTTCAATTTCTGACAATAGCTAACTCGAGATGTGAGTATATATATATATATATATATATATATATATATATATATATATATATATATATATATATATATATATATATATATATATATATGTATATATATACCAAAATTTGATTTTCTTTTTTGGGCGGAGAAGATTTCAACACAAACAGGAAACTGGAAAGGAGAAAGATGACCGAGGATCCAAGAGGGGCGGGACTTAAGAGGAGTCATTTCAAGCAGTTTCAAACATTTTATTCAAACTCCAAGTACAAAATTCAGATCTTTTGAAGGATTTCCAGTCCAGTCCTCTGAGTTAAGTAGCACCGGCGTTCACTGTGGAAAAAAGTCTTTTTTTTCACCCGACAGAGGCCGGTTCCTGATCGTTTCCACATAAAGGGGCAAAGCAGCTCTCAAATTCAAACCAGCTCATGAAAAATTTTCAAAAAGCAGGAGGCCCTTTAATATTCCTCCGGTTTTACCGCGTGACACACAGAGGGTTTTCATTACCTCGCTCACTGCTTGCAAATTTAAGACATCAACTTTGATTGTGTTACACAGAACCTGGCAGGAGAACAATCAGGAGGTGCTGTGGGCGGCTGTGACAGCCTGTGTGCCACTCAGAAATGATTCCTGTGCTTTATTTTGAAAATCTTCTCACTTATCACCTCAGTGGCCAGTTTGAAAAAAGGCTGAGCAAAGCTCTGCTGCTCCTGACATGTGGCAGTCAGAATGGGTGATCCTGGTTGCAGCTCCTCAGCTGTGTGGAAGCAGGAACTTGTCACTGAGCGTAAACAGCTCTCTTGGCTTTAGTTCTGCGAGCTGAAATACCCCCATCCCACCCCGTTTACCCCCCGACACCCCATCTCCTTGTGCTGTGTGGCGTCAGCTGCAATGAGCTCCAGATGTGGCCTGGCACCCCTCCAGTCACGGCACTGGATGTGGTTTGAAGGTAGTTTGGAAACACCACCCACCGGCGGACCCAATGAAAGTTCCTCAGACTGCAGAGAGAGGTTTTCTGTCGCAGGAGCGCAGAAGAAGAACAAGAACAGGGAGAAGAAGTGCAGCACTGCCCTGC
Source organism: Lutjanus erythropterus (assembly GCF_056507025.1). Taxonomy (NCBI): domain Eukaryota; kingdom Metazoa; phylum Chordata; class Actinopteri; order Lutjaniformes; family Lutjanidae; genus Lutjanus; species Lutjanus erythropterus. The sequence continues at coordinate 1,706,701 of NC_139326.1, forward strand.
ACATGAGACGAGTGCATGTGTTACTTATTGAACGTGCTTTGAATAAGTAAGTATGTGAGACAATAGTTGAAAGTATTTCCATGTGTTTCAGTAGATATGGAAATATCAACATCCTTCATTCACCCCCAGGCTTCCATCCTTTGTTCCCTTTGCATATAAATCCTGGTTGAAAAAGCCCTCAGTCGTGTGTCGTCCTGCCTTTGATAACTTCACACAACATGAGTCGCCTCAACACAAAGCTAATAACTGCTAATCCTTTCAAAAGAGTCTGAATATTTAATTTAAAAACACCTAAAAACAAGGTGTGACTGAGATATCAATAAACAACAGATAACTGATCAGAGTTATGTTGTTTATGTATGGAGTCACAGCAGTGCTTTAAAATGTTTGTTTTCACATAAATTACAAATTGCAAAACCGCAGTTCAATATGAATTTCAACTTTAAGGTCATGATTTGATTCATTTTTTCAAGTTTTTTTTAGCAACAGATCATTTGTTTTGTGCCTCTGCTAACTTTCTTTTGCTTTTACAAATTCTAAAAAGAAAAAATAATCTGTTTGGTCTGAAGTGTGAGAAGACGGCCGGTGTTGATCTTTTGTTCAAACATGTGGAGAGAAACACAGATACTGTGAGAGTCACCTATCCTGCCTTTTGATTTGATTCTTGAAACTGAAAGCTCATTTTGATCCATTTTAGATTTAATACTGAAATTAATACACCTCTAATATTTTTTTTATGTTTTTATTTTATAGAATGCCTTTTATCTATTTTTACCCCTTTATTTTTCCTCATTTTAATCCTTAATGCTTTTTCTTGATTGGAAACAAGGTATTTGTTAAGATATTTATAATATATTTTAAAAAATACATATTTAGATTTTTTTTTCATATAAATGACTTTTAAAAGTTTGAATTTGTTCTGTTGTTTCATTATTTTGCTGTAATGTTTTGCACTGCAGTATTTAAGTATCTGCCATTTTCTGTAAGAGGTTACACATTTATTTACATTAATTTGTAGATTTATATGTGATGCTCTTATTTCTTCTTATTTTGCAGACTGAAATAAATTCTAAATTCTAAATTCTGCTTGAATGAACCATCCAGGCAGGATTCATGTGTGCAGGAACAGACTCAGCCAGTTGACTGACCTTCAAGGAATAACAAAGCAAGAAACTAAACTAACTAAACTAAACTAAACTGTCTAATTCTCAAATGTGGTTATTTGTCTTTATATTTGCACATTTATTCTTTTTCTGTCTCCATGTATTTGAGATCATTACTTCACCAGAATAACAAAGACTATCAGCCGTCAACATTTGGCCTCAGAGTAGAAAAGTGTGAAAGCATGAAGCAGGAGCTCCACAAACAGACATAAAACTAGAGGCAGTTCAGACGAGTTCCTGCAGGAGCAACAGGTCAGTAACAAAATATATCAGCTGAGCAGCTACAGACTAAAGTTAAAATATGTCTCATGATACAAATGCGCCAAAATTACCTTTAAATCATTTAATCTGTTGCAGTGATATTGATGCACAGTGAATAATAAAGTACATAAACATAACTTGTCAGAACGGTGGTGTCCGATGATGATGATGATGATGATGATGATGATGTGTGACTATCAGCTGTAACAGCCACACTGATGCTTTTCTCTCTCCAACAGTCAGCCTGTTCAGTTTTCCAACAGTGTGCTGGGAGGATCGAATGAGGTCACTGTGTGGAAGCTGCCAGATAATTCACATGGTGCACTAAAAAAAAAAAAAAAACCACACACGCAGAGTTTAAGACAACAGCTCCCCCTGCTGACAGAGATTCAAAAACAGACATCCATCAGGCTGAAATGCCTCAAACCACACTCCACATCCATCTGTTCTGTGTTGAACGGCAATATTTCTGTGCTCTGTGTCTAAGATGGCAACGTCTGAGGCTGATCCCAGTGCAGCAACAGAGAAGAAAAATACATGCAGGTGATTTGAGAAATTGTTTGCTGTGTGATGCTAGTATTACAACAGAGGACATTTACCCTCCCTAACAGACGTGCTGCTCGACTGGGAAGCTGTGACACTCGTATGCAGAGTGTCACATACATGACATTCCTGGAAAATAGGCTCATGTTGTATAGAATGATCACTTAAAAAGATCATTTCACAGACATTATAACAAGCACTGTTGTCATCTTTCTTTGTGCAATGAAGCCATGCTTTGGACCATTTCTTTTTCTCTGCCATCACTCCTTCTTGCAGGTTTCCAGCAGTGGAGGTGTTTGATGTCATTGTTCTGCAATGTGAAACTGTCACAAAAGCATGCCGGGATCAATAAAAGGAATCGATAACCTCAGAGACATATGATTCTGACCAGTCAGACAATTTGGAAAAACAAGCAGCAAACTATAAATCACAAACAGGATGATGTTTATGGTGTCTATCCTGTCTCACTGTTCAGGTGAGAAACAAGCAGCCAGGAGAAGTGAACCAGAGTCGCTCTGATTCCAGTGGACCTCACCTCGTCTGTGTTGGGCTCACATCATTGGTCTGATCTTAAACTCATGTCCAGATGTGTCTGAGGTCACCGCGGCGGTTTTAACAGCTCCTGCAGATCTTCCTGTGCTGCCAGCTGGTAGGGGAGCTGCAGCCTCTTGTTCACCTGGCTGCAGAGCGCTGGACTGTGCTCCAGAAGCAGCTGGCACACCTCCTGATGCCCCCGTTCTGCAGCCTGCCCAAGAATTTAACAGAATAACAGGCGGTGGTTAACCGATGATCAGACTATCTCTCTGGGCTGATTTTATCATGCTGCTGCTGCTGCTGATTTTGTACCTTATGTAAAGGTGAAGCTCCGTCGTCATCGCAGAGCGTTGGGTCTGCTCTGTGCTGCAGCAGGAGTCTGACCACGTCCAGATGACCGCAGTAAGCTGATCGATGGAGTGGTGTGGCTCCACCTGGAGTCTGAGGAGACGCACAAGCACCGTTCTCAAGAAGAAACCTGCAGACAGCGAGGCGACCGCTGCGACCTGCATAGTGCTGAGACAAAACACACAAACGTTAGAACGCTAAAGGGCAAAAAAACAGAAAACGGTGTGCATGAGACAGTCTCAACGTTTATTAATGTTTCTGACTGTTGTCATTAAGTGTCATTTGGTCAATTATGTCATTTTTAATACAAAGTTGACATTGTTTGAGGTGTCTTTGTTATGACAACTTGACATTATCAGACTTAAAGAAACTGTTTAGCTTTATATTTTAACATTAAACTGTCACATGTTTTTGGTCCATCATTAGAATTGAGCCATGTGTGTATTTATTACGTAGCCTCAAACAAAGTGGGACATTTTGGACTTGTCATGAAGATGTCGTTAAATGTTATAAAGTTACACTTATTACACAAATATTTTCTTTTAGAAAATGATAATTTGACACAAAATATAATTAAAAAAATATTTTATTGAATGGATTTTACTTGAAACAGTCACCACTCACCCCCTTCTTATTTCCACCTTTTCCCCTTTAATCAGTCTATCAATTCAATAAAAAAAATCAATCATATTCCTGCAGGTGTCTGCCTCTCTGTCGACCTCTGGTGGTCATAATGTAAAAGTTCAATTTGAAGTTATTGTTTATTTCAACAACACCAAAGTCCTATTTGGATGATTCCAGATGGTAAATTACATAATTTAATAGTCAGTGCTGAAATGTAACTAAATATATTTACTCAAGTACTAATGACAAGTTTGAGGTACTTGTACTTTCTTTCCATGTTACTTTCTATTTCTTTCTGTTTCTAGGAAAAATATTGTACTTTTACTCCACTACAGCTGCTAGTTACACTACAATTTAAAATTAACATTCAAAATAAAGTTTATGAAATACAACACTTTACAAAGATTTCACACAAAAATATCAATGTGTAGCTGTGTGTCCTCGACATGTTTCAGATGTTTCTGAGAGATTTTTCCTCTCAACATTTCACATGGTTTCATTTCAAAAACTGTTCAGTGCTCAAAGAGGTCAAAGAGATTGTAGCGTGTCCAAACATATTAATATTTTGTGTATCTGGGGCTGTATCATTACAGGAACTTCATAACTTGCAGATCCTATGTAGAGTAGAATTTGTCCGAGCTGTTCTTAAACGCATCAAGATGTCAAAAAAACACATTTTTGGGCTGGTGAAATGTTCTGAGCGCAGCAAAACTGAGAAAAAGTAAGAAAATAAAGGTAGAGGGGAGATTCTGCCACCACCATCAAACAATACAGTCTATACATTGTTTTGTTTTTTTTAGGAAAATGTTGCAGATTATATCTTTAACTGTTTGCTATGGTTTGGTAATCTTACACCAGCGTCTCTTTGACCCAGTTACTCAAGATAATTCACAGCCCTTGTTGTTAGCAGTTTCAAGTAGAAACTATTTTCTTTCTAAAATCAACTGGAACTACTTTCTTTCAACTAGGAAAGCAAGTAATTCCTAAATAAAATTGCTTTCAACATGAAATATGCTTCATAAATATACACTGGCTTTTAGAGCATTTGCCTAAATATTCAGATTAAATCCTTTGACACAATATATTTCTAATTTGTAAGAAGATGCTTTTTGATGTTTGTGTCCATCTCTGTACAGCTAAACATCTTGTCAGCAGACTCACCAGAGCTGTGTATCCAGCTGAGTCTCTCAGGTTTGGGTCTGTGCCTCTCTGCACCAAAGACTTGACTCTCTCCAGGTCTCCGTCCATTGCAGCAGACCAGATACCTGCAGAAGAATGACACACAAACACACACCTGTCCTTCACTGACAGTAAAATCAGGTGCAAAAATAACTATGGGCAAAAGTCAAATATGCGACATTTTGCATTTGGAGGAGGAGATCTACTTACAAACAATTATATATTCTACATAACTCTATTAGAACCATGATTTCACTCAGCCACCACATGAATGCAAACCTCTTTCAAAGTCCATCTCATCCAGGGTCTGGGAAACACTGGGAGAAGAGAAAGGATGGGAGCAACACGCACACTGCTGTCTGTCAGAGGCCATTGTGTGAATTAATTTGGCAATTTAACAGGATACAGATCGATTAAAATGTTAAGCTAAACACTAGGTTCTGAGAGTTAAGATGTTTGACATTTCTGTTTCTTCCTGTCTTCAGTGGTCCTCAACTTCATGAGATATTATCACCACCAACATACAAAACCACACGAAATAAAGTTAAAAAGTCAGCGAATGTTTAACCGAAAGATAGTAAATATTCTATGGAATAATTTGGACACAGGCTGACCTACTGTAAATGGCCATTAGCGTTAATTTATGTCAGAAATCACGAAAAAACGCCAGAGCGGCTAGGTGTTTGCACCAGACCACCGGACGTAAAATAACGTCCTTACGTGCCTCTGCGTGAACGCTCCAACCAATGGCAGAGCTGCATTCGGGAAGCCCCTTCAGGGACTCGCTTATTTCGTGGGATTGTCTGATTATGTCCAGATTTGTTTAGAGAAAACAAGCGGCGGCACATAATTCTGTGCTGTGGCAGCATAATGATGATGAAAAGCGAAATAGTACGCTGCTGCCCTTAATTATTTTCATGAATTATCAAAAATTACTACATGTCTGATCTTTTCTGTCCCCTTTAATGTCCTACATCGCCGTTAGCAAAATTTATGTATGTAATGTGTTAATAATAAACAAAATAACTGAGACTCTAAGTGTAAATGTACCAGAGAAGGTGAGATATTAAACTTTACCCATTGCCTACCTGCGCTTGGGGTATTGTATGTATGTGCAAGCTGATAATGGCTATTTTTCCGGTCGCTCATGAAGGCATCTTTTGTCTCGTGTTATTGTCTGATGCAGCTAGCTAACCCAGCTTGAATCGGCGAGCTAGTGTTAGCTGGCAAACGCCAAATTAATTGTCGTAATTGTAATAAAGTAGTAATAACCAAAGCGCGTAAAGAATGAGAAGAGTTACCTTATTTATTAACGGGACAAATAAAAATGGCAAGGTGGGTAATAATAAGCTATTTAATGTGTTAGCTTAATGGGCCGCAGAATGACTGGATTTTTCCACTGAACAGACGGATTTCATTATAGCGAAGTGACGCTTTTACATTGTACATATAAAGAGTTATTAACAATAGTCATATGAAGTGAAAATAAACAGTAGTTTTTATAGCATTATTTCCACAATTAAGATGAATTGAAATGTTATCTCAGCCTCGTTTACTCTGTTGCTAACTGACTGTGCCTCATTAATCATGTATCAGACAACAGTGACCTATTTAGTTTCCATTGATTTTTAATCCTTTATTTTCAGGTTGTAGCAGTTTATGGGACCTTGTCAGACTTACTGTCAGTAGCGAGCAATAAGTTGGGAATCAAAGCCTCCTGTTTGTACAATGGGAAGGGTGGTCTCATAGATGACATTGCCCTTATACGGTAAGATCACACCATAATAATAAACATGTTGCTGTTATGAGCATGTCGTCTCATTCTGTCAGTTCACTTTAATTCAATTCAAACTTTATTACACACTCAAGGTCCAAGACAAGACATCACTTATTATAAATTACATATAATAGGCACAATAAAAGGTCATGATTTAAAGGAGAAAAATACAAAGTACCACTTTACAATAACACTGCAGTATACATTAATTATAAATCGTTCACAATTAGGTTGTAAACACTTTATAAATCATTAATGAACAGTTATAATATATTTTTCATACATCGATGTGGGTTCACTTTATGGCAAGATCCAGTAACGGCTCACTAGGACCTGACAGATACTGGATGATTGGGAGCAGATGAAAAAATACAGATGTCATCATACTGTCTGATATACTTTTTTACAGAATATAGAAGGTAATAATCTATTTATGCTATTTATAAATCATTTATAAAGGTGGTCTTATCGTGAAGTGGTCGTGAAATGTATGTATCAATGCCTTACACTTGATGAGAATAAACTAAAACATTATTTCTCTCTCAGAGTCATTTCACCAGCATATAGATTTGCACGTGAGATTTCTTATGACAGACTAGAAAGACTTGACTCCTGCAGACAAAAACACTTGCGTTGTACCATCTCTGGCTCTGGAGTAATATTCTCACAACATCATTATAGGCCACTTGAAGTTTCTGTAATCCTGCTTCTCTGTAGTTTGATCACACGTGTGCAGTATGAAGTGTTGTACAATACGCTCTGAGCAGACGAGAGACATCCTCACGCCATCTGTGCTCAGACTGAACTTATGCGAGGGAATGTTTCCTTGTGCAAAAGAAATAAATCTTGTCTTTAAATATCATCATCATCATCATCATCATTATCATCTGTCGTTTGTTCTGTAATGAAGTGTGTATCTGTGACATGTCCGTGTATCTTGTGTTTCTGACAGAGATGACGACGTGTTGTATGTGTCAGAAGGAGATCCATTTATCGGTGAGTGCTGTCATGTCTCATCCACTGTCAGTCAAAGTGTGAACGTGGTCTCACACTCTTCTTCTCTTCTTTTTCTTTATACCACAGACCCTCAAAATGAAGCCAAGGTTTCATCAGATCATGGAGCTCACACTGATTGGCTGACCCTGAATATTGGCGGTCGTCCCTTCACCACCACCAGGTATCTGTGGTCTTAAACTCATTACTAAAGATTAATGTTAGATTTTCTCTGTTATAGTAACATTTTCATGAATTGTCTTCTTTACTGAACGTGTCTGTGTTGTGTTCAGGAGCACCCTGGTCAGCAAAGAGCCAGAGAGTATGCTCGCTCACATGTTTCGAGAGAAAGGTGAACAATGGCTGCAGATCAGACGAGCCAATCAGAGAGCATTTCATCCTTTGTTTTATCTGAGCCATGTTTCTGAATGAACCTCTGTATTTGCTCCAGATGTGTGGGGGAACAAGCGGGACAGGCACGGGGCGTACCTGATCGACCGCAGCCCGGAATACTTTGAGCCGATCCTCAACTATCTGAGACACGGTCAGCTCATCATCAATGAAGGCATAAATATACGAGGTAAGAATCCTTAATGATGAAGCGTGCCTGAAGAGGTGGGTCTTTAAATAAAATTCTCACAGTTATTTCCTGATCAAATTTGTCCTTAATGTCCTCCAGGTGTGCTGGAGGAGGCTCGCTTCTTTGGAATCGAGCAGCTTGCTGAACAGCTGGAAGCAGCGATCAAGGTAATATGAACTGTGGAAGGTAAATACTAAAGCAGGGCTGTAACAAATGGATTTTTTTTTACACTTATGTTCTACTGAGGTTTTCAGATGAATTAAAATGTAATTTATATTGCTGTTTGATTGCTCCTAGAACAACCAGTTAAAGGCACAGTAACCAGTTCTGGAGAATCAATGGCCAATCAGCTGTGTCACTGACCTGTGATCAGCCAAAGTCTGTTGTTTTTGAAGGCTTACATTTTTATCTTTATTTTTACAATGTTTGGATCACACGAGTCAGAAAATAGATTCTGCAGCCACTACTGGAATCTAATTCTACGAATAGTGTAATACTAATATTATTAGTTTAGCCTGATCTTTATCTGCAACTGTGCAGAAAAACAGACTTTAAACAGAATAAATAGCAAACAAAAGAAAAGGCTGTGCAACATTTGTATCATAATTTAAAGCTTCAAACTATTCAGTTCAGTTCTAGTTAATAGTTTACATTTAGTAATGTGAACGCATCGGGATTCACCATGTTCTTCCTTTGAAAACAGAGCTCACAGCCTCCTGAGGACCACTCTCCCATCTCCCGCAAAGAGTTTGTACGTTTTCTTCTGGCAACACCGACCAAGTCAGAGCTCCGCTGTCAGGTAGAGCCCCACGAAAAACGACTTCATTTAGCCCATCAGTTCAACATAAAGGCTGCTGCGTTCAGCGACTGCGTTTACATGCACAAAAGTATTCTGGTTATGATCAGTTTTTTGTAGTGTTATGGTTATGTTTTGCAGATATAAACATCATATCCTGGTTTTGAGAAACCTGGATACGGGACCTGGAGTACTCCTGGTTTCTGAACAGCCTTTGTTGGTAGATACTGAGATGAAAAGTTTGAACTACAGACAGACGTGTTCAGGGGTGTGAATAACCAGGTTTCTCATGTTCTATGTCAGCATCGTATCCTGAATAAGATCAAAACCAGGATACTGTGTGCATGTAAATGCAGTCATTGCTGATTAATCTGCTGATTATTTTCAAAATGAATTGTTCATTCTGTAAAACATTAAAGAATTGTAATGAATGCTCATCACAGTTTCCCAGATCCTTCTTTTCTTTTGTCCAACATACAATCCAAAACCCAAAAACTCTTATTTACCTTCATAAATGACAGAAAAGCAGCAAATGTTTTGCTTGAAAAATGTCTGAAACAATCAGTTTTCAAAATGATTGGCATTTCTTTTTCTTTCAGTTGTCTGACTCTATTTCTCTTCCTGTTTTCAGGGTCTTAACTTCAGTGGCGCTGATCTGTCCCGACTCGATCTGCGTTACATCAACTTCAAAATGGCGAATCTGAGCCGCTGCAATCTGACACACGCCAACCTGTGCTGCTCTAATCTGGAGCGAGCCGATCTCTCCGGAGCCAACCTGGATGTGAGTCTGAAAAACTGTTTTCATGCCACCACTAAATGATTCATGTGTTCATACACTATGAGCAGCAGAACGCACTCAGAGAATCTCACTGTGGGGAAGCAAACGTTTCCGTCTTCTGTTTAAACTGTGTGCGGCGTTTTTGTGTTATTTTTGTTGGCCTTCCTCCTGCTGGTGAACAATAGACTTTTAGTTTGTGGTTTTTGGTCACTTCACACCTGCTGTCCCCTCAGTGGTGTGGAGGAAGAACCGTTCTGTTCTTCAACATGTTTGCCAATGACACAAACACACACACACACACACACACACACACACACACACACACACACACACACACACACACACACACACACACACACAGACCTCCTCTCACAGTCACCTCATTAAAGAAACAAGCAGACAACCGGACTGTTTTCTCCTCAATCTGGTCACTTCACATACATTTCATGTAGGTTGTAACTCAGTATGAACTTACAGGAACATTATGAACTTTTTTTTTGCAGGGTGCTAACTTACAGGGGGTGAAGATGCTCTGCTCCAATGCTGAGGGAGCGTCTCTCAAAGGATGCAACTTCGAGGATCCATCGGGACTGAAGGCCAACCTGGAAGGTGATCCATCACAAACATTAATCAAAGCAGAGGTCGTTTCATATTTGTAGTCGTGTTTTAACCGACTGTTTCTGTGATCAGGTGCTAACCTGAAGGGAGTGGACATGGAAGGAAGCCAGATGACCGGGATCAACCTGCGTGTGGCCACTCTGAAAAATGCCAAGCTGAAGAATTGTAACCTGCGGGGAGCCACTTTAGCAGGGACCGATCTGGAGGTGAGTCAGAGGGGATCATCTCTAAAAACCTTCATGCTGACTCAGCTGGAGATCTTAGAATTTACAGCAACCTTCTTGGGCCAGAAAGGATGAAACAGTGCACATCTGAGTACAGATGTACCCCCCCCCCCAAATACCATCAACCACTAGATAATAAAATAATGAGAAAAGAAAAGAAACTATCGTCACTTGTGGTTTTACATAATGCTTTAGCAGGAGTTAAATCACCAATGAAATATGTGAACATTTTCCAGCCTGCTTCCATAAAATATTTAATATACGTCAGGTTTTTCCTCAGATCCATTTATTTCTCCTGTCTTACTGTTCTGTCTCTGCTGCGTCTCTGCAGAACTGTGACCTGTCCGGCTGCGATCTACAAGAAGCCAACCTGAGAGGCTCTAACGTGAAAGGAGCCATCTTTGAAGAGATGCTGACTCCTCTGCACATGTCTCAGAGCGTCAGATAACTCCGCTCACACAGCGGCTGTCAGTGTGAGCCTGAGTCGGCTTTCTTTACTGCTCTGTTCCTCCAGCAGCCTCTCCTCCAGTACAGTATACTCCCTACTCTCAATCTGTACCTGTCTGCAGCACAGGTAACTGTATGCACATCCCTGGCATTCCACCTATATCATGTTAGCTTTAAATATCTTGCACTAGATTTTATTCAGGGTTGTCTCTGTATGTTTGTAAATGTTCGGCTGCATATATCACCAAAACAAAATAATGTTCCTCGTGTATGTAGATGTGACTGGATGCAATCCACTCATGTCATGTTTTACATAATTTATATTCTCTTCATGTTACTTGACGTGTTAATGGGAGTCAGAATCAGATAATCTGCGTGTGGTGAAGTCGAGAGCTTCACTGATGCTGCTGTAGCAGAAACAGAAGGGTCACCTACCAATAACTGTGTCGTTAAATCTTCCTCTTTAACTTAATTTTTGCTGGATTCAACGTACAATATAGGAAGCGATGCAAGCCAAAGCCATAACAACAGCACAGTCTGAAAGGCTAAAAGTGCTGTTAGTGCACCGTAAAATAAAACTATGCGACGGGCTAGTTTTAAACACAGCTTGGGTATGCAATACAAGATGTACAGCTGTGACGTTTCTCCTTTCCTACTTTGAATTATTGTGTTCTTAAAGAAGCTTTTCCCTTGTTTTCTGTGAATCTACCTCTTTTTTTAATCTGGTGTGTGAGTGATCCACAAGTGCATGCGTTTGACTGTGGCACTGCTTATTGTTATGTTTATATACATGTATGACATTCATTATTCTGAAGATTCGCTTTAGGAGAAAAGAGTCTGCTTTAAAGGGATAGTTTGGGTTTTTTTGAAGTGTGGCTGTACGAGGTACTTATCCATAGTCTGTGTATTAACTACAGTAGGTGGTGATCGACACGCCTCCAGTTTGGAGAAGCAGCAGGAGTCCTGGTGCAGGAAGCTCGACACTGTACTGCTGTGGACAGAGAGGATACAACCAGTTTGTATAATTACATTACAAGGGAAAATTCTTCTCATAATTAACACATGAAGTCTTGAATTATGACTAAAAACGTGAGGTCACAGTGACCTTTGACCAACAAAATTTAGTCGATTCATCCTTGTGTCCTTTATACCAAATCTGAAGAAATTTGCCACAGGCCTCCTTTCCCAAGACATCCACACGGAAAGTGCAGAATTGTCCTTTAAGTGTACGCTATATTTAGAAACTGTTGTTATATAATTCTGTCCAAAGCCATCAGACTAAAACAGTCATTTTATTTCACAGAACGCAGGAGTTGTGTTACTGTTGTGCCACCCAAAATAGAAGTGCAGCAACTAGCAGTACATTGTTTAGTTTCCTACATCGTATCGTATAAGTTCCTCATACAACCACACTGTGAATAATCCGAACTGTCCCTTTAACAGAAAGCCATTTTCACGTGTTCATGTCGTGGGTTTGCCTGGAAACATTACTCCTGTGTATCGATGTATATCACGTAATCATGCTTTGAACTTATTTGCACAACTATATGTTAACTTGTAACATGTTAAACCTTTTCACCAAAAATGTTTGGTGCTTGTAATCTTCTGTAAAACAAAACTTCCAAAAGAATGATTGTTAGAGTAGGCAGGTGTTTGTCACTTCACTTCTCTCTCTGGACGGCGTCGTCCGTTTGCATGTGTGAAGAGCTGTTATTATGATTATTATTATGATTATTACTCGTCTCTGACCGGTGAAGTTTTCTCTCGCTGTAGCTCAAAGCTGCTCTGATGCAATACTTTATTCACTCAGTTCAACAGAAGGTACCCAGCCTGTGAGAATGAACGATGAAGGCAATCATGTTGTGTGTGTCACCGTGAGCGTGAAAGTCCGTGGAAGAGCTCTGGTTATTTATTTTGATACATCTCACTGAATGCAATATGGGGCAAATGTTGGTTTGTGTTTGAGGCGGGGAGCGCTGACGGTCTCCCTATCTGTGATTATTGCACTCGACCGTGGAAATATATTTCCATAAATGACTGTTATAAATAAACTGCTATGAAGAAGAAGAAAAAGCCTTTGTCATCTAATTTTTCATATTTTTTTTGTCTCAGTTGTGAATGAATGAGTGTTTTGTATAATGCACCATATTTTTCAAGGATAATTGAGAATAGTTGCCATAACCCAAGAATCAGCTGTAAACCCACCTCCTACTTCTAGCCTGGACTCTCACAAAAAGCTTCACAGAAATCTTTCTAGACAAGCAAATATCAAGCTTCATGTCCTCCTGTCTCATAAGGCTGACACCACTACACCAGTCCACCAGCATTTGAACGTTTGTCAGCACAAAACTGCAGGAATTTATAGATTTCACCATCTACAATCCATAATATCACTAAAGGATTCAGAGAAATCTCTGCACGTAAGGAGCAAGACTGAAAACCAACACTGAATGTCTGTGACCTTTGACCCCTCAGGCAGCACTGCATTAAAAACCCTCATCATTGTATAAATGATACTACATGGACTCAGGAACACTTTGGAAAACTGTTGTCAGTAAACACAGTTTGTCTCTGCATCTACAAATGTAAGTTCAGACTCTACCATGCAAAGAGAAAGACAGATACTGCCGTGTCCTCTGGACTAAAGAGGAAAAGGACCATCCAGATTCTTCAACAGACAGCAGCTGTGATGGTATGGAGGTGTGTTAGAGCCCATGGCATCATGGGTAACTGTCATATCTGTGAAGGCCCCATTAATGATTAAAGGTACACCTGGACTGTCAACCATCCGATGATCTCATTGAAAATGTCATCTCATCTCATCCTTTACTCCTGCATGTCTCTCATGTGGAGTCACTCAAGGTCCGGTCCTCAGTCTCCTCATATTCTGTAAACTGTAAACCACTTGACAAAATGATTCAGAACCACATTACCTCATTTCACTGTTATGTTAGATTCACATCTCTGCACTTCCATCCTCAAACAGAACATGAAGGCCCCTCAGATCTACAGATTTTTAAAATTAAAATATAAAAAAAACAGTCATTTCCAGATAATTATTTAACAAAGACACAGGGAGTCACTGGAGAGGGGCTAAAGAGCTGCAGGTTGCAGATCCCTGTACTTTCTATTTATTCATGTATTTATGTCTTGTGATGATCATGTTGCTCAGTTGTTTGTTGTAAAGGCCTTCGGCACAAACTGGTTTGTATTTAAAAAGCTCTGTAAATAAATTTGGCCTCGACCGTGATCATAAAAGTACCTGAAAACTAGAGGCAGTGTTTTGATGATTTGCGGCTGTGATGCCTGCGTGCCTGCGTGTAACTTGTTTTTTTTTTGTTTTGTGTAAGGGCAGAAAATCACACACCATGTGTAATCCTTTAAACAGCTCTGCAGGTCGCCAGTAAGTGTTGCTTAATCCCACTTTGTGCCCCCTGCAGTGAAGTGTTGGGAAAAGTAAGAGAAAGGGAAATGGCACAGGCTTATATATATAAACCCTGGAAAATAATGTGCAGCAGGATTCACAGAGGACAGCGGACAAGAAGCAACTAATCAGAGAAGCCGGCCTGCCTTATTCACAGAAGGTAAAATATACTGTAAATCAGATTTGTGTCATTTAAGGGCTGAGAACTACGACAGTAACGTGAGTTAAAGGACGTTTCTGTGTAATCTGAATCTTTTTCTGGTCAGAATGTCCTCACAGACGTTGACGCTGGTGCTGCTTCTTGTGGGGACGGTGTTGTTGTCTCAGGGCTGCTGTCAGCACTGGTCTTATGGACTGAGTCCAGGAGGGAAAAGAGAGCTGGACGGACTCTCAGACACACTGGGAAATGTAAGGATTTATCACTCTCATGGATTCTCATAATTTTCCTCCAATATGGCAAATTTATTGTGATGTTCTTTTCTTCTTGAACAGATAGTTGAGGGTTTTCCACACGTGGACGCACCCTGCGGTGTTCTGGGTTGTGCAAGGGAACTGGATTTCCCTAAAATGTATAGAATGAAAGGATTTCTTGTGAGTTTTTCTGATCGTTTTTCTGTTGATTGATCTGTTAATACTGTGAAGGCCTCATGGTTCTGATGAAGTTTTAATTTATTCTCTCAGGTTTAATCTCCTGTTTTCTTTTAGGACAGTGCCATAGACAGAGAGACTGGACACCGAACATATCAAAAATGATGATTGTTTGATTCTACAATAAATTATTATATCAGCACATCACAAGCGCTGCGTGACTTGATTTATATCCAAATATCCATCATCCAAATTCAAGCTGCAGACTTCGTTTTCTGCTCTGTTGGAGGATTTAAATCCCCAGCGTTCTGCTTCATGTCCCAGCAGTTTCAAACTTCCTGATGAGAATACGGCAGGTTTGTACGAGCAGTGCTTTCACATACACATATTACCTCAAAAATATCTCTCTAATTCAGGATATTTTATGGCTTTATGTACATCAGTATAACTGCTGGTAAACAGGAGGATCAGAATGTATTTGAGTATATTTGAAAGAGATCAGTACATAGTCTTTTGTGAGTTTTCTTGATTGTTATGCACGGAAACATAACAGGTGTTTTTTTTATTATTATTTTTAATCCAGCAGTAGAGAAAAGTATAAAAAGCAGTTTAAAAACTGGGCCACTGGACCTTTGTCAGTATTTTCGTTAAAAAAAGGGAAGGTGACACACAACAGCTAACAGGTTTTAATTTTAAGTTTTAATCCTTGTTGCTCTATTTGACAGCAGTCAGCAGGTTGTGAACGTGTGAGGGATTATTATATTGTGCTGCTGAATCCACACACATGATTTTGATTAGTTTGCCTCATGTGTCTTACTGAATTACCAAAATTACCAAATATTGCAAAAAAGGAGAGATTAAAAGAAAGTTCCTTATTTTCTACCACATCTTAAAAACCCCTCAGATTTATTGTGTGATCCTTTGGAAAAGGCTTCATCCAGACTGTAAAAATGTGCAGCCTGTACAACAAATAAAATGTTAATGTTAGTTAATGTTTAGTCAACTTAATTGTGTGTTATAGCCTAAGTCACAATTTTGCTGGTTGCTAGTCTTGAGTTGGGGCAAACTATGCAAAACAAGAAAAATCTCAGAGGAAATAGAGAAATGAATAGTTTCAGCTCCAAACTGGATTTTTGGTCAGAATGACCATAAAGGTTGCAGACCCCGTGCTGCATTCACTTGCTGCACTCAGACCTCAAAGTTTCCATCTTGGAAATTTCCAGCCAGCTACAACTTATATGCATAAACATATTTTGAACTGGAACTGTCCAAAACTGGGGTGGCAAGGTATCTTTTAGGGATGACAGCTGCCACCCCTCAGGATTTGCCCCAAGTTAGAGTTTAAAATCTTAAAAACAACATATATAATAAACAAAAACAAGAACAGCAAGCGTTCATGACAACACATAGATAATCTAACAAAGGACCTGCAGAACATTTGCAGCATGAGCTCAAATATAGAAATAATAGTAGTCAGACAGTCAAGTTTTACCCAAAATTGTTGTTGACTGTTGTAGAAAATGTTCCAGAGGGGTCTGCTTTTAATTGAGAATGCAATTTGTGCAAATGAAGCCTTTTGTCTAATTTTATATTTCCCCTCTGATGTAGTCTGGATTTTAGTGTCAGTGTGATGAAACCTAAAATGTTGAAAATGTCGGGAGACATTTAAATGTTGTCAAACATCATCGAACCTGAGAAGGTTGTGCTTCTTCAGAATACTGCAATCATGAAATTTTAGTGTCCAGAACTTTGATAGTTTGGAACTATACAAAAAAATCAGCATAGTTTTTCTTTCTCTTTTCCTTCTCTTTTTTCTCTGTGCTCAGCCACCAGAGGGCATCAGACAATAATGTTACGCTTCATCTTTAGAGCGTCCGCTAGTATTTCTGTCTGATTCATAAAATAATCTGACATCAAATATAAATTTTGTAGAATCTACATCATCTCTCTACTGCTGAGATTTTACAGTGTTTTTCCAGGAGGCTGCATCAGATCCAGTCAATACTGTAATTGACTGTAATCTACTGTACTTTATTGTGTTTGTTCACCATGAGAAGAACATGTGTCTGCAGCCAATTTATTGTATTATAATAGCTCATTGCTTGCTCGGCTTGCTGCACGTACACTCCACAATCTCCTCTGCATTATAAAGGTGCTTATTCACGCTCAGATAAACAACATGAAGATTATTTGAGCAGGCGACACACGTGTGTGTGTGTGTGTTTGCCATCAGTGTATGGAATTTAAACAAACTGAATAACAAATCGAAGTTAATTCATCACACAGGTTTGACAGTGAGACAACAGCCTGTAATATCCTGCTGCTGCTCACACTCTTATCTGCAGTGGAAAGTGTGTTTTCAAACTAGTTCAGTCTGTGTGTCACTCTGCTGTTACTCTGCAAACAGAAAATCACTTCCGTCAGTTTCATCTTGTTGATGAGAGGCAGCTACTTTTATTGAACAACCAGCCGACACCATATGGGTCAAGTATTGTCCACCATTGAAAGTGATTTGATAAGAGATAAAAAACATACGAAAGGCAACTAACTGCACAGTGGGACGTAAAATATTGACTCAAGATCAATAACACTGTGAACAATAACTCTCAGTAAACATCCACCCTCCATTTTGAATTCAAAGACATCACATCAGGAACATTTCTGGCAGAAAAGAACATTATTTACATTTTTTAAAACATCAAAGCAGCCCTAACTTATTAAAGAATATGTTTAGAGAGGGGCATGCTGATTTCAAACGGCTCTATAATCAAGAAAATACCTGTTGGAGACTCAGACCCTGCTGAGTCTGTACTCCCACAGCTGCCAGGTCCACCAGGTTACCTCTAATTAGTCTCACAGAGACAGACTGAGACTGATTGAACTAATAAAAGAGAACACGGGGCTGTGATCCCAGAGCCGATTCAGGCCAGCACCAGAGTCTAAATCAGTGTCGTGTTTAATGATGCAGACTCTGGTCCCTAAACGTGTGAGGATGGATCATCAGCAGACCTTCTGACCTGTCATAGACGGGAAAGCAGATGTAGCTCATTACATTAAAGGAGTAGTTCTACATTATGTGCTTGTTTGTTTGCTTGTTAGATGAGTAGACTGATACTGTGTCCCTGTATCATATAGATAATCAATATGAAGCTACCACCAGGCTTGGAAAGTAACAGATTACATAATCTGGATTTTTAAAAAATTTCTTGGTAGAACTCCCTGAGTGTGTTCTGTGTCTTGCTAGAACCACTTGGGTGGGCTCTTCTACCCTTAGAAGGTGGAAAGGTTCTGAATAGAACCTCCAGAGAGGATTCTGGGTGAAACCTTTCACAGATGGTTCTAGACGTAACCCTTCACTTTGGGTTCAAGGTAGAACTCTCTAAAAGCATTCTACCAGGAACAGACAAGGGTTCCTCTATGAGTAGAAGCAAAAGAACCCTTGATGGTTCTGGTTGGGATCTTTACTTCTCACAGTGTAAGGTTATTAACTACCTGTGCTTCCCCTGCCACGACGTATCAAAATGAAAATCCCCCTAAAAGTCTGGGCTACTTTACAGTCACTGTTTACAGTTTTAACAAGCTGATGAAAAGGTAAAAGGGAAGGTTCTGTCTGTGTCATCAAGAAGCGATAAATGTTCTGCCTCACTTCGTCTGTCATGTTCCTTTTCAGACAGAGAGAACCGTCTGACGGAGCTGGTTCCACAAAAGCAGCCTCACCCTGCCGGAGCTCCTCTGTCGGTGTTTAATAAAGTGCCTTTAATAGCTTGGCGTTCTGTGTCAGCTCGAAGAGAACCCACTGAAACCCTCGAGGAAACTGTAACCAGGCAACTAAAGACGGCCGCAGTCTGCCTCTTTTCTTCTGACCGGAGGAAATGGAAGGTCAGACGCAGAGGGCAGAACGTAAATTATCAGGGCAAGATGAAAGAATTCTATTCTATCTATCTATCTATCTATCTATCTATCTATCTATCTATCTATCTATCTATCTATCTATCTATCTATCCATCCATCCATCCATCCATCCATCCATCTATCTATTGATCCTTCCATCCATCCTGAGAAAAAACTGTCACTGATCAGGGAGTTTCTGTTATGCAAGAAAAAACTGTGTGTGTGTGTGTGTGTGTGTGTGTGTGTGTGTGTGTGTGTGTGTGTGTGTCATTAACACCACACTCTTAGAATTAAAGATGCTAACTACAACTATAAAACATTACTCAGCTTGTCCCCATAAGAGAACCCTTTTTTGTTCAATAAATGTTACATTCCTCTCAGAGATTTCTATAAAGAACCCAGCATAAACGGTTATACTACCATCCCAGGACCATCTGTGGAAGGTTTCACTCAGAACCTCTCATGAGAGGTTCTTCAGAGAACTAGTCTACGGTGCAGTCGTTCCCAAGGAAAACATACTTTTTTTGGTTTCAGTCAGGTTCCAAACCAAGATGCTCAGAGTGGTTCAAAATTAGGTGCCTGAACCAGAACGGGTCTGGTTCCATGTTGGTGGAGAAGGCCTGTCAGGGAGTTCTACAGAAACCATTTCACATTCCAAGGGTTTTTTCTAGAACCCACTCACCCAGGAGTTTCTGCCAGGAAAATCTGAGGGAACACACCCAGGGGGCTCTACGGAGAACCCTTTTATATTCCAAGGTTTTTATCTAGAAGACACTCAGAGGGTTCTACTGAGAACCTTTGTCTATTCTGAGGGTTTTATACAGGCACCATTCAGGGGGTTCTGCTGAGAACCCCTTTCCGTTACGATACAAACCTTTGATGAGAGAGCTTCAACAATCCTTTCTTTGGATGAAAAGTGTTCTTTATGGAACCCCTAGTCTGATAAAGAACTCGTAAGAAACCCTTTCCTCAATTGGTCAGGTTTTTCAGAAGAAGAAGCTGGGTAGAACCTTTTAGAAAGAACCCTTGTTTCTGAGAGTGTACACAGAGGAAGATGAGTCTTGTGATGGATACGACACACACTTACATCTAGATTCACTAAAAAAGGACTCGTGTTGCAGGATTACGTGTGTGAACGCAGGTCTGACTCACATGACACAACATCCACGCTGTTACGATCTCCAGGCTCATGAAGAGATAAAAACAAGAACTGCTCCCTGAAATAAACCCTCCCTCGCAGATCTGAGGAACCAGGAAGCGCCTGATCCGAGGCGGAACCATTAGGCCAATTCAATAGAAAGATAAGAGAGCGAGGAAATATCGACTGGGCTGATCTGTGTGCTTGACCCTGAGATGAAGCTACCTGTCTCTTTCGATGCAGATGTTCGTATGTATAACACCGTGATTAAGATTCCAGAGGCGGCAGCTTGGCTCCCTTTGACCTTTTCATCTGCCAAAACAAAAAGATTAGTTCCTTCTCACAGAGGATCAAAGGGCCACAGGGCCAGTGGCTTTGTCTGACATCACTGAATACAAGATATTCAACAGAGAATTTATTTTGTGGCATATCTATAATGTGACTCCTTGTATAACTTTTCATAATTCATCAGTACAGACCCTGCAGATTTACATTAATACTGTAGCCTATCAGGAGTTACCACATGCGTACGGCCGGGGCCCCCTTTTATAAATCTGTCTTTAAAAACCTACTGACAAACTGTTACAAATTTAAACAAAACAAAAAAGTCAGAATATACTTTTATTAATGGCATACTAAATACCTTAATTTTTAATCTTTATTTTTAATATTACTATTATATTTTTAGCATTTTATGTCATCTTCCCTTTAATTTGCTGAGGCCCCACTGGCGGCCCCCACTTTGAAAATTATGGGCTGGATCTACACACAGGCCTTTTGGGCATATGCCTAGAGCCTCCTTGCCTCTAGGGGGCGCAGACAGATGGGTAAAGAACATCAGCTGCCTACATTAACGTCTAACATATATTTTAAAATACTTTAAAGAGATAAACATCCAATCTAAAACTTTATCTAGTTACACTTTTGCTTGTTTGTCAAGAGTTAGATGTGTAGATTAATATGGACACCGCGTCTCCACATCCTCCCCCCTCTACAAAAATGAAGCCAAAATATCTCAAATGCGACTGCTGCCATCTTGTGCTGGTGATGTCCGTCAGAGCCTGCACAGCGTCAGAGCCACACTTTCAAGTCCCCACCCACACAGGCGGCTGACTCGATCGCAAGCAGAACTCAGCTGTCAATCAAGTCTACCATTTCCCCCCATTTCCAGTCTTTATGCTAAGCTAAGCTAACCAGCTGGCAGCAGTATCTTTATATTTTCCGTACAGACAGCAAATATGTAGCTGTAGCCAGGTGATAGTTTGCATATATTTTACAACATTTTAGAAAAAAAGCTTCAATCTAGAATTTTGTTTTCATCTAGGTATTCATCTAATTAATTTTTTTAAACATTCACAACATTAGCAGCAATATGCAGGACAATGTATCCGTGGCTGAGTGGAGATAATCGTCAGATGTGGGCAGCAGTGACATATAGGCTAACAGCTTATTGGTGTGTTTTTTGGTGCAGCAAAGCGCAATAAAAGAAAATAAAAAATGCAGAGTAAGAAAGAAAACAGCAGAGAGCTTTACACAAGTTTTTCTCAAAGGTCACAAGCCAGCCTCAGTTAGTGGCTGCAACTGCAAGCCTCTGCTGCAGAAAAGGGTGGAGGCTCTGCAGCTGATAGCATAAAGTGAAGCTGAAACATCTGGATCGCCCCCTGGTGGCTGGCTATAGTATGGGTCATTTTTACAGTGAAAAATACAAAGTTTGGTTTAACAATCTGCTCCTGTTGCAAATATCATAATCTGCATGTAGGGGCCCCTGTAAAAAAGTACAGTCTGCCTAGTGTAATGTATGCATTTAATCCAGCCCTGTATATGTTTATTAACATTTTGCAGCCTGCTGATGTTTATGAGTGCTAGCTGGAGAGCAGGATTCACACATGAAGGAAGGACTTTTCTTCTACAAAGCAACAGAAAAAAAGCGATTAAAACTCTTATTATTACTATAAACTTGAGAACACAGTAAAACAGGATGAATTATGTCCTCATCTTACAGCACAAAATGTGACTGCAGAGAATTTAAATGCTTAGAACAACAGCTTGGGGAACACTCGGGCCAACCATGTAGTTCATGTTGTTCCTGTGATTCTGTGCGTCTATGAGAATCTCTCTAAATTAAAATGCAGAGAGCCAAGATGCTAATCTTTCTGGAACTGCTCCACTGACAAGGAGAGTGTGGCCCCGCGTACTCATTAAGTGTTTGTCTTCAGCTAAGCTTCATTTTATAGTGCAGTAATGTGCTCAAAGCCCCTCAGCAGTTACTTTGGTAACAATGTGAAATGGCATCCTTTGAGTTCCACTCATTGTCGAGTGTTGCTGGAGTACGTCAGCACCTCCGGCATCTTGGGTCCTTCCTGCAAAACAGAATGAGTGCTGCTGCTTCATTCAGTGGCGTTTTAAAATGAAAGGCAGCCGAGAAGAAGGAAAATATAGGAGCAGACGGTCTGCAGAGGTCAGCTCAGGCCGAGGCAGCGGAAGCACACAGTCAATTATGTGGACAAGGAGCTCTGACAGCCCTGCGAAGGGCTGAACTGCCCTCAGAATACAGTTCATCCAGCTGTTTGAGACGTTTTCAGAGTCAAAAACAGGTCCGGCTTTTCTGTGGGGTGTAAAAACATCCTACAGTTGACCTCCTGACATGATCATCACAGCTAAAACACCCCTGACAGCAACAACCTTACCCTTTTCTCTCCTCATAGTAGTGCTTTTTCTTAAAGCAACAGTTCTTCCCCAAAATCAAAAAATACATATATTTCCTCTTAAAGCAGAAACCTGGTAGAATGAGTAAGAAATCCTCACTAATGTTTTATAAGGAGTTTATAACAGTTAAATTGACCGATATGTGAATGGAGTTTAGCCAGAGCACAGAGGCTTTTGTTTTCAGGAGATCGAGTTTAGCTTTACATCGACAGACAACTGACAGTAATAAGCTGCTGAGCGACTTACAGTGGAAGACTCCTTATTGCTTGTTATTGTCAGTTTACAGTGTTGATCTCGTCTTGCACTCCTGCAGCCTGCCAGAGCTTCACTACAACCATAGATTGTAAATTGCCTCTGACATGGATAAGCAGCCTACATGTTGCAAGTCTGCACGGAGTCTTTTATTTTGAAAATGAACCCAAACCTCACTGCCTTTTCTGTGTCTGACTTCCTGCCTGTTCGATCTGCTCTGTGCTAACTGATGCAGCATCTGTCAAAAATAAACTTGGCGTGTATTTGAATCGCGGCGGAGCGGAGAGTCGCCTCTGGGACGTGCCGAGGCGCTGCCGGTGGACCTGGTGCAGCTGTGACGCGACAGAGCCGCGCCCGGTGGAATTTAGCCATTAGAAATAAGGGTTCCAGTGAGTAGGTGCACGCTTCCTCCTGTTCAGTGATGAAGTACGTGCAAGAAAATAGTTCCTACATGAAACTGCTCACAACAAGTTCTATGAATTATCTTGAGTGACCGGGTCTTGATTTCTGAAAAGAGACACTGCTGTTGAGTTTTTTAAATGTATTTCTTGGCTCTTTGAAGAACACAAGCCAAGTTCCATCTAGTTTGATTATATAGGAGAGAAGGCAGACACCTCTACAGCTGATATCTCCAAAACTCTGCAACTCACATCAAAACTATCTAGATGGACAAACAGCACTACAGGTCAGAGGAAAAATATGTATTTTGGATTTTGGAGTGAACTGTCCCTTTAAAGAGGGCTAACTTCAAGCCAGCTATGAATAATTTTTCCCTCCCCGTGCTGTTTACCAATGAAGGCACCAAACAACACTGATTTATTCAACACTACAAGCACATCTAAAACGTGTTGTGATCTCAGACTCCCCTCCTGAATAATGCACACAGAGGCAGCACACTGAATTTGACCTCAGAAACATTTTTAAATTTAAAGTTTTAGATCAGAAGGAGGTTTTCGCCTTTTCACCACGTACGACGACAGCGGTGTCAAGTGCCGATTGACTCATGTGTAAACACATCAGCGTTTTAATCTCTGGGGAATCAGGATCTCACACGGTTTCCTGAAGCAGAAACAGTGCAGTCTGCTCGCATTTTGCCTTTAAGAGGAGACTTGGGACTGATTGATTATCTGTCAAATACTGAGGGAGTGATATTGATTAACTGACCTGCAAGGTGACAGTAACATATACGCTCAGTTGCCAGTTTATTAGGCACACCTAGCTAAAACTAACCTGGTCTAATACAGCAGCCTGCAGTAGATCCTCCCCTATGAAGGTTGACATGTTCAGCTTTTATTGTCCTAAGCTCCGCCTCTTTTGGAACCTCTTGTTTCCTGTTTCCTGTTTCCTGTACATATCTTATATGCTATGTTGTCTTTGTTGAAAAGAAAACCACATTTTGAAGATAGTTAAAAGATGCTGCTGAGGGACATTTAAAACTTGCCAACCGTCCTGATTTCCCCAGAAGACTCCTGTTACTCATAATTCTCCTGCACTTCTCCCAATTTATGAAACATTTTCACATCTTTTGTTCCTTTTCATGATTGCAACTTGTTTGTATAATTGTGTGACTTTGATGAATCTGAACTAACCATTTAAAACACAGAAGTCACACAATAACACAAACGAACAAACAGATCGAGGCAGCAGCAGACCAGAAACTCTCATGTTCTGTGGAGTAAATTTACTGTTTTTATCAAGAGTCTGGTTTGTTTGGAAAGAGCGATATTTGGCTTACAATAATGGCAGTTTCATGTTGGAAAAGCAAGGCAAAGCTGTGAAAATATTAATAATACAGCATACACTTAAAATTAGAATTAGAAGGAACGAAGGAATTTTTATACCACTTCAAAAAATCTGAACTATCCCTTTAACCTTCAAGAAAGTAGGAATTATTGCAGGACTCTTGTATTATAAATGGCTGTATAGACTGCATTAGCTTTAGTTTGGTGTAAGTGATATTCTATGTTTAACACAATCAGACATCGAGTGCAAACACAAAAAAATCTAGAATAAAAATGGAACAAACAGTGAAGATTGTGAGAATATTACAACATGATTAAAGATAATAGTAAACATTTTAATTCAGTTCAATAGCACAAAGAGAAGTGAATAACAACAGGTTTCCTAGGAGATATCTGCTATGCTACACAGTGCTCGATATTCCACCATAAACTGTAACTGTGTCACATCTTTTACAGACCCTACATGTGTTTTGTAACGTTATATACAGCAGCTCTGACAAAGTCCTTCACTGACACTTTCAGTTTGTTTTATGGCACTTGATATATGGTCATTGTATGGCACATTTTATGAGAAAAAAAAAACATCCCACTTGCACAATATACTGCAGCGCAGACCTTGGCAGACAGCATGAAATGTATAGAGTTCTCTGTGAAAGATCATTACATCGTTTGTGGTGACTTTAGGTAATAAGAAACACATTAAGATGATGGGAGTAACTCGTCTGAATGAACGCCTGGAGCCACATTTAATGTTCTCTCCTTCAGTTATATATTATACTACTCTGCTGATAATCATTAACACAACACAGTTCACAATCCCTTCATATGTTCATCAATAGTAGTGACATAAAACAGCAAAATAAAAATAAAAATAAAAATAAAAACATCTGCAGTTCTCCTCACACCCTCTGTGCCTTCAGTACTCGTTCAGAGCAGGTAAAAACATTCTTGCCAACCCTCCCAATTTTCCAGAGAGACTTCTGTTTTTCATTGCCCCGTCCTGTTTTCCTCCTGGGGTCACTGTTCTCCCATATTTCTCCAAATTTATGACAAAATTTCACCTCCTTTTTTTAATTCCTCGCGTAAAGTTTTACAGAAACGGAACACATTCTTTTCCCAAGAGCAGCCTAATTAGAAAAACATTTGTAAAATATTCATTTTCTGTGTTATTATAAGCAAATTTGAAATTGGATTACTACTTAAAGGGACAATTCACCCCAAAATAAAAAGCACATATTTTTTCCTTCTACCTTTAGTGCTATTTATCCCTGTAAACAGTTTTGGTGTGAGCTGCCCAGTTTCAAAGATATCAGCTGTAAAGATGTCTGCCTTCTCTCCAATATAATGGAACTAAAATGAACAAAAGGCCAAAAAAAAATCTAAATCAGTGTCTCTTTCCAGAAATCATGACCAGGTTACTTCAGATAATCCAATAGTCCCGCTAAATTCTACCATAGAAAGATTTAACCCAACTCAAGCTCTTAAATTTTCAAATAAACTTTAAAAAGTTTTGCTAATCTTTAGTTTAGATCATTTATTATTTTTTTCTTTAGATAAACTTGAATCTTTGAGCTTTAGAAACTCAAATGTGTTTATGAAACTGGTCACGGTGAGCTGTGAACCTGATCTGTCAGTAATTTGGTTCCTGAAAATTAAACTGTTCGAACTGAAAATCTTAAAATTTCAGCCATCATTCACTGTCACTTCAATAAATGTACTTAATATTTTTAATACATTTTTTTGGGGGGGCTCTAAAACTCAAAGATATAAGTTTATCTAAAGAAAAAAAGTAAATAACCTCATCTCTCTTTTTCCAAAACTTTAAGCTTTTATATTGGAGAGAAGGCAGACATCTCTACAGCTGAAACTCTGCAACTCACACCAAAACTATCTAGATGGATTAAAAAGCTCTACAGGTCAGAGGAAAAATATGTATTTTTCATTTTGGTGGTCCCATTGTGTTTTCCAGCCCATAATTTTCATTTATAAGTCATCTGCAGGCATCTGTTTGAGAAAAAAAGTGTACGTTACTTATTATTTTGTTATTTTCATTCTTTAAAAGTCGCCAGAATGCAGGAAACGAAGTCTACAAAACTCAAATTTCTGAGAGGAACTCCACTTTGGTTTGGAAATCTTCCCTTTTTTTGAGTTCTAAATGTTGGCAAATAAGGGTAAAAGTGTGAAAATCAAACCCCAAACCGCTCATTTCCACATAAACATGACGTTCTGAGGAGATCCCAGTGCTTCAGAAAGAAAACATGACAGATGTAAAGCAGATTAAATGCCGTCTCTTCGTTCCACGCGGGGAACAGACTGTACAGACTACAGTTCTCAAAGTGCTCATGTAAAGTGCCTTCAGTCGCCCAACAGCAATACTTCAACTTGTCCAACCTTTGTACCGTCTTTTTGTTATCTACTTCCTCTTACATGTGAACTCATATTGAATCGAGGGCACGGCGCCACGCTGGTTAAGTGTCTTCAGTCGACTCCCTCTGGACGGCTGTTGTGAGGTTTATAACTTTGTTAATGTCAACCTTCCTTTTGGACTCAACCGAGCAGGAAAAGTTCCAGAGGATGACACAATGAGGGCGGAGGAGGCCCCGGCAGTGTCTTTGTCTCTGACTGAAAAGCCTCGGGTCTAAGTATTGATGCTGATAGAGCCGTTGCTGAGGATCGACCCCTTGGTGACCTCCGTGCTGACAGTGGAGAGCGGAACGCTCTCGTAGCGCTCCGTCACCCCCCAGCAGCGGCAGCGCAGCAGCGTGGTCTTGAGCTGCTTCTGGAAGTTGCTGTTGAGGAATCCGTAGATGATGGGGTTGACGCAGGTGGAGGCCATCGCCGTGAGGTGGCAGAAGGAGAAGATGATGTCGTGGCCACAGGACGGGATGGCCTCGTGGTTCCAGTCGAACACTGTGTTGAAGACGTTGAGGGGCAGCCAGGACAGGGCGAACGCCACCACGATAGCAATCAGCATGGCGTTGATCCTTGTGGAGCCCTTGTTTTTCTTTTGCGTGGCGTTCCTGCCACGTTCCACCATGTCCTTCCGCCGCCTGAGGCGCAGGTAGACGTGCAGGTAGCACACCATGATGAGGCTGAGAGGGAGGAAGTACTGGAAGACGAGCAGGGAGGTGGTGTACGCCCGCCGCTCCTTAATCGAAGGCCAGCGCTCCATGCAGACGAGGTAGTCGCTGACAGGGAACGGGACACTCATGTTCTGGAAAGGTAACGTAAGCACGCTGTAGGAGAGGAAAGGCACCGAGATGAGGCACGCCACGATCCAGGTGACCGCCACAGCCAGGTAGGACTGACTCACCAGGGGCTTCCATCCGGTTGGGTGGACGATGAGCTGGTAACGTTCCATGGCGATGAGGACGAGGGAGAAGATGGACACGGTGACGGAGATACACTGGATGAAGGGCGTGAGCTTACAGAGGGCGTCTCCCAGGATCCAGCGGTCCATCAGCGTGTAGATGATTGTGGCCGGCAGGCACACGATGCACATGAGGATGTCAGAGCACGACAGGTTGGCGATGAAGATGTTGGTGACGTTACGCATCTCCTTATGCCGCGTGATGACGAACACGAGGCATGAATTCCCGATGAGGCCGACCGCCATCACTGTGCTGTAGGCGACGATGAGGAAGGTGGTGCCGCTGACAGAGAGCGAGCAGTCCTCGGTGAAGTCCCACGGTATCTCCTTCCACAGCGCCTGGTTGTTGTTGCTGCTGTGCTGCAGCTCCATGACGCTTTCTTGGTCTCACTTCAAAGGCCGGCGGCTAACTGAGCTGATCTGTTGTGTCACACCTGCTGTAATTACTTCATGAATAATATTTGCATTTTTTACAGCTTCTCCTCATCCTTAATGTTTGGCAGTCTTACAGCAACCTGAAAAAAGAGAAAGAAACAGAAATGAGACAAATTTCCATCCGTGAAAAGTTTATTTTTGAAGTCATGAACTCTTTGAGATATGAAGTGGTCGGTTTATTGCTCAAATTAAAATGTAACTCTCATAAAAACCAAAGCATAAAAAGGAATTGACCCTCACTTGATGAAACAGCTCATTTCATTACAAGACTTTTTTATAAATAAAGATGTGCAGCAGAGAGTGATTTTCTTTGAAAGAGACAGCTCACCCCTCTTACCTGTAGTGCTATTTACCATCTAGATCAAGAGGGAGCAACCTTTACTATCAAAAGAGACATTATTGGCCAAAAAAGGGGGAAAAAATCTGTCTAGAGCCACAACTATTGGCATCTATTGCTAGCCACAAGAGCCTCAAGGTAGCCACCGGCAACATGTACAGCAAAAGGCGTTGGGCAATAGATGGAGGCCATGACACACTAATGAGATATTAAAACTCATCTGTTTTTATTCAGTGCGTAGGCTACATTTTACAGTAAGAATTGTAAGAATCACTCTATGCCTCCTACAATGATAAATGGCAATTAAAGTGTTAAAAAAGAACTGTTAATCATTTTCTAATAATTTTTTTCAAAGCCACAGGGAGCCACTGGATTGCTAGATTGCACTCGGCCTGCACACCAGCAGTCTCTCTTTTCAGAAATCATGACACATGTTGTTGTGAGCAGTTTCATGTAGGAGCTATTTTTCTTCCACAAAATCACACCTGCCAAACGAACAAGTCTGCAAGAGGAAGCGCGCATCTACTCATGGATAAGAGGTTTGTGCTTTAATCTAGTTAGTTAGTATTTTCTGTCATGGTATCGTTACAACATCCTCTCCAAAAAGACAAGATAACTAAATAAAGTCATTTATGATGACAAAAGACACAACTTCATCAGCAGAGATTTGCACAGGCACTCGGCTTGTGGTGCTCAAAGATCCAGACTCAGATCACACAGTGTATAATATATAATACAGGGATACATATGTGGGATAGTAGTCAGGTTTTAGGAGTATTCTTTGGACATGTATACAGTGCAATCAGTTGGAGTCTGTTAGCATGGTCGAACAAACCTGTGGAAAAAAAAAACTTTGAAAAAATACTATTTTGACGCAAAAGAAGCAAAATGGCTCAAATGGCTCCAGAAGTTCAGCCTCTCCATAATCAGAATATACACAACAGTTTAGTTTTTCTTTCTGCCACCTGCCAACCGTCTCAGTGCGCAGAAGGAAACGTGCATCTACTCATGGACAAGAAGGTCGTACCTGTGACAGCACGAGCACGTAAACGTTAATGAAGTCCTCCACGGCTAAACTGTGACCTCTCTAATTGATCAGATTCTTTATTGATTTCCTTATTGATTCCTGATCAATTTTTGCTGTGGAAAAAGACAGACCTACACAGGTTTTCACTGTCAGTGCAACTGTTTTCTTATCTCCGAGTCTGAACACAGAGCAGGAACAGAGTAGAAAAAAAGGCATTCATTGACTCAGGTGTGCAAAAGCTCCACAGACAGTCTGTCGTCATCTGAGGTGGATGAAACGAGAGAATATTTGTACAGCATTTGTTTCCCTTTTAGATTTTCTTACTTCAGCTTACTGCCAATCTTTTCAAGCCCTGAAATATATTTGCATATATAATATATATAATATAATATAATATAATATATTAGTGTTTCCCCTACCGCTGTTTCTGGGTGGCAGCTGTTACTCTTCAAAGACACAAATATTTTATTTTATGTGGTGAATTTTCAGAGACTTTTAGTTCCGCCCCCGTCGCTTTGCTTTGTGTGATGCTTTCGGCCATCTCGCGATGCAGAAATCACTGACGATGTGCTGGTGAGTTAGTCGATTCTCTTGCAGTTGTTCATTTTACTGTCCTTAAATGGTTTTACTTAATGCTGGTTATCACTAACAATCACAGATATGCAGTAAGGAGCTGAGATCCAACTCTGTTCTGTGACCGGAGGCCTGTGGAGCTCTGGAGTCGCATCTCGATTCCCTAACGGTGATACGGTTGGCAGGTTTTAGTTCGGTAGAAAGAAAATAGATCCTTTGTGAAACTGCTGACAACAAGGCCTGTGGATTATCATGAGTAAACCGGTCATGACTTCTGGAAAGAGACGATGCTGTTTAGTTTTTCAAACACAACAGAGTGGACACACTGCTGGGTCTTCATGCTGGTCAGGTGATCTTTGGTATTTTTATTCTTCTAGTGAAGGGCTCATTGCATCCATGAAAGTCTCAATAAAAAAAAGTCAAAAATGCAAGTCTCCTTTAAGAACAATCCAAGCTTTGCACAACCTCAAAATGGCTTTATTTTCCATGTCAAAAAGGGTTATAAATGACCAACGTGTTGCGATGTTACACAGGTGTTCATCACGGTCAGTCAGGAGCACACCTATGTTGTCTTATACTAAGGATTTGAGTGGGAGGATAGTGATACATCTTCAAAGTAAAATAAATAGAAAAAAATATATAGTCCTATAAAAAATAAAAAATAAAGGTAAAGCTGAGTGCCATCTAATCCCATTATATTGGAAAGAAGGTGGACATCTCCAAAAATCTGCAACTCACACCAAAACTATTAAGATGGTTAAAAAGCACTGCAGGACAGAGGAAAAATACATATTTATATGGATTTTGGGATGAAGTGTCCCTTTAAATTGACAGCACTCCTGAATGTAACTCCACAAGTGTCTTTCTGGTGCAGAGATGTAAATTTAGGTGTCCAGTTTCACCTCTGGATTACAAAAACATGGCTTTCTGAAGGGGATAATTGATGTTGTATGCAGATATGAGCAGCAGATTTTCTGTCTCCTCGAGGAGCGGCTATAAGAATAAATGACGCACTGATGGCAGATCATCAAGCAAACAGCACAGATCCAGACTTGGTGGCATGGCTATTATGGCGTGCTGATTTGAATTTCCATCACAATAACGGTGATAATGACGCTTCTTCAGAGACAATCATCCCTGCTCACTGTTTCCCCCCTTTTTTGACAGCGGGAATTGATTCAGTTTCTGTCCATAAAGGAGCAGACACCTCTCATTGTCACTGAGCATTCACAAGAGCTGCTCGCAGTCTAAAGCACATGTGGTCCCTGCAAACGCCAACAAATTAATGTACTGGAAAACAGAACAGAAATACAATTTTGTTACACCAGGACCAAGAACATCTGACTGGGGTGTGTGTGTGTGTGTGTGTGTGTGTGTGTGTGTGTGGACATGCATATTTGTGTGTGTGCGTGTGTGGCAGTAAAAACAGAACTGATTAACCGAGATGTTTTGCCCACGGCTCAATTCCCCAGAAATTAGCTTTGCAACACAGCAGCTATACTAACAGAATGAAATCTACGGGATTTAAAGGATTTATCATTTTTAATTGCGGGGCTCCTTAACGATGATAAATGCTGACACATTAATTGCTTGCGTCTGTCTCTATTATGAGCAGAAAATTCATATTACAACATGTTGTTTCATCTGTTAGTGATTAGTAACAAGCCAGAGCACTCACAGTAAAAGTAGGGCTGCAACTAATGATTACTTTCATTATCGATTAATCTGGCAACCATTCTATTGATTAATTGATTAGTTGTTAGCACTTATTTCTCGGCTTACCCGGTCTATGGTCTGTTATTTATGAAAAACACACTGTTGCTATGGACCTGATCATTGCCTCTGGAGGAGCAATAAAATCATTTTTAAATTAATACTTTGTATGAAATTGTTTTTTAAACAAGTACAACAAGTTTGTAAAATTATACTTTAATGTAGTTTCTTCTTTGATTGATTGACTGATTGATTGACTGGAATTTATTGCTGAGATAAACAAAAATAAGCAGGATAACGTACAGTGAGCAGGTCATTATTGCGAAATAAACCCTGATGTAAAGTGGAAGTCTGTTATTCAGAAATAACAGACCTTAGAATGGTGTAACTGACCAATCAAAATCGAGTATTTACTAAAGGCATGTAAAAGATGACAACTAATGAATTAATCGTTGCAGCTCTACTGTGTACTACAAAGGAACACAAGTAAAATAATGGTTTTGTGTTAAATTATTGATTTTAAGAGATGGACCCTGTGGTGGTGTAGATTTGTCAATATATGCAATAAGCAACAAAATGTTCAGTGACTGGGTCGTTTTTGCAAAATAAACTCACTCACTGTACATTATCCCTGCCTTAAATTAATTTCATTAAGTATTTTGATAATTGATTGATTATTCTGAGACATTTTTTAAAGAAAAGAAATTCCAAATTCTCTGATTTCAGCTTCTTAAATGTGAATATTTTCTGGTTTCTTTATTCCTCGATCCCCCGATTAATCGACTAATCATTGCAGCTCAAAGCAAGTAAGAAAACACTTGAACCTGAACCTGAGTACGGTAATAACAGCACTTTAATTGAATAATTCTTAACACAGTAGAGCTGCAAAAATTAGTTGATTGATCGATAAGTTGTCCACTATTAAATTATTCACCGAAAACAAGAAATTGGAGGATGCCATTTTTGATCAACATTTTCCATCATTTTCTGACATTTTATTTGTACAAATCGATTATAATTAATGATTAGTTGCAGTTAGAACCTCCAGTTTAGAGATGCAACAGTTAGTCGATTAATTTATTAGCTGTTGACAAAAATTAATCACTGACTATTTTGAGAATGGTCATTTTGTGTGATTTTGTTTTAAGAAAAAAAGTCCAAATTCTCTGATTTCATCTTCTTACATGTGAAATATTTTCTGGTTTCTTTACTTCTCTCTGACACTAAACTGAATATCTTTGTGTTGGGGATAAAACTGGCATCTTATGAAGAAAACTAACTGATGGATTAATTGAGAAAATGATGGAGAGATTAATCACTGGTGAAATTAAGTGTTAGTTGCAGCCCTTGAACACAGTCTTATCTGTTGAAGTATCTGGATAATGAATCCCCTCCTTGTTTTGTGCTCCATGTGTCAGAGCCACACTGCAGCCTTGATGCTGATTATTTATGGCAGACTTTGGACACTTACAGTGATGCACTGCTGTGTGTTGTGTCTGCTGGCAAAGGAAATTTAATAAGGACATAATTAATATTTGATATAAGACAAGGACGTAGGTCTCTTGTCAACATCGGGGGGACACATATTAGGCGGACACCTTGGAACTTAAAGCATCAGACACTTAATTTGCTGCACTTTTGTGCAATTTGTGCCTTTTCTGCATCAGTTTATACTGTGAACTTTCTTCATTTATGTGAAGGAAAACACAGTGGAGTTGTAAGGCTCTCAGGTAAGACCTCTGCTACTTTCATGTTTTCAGTGAGGAGGACAAATATTCTACATAGGAGGACCTGCTCCCTCCATCCCCCTGAACTATACACCTATGACATGAGCTACATTATAAATCATTATGAATGTAACAATACCAAAAACTCAAAGTACAATAATACCATGATAAACAGTCCATGACACGATATTTATCGCCATACTAAAAACCAAAAGAAAAGAAAAGCAAAATAACAACTGTCCTTTATAAATCTGATGCTGCTGCTTCCTTCTTTAATAAAATAAAATAAAATAAATGTGGCAGCAATGACCTAATCATGTTGGCATGAATGATCTTTAAATGTTTGAATTTTGAACGTGCAACTGCAAAACAAAACCAATGCAGCAGTCAGAAGCAGTCATTTCATAAAACAAAGTAAAAATAATAAAATAAAATAATTAACCATGTAGTAAAGGGGTGTAACAATCCACCAATATGAATTGGAAACTGGTTTAAACATGAAAGATGTAGCTGCATCGATATGTGGATCCCTGGATCAATCTAAATGTAGCATGAACCGGTTGACGTCCTGATTCTAAAGTTATGGATCTCCTGACTAAAATCTTTCTTCTATCTCTGCAGCCTCTCTGCTCCTGTTAAGAGTTTTATGAGAGTCAGGTTGGCATTTCTTTCTAAGCAAAAACAAGAAAAAGCCTGTCTGACAACATCAGCACAGTTTACAGTGCACCCTCAAATCTAATATCTAAACTTTGGATGACATTTAGATTTTATAAGAAGGACGGAAAGAAAAATTGACAAAAGTCTGGCCAAATGTTTGGTCTGAGCCCGACTTCAGTTTATATTCATAATGTCAAAATATTTATTCATGCACTGAAATATAACTGTCTTCTCCCTTTTCCATAAGTCACAAAAAACTTGAGGTCTTTCATGAAATACATCTATTTGAAGGTAAGAAATGTTACTTTTATAGATTTATATGGTCTGTTTTAATATGAACTGTATCAGATTGCATTACATCAAATTAAATTAAAATGATGTAATTTGTATACATCAATGGGATACCACTGTATACATGGTCTCAGTGTGACATTTTCTATTGTAATATCAGGATATTCAATATATTATACAAAATTAAACAGATTATCTGCAGATTTCAAACCTCCTGCAGATAAAAATGAACTATAAGAGAGAGACAGTGAAGTCTGTGATGTTACAGCTCCTGAGGATTTGTCTCAAAATGGAGCTGTTTGTAAAAAACAAATTAGATTTTGACTCCATCGTTCACATCATCTCAGTTCTCAGTGAAACACTTCGACATGAAACAAAACAGCCACAAGTCCCGATCCGCTCATGCAAACACACATCAGGCATCAGGCTCCTCCGGCGGGGAGGAAACGCATGAATTTTGGGGGGAGGAAAAGTGTGAGTATGTGTCTCCTACCCTCTGTCCCTCTGTCTCTGCAGCAGCTGTCCTGGATCCACCGTCTGACTGTCTCTCTCTTGTCTCTCTGTCTGCTGTGTCTGCTCGCTCTGAGGGGAGGGGGGACTCTCTGAGCCCCGGACAGGTGGAGGAGACTCCTCTGGAAACGCGCCGCACATTTACACCTCAAGAGCCACACAGCACTTTTATTATCCCAGAAAGAAAACTATTCAACCTATTCTGTCTTTTAAAGGCTGAAAGCTGCAGGAAATTCAAAATACCAGCGCTGCGATAAGATTATTGAACTCTCTGTAGGCACCTCAAGAAAATATAAAGAACAACTGGACTGAAGCATGTCATGAAAAACAAATGAACGACCTTACACGCAAATCTGTTTTCATAGTTTCAGTCAAAGAGTTGGCTGCCACAAAATTCCGTATTTTAATCATCTGTCAGTGTTTCTTACCGAGATATTCTGTCTTCTTGGAGTCCGTTCTTTGCATCAGGTGAGACCCAGTGAGCAGACAGCGGAGTTTTGGGTCGAGGAGCAGGAGGAGGAGGACGAGGAGGAGGAGGAGGTGTCCTGCCGGGATCACTGATAGCAGCTCAGATATCTCTTAAAGCGACCTCAGACTCAGGCTGGATGTGACTGTGAACATGTTACATAATCAATTCTCTCCCTGCCGAGCACACACACACACACACACACACACACACACACACACACACACACGCACGCACACACGCACGCACGCACGCACGCACGCACGCACACACACACACACACACACACACACACGCTCGCTCGCTCGCACGCACGAATGCGCGCACGGACGCCTTTACGCGCGCATGCAGGCGCGCTGCCACAGAGGGGCCGATGGGTAAATTGAGTTATTTGGAATTTGTAGCTCAGTGACATCATGATTCATTTAGTGTCTTGTTGTAAAGAGAAATGCTGCTGAGGTTTCACATAGTTAAGGAAAATTTCATATTTCCCCGATGAGAAATCACTGTAATATCACTGTGATATAATCCTGATAAATGACATGTTTCTACTGTAATGTTTAAAATTCCTATAGCGCTTCCTCGGTTTGCAATGTCTGTGTACAGTAGGGGAGAGAGGGGCATATTGTCACACTGGTAACTTGTCACAATGGTTTTATCTCATCTATCTAACATGAGAGGGGGCTAAAAAAATCAGTTGCATGTTCATCTCACTGATCCGAAGTCATTTTGTTCTTGACATGAAGCGTTTGTCACTGTCAGTGGCAGACTCAGGCTGAGAGGGGCGAAAAGAAATATGAGCACCAGCTATATGTGGTGGAACACTTTGGAGCACTTTGAAATGTTTTGTCCACTGGAATAGCACCTTATACGCCACTTTACTGCAATTTGTCCACAGGAAGGGCACTCTAGAAGGCACTTTATCACATTTTGCCCACTGGAAGGGCACCAGTGCTTCCCAACATTTTTTCCTCAGAGAACCCCCTACTTGTATTCTTTTTTCTAGTAAAAGTTTAGCATCTTTTCTTTTAACAACCCAGCAGAGTGGATTATACGTCCTCATCCTTACCAAAAGAATAGTAATGATTCATTATAACAGAGCTTTAGAGGTCATCTTCAAATTCAAATTTGACAGCCACAGAGCAGACAAAGACCTCAGGTTGGGAACCACTGCTCCAGAGGGCACTTAATAATGTCTTGTCCACTGAAAGGGCACCCTAGAGGGTACTTTACCAGCATTTGTCCACTACACAGTGCACCATGGGGACACTTGAGTCAGTGGATTGTAGAGACAAATAAAAAATGTAGAACAAACTAACTAATAAAGTGGAGTGCTGAGGATGAATCGAACAGTTTCACAGGGAAGAAGCTGCTCCTCCGTCTGGTGGTACAGCGGTGGATTTTCTGTATCTCCTGTCTGAAGGCAGCAGGGTGAACAGGCTGGGGGGGGGGGGGGGGGGGGTTGTCTTTTAGTTTCACCTCACCTCCCTGATTTCACTGATGCTCGGTAGATGGGTACCAGTGATGTTCTGGGCAATTTTAATGTGCACATCCCATGAAGCCAGTTTTGCCATCTTAAATTTCCTTAAGAAAAACAGCTGTTTCTGAGCCTGTTTTTCTGTTTTTTTTTTACCAGGGTGGAGCTGCGATGTCCTCGTCCAGGTTGACCATGAACATAAAACTGTTCACCTGCTCCACCTCAGCTTCACTGATGTAAGGCAGTAAGTGCGTCTTGGCTCTCGGCTCCTTGGTTTTGCTGACGTTGATGGTGATGTCATCTGTGAACTTCACAACAGAGTTCTCTCCATGTCGGGGGCTGCAGTTCAGCGTGAACAGGAGGGGACTGAGCACACGGCCCTGGGGGGCTCCGCCGTGGCGTTCTAGAGTGGAGGAGGTGAGACCGCATAGTGTGACAAAACAAATGCATATTCTGTATTTAACCATTTATAACTCCATGTTAACGTGAGAAGTAAAAATCTAAAGATGATACACACGATGCATAAGAATTTATTATTCAGTTTACAGTGGAAAATATGTGAAACATGTTAAAAACATGATTGTAATGTATACTTTACAGAGTCAAATACTGTACATAAAGGAACAGTTCACAACAACATGTAGTTTGCTGGTCTGACTGATTGATCACAGTTACTCAAGACAATCCACAGACCCTGTTGTGAGCAGATTCATGTTGGAACTTCTTTCTTTCTACTAAAACCTTTATGTTCAGGTACTTGAACCATCCTTTAGTGTTTTCATTTAATGCACTCTCTACTATAGGTGGGCAATCTGGCCCAAAAATACTGTAGTCTATTTAGGAGCAATCCTGGTACACAATCTAAACGGTGACATTTTTTCCTCAAGTTTGAAATGCACTGTAGGCTGAACCTGGAATAGCCTCTGAATTTCTCCATTTGCACCATTTAAACACAATGTTGTGTCAGAGATACTGCACAGGCATGATAAGGAAGAGCCATGAGAAGTAGTGCGTCCAATCAGCATAACCATCTAGTTAACCACCGGTTTGTTGACAGAGCGTGGATCCACTTGTCAGTGAGGTTATGTGAAGTTTGGAAACAGAAGTAAAAAGACATTCAACACTATGATCTCTGTGATTTGCCTGAAAAGTAGACGGTGAAACCGTAGGTCACCATCTCCATCTAAAATGGTCAGATTTCCCAGCTCTACTTGTACTCCACTACATCTCAGAGGGTTAATGTAATATTGTTTATTTTTTGTTTTGATTCAATCTGTCAGATGAAAATCATACAGAAGGTATGAAAGAAGAGGGTGTTTTACTGACAACGCTGAACACAAACTATGTAAATATCATCATGGTCTTGCAAAGAATGAGAGAACAAAAGAAAAGTAAAAAGTTAAATAATCAGTGTGACACATTATAGTCAGTGAGGACATCACAGGCCTCTCCACTGGATGACCAGGCTTCAAGAATTACAGCTAATGATCTGTCAACGGGAGCAATGTCCCTGAAATGATTTAATCATTCACTTCTATCGAGGGAGGTTCAGGGGACAAACATCAGTGTGTTATGGTCTTTTTGGCCACAGTCAAACCTGCAAATATGATTTTTCTTAGGGCTAAACTGGTGTTAGAGGAGAGTCACTGCATGGTTTGAATTACAGGGGAGCTCAGCACTGAGAAGGACATGAAGACGCCGAAAAAATACGTAAAATACATAAACGATGAAAAACGATGCAAAGGCCGTGACAAGATGAAAATCATGTAAAAGATTTAACAGGACAAAAAAGACCTAACCTGACAAAAACACCGTTAAAAATGTAACACAACAAAAATTACAAAACAGACAGAGAAGAAGACACGACCGCAGAGAAAAGGTCAGGTGAAATGTCATTAACATTTCAGAGAACTTCCACTCTACACTTCTGTATCTGTTGTACATGCTATCTATTTTTATGGTGTGATATTAGAATTTTTACTGAAGTAAATGATCAGAATACTTCCTCCTCCTTCCTGTGGATGCTGTGGATTAGCTGTGGATAAACAGAAACAATGCTGTTCTGAGAAATTCAGTTTTCACATTGTGTGAAAATCTGTGGGTGCAGAGCTCAGTGTTGAAGAAGGCTGTCAGTTACAGAAGAATCATCTTGTGGTCATATTTCATCACCAAAAACACCATGGTGCATCAGTCTTTAAAAAATCTAAAATAATTTCTGCTGCCAGAATTCAGTAATGGATGTTGGTGGATTCTGATAGGTATGGATTGATTTGTGCATGTATGAAGATCATTAACCTTGTCAATGAGTAAATGACTCCGACTGATTAATAACACAGAACTGACCACCACGGTGTTACGTTCTCAGCAGCGTGCATTATGTGCACCTTTGCATAATTTTCCATGCGAACTGAAGCATCATCAGGATGAAAATGCTCGTCCAGATCCCTACACGGAGATAACACCTCAAACTATTTTAAACCCGTGTTTTTGCACCTCTCTTGCTTGTGCAACAGATTGTTAACTGCTTCTTCACACTCGCCCCACACACTCCTGTTTCGAGTGGAGGCTGCATGTCAGAGAACAGTAATAGCTGTTTGTCTGAGAGGCAGAGCGCTGCA
Source organism: Lutjanus erythropterus (assembly GCF_056507025.1). Lineage (NCBI taxonomy): Eukaryota > Metazoa > Chordata > Actinopteri > Lutjaniformes > Lutjanidae > Lutjanus > Lutjanus erythropterus. Next base: position 1,746,508 of record NC_139326.1, read on the forward strand.
GTGACTTGCCACCAACAACAACAGCTCTGTGGGTGTTTACTTGACACAGAGACACGCGTGTCAAGGCACTCAAGACAATTAATCTATGCACATATTTTTCAGAGGAAAGCAGGAATGCTGACAAAGGCTGCAGGAACAGATATTTTGCCTCTAAAGAACAACTGTTCAATACATTGAGACATGTAATGACTGTTGACTCTCATCTTGTGCAATCTTCACTTCTGTCGCTCACATTTTGATTTCTCTTTCAACCTGTGTGTGTTTTTTTTTTTGACAGACTGAATGAGGAAAACATTTCTCAGAGTAACTCTTAAATGTCAGAGCACTGTGGTGACATGAAATTGTTTTTTGACAGCCTGTCCAGCAGTTTATTTTCTGATTGATAAGTGACAAGTTGATGGACTCCGGGACGTTTTCTGGACACAGTGACGTGTGACCAGAAAAGCTTGTGCAATCTGGACAGCGAGAATCCTCTGACGGAGACCTGCTTTCTAAAACTAACATGTCTGTCACAGAGCACGTCGTGCGCACAGACAAACAGAGAGCGGATGAGTTTTGTTCCGTCTTACGTGATAAGGTAGAACGGGAACAGATAACATGTTCCAAACATTTCTGAAACATTTATCTTGCTGTCACATGAAATATTTGATGGCTCTTTGATTGCCTCTTTTATTCTGTTCACTCTGTAAACTGTTTGGACTCCCCTCCTGTGTCCATTTACACAACACATAATGTAACTGGATTCAGATGTATGTCCATATTAGGATTCAGAGGGAGGCTCATATTACATAAGGCTTTTATAAGCAGTTCTTGTGGGAAAATGGTTAATAGTTTTATGTGTCACTGCCAGTGTAAATCAATATAGTACTGTGCCAAATTAACAAGGAATTGTTCCCCTGCTGTAGCTCCACATATCCATGCTTAATAGTATTTGGAGAGCGATTGGTTTTCTGTATTTTTAAGCGCATAGCTGTTTTTGTGTGATTTATTTGTGCTGACAAAGAAACTTTCACTTTAGCAGAGCTCTAATATCCTCTGCTGTGCAGTGGGGCTTCAAAAATAGATTTTAAGAGCAGCCGGCCAAAACAAAGAGAGAAAGAGATGATGAGTCTCTGTAACTTCACACTTTGCTTAGTCGTGCTTTAAAGACGAGGCACAGAGAGAAAGAAACAAAGAAAGAAAGACTTCTCAAAACCCATTTTTACACACTTGCCTTGCCTGCAATGGGGCTGTAATTTATTTTTCTGTATGTTGCTATATATTCATGTGTTCTGTATGTACACTCAACAGAAATGTAAATACAACCATTTTGTTTTTGATCCCATTTTTCGTTAGTTGAAGTAAAACATTTAAAACCTTTTCTCTACACAGAAAAGGGATGTTTCTGTCAAATTTTGTTCAAACTTTGCTGAATTCTGTATTAGTGAGCACAAAGCCGAGATAATCCATCCACCTGACAGGTGTGACAAACAGATGCTGATTGAACAACAGCATGATTATTGCAGAGGCTTGTCTTGAACTGGTCACAATAACAATAATGATGCTCAGGACTCATAATATCATCTTAAATAGGTCAGAATTACCAAGAAATATATTTGAAATTTCTTAGAAATTACCCCCAGATTTATGTGATAATTAGCAAGTACCATTTTCATAGCTGGTGGTAATAATTACAAAGCAACACATTAAACATTTCTCAGAATTTACCCACAAATTGCCTCCAAATTTCATGGTAAGTATGTAATAATTCACAAGTGTCATTTTTGTGCAAGTAATACTGGCTAATTCTCACATATTTACCATGAAATGTGGGTTAATTCTGTGGTTAATTTCAAAGAAAGTTCAAATATATGAAATGGTAATTGTGCTGACATTTGTTACATTTGATCTTGAAAAAAAACCCCACACTTATTACTTTAGGCGCTGTACTGTGGCTATTTCACACAGGGCTACAGGTACAGGATCTTTTTTCCCAAGAGGGTGTTGGGTGCTGGATGTCATGACCCGCCCTGCTCTGCCCCTCACTGGCTTACCCTGGAATATTTACCCTAACCCTGACGGACCAATCCTCACGCCTAATCCTAACCAACACAACCAGCAACAAGTGTCATAAAACTGATCCAAGACACACCTGTGCAATAATCCTGCTGGATGCCACACCTGTCGGGGGGATGCATTATCCTGGCACAGAAGAAGCGCTCACTAAAACTGAGTTCAACAAATTTGTGAGCAAAATCCAAGAGAGATAAATCCTCTGTGTCTGACTTTTTTTTACTTCAGCAAAAGTGATGTGTTTATACTTCTGTTCAGTTTACATACAGAATATATGGCAATATACAGAAAAAATAATTTACAGCCACATTGCAGGGAAGACAACACTGTAAAAATAGGATTTGAGACAGTTTTAGAGCTGTTTACAGACTCAGCTGATATGTAACAGATGGAGGGGAGGCTGTTTCAGAGAGACGGGGCCCGTGTTGTACAAGTTCACACTTACAAAGAGCTACTTCTAAAACTGTAGAGCCAGTTCACTTTCATAATTCACTTTTTTTTCTTCTGTTTTTCCTCTGTTCTTGTGGGTTTTTTTTATTTGACTTTTTTGGGAGAAAATTTGCAAAATGATAAAGTTTCTCATTGTTTTTAGACAATATTTTGAGATACTAAGTCATTATGTTCAGTTGAAGACATTATTTTGACAAAGTTTCTCATTATAATGACTTACAGGATCTTCATCCATCAGCTGATATTACTCTGTTGTGTAAATACACTGTTTTTGTTTTTATGCTTGTGAAGCACTTTGTAAACCTGTTTTTTTTTTTAAAGTTCTATGCAATTTTTTTATTATTATTATTTATCATATTGGTAAAAATGAGCATCATGGCTCTCTCTGTCTGTTCGTCACCAGCCTGCGGTGTAGTTCACGCACTTCACTGATACACCACAGAATGACAGAGAAACATGACGCTCACAGTCACATTGGTTAATTGCAAACTGATTGGTTCAGTTCACCGTTTACCTAAAATATGAGCACGTTCAATGAATGCTGCTCTTCTAGCACTTCTAACACTTTTTCGGTGCATTAACTGAGTGGCATCTAGTTTCATAATACTGGAGAGAAGGCACACACTTCTGCGGCTGATATTTCCAAAACAAAATGTGTTCTTCATCAAAAGAAATTAGGACTGACTGTTAGGCTACCTTATTTTTTTAACCTAAAAGCAGGACTGGGACAAAGGCTTTCAACAGTTCAGAGCAGATTTATTCACAAAGTGAGAGAGATGAGGTTTAACAGGCTGAATCTGAGTTTCACGGTGGAGCGGGGCAGGCAGAACGAGCTGGCTGACAGGCTGGAGAGGTGCTGGACACGGATCACGAGGGGGTAATGGACCTGAAGCACAGGTAAACACAGGGTTAGACTGGAGTAGAGTCACAAACTTGATTGCATCATCAAAATACTTCAAAGTTACTGAGTAAATGTGGGTGTTTTCAGTTTGCTTTTTTGTTATTCTCTTGATTAGCACTGGAAATCTGAGACCTGTGTTTAAAAGTCTTCAGCTCTCTGTATGTTTGTAGTTTCTGACTGAATCTCTTTGGTTTGCGGTTCAGTTCTTCTCCTGGTTTAGGGGTGAATAGATTTTTGAACAGTTTAAGTTTAGGGAGGCAGATTGCAAACCGACTTTTGATTTCATCACTTAAACTTAGCTTACCTTTCTTGATGCCTCTTTTCTATGTGCTGATAAAAGTTTGATGTGGTCCTCCTGGCTGTCTAAGTAAATGTTGCACTGCAGAATTTACTCACCGCTCCGTGTTTTCTTTTTGGGCAGTGCTTTGTAGATGTGGTCAAATTTTATTACAGAAGATTTGACTGACATCTCCTCCCAACTTCACCTGTCTCCCACATTTCTTGGGGTGCGTGTGAGAGCCAGTAACTGTACCAAAATTGTAAACTAGACATTTGAAGCAAGTTATTCTTTTTTCCCCATCATTTGCATTTATCATACCATCTGTTAATCCTATCTAGTATGCATTTATGTGCAGATTGAATGTAGGAGAGACCAACACAACTGATGCAATAATTAATCAAAAGTTGCCCTCACTGCTGTTGTGTGCATACTAGTGATGTTGCAGCTCTTGCACTGGAGTCTATTTGTATATTTAGAGAATGGATAATGTTTTCTATGATGTATGCGAACGTATGAATGATTTATGATTTTCTGCGATGTGCATTGTATCTAATATTCTGTTTGAGAAAGAAAGAAAGGAAATGCAAAGCAGAGAAGAAAAATTAAAAAAAAAAAAACCCCACATGAAAACGTTATCACGTTTCTTTGTTTAATTAAACTCTGTCCACTGTTCACCCACCCCCTCGTGTAGCTAAGCACATTTACTCCAGGATTTTTATGGTGAGAAAAGCTAACAGTAACAGCTCATAAAACCAAATCTGAATGCATCTGAAGTCTAATTCATCATCCAAAACCAAACATGGAAACCATATTGATCATGTGGCTTGTTTTTCCTTTACCTCCTCAGTCACTGCAGCCTTAAATCCATATGCATTGTGAGCAGGGCGCTACTCATCGAGCGAAGGACACGCTCCCCTGCAGTAGAACGGTTCCTCACAAAAACCAGGCTGAAGTGATCCTTGACACCATCACTGCAAAACACAGACCTATAAATCCCCCGAGGCTTTAAATAACCCCGGCCAAGAACAAATGCCACAGAGCCTCAGGTACTCATGGTGGATGACAAACAACCCCCATCAGTTCACACAGATCACATCTGACACAGAGGCTCACCCCGGTGCTCTTCTCTTTAAATGTGACTTTTGGGAGCAGAACATACTGGTGACTCTAAAAGAAAAAACATGATTCATGTACTGACTGACAAACCCACAGAGATTTATCACCAATTTCTTACTTCTTCTTCTTCTTCCTTCTTTCAGTTCATTGTTTTTTAATTCCTGGACCACAGACACCTGTTTTGGTTCAGTCTCACTGCAACAACTATTGTGCAGACTAGTTGCTACCTGATAAAGCTAGCAGCTAGTGGAGTCGAGCATATTTTCGCTGAAGAGCCAGATATTTCCCTCAGGAATTAGACCAACAATGCAGCTAAAAGGAGAGTTAATATTGGACTTACATTCAGCAGGTGGTAAACACAACTCCAAATTAGAAGAGGTCACTCAGGAGAGTGCAGAACCCCGCCAGACAACAGATGGTGAAGCACCTACTGCAATGCCACCACAACTGCCAGATGCAACCAGCAGAGATTTGTAAAGTTCAGCCAACATTAACACGACCTGAGTGAGAAGACGGCTGTCAATGATTGTATAAAACACAGCAGTCAACAAAAGAATTATAAGTCAGGTTACAGTTTATCTTCATATCTGATCAGACTCATGTAATGTCTGTAGTGAAGACTTCAAAGGAATTTAATGTGGAACTTTCCACTATACTGACCTGTAACTCTGAAGGAATTTAATTTTTCTTTTTTGCAAAATGGAAGTTCCCACTCTACATGTGTGATTCCAGTGATGGACTGATGGAGAGCTGAACATTAGGATGTGACAGTGAAGTTGACCTTTGACCTTTTGGATATAAAATGTCATGCGTTTAATTAAAAAACTTTGACATTTGATCACCCAAACCAGTTATCAGTTAATCTTTGAGTCCAAATGAACATTTGTGCAAAGTTTGAAGGCTCTCTTGAGATCTTGAGATATCACCTTAATGTTGCTGTTGTGGAGCCATAAAAAAGGTTTTTCAGGAATTCTGAATCACAGAGGTTCTTCAGCATACACTCATGACTGTGCACAAAACATTCAGCTGATTGGTGGTTGCATGTGAGATTTTGAGCAAAAAATACCAGCCAACCAATACATGATTTATGCTTTACTTTACACATGACATATGACAGGAGATGGTGAGCTAAGCTTAGCGTAAAGACAAAAAGGACAAAGGTAGGCTAACAATATCTGTCAACCAGACCGTTGTTGTAGGGATCAAAGAAATGTGTTTATATAATGTAAGAGTTTTTCAGCTTTACAGCTTGATTCCACCAGGCACAGTTGCATCACTTGGCAGCTTCACCACGTCAGCAGGAACTGAGCAGTGCCTCGTGCTTCCCAGAAGCGGCTCTCCACTTCGCTTCAGATACGTGCAGTCTGTTTGTAACAGATGCTGTGTCAATTTGCACAGAGCAGATCAAGCACAAAGAGCAAGGAAGGAAGACCAAATCAACAAAATCTGAGCAAGTAAACATAATCATGTGAGCGAAACGCTCCGCTGCTGAAACGTATCTTAAAAACTGGAACCTGTAGTCATGAGGAGGAGGGATCAAAACGTGACACAGACGTGCTGTGCCCAGTGGAATCAACCAGTTACTGGTGCTGGTAACTGGATTTTATTACCTTTGGTCAGAGCAAGGCTAGCTGTTTCCCCGTTTCCAGTCTTTATGCTAAGCTAAGCAAACAGTGTGTTAGCTACAAATATTAGTGGTATTAATCTTCTCTTCTAACTCTCTGCAATAAAACAAACTTATATTTACCAAAACTGTTCCTATAAATCCACATTCCTTCCTAAAAGGCATATTTTTCCACTACCAAAAATGGTTTTCCAGTCATGGACCATGAGCTCTGCCAAGTATGAAATGAAACAAAACTAAAAATAAACTGATTTCAATTTTGGTATGTGCCACTTCAAAAATTAGATTAAGTATAAACTGAAGGAGGGCAGAGAGAGAAGAGCAACAGAGAGCAGAGAGGCGAGAGAGAAACAGACCTGAGTGGAGGCTGAGATTGGGGGTTTATTAAAACATAATCACATTAGCTGACCAAAAGGTAGAATCAATCCAGTGTGCATTAGACCTGCTGACCCTCCTGCTTAAATTCATATAAATGTTCTGCGTGTCCGTCCACATAAGTATTCTGCTCAGCTGCAGTCACATCTGTCTGTGCAGCAGCACGATTCTGTCTCACCGCTTCCCTCTTACTTCTGTGCTCCTCTGTGTCGGCAAATGATTCAGAATTTACACAAATGGTGTCACAGCGAATCAGACGGTGGATGTCACACCCCAAAATAGCCCTCGTCCCAACAGCGAGAGGTGAAAACTGAATTCAGAGGCAGCTTCAGTGTGATGGAGGGAGGGCAGCACGGTGCTATTGATCCACAGAAGCTGCGTTCAACATGAGTCCAGGTCCACTGACACATGGCAGAAATGACTGACTACCCACTCAGGTTCTTGGCCACCATTTAGCTTTGTCCCAATTAAAATTTGATCCACCATCAGTGCCATTCCACTTGGCCTCATTGCAAGTGTTGGAGAGGATGGCAGTTACCAGGGTTACTGTACATGGTTATGTCCCTGAAACGCACTTATGAAACCACACAGAAAATGCATACTGATCACGCTTTTCACAAGCATAATGTGAATTAATCATTTGATGTCCGTGTAAAAACCAGAGACATAAAGCTATTTCCATCTATCGCCTCTGATATTCCATTAGCAGTGTGGGCAAACTGTACATGACGCAGAGCAAACCCCTCCTCAGAGAGCAGCTGTCAAAGCTCAGTCCTGCACAGAAATCTGCTGCTATCAAGTCTCTGCTTGCTGTCTTGTATAATACTTTCCACTGGGAGAAGCCAGCTTCAATCCACATGGTGACAATGGCAGAAAGAGAAGTTATGACCCAGCCTGTCTTCCTCTTCAAGCTGTTTTCCAGCCAAAGAATTTCAGTTTATCTGTTATATCAGACGATTATGTATCGTCTTATTTAGATATCTGCTGAAGTTAGCATGCTAACCAGCTAATGAGTGGCGATAGTGAGTCACCATCATGATCAGTTTGCCTTCAGTCCAACAACACTTATAAACTTACTTTTTTCAATCCTCACCCAATTCTCCTCTGTAGAAAGCACATAATTTCTGCATGTCACCATCAAAAATGAAGGGCCTCCCTGAAGACTTTTAATATGGTAATGGCGTTTCTTTTTTTATGAGATAAGATGAACTTTATTGATCACACATTGGGGAAATTCACACGTTACAGCAGCTCATAATAGAGTGCAGGTAGAAAAAGGAGTGATAAATTGAGAAAATAGAACATATTTAACAAACTATACACACAGACTACACACACTATATACACCTTTATGCCTTATGTTATGCATATATATTTAAATGCTGTAAATGCTAAATACACTCATGGTGTTTTGCATTATACTGTACAGTCACAGTGTCAGTCCACGCCCACTTTTGGGTGGGTGGAAAACCAGGGGATTCCATAGACAACAATGTAAATTTACATGTTTTTGAATCACAATTGACACGTTTGTATAAATTCTTCTTTTTTTTGGTAAATCATGTGTGTTTCCTGTATTTTTCCTGGTCGAAAATAGAATGAATATGAACCTTACCTGTCTTGTTTTTTTCTTTGTCCTCCTGGTCTAGTGGTCTAAAGACATGTCCATTAAACATAAAGTCACAGATTCAAACCCTCAAGTGGACAGTGTGTTGGTAGCAGGTGGATTGTGAATTCCCTCCACCACTCACGTATTTATTGATACACATGGACCTCAGGGACCTGGAGAGGTGTCAGTCCACCTGCTGGCCACTGTCGAGCTGCCCTTGAGCAAGGCACCGAGCCCCCAACTGCTCGGGGCACCTGTTTCTGGGCAGCCTCCATCACTCCACCACCTCTTCCACAAAATTGCACATGCATGTGTGTACACAGGCCTATGTGGGTGTAAAATAATTAACACTGGAGTGAAAAAAATTAATTTCCCCCAAGGGAGACAAATAAAGTTTGCTCTTCTTCTTAACAATCCTTGCATCCTGTAGAGCAGCACATAGTTTTGGGGCGGTTAAATATTTCAGCGACGTTGATTTCCCAGTCTCTAGTGAGGCAGAAAAATCTCCCAGCGTTCTCCAAAACCAAGGACTCTGACCTCGGTCAGAGACAAACCCAAGAATGAATGAGACACCACTTGAGCCGATGTGGGAATTTCCATTATGGTCAAACAATAAATGTCAATATTTTCCCATGTACCTTTAATTACCCTGATCCCTTATTGGACACAGGCTAAAAGTGCATTTTTTCTCCACTGTGGCTTGCCATCGCAGTTTCTCACAAAACGAATCATAATCATGTCAGAATACAGAGAGGCAGGTCTGTCCAAATGACCCCCCGCTGTTTATCATCTGAGGAGAATCGTTGGCAGGCTTCATCAAACAGCAGTGCTGCTGGAAGTTGTTGTGTTACAGGATTTCGGTCCAGAGGAAAATTGATTGCTCGCCTCACAATCACCGAGCAGCCTCAGCAAAATTGCAGCTGCCAGGGCTGCACCTCAGTCACTTTACAACCATCCGCTCAACTTGTGAATCGCAGAACAGGAAGTGTGTGAAAAACAGGAGACATGGTTCACTTCTGCTTCTATAAACTGTCCAAATCTGAATTAAAACATGAACTCTTTACACTCTGCTTTACTCCAGATTAGGAGCATAATGATACCAAAACTCATGGTACGATAAAAACATGATACCAAGATAATAGGAAGAGGAATTAGATAGAGAACTTTCTGAGGACATAGTGTCAATGTATATTAGATAGAATCAACTCATCTTCAGTTTGTTCAGAGATTGCATTGGTTTTCAACATGCTAAGAATATCCATAATAGCAATATTTGGCACGGTACCGTGGGATCTTCATCTCAACATACGCCAAAACCATGACAGCAATCAAGCAAGCAAAACTTTATTTATATATATCCCAGGTGGACACGCAATATGTTGCACAGAGAGTGAGCCACAAGAACAGATAAAATACTTGAGTTACGAAATAAAATAAAGTTGGGACCAGCAATCGACCAGTAAAATAATAAGACATGAGAATTAAAATCATTTAAAAAGAAGAAAATATAAAATATATTAAGCTAGAATAAAATAATTTAAACCAACAGTTGATTAATAAGAATATAAAAACAAGTTGGGTAAAAGAAATAAGAGTGAAACCAAAAGACAATAAATTAAATAAAATAAATGTTAAGAATTCCTTTTTCTAGTGCATTCTAGTTTCTGGAGTAGTTAACTGGAAATATAAACATGGTTGAGTTTTTCAGTCTCATCCTGGGATAAAACACTCCTGAAATATTCCTGAAATTAGGAAAATCTACACAGTTTATGTGGCTCTTGAGAGTTAATTCAGCATCCAAGATGATGTCAAGATTGACAGAGGACCTGTGTGCTGCTTTCCAGAGACCATCGTGAAAGTTAAAATGAGATTTCTCGTCTGTTAGCCGTAGGATAGTCTCTGCTACGCTCCTGGCTAGGAGAGAAAGAAAGATTTGTTTCACCTTTTTATGGATTAGAGACGGGGTCGGTGTCATTCACAGGCCAGATGAGTTGTGGGCCCTGCAGCCACAACAAGGGCAAGCCTTTGTCACCAGTCTTTGTATTTTATTCATTAATTCATATTTATTATATTAAACGTGAAACAAACATTTGGAGCCTCCACAGTAACATATAAGAGCTCATTCCCCACCCACAGAAATGTATTTCTGGACACATTTGTGCAAAAGAAAGATGGGTGGTTCAGCTGGTGTTTGAGAGGCGCAGCTGAGTGGAAGATTGAGTTCTTGAATGGCAGTTTGTGCCTCCACATGGTTACCTTATGCCCCCCGATTAAATTTGTTCTGCAGCCGACTCTGATTAGAGATCTTATGCATAATCCATCGTGCTGCAAGAGGCTGTGTCCTCAACTTCTACGCACATTTGGGAACCAGTTCTGAATCAGGTGGAAAAGATGGACAGGTCAGACATTTCAAATGGGTAGATATACCCTCCTCCCCCCTTTAATTTTATTTTTATAACTTTTTTCCTCCTTCTTTTTCTTTTTCTTAACTTATGTGTTCTTTGTGTGCGTTTATAAATTGGTTATCATGTAATAGGTAGGGCTACTTGTGGCATAGGATTTTGTCTTTTTTGTTTGTTTCAAAGTTGTTTTTTTCTTTTTAAGTATTTCTGCTTCCCTTCCGGAATAAAATAAAATAAAAATAGCTGCCGTGTATGTGGCAAACAGCATGAATTGTCTTTGGCAATAATTCTTGACATGTGTCTTCACAAACCTTTATGATGAGCGCTTGCTGTGTGTCTCTGATACACTTTACGATGAGTCATGGATGTTTGTTTTTACAATAATGGAAAAACTGCAGACCACGCTGAAGGTTAGTATTGAATTAACTGCCCCCTCACACTTTACACAATTTAATACACTAAAGTAGATCCAAAATGTGCAGCTGACTCTTGCCAGGTCTGTGTGACAAAACCAGTTCAACAGCCAGTAAAACCGATGCTGGCAGGTGGAGAACATAAGCACGTCGTATTTGTGTGTGTTTATGTGGGCGTGCGTGTGACTTGTGCCAGGTCACTGGTGTGTACGTACTGATCTGGAGTCAGTTTACCAGTATTGATAAATGGTTTTATTTCAAATATGGATGTGTCCTTATAGATATTATGAATGTAATTTGCATGCAAAATAGGTCCACCTAACCATCGGACAGAAAAAATCACTCAATTCCTCTGAGAAAAATGTGGACCTGGAAGCCTTGTGAGGGGTAGAGAATATGAATACTCAAAATGTAATCTGCAGCCTCATGTATTGTCCATAATTTGTTGGTGTTGCAATAAAAATAGTAATAAAAAAGAGAGACTAATTAGATGCCAGCTTTCATATGTCAACCACAGTCTTGCTTAAAGTGTGGACGTAACATTCATGGTGCAGTTTTTTTTGCCGTGCCATACTTTGCCAGTCATATCTCCAGCATCACACTGAAGATGGCAGGTTGTTGGCATGGAAACCACTGTAGATGGGGGTGCAGGCACAATGAATGGCACCACTGGAGCTCCGCTGTCCCAAACTAATCAGTTGTATTGTCCTCTGGTCTGCCAGTGGCGATGGCTGCTGCATTCGTTTTTTCCAGTAACCTGCTGCACTGCACTGTTCCTTGTTAGAGCCTATTGTGGCCACAGCGCACACACACACACACACACACACACACACACACACACACTCACACCCCTCCTTCCTATTCACCAACTCTTCTCATCATAACAGAGCCAGTAATGGCAGTGTAAGATGGTCTCCTTCAGTAATTATGTGAATGAAGGTTAAGTGATTTGTGGAACAGGGATGCTCAAACACACACAAGGTCAGAGACTCTTTCATGTCTTGCTAACTGCTGTAGCCAACGCTGCTTTTTAAAGTCTGTTTGTAGTACAGACTGACAGTTAATTCTGTAAATGCAGCCCACTTTGTTTTCATTTCTTTGTCAGTTCTTCGTCCAGCCTGGAGCTCGCCTGCTGCACAGTCTTCTCCTGATGAGAGGGGACGGTCAGCTGATAATGTAGTGGAACGCTCCATCTCAGTAATGGCCAAACCAGCTGGCTGTGTGTACGTCCAACAAAAACAAAAAAAAACATGCTTTGAGCCTCTGACAGTGACTGACATCTCAACAACAAGAGAACGATCCTGTAAACTTTATTACTTATTGTGTGCCTGTGATAAGGTGGAGTAAGACACCCCCTCTAAGAACAAAGTCTATTTCCTTTTAAAACATAAAATTTGAACATCAATATAACATGCACACAATCAGACACATTAAAAGCCATGGTAATTAAGTCATGACAGACTACAGCTTTATTATTAGAAAACTAAATGTAAAAACCTGTAAGGGGGTGTTTTACTCCATGACACTGGGGACCTGGGGGACTGGTGAACACAAGGGGGGGCGATGGTGCCTCCATGTTCTAAAGAACTATGAAAAAGTGCCCTCTTGGGAACCCTTCTAGTGGACAAAATGTGGTAACGTGGTTGCAGTACATCACAAAACTCCCAGTTCGGATCATATCACAGTTCTGGGTCACGGATCAGATCATATTTTGGATCAGCGAAAAAGAGAGAAGGTGGGATTGGGGTTAAATTATTTTAAAAATGCACTTTGATCTCTCTCTCTGCCTGTAGTCATCACTATAGTGATGTAGTGGTAAATATAATAACAATAACAACAACAAACTTTAGTAAACTTTGAAATACTATACTGTATTATACTATACTATAGAACATATAATAGGTAATTATACACTGTACAGTAAGACACTACAACAGTCTGCAGTCAGCCTCAGTGTCCTGCCCACGAGGCAAGTTTATTTATACAGCACCATTCAAGTCAAAGTGCTTTACAGGAGCATAGAAATACATTAAAGTAAAACATTAAAAGAACATTAAAATTGCATTTGAGATCATAAAAACAAAAGCTAAAAGCAAGCCAATAAATAGTTAAAACATAACAGAAATCACATTTAAAAGAATATAAAAACAAAAACGAAAGCAAACATATATAAAAACAAAAGCGACAGATTATCTTAACAAGAAGTTCTGTATCTACTTCACTGGAAAGCTGCAGTAAACAGTGACATTTAAAGCCCTGATTTAAATGAACTGACAGGTTCAGGTGTTCAGGAAGTTTGTTGCTCAGGTGGAGAGAGGAACTAAAAACTGAAAACTAGTGTTCTGAAACGAGCTGCAGCCGTCTAACTTTTTACTCAGACCTGTGAGTCCAGCCTGCTGAAAACAAAAGCATGAATAAGTTTTTCTGTATCTTCTTTAGACACAAATCCTTTAATTCTCTATGTGTTTTAAGGTGATAGTAAGCTGATTTAGTAATTGTCTGTTGAAATTTAGATCTGAGTCCAGAATGACACCAAGATTTCTGGCTTGATTTGTAGGTTTTAGTGTCATGGATTCAAGGTGAGCACTGACTTTTAATCCTTGTTCTTTGGGACCAAAAACAACTATATCAGCTTTTTCTGTGCTTAGTTGTAGAAAATTCTGGCACATTCACTTATTGATTTCACAGCACTTTATGATCGTCTAGAAGTCACAATTAATAGCCAGTCAGCACTGAAGGCTGTGTCACAGACAGACAGACACAATTTACAATTTCATTTATCAGGTGCTTTTAGCAATGAACATCTGAGAGCTGAGAGATATGACACAGCGATGATCTAGTCAGGAGAGAACAAGACGAGTCAGTGCTGTGAAGCAAAGATCACGTCTGATAGGATGGGATGCCTACAGGCGCTGCCAGTGGCGGTGTGCATGGAGAGCATGAGGTGCAGTGGATTTTTTTTTTAATTTATAGAAATCTTGTGCTGTCAATCAAATGCAAAGGTGTTAACGAAACAGTTTTTGTTTGCTCATTTGTGTTTTTTCATTTTGGTTGCTGTGAGTTTTATTTATTTATTTATTTTAATTTTTTGTTACCTTACGGTATCCTTTATCTTTCTGCACATAGTTGCAACTTGAGATGACAACATATATTATTGTCTTGTATGAGAAAAAAAATTGCAAAACTTTTTTCTTTTTTTTTTTTTACCCACTGGCATCATTTTACCCACAATTTAAATGTCAATAAAATGTCATAAAATAGTGAAAACTGACCATCACAGAGGTGATGTCACTGAATTGCTTATTTTTTGTCCAACCAACTCTCCAAAACCTAAAGATATTCAGCTCGCTATGGCAAAGAAAAAGAAAATTCAAATCATTTTCACTTCAACAATTAATCAATCATCAAACTACTTGCAGATTATTTTCCTGACAATCAATTTATTGTTTCCAAGACTCGATCCAGTGTCTAACTGTGGTGGAGTCACGGTGTGAAACAGGCAGGAACTGCAGCAGGACATTTCTTCAGCCACATGACAGATACAGCCGACATGTCGGGGGGGAAAAAAAACGTATTGCTATTTGAAAAGGGCATTTCTGCACCCAGGAGAGAAAGCCAGGGGAGCTTTCAATCCCCCCTGTGCCCCCCGCTGCAATGTATATGAGACTGGAAAATAAATCAAGTGATGGATTATTCCAACAGTGTTTCTGCGAGTGGAAAAATCTCTACTCTTCGTGTCAGGAAATGATCTATGCAAATTGAAACCTCGGCAGAAGATGAATGAGATTGTAAAAACCTAAGCAATATGGAAGCATCATGACTGGCTGCCTTAGGAAATCTATCTGGCAGCTCATGCAGTTATCAAACAGTGGAAAATCAATCTGGAAAGCTTTTGATCAGACGGAGACCAAATATTGTGAAGGCAAAATGATAAATACAACAAACAGTTGGCAAGAATGATTAAAGAAAAATATTTTAGTCTTGGCAGATCAAAGCTGTTCCTCTTATTATCTTAATATTATTTGATTTAAATGAATTATCTAAAGACAAAGATAAATTGTATATTTCTTCTTTAAATAAACTTTTGATTATAATGCTTTTACTTCCATTTTGTGTTTTGGAAAAGGTGAAGTTTGCCAGGAAGTGGAGGAGAAAAACCATATTGTACTCCATCACAAGTAAAAGTCCTGTGAATAAGACAAGTAAAAGTACACAAATACTGTCCATCAATTGGTTTTGACTTTAAGTGGAGCTGCAACAATTAATTGATTAGTTGATTAGTGTCACTTTTATTAATGTTTTAAAGGATAGTGTTTTGTGATGTAAATATTTCCTGGCCTTTCTTTTGGGATAAGTGTATATCAGTATTGGAATCATATCAATATTGAATGGTATTGGAACATCTTTAGATCATTGCCATTTTTTTGTCTTAGTTTTGTTTGTCAAAACTTCTGTGACTTGAGCAAATTTACTTTTCTTTCCCAGTTCTTTCGTAAACTTAAGTACCAGGACATGATGCATGTAGCTCGGCTTATGGATGGGAATTCTATCACATGAGTGGGAAAAACAAAAACGCAGGGAAAGATTTTTTTAAAATGTATTTATGTATTTATTTATTAATTCATTTATGGGGTTTTCAGGTCAACAGTATGTATCACACAGAAGTGGTATACGTCACCTGACAGCTGAGAACATGAAGATTAATTTAAGGTGGTTTTTATAGTCATAATTTTGTAATAAACATTGTGTTTTCTTAAGGTGCTAATTCAAAATTTGAAAGTTTGGAGCATATAAAGGCGTAGAACATTGTGATGGAAGTATATGATGGTCATTCCCATGATGCTCTATCATGTCTCATACACTGTTGCACCATTTACCACACAGTTTTGGTGCAAAATTTAACCATTTTTGACTACTGAAGAATTGATAAAAATCCCCCCAAAATACCACATTAAGACACCAAGACAGTGGGGAACACCAGGGGAAAATACACACTCTGATTAGGGATGAAAGTCTTTTGACATATGGAGATGTTAGTAAGAATTGTTCCTTCCTGTGATTGGATGGTGAGCACTTTCAGTCTGGGACCCCCTTGTTGTTAAATTGCGTGTGAAAGGCATCCATCCTCTGAAGGCTGCAGGTCTCTAGTTTGTGGTTGTGAAGTTTCATGAGGCTGTGGTTACCCTAGAGGTCACTATAGGTCATCTCATACAGAGAGGTCAAGTTTCAAAAAAAATCTCTCACTACAATGAAACAGCTGCAAGCACGAACATCATCACACACTGAATCCACAACAGTCTCAGCTTTCCAGTCAGACCTAAATTATTATATTCAAATACTGTTTATAGATGCCGGTACGCAGAAATATTCAAATAGAATAAGCATCGATAACAGATTTATACTGCATACAAATAACTGCATGGTTTTTGTCCACAGCTGCATGAGAATAGCACAGTGGGCGTGTCTGTAAAAAGGAAACTCTTGAATATCCACAGAACACATTTTTATTCAGATATCTTGAGGTGAGACGTCAAAGGACCCCTTTGAAAATGGCCATGCCAGTTTTTCCCTCGCCAAAATTCAGCATAACTTTGAAGCGTAAATTAGAAGAAGTTAAAGAAAAATTCAAATATCCTACAGTGCAGAATAAATACACTGTGTTTGACGGCAGACGTACAGATCCCCTTCATAAATGGCCTTCAGATATTTTAGCATGAAACAGCATCCTCTAGTGTTTAAGAGACAGAGTCACACATTTAATCAGAAATTAAAATAGGCTTAAAAAGAATTTAATGGCCGACACTACACACTTATTATTGCAACCGAGAATAAACGTTAGACACAAGATGTAACTCTGCCCTCTGGAAAATCCTTCTGGGATTTGGCTTTATAGAGAAATTAACTGTCAGGAAATGTGGCTTGTTAGGGACATTTTTTCCTTTTCCTTTAGTATCCAATATATTCAGCATGGAAAAAAAAACATTAGAGATTTGATTTATATTTAATTTGATATGAATTTCCCTTTGCTGTGAAGTTGAAGAATATTGTGGGTGGATATTCAGTATTTTGAAGGTAACGAGAGGGATTAATATAATATTTTGTTTGTGTAGTTATTTTTATTATTACATTTTATTTATTGTTGTTAAAATTCCATGTTCGTAAGAAGAGATGGACAGACTACAAACCAACTGAACCAGTTGAAATCCAGAAAAGCATTAATATAGAACCATGCTAAATCCAACAGAGAGACTATTTAAATTCATTAGATATATCTTAAGGAATGACAACAGATTATATTGAAAATGAATGACTTTTTCTTAACTATTTCTTTCTTTCTGTCTTTCTTTCCTAGTTACTTAGTTTAGGCTCAGGGTCCCTGTATTGAAAACAAAAGTCCTTTTTTCAACATTTGGTTAATACAGAAAAACACATGAACAAAATTTTCACTCGTATTTTGTTTTTTAGTTTGCCAGACTGAATTGATTAATTGAATGAACCGATGATACACAGACCGCTCAGAACTTCACTGACTTCTGTCAGAGAGCACTTTACTGAACAGATGTTAATTTGAGTTTCCCTACAGTAGAGAAAGAAGAAGAATCAAAAGAAGAAGAAGAAGAATAAGAAGCAGAAGAAGAAGATGAAGGAGGGTCAACAGCTGAATCTCCTGTTTGGCCAAGCAAAGTTGGCCATTCGTTTGAGTAGGAAAGTAAAGCTAAAAGAGAGGACATTGATTGTTTGTTGAGTCTAGTTAGGACACATATGTTAGTAAAATAAAAGTTATGTTAAAATGGAAGATTTGGATTCTTTTCAAAAGGTGTGGGATTATGAGCTCAAACTGTTTTTTCCTTAAAGGGTTTGGAAATCACTCTTAAAGATGTGCTGCTTTAATCTAATTTACTTCATTTTGTTTTGTATGGTGTTTTGTGATTACTTGGTGCAATTTTGGGTGAATGAGGAATATTTTTATCTGAATAAACTGACTGACTAAAACTCAAAACTCCTTCTTTCTTTGTTTCTCCTAATAACAACAATAGTTGGACAAACTGGATCTCACATGTTTTGCAAGCGTTTGTTACAAACGTTTCTGATTGGCTCTTTCTCAGATACTGGGCGGTTCATGCGACAGCAGCGACCAATAGCGTTTGAGCTCACTGCCTGATACCAAAAAGTAAACAGACTTGTTTTGATCTGTCAGTAAATCAGACGTCCCTGCGGGCTGAGGGTAGCCATTATACAAAGGATTTAATGACAAAACACTGTTCAAAACGCTTTGTTTTTGACGAACACGAAGACATTTCGATGTAATTAGTTTGTTTCGGTTTCAGAGCAGTTTTTATAGTGCGCTGCATCAGCTAGAAGCAGGCTAATCAGCTGTTAGCATGCTAGCTGATTCTTGACCATTTAACCTAAGTTAACATTAGCTAACGGCTTAGCAGCGGCGTGACAGCCAGTAGTAGGACGTTTTTATGTGAGTATATATATATTCAAGTCTGTCTGCTTTCTCAGTAGATTACTATATAAGGTAAATTGTGTGTATAAGTTGATAAATATATCTGTGGCATTTAAATAGCCGTACCCGCCCTTCTTAGCCGCTAGCTGCCCAGCTCTCTGTGTGCCGGTGGCTTTCATTAATGTGAGATATGTGAATCTTCAGAGTGATGTCGGTATCAGACAGATAGAAGTGATGAAGCCTGAACACCAGTACCCTGCCATGACTGAGGACGGACAGCTGAGTCCGATGGGAAGACGCGCTCCGGGCTCCCCAGGCCGCCTGGGCCGACAGACCTACAGGAGCTCAGCCCATCACCGCAGCCTGCTGGACGGCCTGATGGCTCTCAGACTGGACGGCATCCTGTTCGATGTGGTGCTGCTGGTGGAGGGTCGACCCATCCAGGCCCACCGCATACTGCTGGCTGCCTCATGTGATTATTTTAGGTAATAAAACACATACAGAGTAGGTCTCCTTGTTCCTACTTTACTTTCAGTTTTTCCATGTTTCTGCTGCTGCTTTTTTGTCTCACAGCTTCAGCAAAATGCAGCCCTCATTGTGTTTCCACCCATGCAGATAGTCAAGACTAACCTAAAGGGAAAATTCACCACTTTTCGTGCAGCTGTCCAGTCAGTGTTGATGGTAAATGTAGTCATTTGAAGCAATAAAGTCCACCATGTGTCCTGCTGTGAAATCTGTTGTCCTTCCAGCAACCAGTGATATCACAGTGATGTCACTGGTATGAAGGATCTATAAATGACAGCAACCCATCTGGTTACTTTGCTCCTGCCTCATGCCCCCTTTTTTTGATGAAAACAATCCCTCTAATTTGACCGACGGTCAATACAAATTCGAGGTTTTTGCCAGTTTACACACATGGTCATAGCAGCCATACATCACTCCCATTTCATCGGGACGACCATGCCCCCCTTTTTGTATTGATCACTAGGGGTGGGTGATATGGCCTTGAAATGATATCACAATATTTTAGGGTATTTCTGCAATAATATTATTCTTGACAATGACAAAATACTGAAAAATATTTTTGCTTTAGAACTCAGAATAGCTCTCCTCGTACTCAACTTTGTTGAGATGGTGAATTTAGTTTGTTGTGTTGTCCCTTTTGCTGTTACAGTCTCCTTGCACTTCTTACCGTTTTGTAACCAAACCACTTCCACACTACGGAAATCACTCCCCTTTTTTGAACTTAGTCCTCCACTGCGGAGTTGGTAGCAATGTTACTTTCACTTTCAGCCATGTTTGTGTGTACCTTTGTGACATCATTCTGTCAAAAAAAGCTATTTCCATTTCACATTATATCACAATATGATTATTATTATTATATTATGGAAAAAATTAGAAGGATATGTTGTGAACAGTCTGATATGGCACACTCACACCAAAGACATCACATAATTGTTCATCGTAGGATTTGGGCTCCTAATGGCTCAAAAGTAAATTAGAGTGGTTGTTTTTATCCAAAAAGGGGCAGAGGCATGACGCTGGGGCACAGTACCTGGATGGGCTGCTCTCATCTGTTTCAGCTTGGATTTCTGCTGCTGCAGTCCAGTGTCAGAAGATGACACTTCCGAGTCGGTATTCCCGGCATCCACTCTAAATATGTTCCAGTGCATCTGCACAGGAAAACATAGACGGCTGCAGCAAATTGATGTTTGTATGGCACTTAACAGGCATCCACAGTGGCTGGTTAACAGGCTGGCACACATCAAAAGAGACTGGAATGGTAGGCTACAGCATGCTCACTTCTGTCAAGCACAAATCAACTGAATGGAAATGGAAACTATAAAGTTGTTACAGCACATTTCACAACACAAACACAAGTAACCATTATATCACATATTGTAATTACAATCAAAAAAATCTCAAAATGTACCTTTTTTGCTATACTGTGCAGCCCTAGCTATAGTCTAGGGTGGTGACACTGCAAGATGGGTGTGAGCTACTCTGCCAGCTCAGCTCTCTGAGCAGGAGAGCTCAGCTGTCAGAGGAATTTATTGCTTGAGTTGACTACATTTACCATCAACGCTGACTGGATATCCACATAAAAAGTGTTGGTTTGTCCCTTTAAATCTGCAGACTGAGCAGTACTCGGTGCACAGGCAGGAGTCATATGGATACCATTTACTGTGACAAAATGGCCAGAGGCCTCCAGGACTAAATATAGGCCTCTCCCCAGTTACGCTTTTCACAGAACCTGTTGTGTTTCATTCCATGTGCACAATGGCACATTCTGATCAGTGTGTGCAGGTGTCTGTCGAGACGGTGTGTGACAAGACACAGCAGAGACTTGTTGCTTGAGTCCAGGTTAAACAAATTTTCCCCTTTTGTGCACCACCCCATGCAGCTTATTGACACTGTCCTGGGATCAGCAGTAGTTTGTGTTTACTTGTGCTGTCTTTGTGTTTAGTTGTCTGGTTCCATCATGACATAAGCTTTCCTGGTTTTGGTCACAGAGAGGTCAGCCAGCAGTTTACTTAAGACAGAGCAGCGATATAGAGAGGTGTATTGAATGTCAAACAGTAAAACTCAAAAAGGCCGTATATCACTTTGTATTTTGTACTTTATATTGGTTTATAGATTATTCTTCAGGGGTGGAGGAAGATGCTTCTCATAGATAGCCTTGTCAGGTAAATAAAAGACATAAACATCCTGTTACAGAAAGCTTTTACTGAATGTTGTTGGATGTACTTTGTACCAACAGTTGAACGGAATAATTACTGAATATATTCAACAAAGGTTTAGTTGAAAGTAGAGCTGCAGTAATTAGTTGATTAATCAACTTGCTGATTGAAATAAATTTATTTGCCGACTATTTTTCAAGCAAAAATATCAAACATTTGCTGATTTCAGGTTCTTAAATGTGAGGATTTGCTGCTTTCCTTTGTCATTTATGATCGTAAATGAGGAGTCTTTGGGTTTTGGACTGTTGTTGGAAGCAATTTGAAGACATTCCTTTGGGCTCCTGGAAATTGTGATGAGCATTTTTCACATCTTATTGACATTTTTCGACTAAACGACTAAATTGGTCAATCGTGAAACTAATCCCGAGATGATAAAATGACTTCAAATCACTTTATTTGAAGGGATGTGCATTAGACTAACATGATGCTGTCGTAACACCGACATAACCATGTCATTTCACCTGTCATGAACATGAAGGAATCTTTATCAGTGTTTATGTCATTTTTAATACGAAGTTGACATTGTTTGGGAACCTAAAGGGCTGTTCACACCAAAAACAACAACTGCAACAATAACACAACATAATAAAGGGAGTCTGACTGATACTGGATTTTGAGGGTTAATACTGATATTAAGGACAGAAAAAATTCTGATATCGACATATCAGCTAATATTCTTTATTTTTATATATAAAATGCAAAATGACATCAGGGAACTGAAACAGTAAACCTTCACAGGTACTTTTTAAGATTATAATTCACTAAACTAATAAACACAAATAGAATTTGAAAAGGGACAAAAATACATAAAATATTGCCTATAAAACAAGAGAAAAATAACAACAATCTGCATGTTCTGTAAAAAATATATATCTGACATCGCTACTGATATAAAGCTAAATAGCTGTGCACAGTGAGTTCACACAACGACTGTAACAACAATGACAGACAAATGATATGGTTGGGAAAAACAGAAACACTGACAGCAAATCAAATCCATAAAATATTGTGGTGAGTACAAGTTACTTAACTTTTTTAACATAATATTTTGTCAGCATAACAGTCTTAAACACACCCCTTCAAATAAAGTGTTACAGCAGTTTCATTTAGCATTTTGTCTTTATTGGACAGTTCATTGTAGAAAACGACAGCAGACATGAGACATACATGTTCTGCAGCAAAAGTACCCGTCAGAATTCGAACGGGGGTCATTGTGACTACATGTTGTCATCACTGGGCCACCAGGTTACTCCACCGTAAACCATTTAAGAGCATTTCACTGTTCTCCACCAGGGGAATGTTTGCTGGAGGACTTCGGGAGACGCAGCAGAAGGAGATCCCGATTCATGGAGTGTCCTACATGGCCATGAAGAAAATACTTGACTACATCTACACTTCAGAGATCGAGTTAGACCTGGACTGTGTTCAGGAAGTCCTGATAGCTGCCACACTGGTACAGGTAAGATCGTTGTTGTTCTTTTTTTATTTATTTTTTAACAACATGATGATTGTTGTTCTGTTTTCTTTCAGCTGATTTATATCTGTTTGTGTGTTAAAGCTTGAGGTTGTCATCAGCTTCTGCTGTGATTTCCTTTTTTCCTGGCTGGACGAGAGCAACATCATAGAGGTGCATCATCTCGCCGACGTCTACGGTCTGCAGCAACTTAATGCGAGGGTCCACTCCTACATCCTCAAGAACATCCAGACTTTGTCTCGAACAGACGTGTACCGACAGCTGCCCCCCGATGAAGTCTTCAGAGCGCTGAGCAGCAACGAGCTGCAGGTGAACAGTGAGAACGAGGCGTACGAGGCGGCGCTTCACTACCACTACAGCCCCGAGCAGGTGGAGACTGACCAGGTGTACTTGCAGGTCAGTCCCAAGGTGTGTCTGCATTTTGTACTCGTCTCTACAGCTCCATCAGATACACACTATATAGTGAGCAAAAAAGGGATCACCGTTATTGATCCTATGGGGATGCCCAAATCGATTAGCCACTCATCGTTATCAACCTTTATTCAGGAAAAATATGCAACTAGGAGATTGAGATGAATGCTTTCTAGCTGCCATTTGTAAAAACAAATAGATGACACAAAATTTGAGCAGTTCTCAGCTGAGGTAGTGTCACTGTTGCATGCTAACTAACATAAAGGCAGGGAGAGAGCATTAATCAGTGGGATCTCAGACTGATTAAAAAAAAAAAAGAATCAAAAAATGTAGTTGAGCGCCGGGCCAAATAAGTCTGCAGAACATTTAACATCATGCTGGTCACACAGACACGTCCGTTGAGTTATGAATGAGAGACGAAGACAGGCAGTCGTGTCTGCAAGGGAACTCCAGACACACCGGAGATCACAAGAGAGTGATCATTTTCAAATCTTGTCAAAGTTTTGCAAGTCAAGATGTGTGCAGCTTCAAAGACGACCACAAATAAATAAATGTATGGGAAACAGCGGGTGATGCATGTTTCAGCAGTAAAACTAAAAAAAATAACAGATTAAAGAAGAAGAGTACAGAAAACTGAAGGAGTCTGCAGTAGCAAGGCCAAGCATGCCGAAGCTTCCATGTAAACAGTAAATCCAAAACACGCTATCCAGACTTGTTGAAGCTGCCTGATTTTAAAATGGCAAAACTATATTGAAACATCCATTTTAACACAACTTGTGTAGTATAATCCAGGTCTCATTTATCTAGTCCTGTGCTCAGTACTCCCAAAAAAACCCTGCTAATGAAATCAATTCAGTCATTTATTCAGGCAGGCATTGAAGGCAAAGTAGTACTACACACTCTTGCATGCGGCTGATGTGATGAGGTGTGTGGGGGTGGAGTCAAGCAGTGTCTTCATGCTAAGTTGCTAACTAGTTAATGGTTTTGGAAAGTTAATGAACAATCACTGCGTCATTTTCTGTTTTCAGCACGACTTTGAGATAACTCTGTTCCCAACAACCGTGTTTGCTATATTAGCGAGGTAGCTCGCCAGCTACAGCATGTCAGTACACAAGCAACGTAATGTAAGTGTGACATTTTGATCTGCTCATCAGCTCACTGGCAACTCCGCTCTAACTGCTCTAACAAAACACAGACACACTCAGTATCGGCCAATGTGGCTCACAGACGATCAGCAACCAATATTGGTGGCAAAAAAATGTGATTGGGGCATCCCGATGTACCTGCTCAGTTTTACTGTGCTTTAGTTTTACTCACACTTTGTCGAACCTTCATCTGCCTGTCAACTCATTTTTGAGTCTTTATGACCCAAAGGACAATCTGAAGATGCTCGATGCTGTGCGTTTCTGTCTGATGGAGAAACAAGTGTTGCAGAGGCTGCACAGCAGACTGGACCAGTGTCCCCTGAAGGATTCTGTGTCCGCCGCCCTGCGGTACCACGAGCAGGAGATCTGGCAGCCCATCATGCAGAGTCCTCTCACCCAGCCTCGCTCCACCTTGCACTGTATACTGGGCTTTGGGGGGATGTTCAGCTCCAGCTCCCTCACAGAGAGCGAGCATTTGTTTCAGGTGTTCCACCCGAGCTGGGGGGAGTGGAGGACGCTCACTGCAGCTCACGCCCCTCGGATGTCAAACCAGGGCATCGCCGTGCTCAACAACTTTGTTTATCTAATCGGAGGAGACAAGAACACCAACGGGTTTCGTGCCGAGACTCGCTGCTGGAGGTGAGATCCCATCTCATTTATTCTGTTGATAAGAGGACAGACTTGAACTGTTGAACTATTTTTACAATGTGTTCTCTTTAGGACGGAATCCTACACCTATTTTCTTTATTGATGAATCTGTTGGTTATTTTTCAGGCTGGTCCAAAGTCTTGAAAGTTTGGAAAATGCTTATTTTTAACTGAAATGTTTTCAAGATTGGGAATATGCTTCCCAAAATATCAGTAGAATGGACTCAGTTGCACCAACCAGACTTAAGTCTAGTCTTGACTACGCACTAACTGCTAATAGCTAAGCATTTCTAATTTTGGGGCAAGTTATGGAAGATGTGAGCACTCTAAAGGCATTTTGAGGTAAGAAAATTACCAGACCTGTTCAGCCAGCTCAGTTTGATAACCAATAAGAAGAGAGAGAAGAGAAATATTGACATAAATGGTTGTTCTGATAAAGTAGATAGGCAGATGGATTGATTTTAACTTTCGCACTGAACTAATAAACATCCCCAGACTCCTTTTTAAAATTGTGCAATTTGGAAAATTGCTGAGACACTTTGAAAAGTGAGAAGAAACTTAATAAGGCACAAGTCCACAACCCTGGTGTTTCATCTACACAACCACTGTAGACCATTGTTGACCAAAGGCCTTTTAATATTTGAAATAAAATGATCCCGTCACTAGATTAGTCTTCTGTTGATCCCTTAGTCTGTAAAGTAGTGAGCATTAAATAATCCTGTTCAAAAAATGCAGTCAGAGTTAATATGAACAGCTGGTAAAATACACTGACAATATACAATGATTGCCGTGGGTGTTAAAGGATCCTGGGAACTTTATTTTTGACAGTTGCATTTATAGTAACAATTTAGATGTGATGATAAAAGTTTCAAGAGTCTGGAAAGAAACAAACATTTCTTTGGCCTTTCTGTACTGCAACCTCTTGTTTTTCTCTTTTTTTTTTTGCTGATGCGGATGTATTTGCAATAAGCTAATATTGGCTGATATATAAGCCCACCTCCTGAGTTATTGATCGGACAACGGTTTCAAATGTCAACATGTTCTCAGATTGTTTGCTTTGCCTCTTTCCTGTCTTTATTCAGGAGTTTGGTCTTTGAATATGAGAGCATGACTCATTGATTTCACATTCAGTTTCTGTGACGCTTTCACCCTAAACCCTGCCCTCTGCTGTATGAGGAATGTTGACAGCGTTATTGCAACAAGGAGAAGTGCTGAAGCTGGAGCGCAGGAGCGCAGGAGATCTGTGCCAGCAACAGTATATCTGAGCTCAAGCATTCGAGCAGAAGCAGAGCAAATCTATGGGCAAGCAGGGGGTATCTGAGTGCGAGGGCAGGGCAGCATCTCAATGTGAAATCGATGAGTCACGCTCTCAAACTGAAAGATGAAAGACAAGAAAAAAGCCTTGTGTGTGACCAACTGTTCAAACTGCAAATAAATTCAGTTTACACAGATATAACAGAGAGAAAAGTAGAAAATCCTTACAGCTGAGAGGCAGAAACCAGTGAATGTGTGGCGTTTTAGTTTAATTTAATCGATTATCAAAACTAGGGTCTGACTGATATTGGATTGTGGGGGCTGATGCTGACACAGACATTAGGAAATAAAAAAACATTGATATATTGACAAATAAATACATAAAGATGCATTTTGTTGCAATAATCCCTCAAAAATGGTTCTGACACTTGTGACAAAGAACTTAATGAACCAAAATGATATCAGGGATCTGAAACAGTAAACTTTCACTGGTATTTTAAATAATTATAAATAACTATATAAAAAAACAGATAAAACAATATATATGGACATATTAAATGTAAATTAATGAAAAGCATCAAATATACATAATTGGCTGCCTATAAAGCCAACAAATAAAACCAATCTGCATTATATTCTTTCAAAAAAAAAATTCTCATATTGGCACATTTCTGACAAAGTACAGACCAGTACCAATATAGACGTTATAGCTGTGATTGGCCAATACTGGGCTGATAATATTGGTCTATCAATATATCGATCGAGCTCTAATCAAAACTGTGGTGTGGATTCAATTTCTGACAACGAACTGATTCATCCACTAATTATTTCAGTGCCGGTTCGACTAATTGTTGCCTTTGTGTGTAAAACAAACCTGCCGTATTAATAACTGACAGATGTGTTGTGAATTTAGAGTTCACAGATTTTCTTCCTGCTGATTGAATTATTAAAAGTTATTTTTTCTTCACCTTTTTGACCCGTGTCCATTTTTCCCCAGATACGACCCTCGTCACAACAGCTGGTGCGCCATCCAGCCTCTGAAGCAGCAGCACGCTGACCACTGTGTCTGTGTGCTGGCCGGTTTTATTTATGCCATCGGAGGGCGGGACTACAGCAACGAGCTGGACTCAGTGGAGCGCTACGACCCACACACCAACACGTGGGAGTTTGTGTCCCCCCTGAAGAGAGAGGTATGAGACCTGTAATACTGCTGCCATCCACACGATGGCGCTACACACTCACCTGTGTGTTGGGGGGGGTTCCTGTCATACACCAGGTGTTCCCCTTTAACCGCGGTCTAACCTTCCCTGCAGGTGTACGCTCACGCTGGAGCAGTGCTGGATGGGAAAATGTACATCACATGTGGGCGCAGAGGGATGGCGTACCTCAGAGAGACCTACTGTTATGACCCCGCAGCCAATAGCTGGACAGCGTGCGCTGAGGGGCCGGTGGAGCGGGCGTGGCATGGCATGGCGGCTCTCAACGGACGTGTTTATGTCATCGGTGGAAGCAACGATGAGTGCAGTTACCGGCGTGACGTCCTGAAGGTACGATGTCACAAGTGATCAGTGGTGTTTCCTGTTGCAGGGTGAAGGCAGTGTTTACACTGTGAAGCTGCAGCCGTCTCACAGGCTGTCACACAGATCGACTCCTTTCATTTTTTCCAGTCTTTTTACACAGATGTTCATGCAGATGTTCCATTTGTTTTGTTTTTTGTGTGTCTCAACACACACACACTCTCTATTAAACAAATTTTAATTTAGGGATGCAAGATAATATCAGCATGTTATCTTAAAATGACACATCAGTACTGGACAGAAATGGAACATTTCTGCTGATATTACAGGTCATTAAGATGACGCTTTAATGATGCACACAAAATGTGTGTGTGTCCACGGTAGAGGCAGAATTATCTTTTGCAGCAGCTCCGTCACGTCTGCCTGAGAGCAGTTAGATGAACAGAATCAGACACTTTCTTTTTGTTTCCCTCCTGGTTTTATATAAACGTCTCAGTTGTTTCTCTCTTGTGATTCTGGTGCCCACACCACGTACACATGTAAAAGGTTAAAACGCTTTTACGGAGGCTTCTGTAAAACATCTCTGAATTTTCTTGCTTATAATCCAGTTTCCTGAGTAGATATGATTGCTGCATTGCTTTTTTAAAAATGTATTCTGTGTTGGCTGTAAAGTGCAATCAAAAAAGGCTCCTAAATATTTAAACTCCTCTACTGCATCAGCAGGCTGGTCATTAATCACAACAGGTGGAAAATAATGACAGGCATTAGTAGCAGTAGGAGAGGTTTTCTTATTTTGGACGGTGGATGTGTTCACTGCCAGTGGGCCATCATGACAAGAGTAGGCATAATAATATGTTAATTCCTCTGTAGGAGAGGCTTCGTGTTCTCTGCAATTAGATCGAAAATAATCTGTGCATATTTCGGCCAAATCGACCAAATGAGCTGGAAGATGTTGGCATATCAGATATCAGCAAAAGTCCAATATCGTACATCCCTATTTAAAATGAGAAAATATTTAATAGTTTAAGTCCAACCTTATTTTACTAAAGAAGGTATTTGTGAGCTGGAAAGTCTGAGGCCTCCTTTATAAAATGGACTTTTTGGAAATCGGTTTGAGATAAATAGAAAACCAAGTATATGTAGTTATTTATGAAACCTTAGTTTGACATAGAAATGATCTAGTCTCTAAGCCTAGTTTAAGTCTGGACTTGTCTTCAGTGATTTCTCTGCTGATAATGTGGAGGTACTGCAGCCTGTGGTGAACTTTGCTTCAGCTTCATGAACAGAGTGATAAGAATTATCAGTTAAAGGTGTGAGGACATGTTTGTGTTTGTCGGCTCCACTGAGTGTCATGTTTTGTTTGGCTTCAGTCTCAAATACCATCGCTGTGATCTCATGTTACAGAAAGTTCACTTCTCTCTTTTATTCACCGTAAAAGAAAAAGAAAAAGAAAGTTTAGAAAACTCATAATTTTGAGGCAAATGTTTTCACTTAATTCTTAATGTTTAATATAAGCTAAAACAAGATTTTTACTGTTCAGCATCTTTTATAAATCAAACAGAAGCACACTGTCAGAAATGATCTCAAGACTGAGTTCAAGTTCAAACCTAAAGATATTTTTCTGACTGAAGCCTTGGGAGTTTTGGTTCACTGATTTGAACAGCAGCTCTTACATGAAGCAGAGAGTAATTCATCTCCCATGTTTTTTGTTTTTTTTAAGGTGGCGTGCTTTGACCCTGAGGCCAACTCTTGGTCTTTAATGACCCCCCTCCCCGCTGGACACGGAGAACCCGGCGTGGCCGTGCTGGACAGTCGCATCTACATCCTGGGAGGACGCTCTCACGACAAAGGCAACAGAATGAAGTACGTCCACGTGTACAACACCGACACAGACGAGTGGGAGAACGAGACGGAGTTCAAGGAGCGCGTCTCCGGCTTGGCGGCGTGCGTGGTCCTAATGCCCACCGCTGTGATCGCCGAGGCCCGAAACTGGGAGCAGCGCACCAAGGCCTCATGGGAGGACGTGGACATGGACAACACAGAGGACTCTAGTGAGGACTGACGCAGCAGCCTCACGGAGCTGAATGTCTGAGCACTGGAGACTGTCGAGAACTTTTCATACACAGCATGTTAAATTTTGGGTACCTTTTTTCGTGGCGGTGGCGGTGGCGGTGGCGGTGGCGGTGGCGGTGATGGTGATGGCAGCAGCATCATGTCCTTCTTGCACGTCGATCACTTTGAGTGCCTCTGAACCAAAGTGTCATTCAGGACGGACTTTCTTCTCAAATATCTTCTTAGATAATCATACTCCGTCCATGACTCCTTGCTAAGCTAACGTTTGCTGATCCCGCATCATTTCCTGTCACTGTTTATCATACAGAGGTGAGGACTGGTTATCCATTAACATGGTACCATGGAGGACTCTCATCTGCCCTGGTTTCTTCTTCTAAGAATTTTTGACATAACATCTTGTGGAATTGAGAGGCTGCAGCTCGGCTCTTAGTTAATTAGTTAAAATGTTAATTTCTGAGAATTAAAGACTATTGTTGCGGTTTTTAATTCTATTTTAGTTTATAACTTATGAATTATCTTCACATCCAAACTACTGAGGAATCATGAAGTTTAACATTGTGCCTTGTTTCTGTGGTAACATCGTAAACTTGTGTATTTTTAAGTTTCGGTTCGTTCTGCAGACGGAGATGAGCCTTTAGGTTCTGTGCCTCTGATATCACAGTGTGTCTGAAGAAACTTTGTCGAACTGATCTCAGTTTGAGGCACTGGTGCTACAGGTTGTAGACATCAGCTCACGATACGTTGCCATGTCTGTAAAAATGATGTCTGAACATCAAGTCTTGATATTTGTGTGATGAAAACCAAACTGTGTTGTTGTTTTTAAATTTCTTTGATGCTATACTGGTTTTTCCATGAAGACTCAATCCAAAGAGCACAATGAGGAGTAGTTTAGTTTCTGTGAAGTCGAGCTTTGCTTCATGCTTCTGCTTGTTGCCTCAGTTCACCGTTACGCTGTTTAATAGAAACACTGGAAAGAAGGTTCCCTCTCTGCTGCGTATCTGTTATTTCTCTGTCGTTGATAAGCTCCACAAACAAGAAGTCTGGTTTAAAATGTACTTTCCTTTTTCATATGATGAGAGTTATGTCTTAAGAAAAACTGCACTGTAGTAGAACACACTGTCGCACAAGATATGCAAATTTAATATCCTATTAATGTGATCAATTTTGAAATTTAATAAAAAACAGTAATATATTGTTTTGGTTATGTGTGCACACTAGTATCAGAGCTGCAGCTCCTGCTGACGACACCGAGATCATGGCCTCTGTAGTTTTCTGGTAATTTGGGGTTTTTAGCACCACAGGTGGGAGTATATTGTCCTACACGTGGTGTGTATTATTTAAGCTGATTCTTGTATTTTTTTATGTAATTATCAGATTGTTTTTTTGGTCAGGATTATTTTTTCCAAGTGTATGTTGTTGTAATACTAATTTTGGCCACAAGAGGCTGAAGTGCGCCACTACCCCCTGTTCTAAATGGGACTAAAAGCATTTATGTTGTCTCCCATACAAGTTTTAATTTCACCTGCCAAAACTTTTCCCTTCCTGTTTTTACAGACGACAGAAAGGTCTAAACACTGAGATGAAACCAGTTTAGATCAGACTGAAAAAACATTATAGTTAATGTCAGTAACATTTGATCTATATTCTAACAAGTTGCACATCTCTCATTATGAAACATGCATCTTCTTGGTCTCTCCTCATCCCCTTCAATCACCTGAAATTCAGCCATTGTCTAATGTTTCAAAGACTGTTTCACTTTTGGTCCCTTAAAAATTTTCTGAGGAAAAGGATCACTGAAGGCCGTTCTAGCAACGCATGAGGGAAGACTATGCAACTCATTTGTCTCCTAGGCCGGGACACAGAGGCTCAGGTCAAAGTGCATAAACTTCATTTTAGTGTCAAAAAGGAGAATTTTAAATTATTTACTCACCATTGTTTTTTTTTTAACATTCATCTCGTTTGCTGTTTTATTTCTCATTAGTCATCAGGTGAAAAGCAGCTGGGACGTCCATGTGTCTGCAGGACTGGGACCAGTCAGAGGACGTCCATCTGTAAAGAGGAAGGTGATGAAGGTGACGGTGACTCAGTAAAACACACAGCAGTCATTTTTGTCACCAGCCGAGGCCACACAACATTTTAACAGTGATGGTGACAGCTAGTTTCTGACAGTCAAGTTTATTTTCACCGTGTGTGTGTGTGTGTGTGTGTGTGTGTGTGTGTGTGTGTGTGTGTGTGTGTGTGTGTGTTTGTGTGAAAACACATTTTGTAAATTTCATCATTCATTTCTTACTGACTGCTAATAAAAGACATAAAACTACTGATGCCAAAACTACCATTATAGAATATTTATAAAACGCTTCTTAATTATGCTGTAAACACTTTAATTAATATTAATAAGGTCTTAAAACACATTAGATAAAAAATACAACAATGACCTGATGAATGCCAAATAGCTAAGATAAGATACGATAAGATCCATCAGCAGCGTTTCTACCTGTCAGCTTCATCTCATATTTAATAAGTTGTCTGCATTAAACCACGTCAGCAGATCTTCATGGTCAAAAAGTTTCATTTGGCATCAAATGAACAGATTCATACACTAAAGTTTTAACACTTTACACTGCTTTATATCTGATTATTAATGATTTAAAAAGTGTTTAACCTAATTAGTAGTATAATTATAAACCATTAAGAAATCCTCATATGTGCACTGGTGTACACTCAACTGTTGACTCTGTTTATTGTTTATATTTGAATGCATATTGTTTATGTTCCCTCTATTAGTATTTCATTCTGTTTCATTCATTCTTCTGTGTTTACATGCTCATTATTAATTGTTTTTTTATCGCTGTTCTTTCTAATTTACCGTCCTCTTCACTGCTGTAACACTAATTCAACAAATGTTCCTGTTGTGGGACTAATAAAGTATAATATCTTATCTTATTTATAGTGCAGTCTTATTTTTAAGTATCAAACTGCTTATTTTTTGGTAATGATTAAACTTGATTAACTTTCAGCATTTTTAATATCCTTACTCTTTTTGAGTTTGTCATTTAAAATCTGTCTTTTTATTTATCAATTGAATTAAAAAAAAATCTAAAACTTTGCAAGGTGCTTAAAAGAAACAGTTGTCTGGAATGACGAACTCTTAATCATTGCAATAAAGTAATTTAAAAAAAAGTTTAACAGGATAGAAAAGTCAAGTTTATCTAACAGCATACGACTCTTCTGTCTGCAGACCATTTCTGATCAGGGAAAACATCCCCCAACATTTTAATGCAAAATAGGACAGATATCATAAATAGAGTCTTCCACCCCTGCAGTGGAGCCTTGGACCACCCCGCTGACCACAGTGACTTTGTGGTCTTTGTGGCTTGTACACTGAGGTGTGAAGTCTCCGACACGAGGGAAGTCATTAGTCTTCATTAGCAACTTCCAGGAGTTTCTTATGAAGTGCTGTGAAGTTGTCATTTGCCCCCTTTGCCAGGAAAGCTCGATCCCAGGTTTGTTTTCTTATGTGGGCGACCAAATGTGAGCTCAGCCGGCCGGCCGGCCCCTGATCGGCCCCTGGTCCTGGTCCCACGTGAGACCACAGTCACTGTCACAGATTAATCTGACATTTTTTCTACAGCAAAGAGGGTTGTTTTTAGTTTATTTCACTCATTTCAGTGTGTATTGTTCTATAACAATTTTACAAAACTAAAGATTTCAGTGTTTATTATTTTCTCAATTTGTTAAGTAATTAATCCTGTCACAGTCTCATCATGCTCCACATGTTTAGACTTATTTTTCAAGTCTTTCCTGTAACATTTATTTTCATTATCAATCTGTCAGTCCTTTTTTAAAATTAACTGATTAGTTGTTTTGTTTATAAAATGTCAGAAAATGGTGAAAAGTGTCAGTCAGTCCTCAGAAACCAGAAAGAAACCGGAAAATATTAACATTTCAGGAGCCAGAAAGACAATTATTTATTATCAAAATGGTTGGCGATTAGTTTGGATTATCAGATTAATCGTTGCAGCTCTAAATTTCAACAGTCTGTTGGTTTGTTCTCCTGCAGTTTTCTTGCTCTTTTTTCTGTAACACATAACACATGTTAAGTATTTGTCTGATACATGTTGCTCCATGCCTCCAAAATATGGAAAAACACTATGACCTCAAAGAAAATAATGATTTGGCGAATCTGACTCGTTAGGTTTATTTTCTTGTTGAAAGAAACACAACAAGGCAACATAAGATAAGATAATTGATCATTTATTGATCCTCAGAAGGGAAATTCAGGTGTTACAGCGGCACAAAGACAGAAATAAGAACAGATAAATGGAGAAACTTACAAAATAAATAATTATAAGAATAGAATAAAATAGAGACTTTCCAAGAGCAGTTAACCCTCTGGGCTCTGCATCAATCTGGAGGATTAAGCAACATTTCCATCAGTGAAAAATGAAGGATGAGAGGAAGAATCTGTTCAGTTGTGTTAAACAGCTGATTCCTCCCTGCGTCTCCTCCTCAGTGATGTTCCTCTTCCCAGGTGTCAGTCTTTGGCCATTTGCTTTAACTGCACAGATCCCCTTGTGCTCCACAGTTAACAGCTGCCAATATACAGCCCGGGCCCGGGGATCAGACGGCTCTGCAGCAGCCCAATAAAGAGCCCCCGGAGTGGACTGACGAGAAATCTCACACCTTTCGCTCACATTAGCCATGCAGCATGCCCTTTTGATGCTTAATTGGCCACTTTGAGGGGTTTGTAGAGATAGCAGCCCTGCGGCTGGAAACAACATGATGTCACAGGAGGCCCAGCAGCCTCACATGGCTGCAGACATGTCTTCCCCTGACAACACGTCCATTATGATTGGACTTTATCTGCTATGAGATGCTGTGTTGTTTATGGCCAATAATCTAAAAGTGTATCATAGATGGAATCATTTATTAGTTCATGTTTATCAGGGCTCCTAAGTTAAAGCAGAGGTTGTCATCATCTGTATCCGCATCTGTTCAGCCAACAAAGTTATCTTAGTTATAAGATTATATAAGTTATATGGAATGTAATGTAATGATTCACTGACATGAATCACAAACCAGGTTTGAGACACGGAGCCATGCATCAGTCTAAATATACAATTAACCGATTTTATGATCACTCAACTGAAGCTTTGCTTCTAATTCTGCAGCATCTCCACTCCTATAAAAGGTTTTCGAGATTAATTTTATAGCTCAGCATTTCTTGCAATGTAAAAACAAGAACAACACGTATGACAACGCCGACATGATTTACAGTGCACCCTAAAATCTAAAGTCTGGAAGACATTTGGATTTTATGAAAAAAACAGAAAATTGGACCAATGTTTGTTCATATAGTCAGCCTTTTTTCTTGTCTAACTGAGCTTTGAAAAGTTTGAAAAGTAATAAACACAAAAACATTTAATTATCAGATGATATAGTTGCTTTCCATTTTCCCCCTGTGCTGTAAAGTAACAAAAAACTTGGGATTTCCTGGTATTTTATGAAATATATGCATCTCTTTGAGGCTAAGAAATGCCACTTTTACAGAATTAGCGTCTTTTAACTTATGATGTAAAACAAATGTCTACTTTGATCAAATGTTAAGACCTGTAGCAGATTGCACTGCATTGCAAATCATTTAAATTATTCCGTATCAACACATATTGCTGCTGAATCATAGTCTTATAAAGGAGAGATGCACAAGCTTATGAATTACATTCTTAATAATGTTTAGAAAAGAAGTAAGTTACTTCTTTGTTATGATGATTGTTTGTTTCAGTAGTTTATTTTTGGGCTGTCCAGTTGGTCAGTAATCTGTATATGTTAAATATGTCTTTGGATGAGGATTAATTAGCTACATCCATCAGTATGTATGAGGCCTTTAACTAAGTCCACCATGTTTTTGACCAGTAGTTCCCATCAGTCTCCTCCAGATGAACTCCCTGATGTGTCACCAGTCCAGATCGCCCTCAGGCTGCCGTTACATAAGAGCTCTCTGTCCCTGGCTTCTGTCCTCAGGCTGTGTACTGAGGCCTTTACCAGTCACACCTGTCACCTCCAGACCCGGTGCGTAATGGGATTGACACTGCCGCTGCTGAAACATACACCTCAGCGCTCTGACACTCACACGCTCTGCTGCTGCTGCTGCTGCTGCTGAAACAACCTGCAGAGGATTTACCATCAAACTCTTCTTTATTTCTCTCAGCATCTTCCTCCTGCAGGACCTCTCCGCCGCCCCGTCAGACAGTTTGAGGGGATCCTGGCTGTGCAGCCCCGAGGATCCGCAGGCTGAGAGCTATGTGAGGAGAGCCACACTGAACCTGTCACTAATAACTCCTCCACAACAACTGGTTTCACATAAGGAGGATAGAGACACATCACACTTCTTCAAAGCCAATGTTGAGCCACACAGAGGGGGGAGCTGCTGGGAGAGTCCTGCATCAGGCCCTTTAAAAACCAGTCAATGATCGTATAGAGATCTGTTAAAGTGCATCATTACAGGCTGAATGTTATTATCCTTTTTAGTCTGCATTGACCTGCTCAGAGGCCTTAAAGAGCCAAGTCAATATTTTCACAGGGAAGACTTGAACATCTCTTTATGAACACCAAACTGCTGATTCTACTGAGTGCTGCCTTTAAAACTGAGGGAGCATTTCTGTGCTGCTGCTTTTAAAATGATCAGACACAGTAACATGAATTTAATATCCAACCTGTTACTCCCCGACATGCAAAAGAAATAAAGAAAACTCATGTTTTATATGTGTCCTATAATACTCATGTGTCTAGATTTACTCTTAAAAGTTGTCAGTTTTGCATTTTTTCCATTCAGCATGATTTTAAATAATATGTAGGGCTGCACAATTAATCACAATATTATCAAAATCACAATACGGCGACAATATCCATTTTTGTCAAGAAAAAAGAAAAATGTAATGCAAAAATGAGCTAATCATACTGCATATTGCAAAAAATAAATAAATAAATAAAGTAAATAATAATAATAATAATAATAAAGATAGAAAAAGTTTTTAAAAAGCACTAGAAAAGTACTAAATATTTACAAGTTAAGCCCAGGGCTCAGCTGGAAATAACAAGACACAGATAAAAAAAAACAGAACGATAATGATAACATGATGAGGTTATTTATTAAGCATTTAATAATAAGGTCGTAAAATGAGATTCAGTTGTAGATCCTTCTGACTGATTTATGGTTCAAATAGAATAAATAGTGTAAATGCAGATTTGCAAGTCTGATCCTCAGGATGAGTAATCAGCAGCAGTTTTGTAGTGTCAGTGTGTGTTGTTTATCAGTAAATTTCATGTTGTTTTTATGATGATACTGACATCTGGAAAAGACAGGAGAGACATACAGCAGAGGACCCTGGCTGGAACTGAACCCAGAGCTGCTGCAGTCTACCAGGTGAGCTACCGGGGTCTCATGTCTGTGGTTTAATGGTGAGAAGCATTTTACCAACATTTGGCTGGTGCTAATGTTTGTGACCTGTTTGCATCTCTCCTATATGTGACATCTCACATGAGGACAATACTGGCGAGATTTCAGTTTCACTAATGGCTGCCCAAATCATACAAGTCTGATATTACACTTGGATATTGTGTGAATTTACAGTATTATACGAATAAGTTTAACTGAGGATCTTGTGCCTGATTTGACTGCCTTACAGGTTTCAGATAAAAGATAAATTCACATTTAGTAAATGTTTGGGGCATACAGTTACACAAAAGCAAAAAGAAACCCTTTGTGTCTGCAGAGAGCTGAGCTTACAGAGGACACTGTATGCAGCATGAGAATACAATGAGACATGGAAGTGGAAGTGGTGTGTTTATGCTAGAAAAGAGTTTGAATGAGAGGTGAAAATCACCTCAATTCAAATTTTCATGGAAACAAGAGAGGGACCGCGGTCTAATTTTGTTCCTCTATGCTAATGGCTGCAGCATTTAGCATTTGTTTTGGTACAGAGACGGGCCCATGAATGAGACTTGTGGTGGACTCTGGCTGGATGTGGATGGTGGGAGGACGGCCGGGTTGTTGTGGCAGGTCTTTATTTTCAGACCCCTCCTGTCCCATTCAGGCCTGACTTGGGCTTGTGGTGCTAACTGGCTGTTAATTGCCTGCTTTTACACAGGCCTTTCTCCACATGCAGAAACCAGCCTCTTCAAGGGAAACTAGCCTAATGAGATTATCTATCAGAGCGTGGGCCTGTCTAGACACCCCAATACACAACCAACCCCCCACCACTGCCTGCAGGCAGCAGAGGACGCCCCCAGGTAAGAGTTACCTGCAGAAAGAGTGTGTGTTGTCATTACACCATTATGGGTTTACACAGAGTTTCCCACCCTGCATCATTTCTCTGATGGAGAAAGTGTAAAGGTGATCGTATATTTGATGTCAGAACATTTCAGTTATCTGTAACACTTTCTATGAAGGTGAATGTCCATAATGCATTATAATCACATCCACAAGACATTTATAGGGCTTTATAAACAAAACAGTTTATAAATCTTTAGACTCATGCATGACGACTCAAAACAAGATTTAAAATGTATCATAAGTGAGGAGTCGATGTCTTCAAAATAAAACATAAAGTGGATGAAAAACATGTTTTTAGGGTCATGTTTATATTGCACTATAAGCACTTTCACAAGACATTATAATCCATTATTAGGCTTAATAAAACTCTTTATAAATGTTTAAAATCA
Organism: Lutjanus erythropterus; assembly: GCF_056507025.1. NCBI lineage: Eukaryota > Metazoa > Chordata > Actinopteri > Lutjaniformes > Lutjanidae > Lutjanus > Lutjanus erythropterus. Next base: position 1,785,166 of record NC_139326.1, read on the forward strand.
TTACACTAAGGTTGATAAAGTATTGGACATAATGTATTTTAAGTTCAGCATTCATAATGCTTTATAACTTTTAAAACAGAATAATATTAACAGTGATGGGTGACACAGCACATCATAACTACCATGACTGTAGTCAGTTATGAAGTCACACAGAGAACTGCTCAAATGTATCATAACAGATTATAAATTATAAGTTTGTGTAATGTAATTATGTCTTATTAGTCAATAATACATTACAGCATGACTTTATGAGCTTTAAATAAAGTGACAGCACTGAGGTAACAGTTTCTGTGAAGGTCATGTCTATAATACATTATAAGCACATTCATAAGACATTATAATGAATATGTAATTTTTTTTTGGTTTTTACAAATGTCTATAATCATGCATTACAACTTATTACAAGGTTTATAAAGTACTATAAGTGCAGCCCATAATGTATTATAAGTCAATCATTCATTATAGCAGTTCTCTATGTGTTGTCATAACTAACTAAAGTCATGGTAGTTATAACATGCTATGTAATCCAGATCTCAGATTCTTCTTTCAAACACTGTTGTCACTTTGGCATCAAGTTATAGAGCATTATGAATGCTGAACAATACACTATTACAATATGTTAAACACCTTGTTGTAAGTTGTAATGCATGATTATAAACACTTATAAAGAGTTCTATAAAGCCTTATAAATATGTTTTGATGTCTAACAAATGTGCTAATAGTGCAATATTAACATGACCTTCATAGAAATAGTTAACTAAATATATTATTTTATTTTTATGTAATTCCAGATGTGCTATAATAAGTTTTATAATAATGTTTCTACTTTGAGAAAACTCACAGGATTATTTCATTTAAATGTTCCCTTCACTGTATTTCCATCAGTTGTGTCAAATGTATTGATCTGGGTATTTATCACGTTGCACAAACACACTAAATGCTGTTTTCTTGCGTGTTTGTGTGTGTGTGAATGATATGTACACAGAATCTGCTGCTGCTGCGAGCTCTGAGCTGCAGCGTGGAAGTGCGTCCATATTTGTTTTAAAGTCTCTTAGCAGTTCATAAAGATGCATTTCCTCCGTCCCCCTTCCTGTGGGGACGGTATCAAGGCTCTGTTAAGTCTCTTTGATTTCAAGCAGCCTCCAATCACAGCAGGGCACTGACTCATCATTGTGCCACTTCAAAGCCTGGGAATGGCTCTCCTGACCCCACCCACCCCGCCGCTCCCCTTAAAAGTCATGGTCACCCCTTTCTGCAGGACTCAAGAGCTGTGCTGCATCAACACTGACTGACCTGTTGACTCTGTGAGCTGCTGGATTTCTTCTTTGTTGTTACACATGAGGCAGGAGACCTCGGCTGAGGAGACACTTGGATATCACAGATACTTGGATTTCTTACTGGCCCTCGGTGCATGAATCTTTTCTGAGCTGTCGTTGAACCTGAAGCATGCAGTCCATCAGAGGTGAGTGTTGACTGACTCTGGGCCTTCGCTGCTGGTTTTGTCTCTGCCTTTCTTGATCATAATTTCCTCAGAGAATCACGGCTGTAATGAACCTTTTTTCCTTCCAGACTTGAAGCATAACTTCAGCGGCCCTCCTCCCTCCTCCATGGCTGCCGGCCCTGACGCCTACCTGCAGGGCAGCAACATCAGGATGACGCTGGAGGACCCTGAACTCTGGAAGACCTTCCATGAGATCGGAACAGAGATGATCATCACCAAACCTGGCAGGTAAGACTCAAGATGTAAGGTGTTTATCAGTGTCACTAATCGTGAAATATTTTGACTCGTGAAGTTTCATCACAACAGAACAATACATTAAGTAATAAATACAGAAGACAATAATAAAATATATGTAAGAAGACAAAAAGGAACAAAAAAATTTAAAATAATCATGTCCTCTGTTGCTGTTTTCGCTCATTTTTCTTTCCTTCTCTGTTCCAGGAGGATGTTTCCACACTGTAAAGTGAATCTTTCTGGCCTTATTCCATGTGCAAAGTACATCTTACTGGTTGACATGGTCCCTGAGGATGGATTCAGGTATAAGGTAAGACTGCAATTAGTTTTCCTCACTAATTAACTGAGTTTCATCGTGATATCAGCCTGAGAAAATGTTCTTTTTACTCTCTAACACATGCAGGAGAAGACAGGACTCCTGCACACTGTCCTTTTACTTACAATAAAGTTTATTAGAGATGGAACATTTTGGTCCTCAGACCTTCATGATGCAAAGCTTTAACCTGTTGAAGGTGAAGTCAAAGAGCCTGCAGGAGGTCTCCTCTCTGTGGGTGTGTCCTCCTACACACCTGAAAAAACTAAAGGTGTTCATCATCATGAACCTTAAAATAAAAGTTAGCCTTGACTCAGCATAGCCATGGCTTTGGTTCACTGGTTTCCAGTATCTCCAGACAAGACACCCCCTGTTTATCACCCCCCACCCCCCCACCCCCCCTCCTGACATTGTACATCAAAGGGTGTTATCTCTTCCTGTTTTTCTATCCCCTGCTGGGAGCCCACTGTACTACCCCCTGTCTCTGTGGGTGGTGCAGGCCAGCAGCAGTCACTCTGCACTCTGCTCTCACACTGTGGGAAGGGAAGAAGGTGAATCTGTAAATCACCTTCCTCAGATTGACTGACTGACTGACTGACTGTCTCCTTCCTACAGTGGAATAAAGAGAAATGGGAGGTGGCAGGAAAAGCGGAGCCCCAACCTCCCTGCAGGACCTACCTCCACCCCGACTCTCCGGCCCCGGGGAGCCACTGGATGAAGCAGTCGGTCTCCTTCCTCAAGCTCAAGCTCACCAACAACACGCTCGACCAGCACGGACATGTAAGTTAACAACAATTATGTGTTTCCAGATGTTCCACTTAGGCAGCAACTTTTTTCCATTATTGATTAATCCAAATATTATTTGCACGAATAATCATTTAGTCTCAAAATGTCAAAAGAGTTGTGAAAAATTCTTCTTTTGTCCAACTAGAAGTACAAAACGGAAAGACTTGTTATTTACTGTCATCACTGACAAAGAAAAGCAGCAAATCCTCACTTTTAAGAAGCTGGAACCTGCAAATGTTTGCTTGAAAAACGGCTGAACTGATCAAAAATAATCAGCTAATTTTCTTCCAGTTGACTGCAGCTCTGATACACTGTATCTTCAAAGGATGTTGGATAATTAAAGTTACAGAAGTGGCCACTAAAGTGCTCTGATTTGATCCCTATCTTCGTCTTTCTCTCTGCAGATCATTTTGCACTCCATGCATCGTTACCACCCGCGCTTCCACATCGTCCAGGCCGACGACCTCTTCAGCGTCCGCTGGAGTGTTTTCCAGACCTTCACGTTCCCCGAGACGTCTTTCACAGCCGTCACAGCCTACCAGAACACCAAAGTCCGTATCTATCACTGAAAACTGCTGCTAGCACGCATTCTTATGTCATTATATCCCAAATTACTAAGTTTTTAACTGATTTGATTTCCCTTCCTACAGATCACAAAGCTGAAGATCGATCACAACCCGTTTGCAAAAGGTTTCCGTGATGAAGGCACAAATAAAAAGAGGTGTGTATCTCATTACTCACATACAAGTACTCAGTTAGTTTACTTTATTTGAAAGACAGAGTCTCATCTACAGATTTCCTCAAGTAATGTGTGTAGTATTTTCTTAATGAACCTGATGCTCCTCTGCAGACGTGCCAACAAGAACCCGGTGTACTTTGAGAAACGTGCCAGGATGTCAGACATTCTGAGGGGTGACTCTGAGGAGGACAGTCCACCAGGTACAGTCTTTAAGACTCTCCTCCTCCTCTTGATGTTTTGACTGTCTTGTCTCGTCCTCCTGAGTTAATCAGGTGATTTGTGTGTTCTTAGATTTCTGCCGCTCTTCATACGAGGGTTACGACGGAGACGATGGAGACCTGCCCAAAAGAAAAGAAGGTGATGTTGTGAAAGAGGAGCGATCCCCGTGGGGAGCTGAGAGGGAGCACAGCGTGAGGACGGAGTCTCCTACTGGGCCGGACCCCAGAGACATGTACAACACAGAGCAGCTGGTTCCTGCTCCGCCTTCCTACCAGCCAAACAGGTTCATACTACTTATAACATATTATAGCAATAACTTTATTTATGAAGCATTTTTTTAAAAAACAGGTAAAGTGATTCACAGACAGACTGAAAAAACATAGTGCAATTAAGAATGTTCATTTTACATTTTAATTTATTCCAAAGTAAAGACAATGAATAAAAATCGCACATAAATTTATAAGGAGTTAAACTAAAGTCTAATTAAAATCCATTTTATAACACTGAGATCTCATGATGTTGCAAAAATGTTTAAATCAAAATCAAAGATTTGTCCCAAATTTTGTCCCACCTGAACCGTAAACAGTCCTGAGAAACTCCACATGTGATATTTGTCATTCAAGTAGGACTTAAACCAGTCAAGAGTGGTCCCTTACATCATGTTGTCATGACAACAAAACTCTGACCATCTTCTTTTTCCTCCTCAGGTTCCACGAGTACGGGAAGTCTCCCTCTCCGTCCTCCAGCATCGGCAGCAGCACCAGTGGTTCAGGACGCAGCAGCTTCGAGTCCAGAGTCCCTGACGTCGCAACGGTCCCCGATCATGACTCTTCAAAGCCACGTACACATGACATCGGTCCCTCGCCCTGCGGCCCCCAGCACCTCCCGGGCCCCCAGGACTACACCGGGGTCCTCAACATGACCATGGCCCAGGCCGGAAAGCCCGGGATGATCGGCCACCACATCTACAGCCCGTATGGCGCCGAGCAGCCGCTGGGCCAGTGGAGTGGCGCCGGTCCCGCACAGTACCCCCCTCCTCACCACCTGACCGCCGACTACACCACGCCGGCCGTGCACCACGGCTATCACCACGGCAACATGGCAGAGTGGAGCCAGTACCCGCTGTTCTCTTACTCCTGCTGGTGAACTGTGAGCTCTGATATGAACTGACTGAAGAGACTTTCCAGCTGATCCACAGATCACAGCTGAGAATGCATGACTGGACTTAGACCAGGGGCTAAAGACCAGGGGCCAGGAGCCAAGATGAGGCCCCAACAGAGTCCTGCTGTGACCTCAACCAAACAACTGAAGGAGCCGCCAGTCGCTGCCGCTCAGACCCACAGGACTCAGACTGGAACCACTGTGTGCTGCTGCTCGTTGTTTTATTGTGGAATTGTCTATTTATTTTGTATTTCATCTCACCTGCAAGTGAAAATATTATTTTTGTAAAAAAAAAGAGAGAAAGAATAAAAGATAAGTGTGCAATTTACTGTATGTCTGTCTTTAAACTGTGATGTGACCTGAAAATAAAAACATAAAAGTAATTTGATGTCATGTTTGTGAAAATGTGTTTAGATTTGTTTTTTTTTTTTTTAGTCTTTTCTGTTACTTATAGGAGAAATGTGTAATATATTTACTGCACTAACTCATAAAATGACCATGATATGTCATCAGCGCTGCAGACAGAGACAGAGTTTTCCCTCCCAGTCCGTGACGTCTGTTCTCGTTTTGGTCACACAGTTTGTGCTCATGAAGGGTCAGAGCTGAATTTTGCTCCCAAACAGACGCCACAGTCTCCTGTTAGTTCTGTTTATACTACTTTCTGTTGTGTTGCATATTTCGTCTTTAACAAATGTTGAAAATATGAAAAGATTCTTTCAGTAGACGCCTAGTTTACATATAACATTTGGCTCATTCTACTGTGATAACAGTATGTAGTTTAACACAGGATCAGAAACATCACTGGTCAGCGGTCAGTGATGCTTCACAAACTATTTTTTTCTTTCTTTTTTTTTTTTACTTATTATACTATACTATTAAACTTATTTTTTTCTCAGCATTTATTTCCTTTCTGTGAAGAAAACTAAATGAAATTGTTACTTTTAAAGTTTAAATTAATTCTTAAGATATGAACTTTTATAAAATCTCACAGGATGAAGAAGCTGCACTCTCAGAACCCCAGTTAAAACAGCCAAAGAGTTCAGAGAACAATAAGAAGAAAATACTGAATTTGCTGAAATAAAAGCCTGTTTAGTCTGTAAGCTTTCACTTATTTTTATCATGTTTTGCAGTATTCAGTTTGCCACATTTTTACCTCACAGTTCAAATCTCTAATTTTCATGAAAAGTCTGTCTACAAATTAGCTTTCGCAAAAATACTATTGTATTTGAATCAGATTGCTGTTGTCAGCCTGCCTGCATCTGTCCTCATCAAATAAACCATAATTAAATAATAATGTGTGATTGTTAAAAATAAAAAACATTCTTGACAGAGAATTGGATAAAAAAAGTTCTAAAGTATCTGAAATATTTATCTCTAGTGAGAGAAAATAATTTGCTCCAAATTCATCCACATGTTCACTACTTAGCTTAATTGTGCAGCTAATCAGTTGTTGTGTGTCGTTATTATTATGCATTAATATGTCATTTAATCAGGGGTCGTCACTTAACTCAGTGATGGTAAACCAAAGGTTGGAAACCAGCAGTGTAAATAATATTTGGAAAATATTTCACTCTATAACTCATCATCAGAATCAGAGTCAGAAATGCTCCTGTTCTTGAACAGACATATATACAAGCATACAGAATTATAAGAACAGTTTATAAGAAGTATGTAAAAAATATATACATTCTACTGCAATATATGAAAGAGATAATATAACAATAACAAATACAAAGTGTGTGAAGATGCCTTTGCCTTGTCTACAAAATATAACAGCAATATAGAGATATGAAACTGCAACATGTAGAAAATATAAGATGAATAGAAATGATTAAATTATGTACAAAAATGTGCATCAAGCTACAATCAGCTTTGTGTAGTTATTATAAATTTAAGTCAGTTTTGCACATGTGAATTATCGCACAGTTATTGTATGACAGTCAGATCACGGCTCCATTCCAATAAAATGAATATCTAAGCAGGTCTTTGTATCTTCAGCTGTTGTTTTGGCCACGAAGCTTTGTTTTTTATCCATATACAAGTTTATTGAACAGATGAGTGTCTTTCCCATCTGCAGCTGTGATGAGCAGCAGCAGCAGCACATCCTCTTCTGCAGTTTGTTTGTATTTGCTCTTTGTTCCTGTAACGAGCAGCACTCTGCACCTTCGACAGGCCCAGCATGCATTAAAGACTTCGTATTACTGCGAGTGCGGCTCACCTGCTGAGGTTTACCCACCGGCATCATAAAGCATCACACGACCCTCGTTCTCCATCTCAATGAGCCTTAAAAAGCATGAAAATGGGGCTGTTGGCTCCCTTTCACCGCTGAAAAACACAGGCCGGGCCCATCGCCTCCACCCTGGGTGGATATGAGCCACTAATGACTGTTGTAAAGGCCAAGGAGGAGGAGGAGGAGGAGGGGGAGGAGGGGGAGGGGAGGCCATGCTTCAGGAACTATTCTGGTGTGGATTTGATTCAGTGAGATTCATTATCTTCTCAGCTGTATGATGCACGTGGTTCATTTACTCATTTTAATGAGCAGAAGAGAGAACTGTGCAAGTTTGTGTGCTGCAGGGTGAGAAGGTCAAAGTGATGAAGTTCAATCTTACGACATCAGATCTCCACGAAGGCAGAATTTTCATTAAACTCAGTGAAGATGGAATCATATCGTCAGGAATTACAAAAATATTTGTATATTTATGTATTATGAATATTTATAGAGGGCCATGTTTATACCATAATAAGTACAAAAGTTTTTCTCAAAGATCTTGTATTGATGATGGGAGAGTCGGACCACTGTTTAAAATCTTCTCCCACACATCCTGAAGATTCTCAGTGGGGTTCAGGTCTGGACTCCAAGAGTCCAATCTTTATGTTCTCTATCAAACTGAAGCCTTTTTTTCTGATTATCCTCTCTGATAAGTGTTTTTTATGCAGTGATCATTTTCTGACCACATTTCTTCCTTGAAGATGATGGTTCACCACGATCCTTCCAGGATTAATAATGTGTTGGACAGTTCTTAACCCAGTTTTAGTTTTTTCATCAGTCTCAGTTGTTTTCTTTGCTTGATGCAGGTCAATAATTTGACTCTTCTGAAACAGAGGAACATCTTTTCCTCGATCACAGGATTTGTCTTCTGACATGGTTGTTGAAGAAATGAGAAGCTGCTCACTGCATCAGTTAGAGTTCAATAACTTGTTACCAGCTGAAACATATTAATCACTGCAGTAATTATCCAATGGAAGGATCTGACCTGTTTGATTATTTAAATCCAGGTGGAGACTTTTTTTTTGGCCAGACAGTATAGAAATCTTCCTCATGCCAGTTTTGCATGTGTCACCCATTAATGGCAGAAACAGGCTCTTTTTTTTTTTTTTCTACATATTTCACGTATAAACTAAAATGTGTAAAACACACTTTTTTGGTGTGTGTAACAGTGGCGGTGAAGAAACTGTGTGTATGTCACAGCATCTGCACGTGTCCAGAAGGATTATTGTCCATCACACAGTGAACAGCAGCCTTTCTGCATCCACAGGTGATTTTCTTTGTTCTGTATTGACTCAAACACGAGTTGATGACCTCCTCTTCTTCATCAGAAGAGAATGAAAGTGAGCACTTAGTGAAATTCCCTCGACACACTCGTGCACAGCTCCTCTGGGTTTAATCTGCATAGCTCTACATCAATGGGTAATTTGGGCCTGTTAACTGCTCTGATAATGGTGCAGCAGATCGACCTGCACTCAGACGCCTGTAAAGGCCCCGACGTGGTGAAGTAAAGTGTGTGACATGTGTCTTAAGTGTCCCCTCGGCGGTGCTGGAGTTGTACAATGAAAAGACTGAAGCATAAACAGCAGCAGCAGCAGCAGGTTGTTGATCCTGATGTCCAGAGCCGAGTCAGCAGATCAGACGGCACGGAGGGGGCCGGCACTACAGTGTGAAACAAAGAGGAGGAGGGGAGGGGAGGGGAGGACAGGGGACAGATGTAGATGAAACAGCAGCAGTCAGCCTTCATAAAGCTGATGGACTGGAGGCCAAATGGAGAGGAACTGGTGGAGACTGGGTGGAATAAAAAGGACATGAGGCCGCAGCTCAAACCAGAACATTCACACAGTTCTTTGCATTTTTAAACAGATAGATTTTAAATATTTTATATTTAGATTCTTAACATGCAGCACTGATTTGTCTTATGTTTATTGTGAGCGCTATGAACCAAATACCAAAACAAATTCCTTGTATGTAAAAAAAACACCAAACAATAAACCTGATTCTGTCATACTGGACTAAAGAAACCAGAAAATATTCACATTTACGAAGCTGGAATCAGGGAATGTTGATGTTTTTTTTTCCTAAAAAAAATGATGAATCAATCATCAAAATAGCTGGCAATTGATTTAATAATAAATTAATTGTTGCAGCTCTAATTCCTGACAATGAGTATTACTGTTTCAAATTTTCTTTGTCATGATGAAAGACACCTTAAATATTATCCTGCATCGACCAAAGTGAGCTGCAGCCTCCCAGCATGCAACGTGGGTTTGTTTTGCATCAATGAAAGCACTGAAATCACAAAGGACATGATGTCAGTTGGAATCATCGAGAGGTTTTCAAAGTAAAACTTGGAGAAATTATTTATGTTTCAGTGCTTTTTGAACATCGACACATTTTAACAATGTTGTGATCATGCAGATAATAAATCGTGATCACGAAAAGACATTTTCATATCGGACAGGACAGGAATTTTCTTTTTTCATGGGGACAGGAGCATTTTACTGGGAGTGAAAATACATTCCCGTTTCACCCTCTAGTATCCATAAGTCTAATAATAAACCTGCAATCACAGAAGGTGATCCTCAAGTGGCCCCTTCAGGTACCTGACTGTTTGTCTCTCAAAGCTCAGGACGTCCGAGCTCTGAGGACGTCCGAGCTCTCTGCTGAGACTATGAATGAAACCTCCGTACTGTCTGATGTAAGGAACCCTGTGGAGAACTTCTCATGCAGATCTGGAAGGTATTTAAGCAGCACACAGAACAAATAATGTGTTTCTCAAATATATTTTTGGTTTGACATCTATAATGCATTCAGTCCAGACATAGAGAACAGTTCTCCTCCGGCTGGGCCGGAACCTCTTCAGCTGTGGTACATTCCCAGAAGCTCAGCAGAACAATAGAAAAACTATTTTACACATACACACACACAAAAAAACAAAAAAATCAAACAAAATACAAAACAGTTTCTTTTATATATCAAGGGTGATAGTTTACAATTATTCATCTGTGTCCTTTTTAAAAATTATTTTAGACAGCTTTCAAGAAACACAGTCAGTAAATATCTTTCTTTTTATAGAAAACAATCTGTAAAAAACATTCGGTTGTCTTCCTCTGAGTTAAGCTAGAATTGTGACAGATTTACCAAAATGGTTTCAATGGAAAGGCATCAGTATTGGAAACAAAGTCTTCTTCGTCAACACGCGTCTCTATGGAAGAACATTTCCACAATGAAGAGCCTGTTCAGTCACTATAATGAGAAACTTTCACAAAATAAGGACTTAGTTTCTCATTACTTTGAGACTCTGACTCTTAAGTTTGAGAAAGTTCCTCATTAAATTGACTTGCAGATTCACACTGGCAGAAATGCTCTTTCATACATTTCAATCCCACTGAGCCCTCACCACGTTTACACTCACACACAAACACACACACTTCTTCTCCAGCTTAATACTCACTCCTTTAAAGCCAAACACATTGGAAAGATACTTGGATTATGACATTATGATATGTACAAAAGCTAATTTATAACAACTGAAACCCCTTTGTCCCCACATCATTCAGATCAGTGCTGGTGACAGGACGTCTTCCTGGTAAGAACTGTTCCTTTTCGCTACAAATGCACACCGAAGAAAAGAAAAATAGATATAGGACAAAATATTACAAGAAATACAGTGAGTACAAAAATAGCACAAAGTTAAGTGCTAACTGAAAGACATCCCAAATGTTAAGTGTAAACATTTCCAATCTGCTACAGGTTGTGAGGCTCCACAGATGAGCCTCGGTTGCAGCCGATTGTCCTAACGTCACCTTTGTGTCCGTTGAAATATCTCATGTACCGATGCAGGATGGAAGTGGCATGCCAAAGTAAAAGATCAGAGTTGAGGACAGCAGGTTCATGCCGCTGAGCGTCAGTCCAGACGCAGGCACCTCAGACGAGGCGTTAGCTGCAGCTCGGAGGTACAGTTAGCACACAACATAAAAAAAGATGCATAAACACGGGACTGGTTGGCCTTAAAGAGACAGTGCAGGGATTATTTTAAGTGAGGCTGTATGAGGTCCTTGTCAATAGTCAATGTATTAACTAAGGCTGCAACTAATCATTATTTTAGTACCAAGTTTTTTCGTCCAGAAAATGTCAGAAAATAGAGAAAAACGTTAAGCACCGTTTCCTAAAGCCAAAGATGATGTCCTAAAATGTCTTGTTTTGTCCACAACCCAAAGACATTCAGTTTACTGTCACAGAAAACCAAAGAAAACAGAAAATATTAATGATTTATCGATTATCAAAAATGTATTAGTTGACAAGTAATCAATCAATCATTGCAGCTCTAGTGTTAGCTTCAGTAGATGAAGGTCGACACGCCGTCAGTTTAGAGAAGCAGCAGGAGAACTGGTGTAGGAAGTTAAATAATGTCCTGCTGTGGACAGAGTCAGCAGCAAAACATTTACACAACTAAATACTATCATCATCAGTTTGAGTTTATGTTATATTTAGAATATTTCCTTTCTGTCAGACAGACTTTCTTGATGGCCAAATATAATTCTCTCCAAAACAACTGACCCCTGTAATTTTATCTCACACAACACAGGAGTGCTCGTCTGCCTCCATCTGTTAGTTAGTTTTGTGTTATTGTGAGACTTTGGCGTTTTACATTATTAGCCCACTTTCATTAAAGTGTGTATTTCTATACATCAGACTGGTAATATGTCATCAAGCCCCAGTTGCCGAGGCCACAAACCCTCTCGGGAGAAAAAGCTCACTTTCACATCCTGAAATTAACACGAAAATGCTTAAAAAGCTGCTGTGCAGCAGGTTGTTAAATAAACATACAAATCTCTCACAATCTCTGGTTCCCCATCCCTCCTGAAAAGGGAGGGTTTCCAAATAGAGAGAATGTATGAGCCTCTTCTTTATTTTGGCAGATGTATAAATTCCTTTTGATGACAATAAACATGAATTACCTTCTGTAACTGATGTTGGATTAGAAGCTAGAAACAACGGTTTTAATAACCAAGACTTTCAGACTGTGTGGTAAAAAGTACGACTACTGAATACAACTGAAACCTCGTCGTCTCTCGGATCAGCGCCTCTCTGACAGAACGGTACAGCTGGACGCAGAGGGAGAAGACACCAGCGGTGAACGACACTGAGGCAGTCAGCCGTTTGGGAGGAGAAGGAGACACGTCCACACCTCTGTCAAAGCTTCGAAAAAAAAAAAATTTGATGCTGAAGCTTTGAATCCCCAAAAAAGGCTAAAATGAGCACGACAGCTCAGCGATCAACCTTTAATGATTAAGATACTGAGCACGCTCAGGTTCAAGTTCAGATGAATTATCAGACATGTCTATAAAACAAAGGTTTGTTTATCACGCAGTGAATCCAAACACACCTCAAGCTGCACTGATATCTATATAATTTTAGTTTTTCTCTCCCCTTAAAGGGAACACAGCCAAGATATTTTGTGTATCCATATGTGCCAGTCTGATGTATTCTGAATATAGTTTACACTTAAACACACTTCGCTTCCTCCACCGGTACTCCTGCTGCTTCTCCAAACTGAGGAGGTGTTGAACTTCATCTACTGCAGGTAATACACTGACTGTGGAGAAGTACCTCATGGAACCACACTTTTAACAATGTGAACTATCCCTTTAAAGGGTAAAAGTCTTTCTTTCCAGGTCCAGTGTGCAGCTGGTTGCAGGAGAGCTTCATAAGCTGATGTGTGATCTGCATAAATGGCACATTACAGACAAGCTGTGAGACTGAAGCCATCATCGTCTGTCACACAGTGACATGACAGGCGATGAGAATACTGCATTTACTCAGTATGGGAGTTTTTTTTTTTTTTTTTTTTTTCATAATGCACATGAGGGAACAATAGCATCAACAAAGATGGCTGCAGTGACGTGTACCATTCCTTTTTTAAGACAGGGGGGTCCGGGAGTTTGGCAGAGTGAGACCAAGCTGTGACAAAACGCTCGGCCTTGTTCAGTTTCAGCCTTCAGAGGCTCAGATGTCCATGTAATCGTCCTCCTCCTCGTCCGACTCGCTCTCCAGAGACGACTCCTGGCTGGACGTCTCCTGCACCTCCAGCGCCGGCTGGCTCAGAGTGTCTTTTTTCACCGTGGCTGCAGACTGAGACGACAGGATGACGTTCTGTACAGGACGAGACAGCAGGGGGCGCTGTTGAGTGTTAGAGACCAGACTGCAGTTTATGCCTCCGTCACACTACATAGCTGTCACAGTTGTCACGTCTCTGTACTGTTCACACTACACAACTGTCTATCTCGTTATCAGGAATCTGAAAGTCGTTGTGGCGACAGTGGGTCACACATTACAAGATCTTTTTAGGTCTGCACCCAACAGTGATTTTTTAAAAAGATTAATCTAATGCTTATGTTTCAAATTAATCCAACAATTAAGATAAAAGATAAAATATTCCTTCATTAGTCCAACGATGGGGGGATTTACAGTGTTACAGCAGCAAAGTGAAGAGCAAAAAAAAAGAGGAACTGTAAAAAATACAAACAAAATGAACATTTATCAATTAATCTATTATTTTATTTTTATTCTTTTAAATGTATCTATAATAAATATCAAAAACATGTCTCATTAATATTTCAATAATGTATTCACTTATAATCCTAAAAAATGGACACATACAGTAAAGCACATTAGAATAATGATAATAGTGGCATATTTTGAAGTCTGATTTCCACTCTATTTAATAAACTCCATGTCAGATGCCTGATCAGAAAAATACTGGATCTTAAATTCAGAAGTAGCTGTGATGCAGATTAATTCAGTTAATAATCACTGCATCAACCCTTCACTGAACCGCAGTATTGAAGAATATTATTTCTAAATTTGTCTAATTTTATACAAAGTACGTCTCGTTTCGTCTTACTGGACTAGTCTGAGCGAGGAAGAATAGATTTAAAAAGATTTGATCTTTTCTTGAGATCACTTCTGAACAGTTCATACAGAGAGACTGAGTGCCAAGTGAGTGCTGATTTGCTTTTGATCGGGAGAAAACTGTTGCTGAGTGAATTAAAAAAAAAAAAAAAAAAAAAATCAGGGCTACGATCTTATTCCATGAATAGTTAGAATATTTTGAGGCAAACTGCATACCTTGAGTCTTTGTTTGGTTTCCTCTGAGATGCTGCCTTTTGGAGAGAGGAGCGTGGGTGTCGGAGGCGTTACTGTGATTTCTGGCGGGAACTTGGTGACGGTGGAAGGGATGAAAAGCTTTGGCATGTTGGGCGGGACACGGGAGCGGATTCGGTTAGGGTCTGGAAGCTTTGATGGCTCATTGCTGGCATACGGCTGCTGCTGGTCTGAGAGAGAAAAAGAATAAATATTAGACCATTCTTAAGGCATCATTAATTCAATCTAAGTATCCTGCCGTGATCTTTTCTGTCACACCTCTGACTCAAGGGTTCTGACCTGGGCAGGGTTGTGCGGTGCTACATGTGGCAGTTTCCTCCTGGAACCAGCCTGCTGATGATTCCTGCCCCTGGGATACAGTGGCGAGTTTCATCTGTTGACAAAGGTGGGACTCCTGCTGTCGGTACGAGAGTCCCTCTGAGGGCTCCTCCCGCTCCTCTGTGGACAAAAAAACAACATGCCAACAAAATACAATAAAAAGTTAAAATAACACCATCAGCGCTGAATATTGGGCAAAAACACATAATTAATTATCTAAATCAGACCCTTTACCACAACTTTATGTTATTTAGTTTTTTACAGGAAATAAACTGACAACATGACAATGTTTTTGTGTTATTAGTCACGGAAAAACACCAAGAAAACTTGGCATGAAGATCTCTGTGAAGACATTGTGTCTGTACATTTACTCAGAATTCTGTGTTTGATGGGACTTTAGTTGTCATCATCAGAGAGCTGTCTGAACTGAGCACATGTGAACTAAGTGAAACTCCCCCCTGCAGCTCAGACAGACACAAATGAAAACAAAAATGATCTAATACTCTTTCAGGCTTCTCCACTAATGTTGCCTTGGAAACCATTACATAATACACAGTGCTGCAGTGATGCTTGATACTAACCTGTGCATGAGTGTGTGTGCATGCAAATACTGTATGTGTGTATGCAACGACACTTTTAGATGAATCTGCTACACCTTCAGAGGTATTCAAACTTAAATAACTTTAGGAAATTTGAAGAGATAAACACAAACTGATCCTGGTTACAGACACATGATGTAATCAATGTCCACAGATGAAATATATGATCATAGTTTCAGTCCGGTGCAGTCCGTCCTCTTTCTGATGACATAAGGCTGACAGGTCACATGACCTTCAATGAGACTAGCCTGGTTTACCACTGAGTGCAGCTGTAATAAATGATAAGATGAATTCTGTCAAGTTTGCTGTGAGGCAGTATTGTGGGTTCACAATTATGGAAAAAAAAAAAAGAATGAATACAGCCATGTTGCAGAACTCCCCCGCCAAGTTCCAAAAGCAGGTAGATTTATAGTTTGGTGCGTAAATTTTGGAAGGATATCTGCTACACTGGCAGGTAAATGGTTGCAATATTGTCATGTAATGAAAAACTATGCAGAGAGTCTCTACCACAGAGGAACACAGGTACCTCATGGTGCATTCAGGTGCACCGCGTGAACTCAGGAATCTGTTCTCAAGTTTCTTTCTTTTTTTTTTTTTTTTTTCCTTATTTTTGTTTTTGAAATTTGTGGGCTTAAATGTCATTACTGTCCTGTCCTTTCACAACAGAATTTTAATAATTAGAAAGTAAAATAATAACATTAATCCATTCACTTCTACAGAGCAGATTTGAAAATCTTGATGTATGATTTTCAAATTGTTTTATACTTATACTCAATATTAATGATTTTAAGAATAATGGATTAATAAATACTGCTACATGAAGAACAGAGGGCTTCAAATAGATGTGACTGGTGATCGTATCAGCTGATAGAGTGTCCACTGATTTGTGATTTTGTGCCCCAGAAATCTTGACTGAAGCACCCTAAAAACAAAACTCCACAGTTTTAGATTCATACATCTCTAAAGCAACAACTGTGTTAAGTTTGTTACCTGTAAGATATGAAAGAGGTGAACTTGAGCTCAGGTTTCACAGACTGCAGTAAAATGAAAATGGGCAAAAACAGAGGAACCGTCTGGATGAGATACAAATGCAGCAGCTCCACTTACTGAGCGCTATCTGCCAGAAAATAAACAAAAACAACAACATGACTGTCCTCAGTGTCCCCAAATGCTGTTTACTGCCCTCTAAGGGCTCCACTGGCTTCATACAAAAATCAGATTATTATTTTTAAACAATCAAATCTACTAACTAAAAAGAAGGGATTTAAATATTAAGAAGATGAGACTAATAAATAAACTACATATTGGAGATTCAAACTCACTGGTTGAGTTTAGACCATCAGGAGAATTTAGGCTGCAGACACCGGGTGTAGGGATGACATCTTTCGATGTTAAATATGAGATAAACAGAAAATTTATCCAGCAGAATATTCATGATGAGGCTCAGCGTTAATGATTATGCAAAAACCCCTCCAGAAGCTCATGTAGGCAGAAAGAGAGTCACAATCTGGAGGACACTGATTTCTAAAACTCTTGTTGGGGGACTGACAAAAACCCAAAAGGCAAAAAATATAACCAGGCCAGAGAGTCTGCTGTTATGTAACAGAGCTCAGGAAGTCCACAGGCGCCCCCTGCTGGTCACATGCAATAACATGCACTCTAGAATCATTACAAACTGAACTGACAACTGCAAAGCATCGCCTCGACTACATCAGCAATATTTCAACAAAGCATCAGTGAGCTCAATAACTGTTTAAGATATCTGTGCAAAAACATTTTAAAACACTTAAAGGGATAGTTCAGATTATTGATAGTCAGTGTTTTACCTACAGTAGATGCCAGTCGGCATCTCGCCAGTTTGGAGAAGCAGAGGACACATGCATTGAAGCTGAGCAAAGACCTGCTGTGGACAGGGTCAGCAACAAAAACATTTCACAATAATCAACATCAGTTTAAGTGTATGCTATATTTAGAATATTTTTACCACTGAAACACAACTTTTTCTAAGGTGAAACTGCAGTTACATAAGTCAAACTACCGCTGCCTTGATTGGTTAGTTTGTTTGTGTTACTGTGTGACTTTGGTGAATCTAAACTATTCTTTTAACTTGAGTTACATAACAATACAAACATACTAACCGCTCAAGGCAGCGGTAGACCAGCGACTCCTGTGGTCTTGCAAAGTAAAATGACTGATCTCACCTATGGTTTACACCTATGATATTTGGTTTACACAGCACCAGTTTAAAATTTGGAAACATCTTCTAATTCAATGCGTTTTTATTTTTATTTTAATTTTCTACATCGTACATTAATACTGGAGACATCAACACTATGAAATATGGAATTATGTAGCAAGCAAAAAATGTGAAAACAAGGCAAAACATGTTTTATGTATTAGTCCTAAAAAGCAAAAAGACTTGCACATTGTCTTTTGCATTTGCAGTCAAAGATTTAATAAGACTGTGGTTATTTAATCTTTGTTTGTAAATGCAGAGGACAGTGTGTGAGAGTCTCTTTGGTTTTTAATGTAGATCCATGGTCTTCTCCTACACACCTATAAGTGTGCCAAAGTTTTTTACTCTTTGATATTTTAGATTCTTCAAAGTTGCCACTTTTTGCTTTGATGACAGCTTTGCATACTGTTGGTATCTGAACCATTTCTTAGTAAACTAAAGAAAAAACACTGAAAGAGACGTGTGTCCAAAGCTTTAACTGGTACTGTTTCCCGTTTCCTGTCAGAAAAGCTTGTCTGATACACTGATATTGATTTTTTTGTTTTTAGGTGGACCTTTTTTAAGTTCCTTAAATACGTTCTGTTTCTGACTCTGTCCACAGCAGTACATTGGTACCTCTGCTGCTTCTCCAAACTTGAGGTGTGTTGACCATCTACTGTAGGTAATACACCGACTATGAGTAAGCACCTCATACATCGACACTTGCAATAATCTGAACTATCCCTTTAACAGCCATGCAGTATATTGATGCGCTGTGCTGCGTGGAGGCCACTGTACCTGTGTATGGTAAGAAGGCCATGGCTGCAGCTGGGTGGCCTGCTGCTCTCCTGTGCTGCGGCTGCTCGTGGAAGCCCGAGGCTGGAGGTCTGGGCAGCTTGCTCAGGGGCTCGTACACCACTTTGGTTTGGCCGTCCTGTGTCGTGGACAGCGGGTGGCAGGCGGTGTGGCTAAGCAGGACGGGGGTCGGCAGGGAGGCGGGGAAGAAGATGTCTCGGTGCTCCTTAGTGTACTTGGGTGTGGCCGGAGCATCGCCTGCAGACTGTTGGAGACAGAAGAAGAAGAAGAGCAGTGGTTGTGAGGAGCTGTGACTGACCTTGGGCGTCCATCTGCAGCAGCGTTAACCCTCCTCTGTTCAGAAATGAACATCCTCTCCTGGTCACAGACTCAGTGCCAGAGGGGAAAAAAAAAAGAAAGAGTCGATCCCGCTGCACTTTTCAAACAACACACATCAGCAACATTAGTCTCGGCTCTTTCACATAAGAAGTAATGAAATCCTTTACAGAGCTGCAGTGATGTCGTCCCCCGGGGTTCACGGGCTGACTCCTGTGCTGGACTCTGTGTTGGGTGCTGGCGAGGAGCACGGCTCTACACCGCACCACATCCCTCTGAGCCACTTTTCCGTGTGTCCTTTTGAGGACCACTTATAAACACAAGAGCTGCACAAACAACCTGTGACAACAGCCGCCCTGCTCCCACAGCCGCTGTCATGGCAACACGGAGGAGCACCGGTAAAAGAAGTGAATTCACCTTCTCTAGTTTTCTATGAGCAATGGATGAAAAGTTAGATGAAAACTTGCCTGAATACGCCTGTAAATGCAGCTCTTTAGGCTAATATGTATGAAAATTAATAGTTACACTTTATTTGAAGGGGTGTACATGAGACTTATTAGAGTGTCATAACCATGTCATAGCACCTGTCATGAACATGAAAGAGTCTTTATGAATGTTTGCCATTGCCATTGAGAGTCAGTTCTGTCATTTTTAATGCAAAGTTGACATTGTTTGAGATGTCTTTGTTATAATGACATGACATAAACTGAGTCAAAAATGTCTTTGTAACAACTTGACATAAACCAAGACAATAACATCTTTCTTATGACAACATTAACTAAAGCAAATGTCTTTGTTATGACAACTTGATATCAACCAAGACAAAATATCATGTTTGTTATGACAACCTGACACTGTCAAACTGTTTAGCTTTAATGTTTTAACGTGACATCAAACTGTCATACGTGGTTGGTTTTGACACTGGCTGTCATGAGACTATTATAACTGTAATGAATATTTCCTACACCTCATTTTGGAATTGTTGTAAAGATGTTTTATCACACTGTCAAATGCATTCATAACAGTGTCATGAATGATTTCCTGGCCAGTTTGACAACAGGTAATGCAGTACTGAGGTGATTTTCTTGATGGGTTTGGCTCCTGGTACCCCGGGACTGAGGCAGCTAGTGCGGTGGCTAGCTACACAGCTACCTGAGCTAACTAGCTAACGCCAGCAACAGATAACAGCAGACAGTGGCTAGCCTACTTTAGCAACAAGCAAAGTAGCTAACTGCTATCTGTCCGTCAGGTAACTCTGTGACCTACATCACTTTGGTACTGTACTTGTCAAACTGGCCTTATAACATTCAATGACATCTTTATGACAAGTCTAACTTATTGATGACACTGTTACAAAATAATTTGACAGAGTAATAAAACTTAATGACATCTTTATGACAAGTCCAAAGCGCACCACATTACTTGAGGTCAAGTTTTAATGTTGTGTTAAAACATAAAGCTAAGCACCTTCTTTAAGTTTAAAAAAGTCAAGCTGTCATAACAAAGACATCTCACCCAAACAATGTCAACTTTGCATTAAAAATGACACAATTGACAGAATGAGAGTTAATAACAGTCATATAGACTCTTTCATGTTCATGACATGGTTATGACGAGGGTTGTAAATTTTGCGTATTTTCCTTAACGGATATTTGAAAATGCTAACAATCCATAAATCAATTAATCATTAATAATAAATAAGAAACAAAATGCATATTTTGTTTTTTCTTTTTATATGCAATTTAATTTTTTGTTGTTTCTTCTTTCATTTTTTTCTGATTTTAAGTTTTAAAGTTTAGTTATTTATCAAATGCCTCCACCAGACAAAATAATGTAAAATGCCACATGATTACTGCCATTTCTAGGCTAATTAATGATTAATGATTAATATATTTTTAATTGTTTTTAAGTGTTGCCAAGCATGTTAAAAAGTAAGTATGGCTTCATATTATTATATTTTCCACAGAGAGCTTGTACATCAGAGGAACATTTGATTAATATGTTTAACAGTTTTGTCAACATTTCAAAGGCCCAGAGGCCACAATAAACACCTGTCACAAAGAGCAGCGTTTGACAGATACATTATGTTAGCACAAGATAATTTGGCAACGACAGAGCTCTCCTCTTGTACCATTTTTCTCGACCTGTCTGCTGGGAGTTGAAGTCAAATTGTGTTCTGAATCAGAGCCGTGTGTGATGAAGCTCCCTACGGGATTCACAGGCAAATCAAACAAAGTAGCCTTCCAGAAGCTTAGACAGCAACAGATCCTTCAGCTCGCCGACACAGAGAGAGAGTGAGCGGCACAGCAGCTTCAAGCATGCACCAGCGGCTCCACAGCCAGCTCTGATGATTCATATCTCATGAATTAAACATCGCCAACAAAGACACCAACAAGTCAGCTGGACTGTGTGCATTAGAAAAGCACTGTACCTGAGAAAATTGCAGCACATATCATGCAGCCGGCGTGGAGGCTCCTCGAGTGTTTCCTGTGTGGTGAGAGTGGGCTGCTGGCAGCCAAACTGAGGTCCCACAGTTTGAAATGAAATATGGTTCTGTGCAATTATCGAGATTGGGCTTTAAATCAGATTAGAGCAGCTGTAGATGTCGCGTACAGGTTTGGTCGTCTTTCCAACACAATTGGGCCAGAGAGACCCGGCCAAGCGAACATTTTAATTAAATGGCCTGCCCAAATGGGACTGTAGCTGGAGCTCCTTTGACAAGCAAACGTCCACATTCTTTGATGAGGAAAGCCTCAACATCTGCCTGAAGTGTGACAATATAATACAAAGTATGAATGCTCTCAAAGAGCTTCAGCATCAAGCAGAGGAGAGTAAAAACCAAAAAGAGACATTCGTTGACAGTAGCATTTAACATGGACATTCTTTCCTCGTGATATGGCATCAAAATGGGGGAGCAAACAATACACAGCACCACACAGCTGATTTACAGCTCAGCAACACACGGGCGGATCTTGCTCTGCACTTGTGGGGGCTTGAAGGAATGTGTGAATCTGTAAAAAGCGAGCAAGAATTTTTCATGTCCTCGAGCTGAGAGCTCCAAGGTGCCTACTCATTTTTCCCACCACATACAAACACAACCAAAGGCAAACCACGACATGAGCTGGTGGCATCATAATTACACATAAAGAGCAGTTACATTAGGCTGCAGAACACACTCGTTTTGCAGAGGCACCCTATCTTATTATCATCAACACAAAGCACTACATGCAAAACCGTGGCCCACGCCCAAACCCAGCACAGAACTGATTTTATGATCCGCGCATTTGTTTTGGCACAGGCTTTTCATTTTCTGGATGCTTTTCCTGACGCAACCCTCCTCATGTATCCAGTCTTTGGACCAGTAAACAGGAATGGACTGGTTTGTGCATCCCAAGAGGCTGGGGAGCGACATACTGTACACTGTATATACGTAACGTTATATCATGTTTACCAGACAGTTGTCACAGGACTGGACTCCACATAAAACATTAGTCACCAATTAAACTACACATACACATAGTAAAATAAAAAACAAGACTAGAACTTAAACTGTGACTGCTCAATTCAGCAGCTCTGCTTTCATAAAGCAAATTTCCTGTTCACTCACTCCACTCAGAGAATCCTTATATAAAGACTTTTTTAAAGGAACTACTCTTCCCATAAACCATTGCGAATGATACCGTTTCTTCTTAAATTTGTCATGTTTATTTTGTCAATAACAGTGTTGTAATATGTTTGTGTTGTGTGTGTATATATTCACTCAGGGATTATGTTATTCGTATGCTTCACGTTAGCCACATTACTAGCCAGCCTGCTACCAGAACTACCCGTTCACAAACATTTCAATGGGAACAGCAAGCTCTGCCAATCAGAGATAGTGCTGTTACACTGTAGGATTGTGGGTATTATAGTACTTCTCCATGACATGATGAATAAAACGCAACAACAACCAACATTTCACAATCTCATATCGCTGTCTCAGGTCTAAACCAGGTGAGCTTAGCTCCTATCCCAGCTATCTTCCGAGATCAGGGTTGGCTGGTCTGGCAGGGTGATCCGTCTCCACTGATCCACTGATCGATTGCCTGATTAATGAGTGTATTTCTGCCGTCTATCATGTAGATATACCTGCCGTACTTCACCACCTCACCAATGTTTGCTCAGATGTAAGCTAGTTTTAGCCTTGTTTAGCATCGTGTTATATCATGTACGCAGCTGTTAGCTAACTTTACACAAATACTTTCACAGGGTTCTTGTTTTAAAAAGTGTGAGATGGTAAAATTAAAACGTCAGCATAAATGCATAAAACATAATTTTTCTAATTCCACAAGTTATTGACGAGGACCTGATAAGACAAACATGAAATATTACTTCAGGAATAATGAAAAGTTTGTTTTAATAAAATGAACTATTGATGTTTAATGATTTTGTAGTCAATATGTGCTTATAATCATGAACAGAAAAATGCAGATTTATCATGTGTACATACTTTTTAAGATTTAGGATTACACCTTTTCCTTCCACTCCTCTTCCCTCCTTCCTTCTATTAATGATGCAACCTATCACTTCCTCCTTTTTGACCAATAGGCTTGTTCTCATAGAGAACCATCCTCCCACTCAGCTCATTAGTGTAACACAGTAGAGGTGTGTAAAGTACTGCTGACGACTCTGATGAAGACATGTGTCTGTCACAACATGTTGGTTTCTTAAATACACATTACCATGTCACAAATAAAGGCATTTTAGTTTTGCACAAACCCCACAGTCTGCCTGAGATTGTTTTTGAAGGAGACTTGCATTTCACAATTTTGACCATATATTTGTCATCAGATGACTTAGAATTGAAGTTGAAATAAAAAAAGATACCAATTTTAAAACATCTGGTGCAGACATGAAGTGAAGCAACATACTGGAGATATAAATACAAGCAAATTAAACAAAATCAAAAGTGCCCACACAGCCGTTTCAGTAAATATATAATGTACGATTGTAGGTCCAACCAGGTTTTAACACATTTAAGAGATGCTGCTTGTCACACTGTGCCTCATCTGCATCATCATCTCAGTGTTGTGTGTTTATGTGTGAAAATTTGACAAACAAAAGCGGAGACAGAACCAACACAGATAACACAAAGACTCAAGCAGAAAATAAGACGATAGGATCAGTGAACTAGGAAAAGAGACTTATTTTGCCCACAGCTACTTCTCATGAGCCTGAGGTTCGGGGAACATCACCGTGACAACAGGATGTGGGCAGAGAGACCCTTGTTGACTGTGTGGGCAGGAGGAGGGATGTTAGGAAGGGGGAGTAACCGACACAGGATGAGGCAGAGCAGCTAATGATTCGATGAGGAATATGAGTCCCGAAGACAAAGCAGAGTTAATAGTTGGTTTAGCTGAAACCATTAGATTTGCTACAGTTACACACACACTTATTTAATGTATTCAGATATCTCTATCTGTCATTTTGCCTTGTAAATCATATGCACACGGCCTGTGCAAATAAGCAACGTGCATACCAACGCTCAGCTGAAACCGATGACAAGTTTGGAAACGTCTGTGTGAGGCGGAGGGGACAACAGGGAGCATTCACACCACGCTTTGGGCTATTTTTAGAACTGGCAGGCTGGAGCAGGATAGACTCGAGAAAGTCGGGGAATTACCAAGTTATTTATCAGTTTAGAACATTTTACTACCATTTTACTACTGCTGCATGTTATTTCCCCACAGATAACAAGATAAAACATCCATCCTTTTGTAAGCTACACAGCAGACAAGTAAAATCAACACTTAGAGCAACATTATCTAACTATTCTACCTAAAACAGCAGCTTCAAAATCATTTTGATGCTACACTAACTTAGAATTGGGTGAATGGCGCCACGTATGTTTGGGACATAATGTTTTACTGGACTAAAGTCACCACCAACTACATACGTGACTAATATTTGGGAAACTGGATCATATGTTATGGAGAAAATGTTTTCTGGTTTTCCTGATGGACACATAGCTTAAGTTATTGCTAAAGTAACTGCAAACTATAGCTGCCATCAGCTACTTAGCTCAGTTAGCCATTAAGTTGGCAGACTCTGTATGAGCTGGGCAGGTACAGGGCGGTGGTGACCCAGCTGGGAATGTTAGCGAGAGGCACTGGAAGAGGAACGGTCACTGGAGCCAGGTGAGAAGGCAACTAAATTAGGCTCAGCAGCCTCTACAGACACAAAGACACGGAACAGGACGCTGACAGAGGAAGAGAAGAAGAGAAAAGAGAGTGAACGAGCAAAACGCTCAAGGTCAAGAGTAGATCTTGGACTGGCTTTTAACACAATATGGCTAGACTGTACTTGCTTTTGGTAATTCTACTTCATTTGTGCACGACCGATAGTAATTCCTCAACCTAGGTGGAGCTCATGGTAACACTGTTCCAGCAGTAGGGGAACATACGCAGGTTTTTTGGTCTTAAGAGGCTGCAGCCTTCATTTGTGTTCTTTTTGGGCTTTTGCCTTTAATTGGAGAGGGACAGCTGAAGATATGACAGGAAAGGGCGAAGAGAGAGGGGGAATGACACGCAGCAAATGGGTCACAGGCGGGATTCGAACCAGCGACCGCTGCAGAGGACCAACAGCCTCAGTACATGTGACGAACGCTCTGCCAACTGAGCTATGGGAGCATCCAGCTGCAGCCTTAAATCACTGACAAACTGTGACCTACACCATACACTTACTGCTAAATTCACAACTTCACTGTTCATCTTGTCATTTGCTCTGCTGAGCTCTTTACCTTCACTTGCTACGCTGCTCTTATAACAGAGGACATGACGGGACGGTGTTCTTGATGCATTTGCACTTTGTCCATGGACCACAACAGTTTTGAGTGAATAAAAAAAACTATGGTCACATTTGATGGTACCGACCACTCAGTGGACTTCATAGCGATTTATCTATCTGCTCAGTTTGCTTTGAACCTTGATGGAGGTGAAACCAAATAAAGAAGCAGACACTATCCAAAATGGAAAGCCAAAAACATTGAGTTGAGCAATATCATGGAGTGGAAATGTGTCTTTTGTTGCTGGCGAGAGGTTTGTAAAATCAAAATGCTGAGAGACAGCAAGCTGGCCTTTCTGCTGTTGGATGAGTCTGTAATGTTAGCTGGCTTGTTATGTCTTATGTTGTCATACTTGCTCGATGTTTAGCTGTGTTAGCAAAGTTGCTGACTTCCTATTTTTTTATTATAGGTAATGTAATCAAATGCGCGTGTACAGCTGTCCATATTCATGACAGTGGTGTGAGAGTGAATTGCACTTTGAAATTTGGGCAGACAAATTGCAAAACATACCAAATCTTACATAATGTTGCTTTAAGGGTCGCCCACACCACAACTACAAAGCTGTGGTCTGGACTCCTACATCCACTTCAGTCAGAATGATTTTATAACTATATTTTTTAGAGTTATAGCTAAAAGTTCTTGGTGTGGACGGCTCTTTAACCTACTTGTATAAGAAGATGAGGAATGGTCAACATCAGGACAACTCAAATAGAACATTTCAGCTTAGCTAGTAAAGGATAAGTTTGCTCGAGACCAGGTTTTATAGCCGTTAGGGCGACATTTACAACAGTTATATCTACATTTACAGCAGTGTGTTTCCATCTACAGCAGTTTATAACTTACATTATTACATTACATTATTCTGCCTCTTGCAAGTTTGCAGTTTTCACAACATTTATACAGAAGTGAATGTTTATGCTTACATTATCTTAACTATTTTCAAGTTCTTGGCAAGTTTTTTGCACTATCTGGTAAATTTTGCATAATCTTGTTCTGTCTGTACACCTTCAGGCTCACACTAAATGCTCTTTATACAGTCCATGTACTGTATATCTTACATAGTTTTGTTAGGTTTGTGTAATCTTAGTTCTGTGCAGCTCTTATGTAGTTTTATGTAGCACCATAGCTTTGGAAGAATGTTGTTTTGTTTCACCATGTACTGAAATGACAAATAAAGAGTCTACAGTCACTTTAATTAACGCTGAGTATGTCAGTTCAGCACAGCTTATCAGAAATTATCTGCTTGGGTAAACGTTTTTTTGGCATCAACTTGGAGTCTACATTTAGCTGTCTGTAAAAAAGTACAGTATGAGTTGTGATGCACAAGGGAGAGAAACTGCAGAGGCAGCAGAAAGATGACACATGATGAGACTGCTGAGCTTTACCTGTCTTTGGGCAGAAGTGGCCAACTGTATCTGGCAGAACTTCACAGCTTGGTCCAGAGCTACATCCTCATCGACCTGAGACGGGAGACAGGCAGAACAAGGATGTCAGGGCAGAGCAACACATCTTCATATACTTCATATGGTTATATTCCACAGTGTCAAGTCTTATCACACATCTCCACCTCGTGCAGCACTGGTGAAATGAGAGTACTATTGCAAATCCATCGTGTATTTCTGAGCTGACTTGTCCTGCGTACAAGTCAATTACTCACTGCGTCTCCAC
The DNA here is from genome assembly GCF_056507025.1 of Lutjanus erythropterus. Taxonomy (NCBI): domain Eukaryota; kingdom Metazoa; phylum Chordata; class Actinopteri; order Lutjaniformes; family Lutjanidae; genus Lutjanus; species Lutjanus erythropterus. The sequence goes on from NC_139326.1 coordinate 1,812,309, forward strand.
TCTAATGCCAAACCAACAACACGGTCTTGTGATTCTGTGCGAGAGCCAGCAGGATTTCTTCGAAGCTTCTGCCACTGATCAGAGCACCAGTAAAGAAATGCTCATATTAAAGCCCAGTACAGTTGGTGGATGTGTGGGAGTTGGCAAGCTTAGCTGCAGCCCAGCATCGTACACTTAGCAGTAATCTTGTTCACACAGCTGTTCTGTTCCCTGCAGCAGCCTGTTGTATGCAGCAGGTTGAGGGACGCCCAGAAGGGGGGATTTTTCTACAGCAGCTTCATTCTACTTCTCCAACGATGCCAATTACTAAATGGACAGACTTTAGCTCCAGTGCATCACAAAGGACAACAGCCTGCCTCTAATTCATGTCTGGCTCACTGCAAACCTTCCCTGTCAAACCACAGTGATGATGACTTATCAATATCACATAATGATTATTATTAGACTGTGCAAATTACAACATCACATCAACAAAAACCATCCTCTTAATTTGACAGGACATATTTTATCCTGATGGCAGGAGATGCTCTGGATGCCTAGAATGCATGATTCAGTGGCTCTTGGAAATTTACCACTTAAAAAAGGGATTGTTTGGATTTTTTTAAGTGAGGTTGTACATGGAAGAAAACAATCCTCAATACCTCAATAAGAAAAAAGTCATAGGCAGTCTTCTCTTTCTTTAAAGGCATCACCACTTTCAGTACTATAATTAACAGATATATTGTATCATTTTAAACATCAAAAATGTATATAAGTATTAATACTTCAGCACAACAACCTCAGCAGTAAGGTTGACAAAAGGAGAAAAAAAAGTCCTATGCACAGAGCGATGTTTAGCTATTCTAACAGCTGTTTCTCATCAGAAAAGGATGTCTAATGGCAAAGTAAAGTGATGAAAATATTCTAAATATGGTGTACACTTGTACACTTCCTGCTGTTTCTCCAAACTGGAGGTGTGCTGACCACAATCTACTGTAGGTCATATACTGACTGTGGATAAGTACTTCATATAATCACACTTTAAAAAAAAATCCAAACTACACCTTAAAGCAAGAACTGAAATGAAATAAAGAAAATATCTGACTGAAGTATGTGGAAGTAATAACAAAATGATAAACAAGAATGCAAAAGGTTCGGATGTAAACTGAAACTATATGCAGCTGTGTGTTGCAGCACCCCATAAAACCACAAAGCGTCTGCAGTTTGTGCAAGTAGGTGCACAATCAGAAGATGCTTCTGGCAAATGTCCAGGCACATTAATTGCATAACTCATTTGGTGAAGAGAAACATGTCGTGGCTGGTTCCAGCTACTCTCTCGTCTGGGTGCGTCTGAGAAAATATTGTCTTAGCTGTCTCTTAAAGAGCACAGGAAAAAACTCTTAGCTGCATCACAAGCAAAACAAAAACAAAAGCTGCTGAACTGGCCTATCTCCTCTGATTTCTTCTCCTCTTCAGCTGTCCCTCGCCTACTGCCCTCCCACTCCAGCTACAGCTCTCCTGCAGTACACCGCCAATGACACGGCAACTTCTTAAAGGCCAGCATTGATCTTCAGCTCAATATGGCTGTATAAGTTGTTGTGGGCTGTTCTGCAGCTATTTCATCAATGCCACACAGAGCTCTGAAGTTGGACTAACTTTCAACAACTTGGGAATGTTTGCTCTAAGAAGAGGCAAAGAAAATACTTGCTTCTTTGACTGTTTCTGTGGAGGAGGAGGTTGATGTAATGATTTACAAATTTAACATAACAGAGCATAGTAATACAGAGGGCAGCAATTCCACTGGTTTTACTATGAATTTAAATAAATTACTCATAAATTGCTATACATTTTTAAAGGCACACTATGCAGGAATTTCCTAAGAAACAATTCATAGACTCACACAAAAAAAATCAGTCACTTAAGACTTTTAAACTCTGATCACATGGAAATTGCCGTCAACTTCATCACGTTTAAGAGAGTGACTGAATCCTGGTTAACAAACCTGTACTCACATGTAACATCTTTTATTGCATTGGTTCCCAACCTCTGCTTTATTGTATCTTGCTGTCCTCAGTTTTTATTTTGCTTTATGATATCCTGTTGTATTCAGTCCATCTTTTTACATCATTGTTCCAATCTCTCATTTTCATAAAAGCTATTCTAGGGACGTGTATGCAAATTAGCATCCGCTACGAACACTATGACACTTGCACTGGATAGCTGTTTTCAGTTTGTCTATGTATACTGTATCTCTATCAAATAAACACACACAATAAACAAATAAATAGAAGTATGTGGCAATGTCTGTACCGGCAGAAACACTGCCATCAAACAGCAACCGACAAATCCTGCATATGCTACCTTTAATGTTAAATATTGCAAAAGTCCTACATTTTTGCAGTAATCTTTTGCCACTACACATTTTTACTCTCTGGAACCAGTTCTAAAGTCCACAACCACTCAATAGTCTTTGTCTGGCTGACGTAGACAGCAGAAAATGATTAAACACAAAATGCAACCAATAGTCAAATACTACAATTTATAGATTTTGGGAATGTAAAGATGAGATGCATCAAACTGATGAGTTTATTATATACAGTAGTACAGGAATATACTGAATGTCTTTTTTTTCCATTTCAAAATGTCCATTGAGGTTTTCAAATTAAAAAAAAATCCCCAATTTGAAAAAAAGTGTTTCATGAGATTTGATGAGTTAGTGTTTTTAAATTAAATGAACTTTCTTTTATGAATATAACCAGGACTAACATGAACTTTTTTCCTCAATATCCCGCAGCTCTCCCAGACTTAACAACCATTGTCCCCATTTGAAATTATTTTTCATTTTACAGTTTAATAACTTTTGGTTCGCTGACTCATTCTGGCATGTAAGTTCTGCTAGTCATTCTCTGCTCTTACTTCTGAATAAAAAAACCTGAACTCACCCTGGGGGTTTGGCCACAGTGAGTTTCATTATTATTTTAGTAATTGTTTGAGTTACTGTCTCTTGTGTATTTCTAACAGTTTGTATCCCTGCAGGCTGCCGTGCAAATGCAAACCTGTTTCTGACTGATATACGGCGATGTATATCACTTAAGATACGATGTTAAAGTACATACAACGACAGAAAGTAAGCAAGTGTGTTGGGTTTTTGACTTTTAACAACTAAAAATGAAATATTCTGACATATAAACTTGATTTCATTTGTAATGATGGGTTTCTATACTGTCCCAGAACCATCCCAGTCACCGTATCTTTGTTTCCCAGAACATAAATGAATATAATTTGTTAGTTTTGGCAATTTAAGAGTAATTTTTGGTCCTGTTACACTGTTTTCAGACCGCAGTAAAAAAGTTGTTATGGACTGAAGCAGAATATTTTGTTAGATGTAATCATTTCCAAAATTCATAACATGCTTTTATCAATCTTTTCTTAAATAAATGTTGACTTTTGGTCTCAACACTCTACAATTATTGGAAATATTTGGACCACATGAGTCTGAAACAATCCTATGCTGCCACCACTGGAATCCAGCTCTACAAACAGTATAATACTCATGATCATGGCTTGAAGTAATGAATTGAAATACTCAAATTACTTTAAGTCAGTTTTTGCACACTTTTACTTTGACTATTTTTTCTAAGTGTCATTTTACTCATACTTAAGTAGGCATAACAATATATAGTCTACTTCCTTTTAAAAATTCACTATTCAGTAGGCCAACAGTTAGAAATAATATCCAAAACTTCTAAAATTTGTAGATTATCCAAGCACTATGAAAACCACTTATATTTTTTTTACCTGAACAGTTTTTCTGAGCATTTTATTTATACTTGTAGTTGAGTAATATTTCAGTAATGTAACGGTATTTATACACTCTTTCCCAAACAGACAACAGTATTAGTGCAGACTAATCACCATCTCCAACTGGGCAGATACACCAGCTTTAAACAGAATGAAGAGACGTGCAACAAAAAAAAGTGTTGCAGCATTTGAATATTTCAAACTATTCGGTACAGCCCTACAAGTTTAATTGAAAAAAATAAAAAAATAAAAAATAAATAAATAAATAAAAATAATAAATAATAATAATTAAAAAAGCAAAATCAACAATGACTGATTCACTGCAGCTCCCCACCAATTTGTGGCATCATGCATTCAAATAAAATCCCACTTCATCTTAAAAATGCCTTGCAGGACTTTTAGAACCAGCAACCTGTTCCATGACTAACAGCAGTCAGAATTCGGGCGAACTAAAAGTAAAAGCTCAACCGCACTTGTTGAGATGATTTGTTGCAGCAATTGAAACCTAAAAGTGGGGAAGTCCCTTTTCTCCAGTGGGCGTCCTGATACTAATTCAGTTAGAAGAGGGGGTTCCCAGGGTTATTTTAAGAGGTTGTATGTAAAATGTGAAATGACTTTGCAAAATAACAGCAAAACAAAATATCAGCGTGTGTACTCACAACAATAACGTTGTCAGCAGAGGAAACTGGTGTTAACTTTACCTGTTTTATGAGCATATAAGTCTCTGACATGATCTTCTCAATGCGTCCAAGGTCGTAGGTCATGACTTTCTGGCCTTGTTGCCAAACCCTGTAGGCATCGAGCAGTAACGTTTTTCCCGACTCCACATCTTCGAGAAGCTTCCTCTTCCTGTTCGGCCTCCGTAGCAACCCCTGATCAGGTCCACCTGCTGCCACAGCGACCTTGGGCACTGAGGCTTGGAGCTGCTGCTGCCTGGAACTGATACTCAGCTCCTCTAGAGACAGCTCTGGTGTTCGGCTGCTGTCAGTCACTTTCTGCTGCGCCTCCACACCACTCAGGGAGGTCTCAGCCTCTGTTTGGTTGCCCTGAGAATCTGTGGTCGTAGAGGGCCTCCTCCAGTTGCCAGTGTCCAGCTCCATGGGCTCCTCTGGCCCCGTTTTGCGCCACTCACTTCCAGAAGTCTCCACCTTCCCAGGGAAGATCTCCTGAACCTTAATACCTTTGTCTATGGGTGGCAGCGGTGGGGTGAGCTGCGCCTGGGAGGCTTCTCTAGGCCCTGGATCCGTGGCCCCGGCCCCCTCTGTGAGCCCAGGCTTCTTAGGCAGCGCATGTTTGCTGTCCTCTGAACTGGGCCTGTTGGATGCGTCCGTCGTGGTCATCTCCCCCATGGAGGGCGCCGGCGCTTTGTGAAGCGGCTCAGAGACCTGAGAGAGAACAGAACCTGTCAAAACACGAAGTGGGTGCATGCCAGACGTCTCAAACACTGAGCGGCTCTCAGCTCTTAGCGCATGCGTGCAGTGATTTGTGTTTCCTCACCCCTGTGAGAGTGTTCAGATTGTCCTCCAGGACTTTTACAGTTAGGAAAAATGCTCTCTTGGCCAAAACCTGGCGATCAACATCCCGTAAATACTTCCTTCATGGAAGAGAGAGAAACGAGACGAGGGTTAGGGAGTCATGGAACAAACACATAACAGAAGCAGCAGATTCATACAAAGATGGTCCTTACTTTCCCTGGTCAGGGGTTCTCTGCAGCATGAAAGAGACTTTCAGCAGAGTGTCGTGATCCTTAAGCTGTGACAGCACCTCCAGCAACAGGACAATGGATCGGTTCATATGAGATGCAAAACTTCCTGGGCGATCAATCTCATCTACTGGAATACGCCAGATGCCCTGGAGGAGAAAGAATAAAAAAAAACAGAAATATGTTTTCAACAAACTGCTGATGGAACATGGCACAGACACTTTCTGGCATAACTTAATTGGACACGGAGGCCAGATGTTGTCTCGTAAGGCTTTTCCATTGGCACTTTTGGCCATGCCGAATCAGACCATGCTGCGTTAATTTGTTTTTCCATTAACACAACTGACCACAGGTAACCAGTGACAACCGCCCTTAAGGTTTTCAAAAGCACTGACGTCAATACTCTACTACTTTTTCAAAATGATGCATTATCTGTTAAATATAGTATCAAAAGTACCAAAGCTATAAAAAAAAAAATGCTGCATAGCTTTCCAAACCACCAATAACTTCACTTCACACAGGAAGACGCTGAACTAAAGAAACGCTTCCCTAGAAAGAAACATAGTTTACCAGATTGATTGAAGTGTGGACACATCTTCGCATGTGTTTTTTTTCTTTATTTTATTTTAAAAACATGGTTCAGAGATTATACCTAAAGTGTGCCAACACATGCAGCCCTAATGAAAATTTAATTTGGAAAGACCAACAGATTGTTGGTTTTTAAGCCCTTAAAACTGTCATTTACATTTTAAAATTCCCTGTGTCAGCATGTTACTGCAGCCACAGAAAAGTGCTTCAGGCGATAAGTGGTAGTTAAGTTACTGTAGTCTGCTGTAACACGGCTAGATGAGTAGACAATAATAGTTACTGAAAGGCTGTGCTCTGTGAAATGCTTCTTAACAAATATAAATGTTACCAGCGGAAACCCTAAACCAGCTGTTTGATGACTGTAGTGACGGTGGACAGCAAGGGTCAATCATAGAACTGGACACATCTCAGGCAGTGAAAGTGTAGCTGCAGGCTAACAATAAGATTTTTCTTCTCCTTTGGACACATGTCATATGTGTGCAGGTAAGCCAGGATGATCCTTTGACTCCTTTTACTCTATTTTGAATTAATATTGGCATTGTAACACCCCCTGTCAAAAGACACACCTTCAAGTAAGTAGCCCTGTTGTAATGAAGATGCAAATCCTGCTGTGCTGGACTGACGCGCTGAGTCACACCAAGTCAAGCCGGCACATGTCTGTGGAAAAGGGGCTCAGGAGGAGCTGCCTTCATGTAACTGGTTTCACATTTGACTGGACAACAAGCTAGTGAGCTTATTTGTGAAATTGGTGAAACTGTTTTTATGACTGCGGCTCTCTACTGCTACTCCAGGTTTTTTTAAGCACATGGAAACAACAGGGAGAGATGGAAAAACTAAAAGGAAAGAAAGTTGAAAGCTTGAGGAATTAATGGGAGTTAAAAACATGGCATTCAAAGAAGAAAGCCCTAATGAGGGGATGGAAAGGCGGCAGGAGAGATCTTGTGGACTGGCTGGCCATGTAGGAGGTGGGAAGGGAGGGATGGGGGGTGGCTTTCTCTCTGGGCACACATGATAGGCAGCCTCATTAGTGCTCAGCTCGGTCCAAGCAACGCAACAGAGCAGCAGACCGGCTGCCAACAAACACAGTCCTCCTTTGCAGAAAGCGTGATAGGCTTTTTTTCTGATGGTTGAGTCCACCTTTTCAGTGAGCACATGTCCTCTCAGCAGGTGAAGCGAGGCGAGGTTCTGAAGCTACGGATGCGAGTGCAGATGGTGGCCTAGGCTGCGTACAGTCATGAAGCACATGGCACAGAGTACAGCTTCTGGCCTCAGAGAACGTGTGTGAGACTAAACAAAGATGACCATATCAGGATGGAACAAAACAAATGAAATGGCTCTATCAGCTGCTGAAGGCACCGGGGAGCATGGCGCTCCTCCTCTCACACAGCTCCAGACTGTCAGATGACATTTTCAAAGCCACTGGAGAGGAACGAACAGGAAAGAGAAGTAAAATAAACCTATCAACACAAATCACATTCCTGAGGACTGCCTGCTCACTGAGAAAGTATCTAAAATGTAATACACAATCTCATCCCAGGAAACCAATGCTTCTATGTTTAATCCAAACATTTCTTCAAAAAAAAAAAAAAAATCCTTAATCAAGGATGTGCTTTCATTTTTAGCTCATGGGGGCTGCTGAGTTTTTGTTTATAGACATCTGTTCAGGAAACCTCTTCTGCTCAGACTGCTCATTATTTCAGGGTTCTTACAGCTTTTTAAAGAGTAAAATACAAGGACTTTCACCGTACCTAAACCAAAAATTACTTGACTTTCAAAGCCTTAATCATCACATCTAAATTTTTATTAGGGCATGTCACAAGAACCAATACTTTGATCCCAAATTGATGCCAACATTTTAACAATGTAACTGCTCGTTTTTGCAACAGGACTGTAGGTACCAGGGATGCAATTCTTCTGGACCTGATGGGGGCAGTATAGATTGCCTTGCCTACGGGCCATAAACTGGTGTTGGTATCAACTGCTAAATTTCTAGTATTGTGACATCCCTAACTGTTAGAACAAATTGTGAAAACATTTACAGAATTCCTTTATATTCACAGCAAACAACACATATTATCACTTTATTTGATCAGTTGGTCTTATTAACTTTGATTGTATATTTTGATTTGATGATATTTAAAAGGAACAATTTGTAGCATTTACACATGTACAAATGAGTAGTACAGTCCAAAAAGCAAGATAGAAAGTATATTTCATAGGTTGAAATCCTATTTAATATACAACCTGTGGTTGAAGCTACTTGTTTCCTGCTGCAACCTCCTCCTCAGACTCAGGGAAGCTCTACAGGCTGCAGGAGCTCTGCAGGAGTGCAGGACATGCACATCATAAACTGACAATAACAAGCGTCAACTAGTCCTCCACTGTAAGTTGATCACCTGTTTATGAAATGCAAAGTTCAGCCTGTTACCCTGAAAACAAAAGCCCATTGATCTGAAAATACAAACTGTGGACTTTGAGTTCAGTGGCTGCCTGCCAGACTCCATTAACACATTGCTCAGTTGCACCATTCTAAACATCTGCTCCTACTAAAAGATTAGTAATAATTTCTTACTACTTTTAAACAGAAACTAACTCATTTGGTGAACATTGGAGATTCAAAAACCAAACCAAAAAAAAAGTTATTCTGTGCCAGAATAGACATTTGGTGAGCAAGATAGAAAGTATATTTCATAGGTTGAAATCCTATTTAATATACAACCTGTGGTTGAAGCTACTTGTTTCCTGCTGCAACCTCCTCCTCAGACTCAGGGAAGCTCTACAGGCTGCAGGAGCTCTGCAGGAGTGCAGGACATGCACATCATAAACTGACAATAACAAGCGTCAACTAGTCCTCCACTGTAAGTTGATCACCTGTTTATGAAATGCAAAGTTCAGCCTGTTACCCTGAAAACAAAAGCCCATTGATCTGAAAATACAAACTGTGGACTTTGAGTTCAGTGGCTGCCTGCCAGACTCCATTAACACATTGCTCAGTTGCACCATTCTAAACATCTGCTCCTACTAAAAGATTAGTAATAATTTCTTACTACTTTTAAACAGAAACTAACTCATTTGGTGAACATTGGAGATTCAAAAACCAAACCAAAAAAAAAGTTATTCTGTGCCAGAATAGACATTTCAAAAGGTGACACTATGGCTGTAGTGTTAATGTCTGAGTAGATATGTTAGAGAAAATATATCAGATTTCTCCTTTAACATTTGGTGAACATTGGAGATTCAAAAACCAAACCAAAAAAAAAGTTATTCTGTGCCAGAATAGACATTTCAAAAGGTGACACTATGGCTGTAGTGTTAATGTCTGAGTAGATATGTTAGAGAAAATATATCAGATTTCTCCTTTAATATTTGTTAATTTTGACACCAGGAAACAAACAACTATGATCATTGCATTGTTTCATTTCAAATATGTAAAGATTTTTGGTTTAGAGGCATGATTGTTTAGATGAAACACCAAATTGTGTTGAAAATCAAGCATTTTTCAAGGAGTATTATGAAATTCAGAATATTCCTATCCTGAAAACTGAAATTAGATGAAATTAAGCATTTTCCAAACTTTTAATTCTTTGTACAAACCCTGAATGATGTCACAGGATCGAATTCAAACTAGTGAAATGGTCCCAATTCAGATCTGGTGAACAACATACGTATGTGTGAAAGTGAGAGAAATATTATTGTTATTATTATAGTGTGTGATGCAGTCAGGCAGGGCTTTGGAAAGCTTCAACCTTTCAATGCACAGATTATCAAAAGCCTCCAACAGGAGCGGGACAAGTATGATGAGGGGGTGGGCTCCGCTCACTTAGAAAAACATCTCTAATGGAGGAGAGTTGTTCTTCATCAGACAACCATCCAACCACAGCAAATCTGTTTAGGGAAAGCAGAGCCATGGCTTTGCACAGATTATGCTGTAGCACAACAACTAAAGCAGATTTGTAAGACTTTAACTGCAATGATTTTAAGCATCTTTTTTTCCCTTTTTTTGTGAGAGAAAAATATGACCACTGCTTGATATCTGCAGCGACAGCTTTGGCACAGATGTGACCAATACATCACACAGAAAAAAAAAAAAAAAAATCAGAGACAGAGATTAAGATGCATAGCAAACAAGGGATGACCAAAGGATAACTGCATGACAAAAGAATCATTTGGTACAAGTGGAGTCTTCTTCTTTAGATCATTTGAGAAACACAAGTTTCTTTGTTTGGTTGTAGAGAATCAGGAGAAAAAAATAGACAGCAGACGTGCCACATCTTGATCGGTCACTTATTCGTATATGACAACAGTTTTTCAGTGTGGGAGGTGGGCCTCCCCAGGGGGGCTCTAAACAGTTCGGAAAAGATACTACTTTAGGTATCAAAATTAAATTAAATACAATAGTCTAAATGTGTTTTATTTTCTTAAAGAGAGAGATACACTGTTGTATTGGGGAATATAATTTTTCCAACTTTCCCAAAACAAACTAATAAATGCCTTTGGACAGATGTTTTTTTTTTTTTTTTTTTTTATGAATCTGGTGTAGTTTTAAGTTATGTCGAACAGCAATATTATGCGATCTTGGCTTAATTGTTGAGTGTCTGGGATCAAATAACATGTCTGTGGAGATAAGGCTCACAGAATCAGCCAAATCTTTTAAATAACTTTATGAAACCCATTTTTAGATTTGCTTTCACATGATGTTGTCTTTTTAATCTTTTTAATTCTATTTATTTATATTTATATTACGTGATTTCTTTTTCTGTTTTTATTGTTCTTTTCTCTTTAATCATTCTGTATCATTTCTACTATGTTTTTTTCATTTTAACTTTTAACTTTGTCTTGCTGTTATTTGGCCTCACAGTTTTGGCTTTCTATTATATTGCCTCCTGGGTCCTGCTTTGTCCATCAAAGCACTTTGTAAAATAGTTTTTTAAAGGTGCTATAAAAAATAAAGTTATTATCATTATTACAGACATCCTGGAACTGAGCAAAATTAAGCAATTTGGGCGTCTTTTTCCAAGCTTTGGGAGGGGAGTCCAGTAGTCTTAGACTCTGAAAACCTGACTTATGCCAAAAATAACAATATCCAAAATCTAAAATGATATCTACTCTCTTAATATGATATCAGGGATGAAACGATTTCACAATAAACCAAAATAAAATTCCTAACAATTAGTATTATAATTTCAAATTTTAATTACCATTAAAACCATGTTTGATTACAGCATTTTGAAAATCTCGACACAGTTTGGCATCAATCAAAGTTGGCAACATCCCCCTCTCCCAGCCACAGGTGTAGCAACAACCTGGGTTTGTTCTGAGTCAATAACCACACATCACAAAGGACATGATATTATTCAAAATTGTTGAGAGGTTTTCAAAATAAAACTTGGTGAAATGATTAGGTGCATTTATCAGTTCTTCTTAATAATTTTTCAGCACATTTTAACAAAACTATGATAATGCTGACAATGGTCCTATATTGGAGGATGACAAAACAAAAGAGCAAAAAAGAGGGTGACGAACAGAAACCAGGAGGTGACAATCCCCTTACTTCCTAGTGTGAAAGCCAAAACACAATGTTGGCTGTCTGCTGCACAACATCTGGAGGAAAACCCTCAACCTGTTGTCTTATGTATTTCATCTTTTCATGTCTTAACATGCCATCAGTGGCATGAAGGGCACAGGCCTAAAGTATCATCCATAGTGAAAGTTATTAACTGCAGGGAAGTTGCACAAACTGAGTCTTAATGTTCTAAATCAGCAGTCACAAGTGCAGCTTACTGGTAACAGCAGCTTCACTATTTTACCATTTTGTCACCGACAACTTTAGATTTTTAAGATTTTGTTAAAAATCCAAGAAGGCTGGTTACCTGCTAATGCTAGCAGCATTTAGCAGGTGGGTGGTGTAATTTACAACAGTCCTCTCTACGTTGATGCATCTGACATGCAGAAATAAGAACAATTAAAACTCTCAGGAGGAGTACATGTATGTTCTTTTGGAGTTCTGTGCTATTCTATAAGAGTGCCACTGATTTAAAGACACAACACCAGACAAGTACAATACAAACTCTGACAAAATGACACAGGAACACTGGTCACACAAGAATTAACACAAACTCAAGCTCGATTTAATAAAAGTCAGAGGAAAAGAGAGAAAGCAACTCACCATCACCAAAGAAAGCTACTCCACGGCGCCTGTGTTAGTATTCTTTTGGACAGTTTCCTGCTGGCGGCAGCAGCACCAGCAGCCCTGGCAGCGCCTCCACCCTGAAAGAGGCTCACGCTCAGAGAGCAAGGGGTGGGCTGCATTTGGGTGCTAGGGCAGCGAGAGCTGCAGGAAAGGAGAGGAGTGAAGCACGGCTGCACACAGCAGAACAAGAGCGGGAGAAGAGGAGGATGGCAGGAGCAGAAACGGGGCTGGAGTCAGGGCCTGTGAGCTCAGTGTGCCACTGACAGAGAAGCTGTGTCGTTCCTCTCCTGGTTTCAAACCCTGCCATCTCAAAACAAAAACACCCACGCACTCTATCTCCGCTCTCCCCTGACCCTAGCCTGCTGGAGTCCTCTCCCCCCCTCCCCTTCCTTTCTCTCGCACTATACACAGCGTACAGCCAATCCTCGTGGCCTCTGCCAGCCAATTGGAGGTGAGCGGAGAAACTCCCGCCCATTAGCGCACACCCACACAATGCACACACAAACAGAGGAGTGAGAGAGGGAGAGTAATGAGGAAACAGAACGAGTGCAACAGAGAGAGGAGATGAGTAGAGCGAATAAGAGCCAGGGGGAGGGGTAGAGCGTGATCACCCTGAAGACGGAGCAACAGGAAAAGAACAAGAGAGAGAACACACCAAACTGACTGAAAAATGAACTCACTGCTACCACATCAATGTAGTGGGAGGCAGCAGGAGGGTGACACACCGATAGTGAAACAGGAGCAAAAAACTGAGTGAAAAAGGACAAGTTTGTGGAAGTAAAGCCCCCGATTAACCACAGAAACCTCAGGTTGTAAAACAGTAGACTGAACAGATAATCACACACAGCATTTCCTCAGTATGCAGCCCTCACCTTCCTCCTTTCCTCTCTTTCAGCTCTGGTCGTGCCTCTCCAGCTGGCCACCATAAACATACTAAACAAACACACCTTGTTTTTCCTGCTTCCTGTTGTGTGAGTGAGGAAGAAAAACCTGCTGAAAAATGTCAATTGAAGACAGAGCAGAAGACTGAAAACATGCTGGCAGCAAGACTTAATCCTCCAACATGCAAATCAAAATATCAACTTCTACAAAATGTATTCATTGGGCCAACACTCCTCCCCTAAGAGAGAGAAAAAAAAAAACAAGGTTCTCCTGAGTGGAGCTCCACCTACAGCACAGCTGAACACACAAATGTTTGAGTCATAGATCAAACCGTGGCAAGTAATGTGAGTGTAACTGCTCCCAGTCCTAACCTAATACAACGAGACACTGAGGCTCACCTATAAGCAAAGTTACGTTCGAGCAGTCAAATCAAACATGAACGCTCGTTATGAAAAGAGCATGAAATCAAAACGTGTTCTCTGAGAAGTTACAAGACCAGGATGGATTTACGTTTTTTGAAATGGAGCAACAAGGACATCCATTTTCTCTGGAGCTGCTTCGTAGAGAGTGAACGTGTGAGTGGGTGGAAGAATATGTAAGCAAGAGTGTGTGTGTGTGTGTGTGTGTGTGTGTGTGTGTGTGTGTGTGTGTGTGTGTGTGTGTGCTGTGTCGGGCTGGGGGCGAGCAGGGAGGGAGGAGGTGACGGCGTGCCTGAGTGAACACACAGGGACTCCTCACGATCACAGCAGTCCCGAGCAGCTGGAGGGCCTGACATTAGCCACATTATAACCTATATCATTACATTCAGCTTTTATATTCTGTTACAAGAGCCCAGAATAATCATATTACAATATTACATTACAACCATTTGACCATAATGATAATATTATTAGAACACAAGGTGATTTTGCAATTTTAAATAGTGAGGTGTGTTACATCACAATTTCTGTGATAGTAAAGAGGAAGATATTCGCCTGTAACAGCTGAGTGCTTCCTCAAAAAGCAGAATTATTCACTGCTTTACAGATACAAGCAGTGAGAGCCTGAGCCTTCTTAACATGCAGAATGGACAATTCTGTCTCAGTGTCACAACACAAATGTCAGGGTATCAATAATGAAGGCCTGCAACTAAAGATTGTTTTCTTTGTTGGTTATTTCACGATTAATAACTTAGTTGTTTGGTCTGCAAAATGTCAGAACACTGTAAAAAATGTTGATTGGTGTTTCCCAGAACCAAAGATGATGTCATCAAATGTCACGTTTTTCCCATGACTTGAAGATATTCAGTTTACTGTTAAAAGGAGTAAAGAAACCATAAAGTATTGTTAAACTTTGACTGAAAAGACTTTGACAGACTTGTTTTGTTTAGACTAGATTTATTTAAGTGTTCAGTGTGATCTGATGCAGGGCTCAACAGTAAGAGTTGCCAGGTTGCCACTGGCACCTAATTCTTAGACTAGTAAGCTACTACAAGGAACTTTCATACTTTGTTGATTTTGGAGCCCCCTGTGGACAAAATCTGTAATGCTTCCACTATAATAAACACAAAATATAATGTCAACATGACGTTGACTAAATTTTATAAAAACTCACACGGACATTAAACAGACGGGACTAAGTCTAAGTAAAAATACTATCAACAAAATGAACACTACCATAGCATGTTATATTACAAAAGGAATGTCTTTGACTCTGGAAATATTAAAATTCATAACATCTACATAACTATTATTAGTTTATTATTGGTTTCAAAGTGAGCTGGCCCTCCTCCTGCACTCCTGCTGACAACCACACCAATAAATTATGCAACACAAACTCAACTGGATCATTTCTAAACAGCAGTATATAGGTTACTTTATGCAGGCCCCAGTTAATGACACCAAGCCAAAGCAAGCAGGAAAAGTAGGGCATCATGACCTACATTAGGGAACTCAGCATTCACCAACAGGCTCATTGAGGTGCGTCCTCAGCTGGGAGTCAAGTCTCCTTGACATCAAGGTGCCACGCATCGTGCCATATGTTTGACAGGATCGACACTCATTGTCACTTTGTGGCTCTCAGGCTGGTCGTTCTGTCACTGGAGAGACGACTCAAACACATATGATATATTTATCAAACACTGTTGGTGTTTGGGCTCAAAGTGGCGGCTGTCAGCTGAGATCAACTGGCCTACAGTTACAGCTTGTTACAAAAGCTGGTTTGAAAGGTTCTGGTTCAAAATCCACTTCCACCTGAGAAAAACTGTGCGCTGACCAACACTAACACAAACACATTCACTCTTACATAGTTTGTACAAGTGATTTAAGAGAACTTGATGCATTCAATTTTTCTCATAGTTTGGCTTTGAAACGAGAGGTCCACACTTATTTTCTTTATTAATCAATAACCTGTTTTGTCCTCAGCCCAAAGATATTCAGTTTACTCTCTGACAGGAATAAAGAAAACAGAAAATATTCACATTTGAAAAGCTGAAATCAGACAATATTTAATAATTACTCAAAATGATTTATTGCTTATCAAAATAGTTGCTGATTAATGTAATAGTTGACAAATAATTGACTGATTGACAAACGGTTGCAGGTCTGAACACCAGCTCCAAATATTTCCCTTTTTTTTAGCGTGAAGAAGTAAAACGTCCTGAAAACATTTATAGGGTGTGCAGAACACATGATGAGCAGCCTGATGAAAGTACAGTTTCAGCAATAGAAATCAGAACTAGTTGTGCATTTTATTGAAAATTTTGAATTAATGACTTCTCCACAATTTTCACTGCTTGCAGAGTCATCCAGTGGGGCCGGACCGGACACTCTGGTGGGCCAAATCTGGCTCACAGGCCGCATGTTTGACACCCCAGATTTACACAATTATCTTAAGTTAGGAGACTCATACGAGCCCGTTCTTCTCCACTGTTGCTCTCAATAAACTAACAAAATTTAGAGGGAAATACCGACTATTTAATGTGTTCAGCAACTTTTTAATAATGTTCTAACTGCCCAGAATTCGTAGACTCAGTGACAACAGACATGTTTGATTAATACTTAGAAATGTTTGCATTGTGCTACGGTAGAGAGAGGGAGGGCTTCATTTGAAGGGAACAGTAAAGCTCCAACAGTTGGTATGCCAGGGTGGCAGGTTTGCCTCCAGAAGGGGCTCTGTGAGAACCCAGTGGGAGCCAGAGTGTTGCAGAGCTCTCCTCCAGCTCAGACCTGGCCCACACCACTCCTACAGTCTGTTCCCAGAAGCCTTCTGGAGTCAGCGTTTGACTCTGAAACCAACACAATCAACTCTGTCCAAAACAACGTGCACCGCAGAAACATGCCCTGACAGCAGACTGATACGAGGTGCTGACATGATGTGACACTCCGCTCGCATTATCTGCTCCATGACAAAAGTGGGAGCATTTAGGCTTTGACAAATCACACAAGGGGCAAATCAAAAAGTAAGCCAATTTCTGCTCACACTGAAAAGACATAATATCTGCTTGAGGAGAAAAGAGGTAAATAAACTGACATGCAGAACAGATGACAGATTCAGACTGTAATCTCCCCCACTGGAACCCAACAGAGGCCTTGTAATTCTGAAAGGCAGATAATTTAACAATCCCCCACTGTGTGGCTCCATTTATAGCAGCGCTTCTATCTGCTGATCCATATTGAGGGCCGATTTTTGTGCATCCAAGTGAATTATGTAAATAATATGTGTGAAAAGGGTAAACCTAACTGTAGTACGCCAATCACTGGCTCACAGCGCACACACAGACAGCTCATTAGTCACAAACGTGAAGACACACTTCAGCGCTTCACAGGGTCTTCCTCTGGAGTCTCCATTAGCTTCTATTCTGCAGCTATGTGTTAAAACTAAACTTTAAGAAGTGAGAAGACATGTATGTGTTATAGTCAAACACATACAAGACATAATCAGATTAGAGATACATTTAGTAAAAATTTCTGCCTTTATTTCTGATAGACGGCACTGAAGAAGAAGAAGAGGGGATGAGACGCAGCAAATGGGTCGAACCAGCAGCTGCTGCAGAGGACGAATAGCCTCAGTCTGCGGGGTGTGTGTTCTACCAACTGAGCTACAGTGGCACCCCAAAATGGTGAGATCCGTTGATTAGTGGCTCCCAAACAACTAACTGATTAATGAAGAAAACAGTTGACAGATAAATTGATTGTAAAAACAATACAGGAAATACTTGAAAATTTTTGGATCTTTTTTTTTACATTTGACAAGACTGTGACAGGATTAATTAATCGGTTAACTGTTCTGAGTCACTTTTAATTAAGAGAAGTCCAAATTCTCTGATTTTAGCTTCTTAAATGCAAATATTTTCTGGTTTCTTTACTCCTCTCTGACAGTAAACTGAATATCTTTGGACAAAACAAGACATGTGAGGACACCATCTTGGACTTTGGTCAACATTTATAAATAATCAAGAGATTAATTGATAATGAAAATTGTTAGTCGCAGCCCTATGAACACTAAAAAAAAAATCACTATGTTTTATATTGAGGTAATGTGGAAGTAACTGAAAGTAATCAAATTACATTACTTTAATATTGTGATACTTGAAATACATTACTGACTACATTTTCAAACAGGTAACAGGTAATTAGTAACTGTATAAGAATACATTTTTAAAGTAACCCTCCCAAGTCTATTGGTATGTTTGCTATAGAAGTAACTCCCTAACTCAGGTAACTAAGCTGACATCATTGCACAGGACAGACTAATGTATAATAACCATAACGTTCTTCTGGGTTTAACTAAATAATAGGGAGGGAGGAACTGACAACTGGTGTCGTGTGGGCCACATCTGGCCCGCACAACGGCAACTGATGAAAGTGCAAAGTGCAATATTTCTATATTTGCTGTATTACAAACTGGTTGTATGTGTCAAAATCCACAGGAGAAAAAAAAATTTCATCTCGTGTGGACGCAGACGTAAACAAACCAGAGGCTACGACAGTCTCTGCAACAGTTTACTGTAGTAAAACTTTGCAGTGAGACAAACTGAAGCAGATGTTAAAGGAGTCTGGATGAGAAAATGTTTGAGGAGACGCATCATCACAGGTTGTTTATTCTTCAGCCAGTTGCTGGCTAACATTAGCTTGAAGAGCTAGAAAGTTTACGGCTGTTTGACGACACCGACAGCTGCTCTGTCTTGTTGTAGACTGACTGTCTTCTCTTTATCATGTTCTTGTAATCTATTGCTAACAGCGACTTCATGCAAGCATGTGTCTGAGCGTGCAGTGCTGTGATCAGCGCTGCTGTGGGTGTGACATTGGAGTCACTGCCTGCTGCAATGCATGACACGCCCATCGTGCAGAGCAGGTGTGCGAATATGATCGGCACAGAAGAGGGACATGATACTGACCAGCCCGTTACCGGCCAGGGCCAGTCACACAGAAAACAGGCCGGTTCCACACTCTGGCCAGTTGATCGGTGCATCTCTACTGAAAATAATTATTGTGTTTTTGTTACCTTAAAATGAGCCCTCTGCCAGAGAGGCTGCCATGTAGAACCAAGCCAGACATCCCTCCACAGCGCTCAGCACTGGAGAAAGGTCTGGCACCATACATACACATTTTGCTATAGGAGAAAAAACAGCCTGCTTGCATTTCTTTAAACCAATCACAAACTTCTTGGGTGGCACTAAGCCCAAGATGCAGCGATGGTGCTGCTGCTAAATAGTGTCGGGGGAACTTATTTTGGTGGAACATTTGCATGTTAGGAGGTGCGCCCTGGTACTACATCACTGCAAAAGAAAAGGCAACTGCTGTTACCTTGTTTACGTTCATACCATTTGTGTCCCAGCCACTGATTTGCTGATCTCTGCGTGTAGGTTGCAGCTTTGAGGTTGTTCTTGTTTCCCAGGGACTTTGAAAACACAGATAGTGAACGCTGCAATACCGAAGACAATGGCAGGACTTCTACCAGCAGTGTGCATCCAGTGTGTCAGACTATTGCTAATGCAAACCGAACAGCTGCACATTAACAGCATTTAACTGGAGAAACATGAGTTGACACTGAACTAGATGAAGCAGAAGCAGACACAGGAAATGTAATGTGTTTGCTAGTGAGCTTAGCAATTAACATTGTCGTTCATCAAAATTGTGTCTACAAAACAAAACAAGTCATTTCGGTGTTTGTTGAAAGCGAATCAGTTTGAAATATCGCAGAGAGAAATGGAAAAAGACGGAGAAGCCTTACGAGCTGCAAATGACAGTCAGCACACCTCCAAGTTTCACTCCTTTCACTTTCGCTGTTCACAGCCGTGTGCAGCAGAACATCTGATCACGGTTAGTCACAGATGGAAAAAGTTCAAATATTGCCTGACTTCTTTATTAAAACCACAAAAGTTTGTTTTGTTGCCCCCAGAGTTCTGTGATCTGTAGTATTAAACCACTCATGTTGTTACCACCGTTAACTACAAGTGTCACATGCACATAACACTGCAACTGCATGATCGTGTCGAAACCTGCTGAAGTTGAATAATATTTCCTGGTCTGCATTATGACATTACGTTTCCAGAAGTAAAGATTTCAACCTTAACTACTCGGTCAACTGTCTGCTTAGCTGAGGTTTCTGGTTAAATTACTCTGTCACTCTGTCAAGTAATACCGCCCTTAAAAGTTACTTTGAGAACTCTGTTTGTGTGACAGGTCAGTCAAATGTAATGTGTTTTCTCTTCTGTGTTACGTAATAGGCCTAAATGTTAATGAGATATTAATAACTTTGGTGTTACTATCAAGGAATACCGATAAATCTAGTGACGACAGGTGTCTCAAACTGTATTACATAACATGTAGTGACATAATGAACATGAAGGTACAGTGAACTGACTTACATTGAACAGGTTTGTCTTGTTTCTTTCACAGAAAAGTCCTTGTGCTGGCATGTGCTTCAGCTGTTGCCATGGGACACTGCTTCCTAGCAACACATCTCGGGCCCACTGTAGGTTCTGTGGTGAGAAATAAATAAATAAATGGAAAAAAATTCACATACATGTATGTGTGCATTTGTATATACACACACAGACACACAAAAAAGCAGAATTCTTAATGAGCAAAATGAAGCGAGGATAGCCCCCCCTTCATCAGAACAGATTGACAAAAGTGATAAACAGATGAATCCAAGCTTTCGGTATTTAATATCTGCTAAAAAGAAGAAAAATATGCCCATTTGCAATCAGGAAAATGCAGACCGCTTTTCACAGCGTGATGACTCACAAATCAGTGTCTCCACCAGCACTGTTTGAAAAGATAGCACGCTAACACCACTTCATGTTATCTCCAACAAACCCAGTAGCCTATAGCATGAAATTACAGGCTTCCTCTCCTTCCATCTTTGGAGGGAGGATAAAGCCAGCCAGTCAATGTGAGCGGAGAGGTTTTCCTAAGAACAAAAGGGCCACAGAGGCTTTTAACACTGGATGTGTCGGGTCGTGAGGGCAGCTAAGCAACCTGTGTCAACAGCATAACATCATCCGACTGTGTCATCAAGTCAGTGCCAGCTGGGGTGCATTTGCTTTCATCCACGCTGCTGAGAACTCCACTGGAGGCAAGAACCGAGGGGAACCTGACCACCTGTGTGAGCCTTGATCAAAAGTTTTTCTACACTAACTGAGCCTCAAGGAAATGAGTTTATTTATATATATGTATATATATATATATATATATATATATATATATATATACACATATTAGCCTTGTAACTAACTAACTAGCATCTAAAAAGTATTAGAAATTAGTTTTAATCCAAATTGAAATATTTCCTGGTACTGGATTTGAATTAAGCATCATTATGCTCTGACATTTATTACAAAATTATGCAAATTATGTTGTGAACCTGGCTGTTCTGCCTCGTTGAGTCTGACTTGCAACTTAATAATGGGGAAGTGAAGGTGTTTTTATGGCTCCAGACTTGGGCTGCATGATATGGTAACAAAAATAAAAAATATTCTGACAGATACTGTGATTGTGATATGACTCACAATTAGCATGAATTATAATTTTTGTATCACAATGTTCATTTTCAATTAAAAAAAACAATGGTGTGACATTTGTTGGGGTCTGTAGCATCAATCATGTTTTCTTACATTTAGAGAAAAGATTCCTAGATAAGAAAATCTCTGCAGCACGACAGCACTTCATTATGCCGCTGTCTATTCACATTTTCTTCCTTAATCAAAAAAATGCAGCTTCTGTGATTTGGATGTTGCACTTGATTATGTTGTGATTTGGTAATTATTTTGGTCAATAGTGGGGCCCTAATCAAGACGTGTTTGACCAAAGCATTTTTGCAGAACACGGGGGTTGCTGGTCTGCTGCTGCCTCGATCTGCAGCAAGAAAACAGAATCTGCATGTTTAAACACAGGTCACAACAACATAAAGAAACTAACTGATAGAGGCAGTGGTAGTCAATCAACCTCAGTTTTCTGTGAGGTCAGATAACTGTTTTTGTTAAACGAGTCTGATGGCTTTGAAGAGTACAAATAACTGTTTTTGTTCCTCAACAGAAAAGGCTGTCTCACAGCGAGGTAAAGCGGTAAAATATTCTAAATACAGAATACACTTAAACTGATGTTCCTTTTTTTAAGTAGCTAAAATACATTTCAGTGCTGACGCTGTCCAGCCTCAGCCTCCATGCCAGTTCTCCTGAGAGATATGCCAATCAAAACGTGACCTGCCACGCCAACACAGTCTTGATAAATGTTTGAATGCAAAGGTTTTCAAAGTCTGAGGCTGAAGGCTCCCCTCAGACAAAGCTTGGAAAAAGGCACCCTTCTTAGTTTACTTGTTTGGTTTCATTCAATTCTGATGATGATATTAGATAATGATCAGGTTATTTGATCCCTTTGGCACTCAACAATTCAACCAATATAGTCCAATATTGCTGTTTGACATAACTTCAGACTAAACCAAATACATAAAAAAAAACACATCCTGACTGAGAAAGTGGGAAAAACAGTAAGGTTTCCCAAATCTCTTTAACCAAATCACACACATTTATGCTTTTCTGTGTGATTTCCTTTTCATAACTAATGTAATAACTAATGATTTAATGCCACTAATATTTTTTCCACTTCCATTGAGTTTCCCCTCAAACTGCTGGAGCCCCCCTTGGGAGGTCCACCTCCCACTTTGAAAACGTCTTATCTAAACAGCAATATTAGTAGTTTTTTAATCTCAGTTTTCAAACAGTTATGAACATTTATGGATGCTTAATGAGACACTCAGCTTTGATATCATATATGCATTTTTACTGTTTCTTTCAAGCTAAATTTCCAGAGACATATAAAAAATAAAACAAGGACAAAAACTTAAAAATTTCCTCAGTCTTGTTGGCAAATTAGGAAGACCACTGGGAGCCATAAAACCCATGATACTGCAGAAACACTGCTCTGAAGTCCAATGAGCAAATTACAATAAGACCTTTCCATGCCTAATTCACCCTTTTTGAGTCAGGACAAAGGCTGTATTAAAAAAGGCTGGACAAACGGAGGGCTGACATAAGGATGCCACCACAGTAGAGCTCAACGCAAAACTCCCTGTGCCAAACTGGCTGAGAGAGCACTGTGCTCCCACCCACGCACACCTCTGCCCACAGAGCCTCACAGCCAACACAGGCTGCTTCAGCAACCCATGTATCACTGCTGATCTCACAGACCCACGACAGAAAATCCCAAAAAACAAAACAACGAAATCATCATCGCAGCTCTGATATCATCATCGCTTGGGGTGTTAATGATTAATCATTAGTCACTGTTAAGAATTTAACCAATTAAAATGTATTAGTCAATAATGTATGTTTTGTGCACCATTTCTGTGGAGCTCACAGGTTTTCTCACAGCTTCGTTTGGTCTGACTTGTTGGTCTAGAATTCTGCCTCATTTTATTTTGTTTTGTTTAGTGAAGGCATTTGTTGAATAAAGACAGACAGCTGTTTGGAACGAGAGCCACGCTGATTCATTATTGAGGCTTCCTGTACCTTTTCCCAAGTAGAATTCAAGCACAGCTACTGCTAACTCTTCGAGTTGATCGAGAAGTCCGTCTCCAGCTGATGTTTCCATTTGACACATTTTAAGAAAAGAACGCCGTGAAAGTGTTTAGGTAAAGTTAGCTAACAGCTGTGCATATGATATAACATTACTGCTAAAGAACATGCTAAAAGACTGAGGCTAAAGCTAGCTTACGTCTCAGCAAACCATGATAGATGACCTGCAGTATTTCACCATCTGACCATTAAGATATCTACATGATAGATGACAGAAATACACTCAGGGGACACAGAGGATTTGATTAGTGCAGTGGACCTTGGGACAGGTCACCCTGCTGGACCAGCTGGACCACAATCGCTGAAGAGAGCCGGGATAAGAGCTAAGATAACCCGGATTAGACCTGAGACCGCGAGCCAGAGTGAGATGCATCTTCACTGGCTCACTGTGATTCTTCATCAGCCCACATCCTCCTCCTCAAACCCCCACAGAACAAATGCAGATGCAGTGGGAATCTGACAAGTTTGGCTGGAGGTAAAGTTACTGCAGCTAGTACGCTTGCGTTAGTTAGCCAGACATGCTAAAGTTTGTAGCTTATGTTTAGAGCAGGTGAAGACAGAGATTAATCCATTCAACACACGCGTGTGCTTGTGTTTCACGTTTTTGAGAGACTACAGAAAAGACGTCACCATCCAGACTCATGAAATACAGACAATCACTCTCCTCAGAGCCTTCTGCACACCTTCAACATGAAGAGAAACGGAAAGCTTGACAGCTCGTTGCAGTTGCTAACCTATTATTGGACAGTTACTGTTTGGAGGTGGGGCTAAGCGAACAGTCAACTGCAAGTTGACACAGTTTCAGGCACTTTATCCAAAATGCAAACACTTTTCAAAACTTGAGAACACAACAGTAAAATTAAAGCGTTTAAGGAGGGCGGGGCTATTTGCATATTCATGAATCCTTGAATACTAAATAAAGGCATGGTGTAGAGCTACGTAAGCCATTTAAATAAGGTATTTGAACTTATTTTGCAATAGACAGAATTTATTACTTCCTGCAGAGCATTGGATATTGTTTAAAACATGACTCGAGGTGGACTTCAGACTGAGAACAAGATGTGCATTTTGCATGTTGTTAATTATTAATCTATCATTGATTGAACATTGAACTATCAGTTTAAGAAAATGCACAAACTTTGCAACCCCAATTGTCATTAAAACAATCGATGCAAAAGGTCCATGTGCCTTTTGAGGAAATTGTAGGAACTCTTAGCAAGCCCCATTTTCTGTAAATGTCACCATTAATGACAGGGGAGACTGATTATAGGTGTATGGTGTAGGTTTAATGGATGACTTGGCCTTTGAAATGCAATGAGAATGGAGCTGTGCCATCAGTTAACAGGGGCGGACTGACCTGATGGGTCTTGCTGTTGGTGTAGAAGAAGGCCAGACGGTACAGACTCTTGTAGTGCTGAGGGAAGCGGCTGAGGCAGAGGAAGAGAGCACGGACGCACATCTCCACCAGCATCCGTCTCTGGTCGGCATGTTCTGCAGGCAGCGCTTTGGGCACCTCGATCACCTCGGCAGGGGGCTCAGGCTTCCTCTTCCCCTCGCTGGCTGGGGTCTGAGGAGCGGAGTGTTGAGAGGGGGTTGGCTTTGGAGGGGTGGCCGGGATAGGCAGAGGATGAGGACAGGGGTCCACAGAGACTTTGGGGGTTGGGGCCTCGGGAAGTGTCGTCACCACCACAGATTCTACGACTTCTTGGATTATTTTTTCTTCCGTCTGGATGCCAGAATGTTCTCCATGTGATACTGAAGGAGGATTTTAATCAAAGAGTTTTGTTAGTGCATGTTAGATCAGTTTTTCAGATTGCACATCTGACTATAGTTTTTATACACATTTTAAGTGTAACTTACAGGTAAAATTTCTTAATGAGATGTATATGTAATCTTGTGTAAAATGACAATTTTAAAAGTTCATTTCAGATTATTTGACCATAAGGACAAAAAAAAAGAAAAAAAAAAATCAGAAGAAATGTTATCCTGTTTGGGCAAGGCTATTAAAAATACTTTTTTCCCACTGAGTTTCTACGTCATTTCATTGAATTATGGGATCCAACCTGTAGCTTACGCTTTAAGTAATTTTTTTGTAAATTGTCATACGACTTGAACAGAAGCTTTGAGGCAAATGAGGA
Source organism: Lutjanus erythropterus (assembly GCF_056507025.1). Taxonomy (NCBI): domain Eukaryota; kingdom Metazoa; phylum Chordata; class Actinopteri; order Lutjaniformes; family Lutjanidae; genus Lutjanus; species Lutjanus erythropterus. Next base: position 1,837,649 of record NC_139326.1, read on the forward strand.
AAAAACCAACCTGCTGTGCTAATGGCAATCCATTTTCTAAGTCTGATCTAAACAGTTTTCTTTCCTGTATGACAACAACTCCCATGATTCTATGGTAGTTCATGACTTTATGAACAAGGTGTTTTGTTATTGCTTTAATGCGAGAGACCACTAGTGGCAGAACTCAGATATTCTGCGTTCAAGTTACTTTGAAGAAAACAAATGTTTAGGCAGGTAAATTTTTTGCCAGTTTTGGCCAGATAAAATATTATTATAAGATTAAGTTATAAATATTATACATTAAATTTTGCCCTTGTATTGTGCATGTTTTATTCATGTGCATTACAGCTGACAGTTAACTGAACAGAGTTCCTAAAAGTTCCTAATGCTTCTGCTGCATTTGTCCAAGGCTTGAGGCAGTGACACACTTCAAACTCATGTGGCTGAAATGAGTATTACAACAACAAACACTTAAGAACAGTTGAAAATTTCTTTTTATGGCATAAACACAGGATAGAACAATTTAGACCAGACTTAGAAAATGGATCCCCTGAATTTTCCTCACTTGCCTCTCAGGGCTTTCATAGAATTGAGCAGAATTCAGCTAAAACAATGTAAATGCAGTCAGAAAAACCCGTCCTGTCAAACCAGATGTACCTGTGTCCTCGGACGCAGACTGCCCGTCCTTCACAGGGGTCGTGCTCTCTGATGACGACGAACTGGCTTTCCCAGAAGCAGGTTTGTGGCTGCTGTCCTGTGAGCTGGTTGGGTCTGTGAAGGCATCCTGGGTGGAGTTGGAGTCAGAGAGCATCACCACTTCACTGTCCTGACTGCGCTCTGCCAAAACAAACAAAAAAAAACCCATCATGGGTCATGCCGCCAGTTGCATGGACCCAGATCAAGACAAATGACTTCAGCCTGTGGAGATATTGTGGATAAATACACATAGAAATGTTTTTGTTTTTTTGTTTTTTTTCAAAAGTGGGGTTTACGTACTTCTTTTAAAAGATAAAATGCACTGTAATTTGTGACAATCTTTTGTTGGTCAATAAATTGAGACTGTTGCATGAATTTAAACCAATTATCAAAAATGTGTAATTGCATGTGCTGTGTAGGCTTTTTTCAAGCTGTTCATTAGTGATTTGTTTTTAAATGTCAAACATTCCCTGTTGTAATGTGGAGGGGGAATAAATAGAATTATGAAACAAAAATAGGTCATGAGCCACAAATCCTTATTAGTGCATCCCTAATGACACACTGTTCTAAAGGAGAGAAGGTTTGTTTTTGTAAGTGGTCCAAAACCTAAATGCCAGCATTCCTCTTAATTGCTGTGTTGTGCAGCCTCAGCAAAAAACAAGCCTTGGCAGGGAACTGTAAATAACAGAGTCACAGGGGCAACAAGCTTTGGCTGTTTCAGTGAATAATGCACACAAGGGACTTTTCAAAAAGATTCACAGTCATGAGTTAACAGCAAAGTTACTATGGTACTGTAAGATTTGTGTAAACTGACTTCAGTTTGGATTAAAAACAGAGTCTCTTAAGAGAATTTGGAGGGTTTGAGGAGCAGTACCATTCAGGGAAGCCAGCCACATTGCAGACCTGGGCAGGCAGTAATCATGGTCAAACCCTGGTGAGGCTGTTGAAGATACGGGGAGCTGGTTTTAAAATATGATCAAGAAAAATTGTATCTATGAATATGTATATATATATATATATATAGAAAAAACAGCATTTTTTCTCAAAACTCATTTACCTGTCTTGACAACTGAGAACAGATTTAATGCCACTCCCCTTGAAAACGTAGAACCTGATTCAGACACAGAAAGTGCTTTGGTATTATTTCAATGGTCTTACAAATTTCCTGTATTTCTGAAGATCAATATTTCCCTCCTAAACTTAATAAAATGAGGCCTCTGATATGATCTAGAGCTGCTCCTTCAGCAATGCAGTTAAGACACATAACTGATCTCCTCATTTACTGTCAACAGTGCAGCAACATAAATAAAACACATAATTAAAATACAGAAAGAACACTTCCCAGTTATAGAAGCTGAAAACAGATGACAGTCCATTAGGGCCACTGTAAATGAAAAAGAAAAAAACAAAACAAATACCAGAGCTGGGGGAGACGGAGAATAAAAAAAAAAAAATTAGAACCTCTTGAACACACAAGGGGATAAAAAAAAAAAAAAAAAAAAAATCAGATATTTGGATATTTTCTGAGATTAGGTTTAGTACTGCAGGAGCACACCAGAATGAAGCTCTGCCACTTTTTCTTTTTCTTTGGAAAAATATCCACAGTTCATATAATCTATTTTTTAAAATGATTAAAGATCCTTTTATCACTAAAGTGTACAGCACCAATCAGGCGGAGTACAGTTTTTGCAGTGAGAAGCTTCTTTTTTCCACAAGTTTTGATGAAAAAGGTGTGATGCAGACTCGCAGTTGGACGAGTGAGAGAAAGAGACAGAGCGCGCTCATGCGGATGGCTTGTCTCATAATTTTCTCAACATGAAGAAACTAATGATTAAGTCAGTCTCACATTTGGTTGTGTGGTCAGTTATAATTGACTAGTGTATGTGAACTTGCCACAGTAGGAACATGCCCGTGGATGCATGCACGTGTCCTGGGTGCGCTCCTGTACATTTAACACAACATCTCTGGGTAAATGAGTGAGAAAACATCCGCACACATTTACAAGAAGGCCAAGTCTTCTCTGAGATTGTAAAGTTTTAAAATTGTATAAAACTGAAGTTGCAAATTTACGACAAACAACCTTCAAAAGATTGCGTAGCAGCATCTAGTTGTGAACTTACAGATTGTGAACACCACCTTCTCATTCTCCACTTGTAAACATGTAAGAGAACCTACATGGCCACAAAACTTGTGCAAAACACTGTATCTACAGTCAGTGTCTGGTTTGTCCGTTCTGGGCTACTGTAGAAATATGGTGGTGCAGCATGGCAGCCTTCATGGAAGAGGACCTGCACCCTCTGAAGATAACAAGGTAAAAAAGACAGAGAGATATTCTGTATTAAAGATATTCTTATTTTCAGGTGATTGTACACTAATGAAAACATACTTATAAATATCATATTCCATTTCTGCCAATAAATCCTGAGAGAATATCTGAGTTTCTTTCTCATAAACTTAGAACTTTAATCACGGAAATTTTCTCTGAATATGAGCCCCTGGCCAGATTAGTTTTGTTTTTACTTTTTCCCTACAACAGCTCTAATAAGCCATCATAGAACAGGAGATCATAAAAGGAGCATTTTTCCTAGATAATGATTAGATAAAGGCAAGTCTGAATCAGGTCCTACAGTCACCTTGATGTGATTAAAGCAGGACTCAAGCCAGAAACACTGAACACCTACAAGAAAACATGTGCATGGTGGGGTATTTTCTGACTTCAGTCTCAGAGTTGTGTGGCAATAACAGGCCACATTCTTCCTGACTTGCCATTTTCAAACTAATTGGCCATAATTAGAAATTATATCCAATCAGTGGAAAATAGCAAACACATGATTCACGTGAGGTTTTAAATTCTCCCCAGGGAGTTTGACTCTCTGTCAAATTAAGCCCACACCAAACCCAAATCAAATGTGACCACATGATACACCAGACATCTTAGTGGATTGTGACTTTGTCCAGTCGTGAAGACATTCACCCCATTAGAACTACATGCATATAAATGGCAAAGCAGGTGGTAAAAAGCAAGCAGGCAAAGAGGTAGCAGGCAGGTAGGTAGGAAGGAATCTGGACAGGGTGACAAAACTGGCAACATGGGCAATATGGCTGCGTTATTTGCACATTCAAGCTAAACATGACACATGGGGTGGGTGGACAGATGTCACTGATTTTTGTCACATGGAAAGAATGACCAGGACTATTTTCTCCAAACAGCATTTTGGCATCTATTTCAGAATATCCTGCCAATTCCTGAAATGAACTCCAGGCTGCTTTAACTGTGCCATATACTCAGTCTGTAAGTATGTGGCTGTTTTCTCTTAATTCTGACATCTCAGTTACACAATAAAAAACACTTTCAGACAGACACAGACACAGACACACAGACACACACACACACACACACACACACACACACACACACACAAAGAGTCATCTCTGAAATTCAAACAAAGACAATCATGATTGCAAAACTGCAAGAACAAGAGCTTACATAAAAGATGGTTAATGTGCATGAATCAAAAAGGTCATGAATAATATTCACTGTACATGGAACTGTACTAGATGTACATCATCTAAAGCAGTGATGTTCATCTAACACATTATTGCACACAATTCAAGTCTGCTCTTCAAAAACACTAATTTCCTGTTTTTGTGTCCAGCTTCATGAGAAAAATACACATTTCTATATGTGGGACTTATAACAGAAATAACTGAAATCCCTGGAATCCCTGTTTATTAGAACACACACACACACACACACACACACACACACACACACACACACACACACACACACACACACACATAATAAAATCCCCACATTGTTAGAATTTTGCCACTTTGGGCCAAACCTATAAGTGCTGAACTTAGGAAGACAACCTCCCATTAGTATGTGCTTGTGTGTAGTCTCTTCTCTCTGTTCTAATTTCATCTGCTGTACTTGGGGGGGGGGGGTTCTTGCAAAGAGATATTAAATTTAATAAATACATACAGCCACACACAACAATTTGGTGGGTTCAAACCCTTCTGCATTCAACAGAAGGAAGCAGTTCAATCTGCAAAGCAAAGAGCCACTTTCAGGTTTCACAATGAACAGTGTCACTTCAGTTAGTTCTGTTTAAAGAAGGCATGAACCAATCACACGCTTGTTTCATCTTCACAAAGCCTGCAGTGCTGCACACTCAGTTACCCCATTTGTCCTCCCTTTACTGTATTTGAACAAAACTTTATGTGCATTCCAATATTCATACTACCATACTATTTAGCATGCCAGAAAAAAATACTATGTCCCAATACATAGTATTGAAAATGCAGAATGCCAAGAGTAGCAGGATGTCCTACTGCATCCAGTCCCATTTTACAGTATGCAAGCCTGCATGCTTTTCTGGCTATTCTGACCCACAACCCTTTGAGAAAGGCGTATGATTTAGAGGGGCAAAGTTCAGGGCAACATCTTTTAAGGAAGTATTGTGTCCCAGATTGCATGCATACTGCATGAAACAGTACATACTTTTTAAGGGCAACTGTAGATTGTATTAACAGTAAAAATAAAAAGGGTGTTCAGGAGATAGCACAGGATGTCTCCACTGAATTTAATGCACTGCACAAAGGCATTATGAGTTATGACCAAGTATGTGATAGGCCACACCCACTTAAAACCAACCAATAGAACACTTTTTGGTTAATACTTGCACCCAGAGCATGCACACCAAAATTGGTGAAATTCTGGCAAATTAATTTTGATGAATTTTGATGAATTTAAAACGTGAACATGGCCATGCTTGTTTTTTTGTAAGGTTAAATCCGATAATTTCCACCCGATTCCGATCATTTGAAAATTACGTGACCGGCCCGGATTTCCGATCACGTGATCGGATCGGGACATCTCTACTGGATACTAGTGATATTGTTACCACATATTTGAAACTTTGAATTCTCATTTTCCACAGTATCAATACTTCCGTACCAGCTACACTTTGTCGCTCTTTCTTCTCTCCAACAGCGAGCCGACACACGCTGCTGCAGTGCCCACCTAGCCTCGCCCCCAGTGGAATATCCATTGTCATGTTGTAGTCTTATTACAGTTGTCTTTCTATAAAAATTAAAATTTTTATGTCCACTCTATTAAGTGAATATCAAAAAAGGTAGTGAGTATCAATATTTTTCAAGGTATTGTATTAAAGTTAGAAATTCAGAATTGTGACAACACTACCGGGTACCACTGAGGATTACTTTGCACTAACTAAAAAGAGAGTCTGCACGTGCGTGGTGCTGCACTGCCAAAGTAGATCAGCCTAAAATGAAAAGCACAGCTGAAGAAAAGTGGTGCTTCACGAATAAGAGGGTGAGGAGAGTTTTAATGACGTATTTTACGCAGTTGTAAGTTCGGCTGAAAAATATTTTGAACAGTTAACTTTTTGCTTTATCTGCCAATGACAAATGAAAAAAATAATAATAATTTTGGACCCTAACAGCATCTGATTGAGACAAAAGAACCAACCACCAACCAAGCAATGATGTTGTAAGCTTTAAGAAGTTACAACAAAGCCACAGTTGTAAAATATTAGGAGAGGCAAGATGACTTATGAGAAAAGAAATACATCCAGCAAGAAAGCAGCTGCTAGAAATGGATGTTATTTCAGCACACACACTCACACAGACAAGCCTTAATGCTCTTTGCAGAACTCAATCTTCAGATCTATTTGTTCCAACACTGCTGCTTTGCCAGGCATAGCAAATTAGTCAAATAATCAGCAGCCATATTGCCCATTTCACCACATCCCAATCACCCAGTGCACGGGGATCACTGTAACTGAAACCAAAGCATGGTGATTAGCAATCTGAGCACTCCCCAGTGGGCCTCCTGTCCCAGTGCAGAAAGGGCAGAGAGCCCAACCCCAGAGACAGTGTCTAGGACTGGGACTGTACCATCAGCCTGCTGCTCCTCATGCCGCTGCTGCTGCCACTGCTGCCGTCGGAGAGTTTTGCGTTTGGCGTAATCGTGGTCAAACGGCGTGGCCACATAAGGAGGTGATGAGAGACCTGGGGTGGCAGCTGATGGGAGGGAGGAGCTGAGGGCGTTGCCTATGCACACTGATGAACAGTTAAAGTCTTCATCCATCATGGAGGGTGGTTTCTCCCTGCAATGAACCAAGAACAACATGAGATTGAATGTTCAGTCATACAAACCCCAATACCAAAAAAGTTGGGATGCTGTGTAAAACTATACAAAACCAGAATGCATTCAATTGAACACAATGCAATAAAAAGATATTAAATGTTCAAATGTACTCCACAGGTAAACGGGTTAATTGGTAACAGGTGACAGTATCATGATTGGATATTAAAGGGGCGTCCTCGAAAGGCTCAGTCATTTACAAGCATGGATGGGGTGAGGTTCACAACTCTGTGAAAAACTGCATGGATGAATAGTCCAACAGTTTTAGAGCATTTCTCAACACAAAACTACACATATTAAGGGATTACACCATCTACTATGGCTGCCTTCTAATAGTCAACTTAACCATTAGTCAGTGCCAAGAACCTTGGTCGACCATGTTCTTGTTTATTTGTAGCCATGGCAAAGAAAAACACCCCAAACTCTATTTGAGAACTTCAGCTCTCCATTTGGCCCAGGGGATTGTTGCAACATGGACCAGCCCACTGTACCTGCAAGTTAGCTCACTTCGCAGTCCTGTGGGATACAGCCTCTTTATACAGCATCCAAATGTTTTTGGAACTGGGGTTTGGAAGATCAAATTAATTTTTTGAAAGTGACGCTACACCTGTATCTTACTTTTCATGGGACCTCGGCATGCTTGGCATACTCTTCTCTTCCCCTCTGGCAAATGGCCCAGTTGCAGCTTCAACCAGCAGACTGAACAAGAACTCGTGATCCAGATCAGGCTCATTGGCTTCCAGTAGTTTGAGGATGGTGGCACTAAGACGGAAATGCAACTAGAAGAAAGAATAAGGCGTTTAATGGTCCACAAGTATGTGGACAATGTCAAAGCATTCTCTTATGTAACACAACATGAAAGTACTTGAGCTGCCAGCCACAGGTTATTTACCTCCAGGGCCTCCATGGCCAGGTCAGGAGGATTATGGTAATGGATCTTCCGGGGGTACCTGGCAGCTTCTTCATGCAGATAGTGTGCTGCCTATAAATATAAAGAGGAGAGAGTAAGCAACGCGACACAGTCATCTGGCAGGATAAATGAAAAAGTAAAATGGAGGGAAGAAGAGTAATAAGGAGGAGAAGATAGCCGTGTGTGCCAACATGAGGGTTCGGTGTGTTCACGCTGCCCCCCTCATTGTCTGCTGACCTCTGTGACTCCGTGTTTCATACAGCTTCATCTGACTCCACTGATCTAATCAGAACAACAGAGCTATGACTAACTCCATACATTGTTTTCTCATGGAAAAAAAAAAACAGCTTGCGAGGGTGGAAGGGCAGCGATGTTTGTTTCCGTAGGCAGATTATGAAACAAGTCCAGGGAGAGCAAGAAAAATGTCTGCAATCAACTTAATACTGAAGGATTATTCCAATTACTTTCAACTAAGGTTTTAATCATAATCAATTATAACGAAAATTTCCCTGCTTACTTCAGTGACTTCTATAGATGTCTGTCCTTTGTACTGAAGTACTCAGATGTATTTGTTTTTTTTATGAGGGGGAAAAAAGATAGATCATAAAAAATCCTGGTGTTGTTTAATCAAGACTGCAACATGAAATTAGTTACTAATTTGAAGGTCACAGACACTTTTCACAGGTCATGCTGCAGTGTCTATTATTCTGTTAGAGGATGTGTTATAATAATTCACCTTTAAAGCCTGAACCCTGTGAGGGAGCGCAGTATTTCTACTATAATTCTAAACTAAAATCAATCATTAGGATGGTGGAAACAGGGCTTATCTCAGGATTATTTTTACATTTATTTAATTAATCATTTTAGCATATGACATGTAAAAAAAATTGTGAAAAATGCTCATCATAATTTCCCTGATCCTAAAAAAATGATGTCTTCAAATCGCTTCTTTTCCCAACCACCCCTCCAAAACTAGGAATGGGCAGATCAGTTCTGCATGCTCGATACATCGATTCTCACAAGCTACTCATTTGATATAGATTCCTTTTAAAAGCTACTGATAATAATGTTAGTCAAAACTTTTCATTACATTTTTGGGCCGATAAACAGCCCTGACATATTAAGCTATCCCCTGCCACATGACTGTAAAAGCCTTAAAAAACATGATCATTATTTTGAAAGATATTGCACTTGTGATATGACTCAAAATTAATCAGAGTGATCGTTATTGCATCACAACTGATGATGTGACATTTTCTTGCAGTCTGTACCAAAGAAACATGTTTTCTTACATCTGGAGAACAGGATTTATAGACCAGGACATCTCTGCAGCACTACAGTGCTTCATTATAATGCTGTTTTATCACACATTTTTCTCTTATCAAAAGAATTGCAGCTCCTGCGATTTGGATGTTTAACTTATATGCATATTGAGACTGCAATAATACTTCAATTAATTGTACAGCCCTTTGCCACACAGCAGCGACACAAGTAACCTATTCAAACATTTAAAAACAGCACACCCTCAAAATTGTATTATTATTATTTAGGATTTCTGTAAAACAGACTACTTCTCACACTTAATAGTGTAAACATTTTAATTTGATTGCACTCATATTTGCTTTTGTATAATTTGTTATTAATTGCCAGTATGTACTAGCTGATTTTTATATATATTTCTTTTTCCTAAAAACCAATCATTATTGTAAAAAAATTAGATACACATTTTAAAAACTTCTCAGTATAAGAATCAGTATCGAGCAAAATTGTGACAAAAAGTTTGGGTAGTTGGCAATACCAAAGACTCGTCACATATATATCCTCACATTGTTTGATATTTTACTTGAAAAATAATAAAAAATATTTAATTTTCTTTCAATCAACTAATCATTGGAGCTCTAACCAACATTTACCAACTTTAAGTTTTTTTGTTTTTTTTTAACAAATGTTATCAGACGCCAGCATAAATGAACACCTCAACAACAAAATTCCTTATTAAACATAAAAGAATTTATTGCCTGAAGCTGTTCACCTTCTTGTAAAGCTGCAGATATTCCACTGGAGCCTGTTTGCGTTTCTCTGCGATCTTCCCCAGCATGTAGTGAATGAGCCACTCTTCTTCATCACTGTCACACTCACATCGTGAAGCACCCTGGAAACATTGGAAGGCTGTCTCCAACATGGAGTCTCTCCTTTCTTCCATCTGAAACAACACACAGACACAGTCTGTCAGTCTTCATGAGTAATTTAGCTCAAGGTGACAGATCAATTTACTCAGCAATGAATTCACATATGAAAGCACAAGTGACAGAATGTGACATCTGGTTAGTTCACACATGGAGAACCTGATGTAAAAGTGGACTAACAGAAACTGACAACGAATGCAGACGAGCAACAAGATAACTCTGCTCATGTTAACACGCTCCTCACCTGTTTGACCACCTCTGGGGGGAGCTCGCTGCGCCACTGCTTCAGCTGCCGTGAAGCAAACGAATGCAGCGCGTATGAGATTGTGCCGTACTCGATCCACAGAGACAGGTTGGAGCTGTCGATCTCCAGCGCCCTCTTAAAGCAGTTCAGCACTGCTTGGGAGTGTTTCCATATAGGAACATCACTTTTCAGCTCGTTGGAGTTGAGCTTCTCCTGGATACGGCTCGCCCGAGCTAAAGCCATACCTGCCCACGAGTCAAACCTGTGGAAAGATTCACGTTTTTTCTTAAAGTCACTGCAACTGATGGATTATTGTTAAATACAACAAAATGAGCCCTACACTTTCACATTTATTTGCTAATATTCATAACAAACACACATTTAAAACATTCAAAAACAAATTAAATTATGTTTTGCACTGTGCACTTGGGCTGTATCAAAAGTCACTTTTTAACATTCAAAGCTTCTGCTGAGGTTTATGAGCTTCCAATGGCTGTCATCATTTTTCATAATGACCATCACCCTAGGAAAAAAAAATCCTTGAACAAAATCCTCAAATTTAATAAAGTGAGTCACTAGATTAATTGAGTAAAAGGTTTGTGTCCATAACATTTTTCTGTGGCAGAAAAGGGCTGGGGAAAGCTGGCTTGAAGCTTTTGTGCAGTGGGAAAAAAAACTGCATGTAGGTTTTATTTTTAAGACAATATTCTGACGATTTCTAACATTTCATTATTAGCTTTACAAGCATGTCGTGGTTGTATAAAACAAAAACAACTGTTGGAAAAACAGGTGGAAATACAGGCACACACACACACACACACACACACACACACACACACACACACACACACACACACACACACACACACACACACACACACACACAATGAGCTGGAGTGAAACAGCCTGTAAAGTCAAACAATTCTCACATCTAACTCTGTTATTTATTTTGATCAAAACAAGGTTGATGATTGATGGAACAGTGGGAAGACTGGTGAAATAAGATGTGAATTCAAAAGATTCATGGCTGTATTTTTTGGTTTAAATGTTTAATTTAAACTTTCTTGAGCGTTTGTGAGTTTATTGTGTGTTTTTTATTGGACGTAGAATATGTAACATAGCAAACTCACTGTGTACTCACATCTCCCAGTTAACACTTGTGAGGACGTGTGGACACCTGCATAAATATACCAGCATTCACTGGCTGATGGTGTCCAGGTGGAAGATTTTAACATCCAACTCCAGCAGACATAGTTTTTCTGTCTGTCCTTTTTTCCTTGAGTTGCCATCAGCTTGAGTAAAACATTACCTTCACTTTCTCTGCCTCTGCTCTGTTGTCCACTGTGTGTGTGTGTGTAGGAGCTGAGCCCCGCCCTCAGTCAAACACACTAACACAACGATAAAATGAGCTCAGAATTCTACAATAGTTTTTTTCTTTTCATTTGTCTCGATTCTGTCTCTGTCATGTTCCCATCTGACATATAAAATAGCCTAATCTTTATCTGCCACTGTGCAGAAGTATCAGGTTTAAACAGAATTAATAGAATTTGAATGTCAATGTAAAAGCCTCAAACTATTCAGTACAGCCCTAATGTGCAGTAGCACTGACAGTAGTGTATTCATTTACCTGTTGGGACACACACAGATGTCCTGCATGTAGAACTTGATGGCTTTGGACTGCTCCTTGTTCTTGAAATGGTAATCAGCCTGCAGATAGTAGATCTCATCAATGATTGGAGGTGGAGGAGTGCTGCCCTCAGGAAGGCATGGGGCCTGAAAGAGACAAAAATAATCTGGATTCTCAGCGACAAACATGCACATGAAGTTTAGAGAGTGACTTAAAGGTAGAGGAAGAATTCAAACTTCAAACTGTTCAGCATGTGTAACTCCCTGGTGTTGCTCACAACCAGTGTGGGCCCACCGACTGACCTTTTCCGTCATGCTCTCGATGTACGCTCCCACTTCCTCCATGGTGAGGGTGGGGGTGTCACTCTGGGGGGCGATGCCAGCAAACCTCCTCAGCAGATTGGCTAACTCTGCGGACACTGTGCTCGTCTTGTAGCTGTCAAACTCAGGCAGAGACTTTGGTTTGAAATACTGGAACATGAAGAGGGCGTCAGACCAGAGCAGCTCGACCTGCAGAACACAGATTTGTTCCACAGGAAACATTAGTGTCACAGACCATCGTGTCAGAGCGTCACACACAGTGCCGCAGCAAATTAGTGGTGTCCACATCTCTTGGGGACTCTTGTCCTGCACTGTGGTGTTAATTACACTCAGAATGGCAGACAATCAAAATGATACACAGCTGGGGGAAACACCCCCACCTGGTGGCTGGACATGTGTATTACAAAAATACAAGAGACCACAAAGTTTCCCAGTGCCATGAGTCACACCTGAAGGAGGTAGAATATTGTCTGAGTCTCATTTTTTAAACTCAGATCAAATCTAGTTATTCACAAAGAATCCTTGCTGTGAAGAAGCTCCAAAAAGACAACAAATAAATTTTGTTTCATGATTTCAGAATGTGGACACAGAGGAGGGCAGAAACAGCTAAACAACAGTGAGTGAAGTGCAGCAGATCTGATAGTGCAAGTATGTTGTTTGCGATTGCGCTAAACATTTTCTCATTTCTCACTCAGTCAATTAATGCTATTATGCCATTAATCCAATTTCACAGCCTCAATTTATTTCAATGACAGCAGACGTGTGCACCCTGCGAGCCGACAAAACAACATTAATGGATAAAGCAGATTTCCTGTGTGTTGTGAGGGTCAATGAGGGCGCATATTTACGTCACTGGCAGCCTGCTCCCATTCAAACACTCTATTTATGTAAGTTTGCCAAAACAGGTGAGAAATTATACCAATTAGTCAAAGCCTTGAGGCATTTTCACCACCTCTTCACTGTTTCACTGCCTCTTCAACACCATTTAGCTATTTACTGCACACCAGCCCAGCCTCATTTGGAGTTTTTGGTTTTACCTTTTCAGTTACATAACATTTTGGTTTAAGAAACAATTCCTCGAGAAACTTGAATAAGTTGTTCGCTAAAAATCACGATTATTACATGATTTGATGGCACAAATTACGAAATGGTAAGTGGCGCAAATCTATCAGCCACTTGCATATTTTGCCAGCATTTGACTGGTGGCTGGAAAATTTCCAGTGCAGATTTTCCAGAAACTTGATTCTGGCTTTCATTCATACACAACCCCCTCCAGTAAAAATGCAGGAACATTTCTGGAAAAGGCTGCATTCCATTAGGGGTTGGTGTGATTTTGACAGATAACATTATTGCACATAATTAAGCAATAAAAAAAATCTGCTTTTAATCATTGTAAGGGATCAGTCTTATTTTCTCGTTTGTATATTTACTATTGCTCTATAAGAAAGCGACAATATTTCTTATCTAATTATTCAATTAATCAATGTAATAATCAGTAGACATTCAATTACTAAAATAACTGATAACAGCAGCCCTATGTTGTTTTCACATAGGTCAGCTGAGACTGATTTCTGTACTATATACCTAAACTGATTAACTTTGAAAAGCTTGTGAGTGAAGTGACCTGTGGAGACGAGTGGTCCTCGAGGTAGCGAGCCTTGCTCTTCTTACTGGGGTAGGCGTACAGGCAGAAAAAGCACTGCTCCAAGGCCATCTCCAACTCCTCCTTGTAGGGATGAGTGTCATTTTTGGAAGAGGCAGTGAGCTCTTTTTCCAAAACTCGAACCTATAACAAACGTAAGAATGAAGCTCTGTCACATGGCTCAAATGGTTCATATTAACAGAAATATGCAGTACATTAGGTCTTCAGTTGAATAAAGCATAACATATCCAATTCTATCAAAATATTTCTATTTCTTCAGATCAGAATATATAACAGTCACTTAGAAAACAACATTTGCAGAGAAACTTATATAAACTTGCATAGAACTTGAGGAGTAAACCATCTGAGTTGCAGCACAAGGACCGACGGCCAAGATACTCATGGGCTGTGTTGAGAAGCATCAGGGAGGAGGGCAGCATGGGAGTATCTGAGTCATCTGAAAGTGAGACTCGACAGGGTCACTCAATGTAACAACCACCGTGACATAAACACAGAGGGAACACTGACGGCATGAAAACAAGGAGTCAACAAACCTTCATCGTCCCCTACAGACATATGCTGTCGGAGCATACAGTCAAAAGCAGCTTCTTCGTGTTTGATAATCCGATACAGGATGATCCACGGCAGGACGGAGAAGAAATAAGGCTCCTTGGGATCGTCGGAAATGCTCATGCTAAGATCAATCAGCTGAAACACAGCAGCAATCACACAATAAATTCAAATTCCACAAAGACTCATCACTTTCTTACTTTGGTGTCACTTTAAAGGGGTAGTTTTTGTTTATTTTATGTTGGATTGTGTGAGCTGCTTATCCATGGTCAGTGTATTACCTACAGTAGGTGGCATCAGCACGCCCCACGTCAGGCTGTCAACCAGATGTTTACCAAAGATTACTGTAGTAATCACTGTTTCAATCAAAGTAATCTGCATAAGACACTAATCAATGAACAATCATGTGTCATATTGTGATTGATCACATAGATGAAACAAGCCTGTCAGTTACCATATCATGTTGGAAATAATATGAATATCTGAGTGAGGATGGTTGTGGTGCAGCAGAAACATCAGAACATCAGCTGCATTTGTCTTCAAGTCTTTTAACATCATTTCATGTTGAAATATTTACACACGTTGAAATACAGAATCCTGTTGAGCAGGATTTTTAAATAAAATTGGTTTGAACCTCGACACCTGCAAAATCATTATTAGTGGGTTGGACTCTGACTTTACAATCAGAGGTCAATTAATAAACTGTCTTATCTCTTTGATCCATAGTTTTATCTTGAGTTGCTGCCACCTGCATTTTGACCATTACAGTTTGATAAATGATGAATTGAAGATGTGTTAACTTCTTAACTTCCTTTCTCCACTCCTGTTTTTCCAAGATAAATGTCATGGTCTGCACTGGCACAAATTCAATTTCTACATCCACTGGTTTAAAATGAAGTTTGTGCCTTTTATTTACCTGTTGCCATGGTTAATCATAGCATTAGAGCTCCACTGATGATGGCTGTCATGCATGCGATTAAATCATTGTCGGCAAACTAATTCTGACTCTCTCTAACTCTGTTCAGCTCAACTTGAAACTGAAAACTCAAAGTTCAGGATCAGGCACAGAGTTTGGGAAACCTGCTTTCTGAAACAGGCTCAGGTGTAGGAAGTTAAGCAACGTAATGTTGTGGACAGGGTCAACAGCAAAACGTTTCAGGTAGCTAAAGACAAAAAGTGCACCTGCTAAATAAGCAGAATTTTGTTTTCTTTAAAGCCACCAGACTTCTTTGACAAAAGCAGCAATTCTACCTCACAGAAAATGAGAGTTGCTCATCTACAGCTGCCTCTGTCAGTTATTTTGTGTTGTTGAGTGACTTTGGTGAATCTAAATTAAGCCTTTAAAACACCAAAGTCACACAAAAACAAACAAACTGAACAATCGAGGCAGAGGTAGATGAGCAACTCCCGTGTTCTGCAAGGAGAGAGTGATATTTGATTCGTATACCTGCCACACCTACCTACACAATACAATGACTACAGGTAAATAGTTCATGCAACCGTACTTCAAATAATTTGAACTATCCCTACATCTGTTTTTTTTAGGAAAACAGCTCCCTTCTAACCTGGATCAGGTTGTTTGCCAGTCGAGCCATACTGGAAAAGTGGGGGACGTTGCTGAGAAGCTGTGAGTTTTTGTTGAAGCAGACCTCGATGCCGTCCAGCAGCTTCACGATGGTGCTGGTCCACTCCTCCTTACTGGGTGGGGAGCTGTTTGGAGCAGAGCTGAGCTGCTGCAGGGCTTCATTCAGAGCCAACTCGCTGCACTCCAAACATTGCTGGTAGTCCTCCATCTTCAACAGAGAGTTCTAAACCAGAGAGTTAACATTCAGAGAATAAGTCACTCATCACGCATTTTGAAATAAATACTGATTGAATCAATATTGTTGCAGTGTTTTATACCCAACCTGCAGCAGCATCAGCTGAGCAGGCCGCTCCGGTGCTGAGCTCACAAACTCCAGAGGTTTACTCCTGCCGCCATAATTAAGAGTGGGCTGCAGCAGGCGCACAACAGACTCATAGTCTGCAGCCTCAAAGAGACGCTGGATCTCCTCCAAAGACTGACAACGCTCCAGAGACTTTAACCTCTTGTCAATCTGTCCACAGGGAGAGAAGAAACCCACAGTCAATACACCCAGAAGCTTTTCAAGGGACTTACTAAAATAATAGTTTAAATAATTTACTGCTCAAAATCAATAGAATAACTGTGTTGTATAGTATAATTACAGCACACATTCTTTCAACGTTATCTCTGAACTGAGACTTGTACTAAAAGCCAACAAAATCAAAATTATGTGCTTCTTAAGATCCAAGAAGACAGCTGATGGTGTATTTCAGATTATTGCTATTATTATTATAACAGACTGTTGATTGATAATAAGGTGACTGAATGAGTTTCAACCTATAAATAGACTTACAAAAAAAAGTTTGGTTTCTATTGTATAAACAAATGATGTTTTTCTGCTGGAGCAAGAAAGAAAATTAATTAAAGCAGCATTTTTATCAGCAATTGATGATGGTGATAGTTTATTTCTGTATGCAAATTCATCTACTTTGAAAATGTTAGATTCAGTGTACCATGATGTGTTATGATTTGTCTCTGAATTGGTTTCTCCACACATCATTGCAGTTTGGATGAGAAAGTTGGTTTGTTTTCCCTACACAACTGTAGAATGGAGCACTGGTAGACTTTTCTTTATAAGACCATATTGCCAGTGGTGGACTAAATACTCAAAGTACAGATACTCCTGGTCAGATATTACTCAACCACAAGTGAAAGCAGCTCAGTCAAAATTTTACTTGAATTAAAGTACTAGAGTACTTTTTAAAAATACTTAAGTATTCATGGGGCAGCTGTTTAGCTCAGTTGGTAGAGCGTCCGCCCCATGTATGGAGGCTGTCAGTCCTCTGCAGCGGCTGTATAAACCATCAATAGTTTATTTTTAATAACACATAAACATATTAAAGAAACGTCATTTTAAAATTAAAGTAGAATATTATAGCAACGAGGGTTATATTGATAAAAGACAGAACTGTTTCATCAGCCGCCACACTGACCTCCTCCACAGAGATCGCTGCATCTATGCGCAGATTAGGCAGGTTGATCGTGTAATATTTCCCTTCAGGGGTCTTCGGTTTGCTCTGCAACAGGCCTGTACAGACATCGTAGCTCTCCAGGGCCAAGTCCATGTCTCCCTGACAAAAGACGAGATAGACAGACTTACAAGTCACGCCTGGCTGAGCTGAGCAGAAAGGACTCATATAATCAAGAGTGCAGACTTTACCTGCAGGGCCAGGAATCGAGCCTTGAGCCAGTAGACACGCACCATAACATCCAGCCAGTCCTCCTCAAACAGGTCTTTCTGGGATGAACCCAAAGCCAGGAGTAATAAGTCACCTTGAAAGTGCTGCCCAGGGAATTCTGAGTCAGCTGCATCACTGCCAGGACCAGCGCTGCTTCTTCTTGGAGGCACTAGACAAGGAAAAACATTATTATAATAAGCCTAGTGTAAATGTGTTGTTCTCCACAGATGACTTTCCAATATTTAACATATCCTGTACATCATCATGTGTAGAACTGCAATTGCAGTGCCTCCTTTAGGCAATTTCTTAAAATGCAACAATGACAATCAAACTGAAGTTTGGTCAATATTTTGTCAGCAGGGCTTGAGATTTGATATATGACCCTGGACTCTGGGCTCCACAATGTAGCTTTAACCTACAGCAGCAGAGCACCGTAAAGCACCAATAAACCAAGTTTGGTCAAAATACAATCAGAGATAAAAGGAGGTTAGCTCACTGCTACTTACATGTCTTCCCTTTATTGTGTGACCATTGTTCCAACTGCAGTTCCATACACGCTAAGCTCACTGCCAACATTTCCTGCACATGTAGCAGATACAAACATGTATTAGAGGTCACTGAGGGGGCAAAATATGAAGCCAGTCCTGATGAAAAAAATATAGTTGCATCTCTACTTTCTATTTTAGTAAATTTAAATCTTTATTAGACACTGGAGTCTGGAGACATTTCCAAAATTGGATCCAGAGTGATTCTACAAATAGAGATCAGAAGACTCTGAACAAAATCCTCAAATTGAATAAAGAGATTCAACAGATTAAACACGTTATTCTTCTTCTATTAAATCAACTTTCTTTCATTAATATAACTTGTCAGTTTTGTCAACATGAATATAATTTATGGTACTGTTAGACCACCTGATAAATACAAGTGCTGTCTCGCTTTAAGTGCGGCAATCAGGAGCTTTTTTGAAAACAGTGACTGTTGTTTCTGAAAGGCTGAACTCTCACAGAATATTTTGTATATAAAAACATTTTAACATGATGACAAAAAGATTACATCCATCCTTTTTAAAAAAATACATTTTAACTTTTGGACTGTACACTCTGGAGTTATTGGAAATCTCTGGATCACACAAGTCAGAAACAATCCTACGCAGCCACTCTTGAAATCTAATAATATCATGCCAGTAATATTAGTGTATCTGCAACTGTGCAGAAATTGAAGGAAACAAAGTTTTAGAATTTCATTGTCATTTAGAATTCACATCATGAACCAAGCTTTGAACTATTCCATAGA
The DNA here is from genome assembly GCF_056507025.1 of Lutjanus erythropterus. Taxonomy (NCBI): domain Eukaryota; kingdom Metazoa; phylum Chordata; class Actinopteri; order Lutjaniformes; family Lutjanidae; genus Lutjanus; species Lutjanus erythropterus. The sequence goes on from NC_139326.1 coordinate 1,856,597, forward strand.
TCTCTATATCAATGTCTTAATTTCAGTAAAATTTTTTAAAGACATATTTCAAACAAAGTAGGAAACTACAAAAAATCTATCATTAGCTGTCATTAAAATGATGACAGCTAATGAATTTTCCATAAATAACATATTTCGATGATTGATATTTTTTGTCTAGTGAGTCTCACTGGAGACATAACATTTACAATATATTTTATAATTCAAGTTCAAGAAAATGAACCCTTATTTTTTTGTTTTTCATTTACCCGGATGTGTTGGTTGCTGCAGTCCCGAAGCAGAGGGTTAGGAAGACCACTGCTGTGCTTCCTCCAGGTCTGATGGACCTCCAGCACCACAGCAGCCAGCCCCCGAGGCCACTCCTCCAGGAACTTCTGACCCACTGCCTTCAGATAACGCATCATCAGGTCCAGAATGCCGCCGTTGGTCATATTATTGAGGAGGAAAGTGTGGACGTCTTGTTGCTCTACAGACAGGAATGCACAATTTGTAAATATGACAAGAATGGCAACAAGGTATAGTTGTAAACACAGATCCACGACACACTACTGTACCTACCAGACTCCATGTATTCAACTGTGTCAACAGGCAAGCAGCTGCCATGTAGAGGCTGCACATCCTCCTTCCCATCACACTGTGTTTCCAGATTACTCAGACTCTCATCATCATTATCAGGATCAAACTTCTTTAGTCTGAGAAAAACCAGCAAAAGAGTTTTTAATAAAGAGTACCATATAACGAGCTACAGTACATATTTTCATGTGCTCTACATCAGGTTTAGTGTAAGTGACCTGGATGGTAGGTATTTAAAAAGCAGTTCCTGAAAATCAATTTTCTCTTCCTTCTTGCATTTTGTGTTTCGGACACGTGCCGAGCGTCTCTTGGCCGTCTCCCCACTATCTTCCACCACACGCTTCCTCTTCGGAGCTTTCTTTACTTTATCTGTCAGCGACACTTCCATCGCTGTGGCTGTGAAAATACAGTATGAGAAGGAAAAAAACATCAGACAATATTAGTTAGTTAAATAATTATTTATTAACACACGTCCAAAAAGAAATTTCTCTGTATGGACAACTGACCGACAGGGGGAGCAGAGGTGGTGACCTCCACAGTGGTCTGGCTGGGGGTGATCTGAGGTTGAGCACCAGGTTGGGACAGAGCTGACGGCTCGGGGAGGGCGACTGGCGGCAGGGAAGAGCTGGGGCTGCTGCTCATCACGGTGGTCTGGCCCATACTGACGGGGCTGCTGGGTTGGGGGAGGTTCTGGAGGAACTTTGGGTCACGATACTCTGACAAGTCAATCCTGCGGCCAAGACTTGGGCGTGGGGGCTCACATGTGGTCTGATGCCTGTACATTGCAAGAAGGCTTTCACCCACATGCTTCCATCTGAGATACAAAAACAACAGTTTGTTAATATCAGCTCAAAATGTCTGAAAAAGAGATGTTACTGATTCAATGTAAAAATACAAAATGGGAGAAAACAACATATTATAGCCATTGAGGATAAAGGTTGACTAAAGGTTTGCAAAACTGACCGACTGTCTGAATATGAGATGGATTCTTTTGAAAAGATTACTAAACATTATCACATAGCAAATAATCAGCTTTATAAATACCTGTAAATAAGATAAAACCAATAAAGAATTCATCCCTTTTTCAAATGTCATGAACAAATACAAGGAATTTTTAAAAAAAAATACAATACGAATGAAGAGGCAATATTTGCAACTGTGAAGATAAAAAGGGAACAAAAATAATACATGAAGAATGGACACGGATATTTAATGATATTCAAAACCATTAATTCCTTATATTGGAGAGAATTTGCTTGGAAAATAAACAAGATATTTTTGACCCCAGAAATTATTTCTAAATGTAAAAGAAACAAACTCTCAGTGCTGGAGGAACTGTGGTAATGCAAATTATTATTGTTTTTTAATTCAGGAAAATTTGTTTTGAAGTCAAGTATTTATTCAAAATCCTGAAAATCACAGTACTGAAGCAAATAACATAAGGCTGGAAGAAAAACAAACTGTTAGACTAAATAAAAATGGAAACTCGTGATTCAAGAAGTAGAACTTGAGGAGAAACGTGTGCTCGATAATGAAAAATTATAAATATATTACCGAAATGACTGTGTTCCTGAGTATCTGACCACCCCATGCTCAGGCTTGCATATACAGTGTGTGTGTGTTTGAATGCAGATGTCAGTCCCTCCAGGAAGCTGCAATTGCAACAAGTCATGAAAACTCAAGCTATCCTTGTGAATTCTGCGTGGCATTGCAATTTTGTGCAAACTGCAACTTTTCTGCAAAACTGACATGATACATGTGCGTCTCTATGAACCCAGTCCACGTTTAGATTTATTATTCATGACTTTTTTGCATTTAGATTTCATTTTGTCACAGGTCCTGAGAAGAACAGAAGGTTTATCATTGTTTTTTACATTAATCAATGCTCTGTACACTTCTTCATCTACAAATAAGGCATAGTTTATTGAAGGTTTTGTACTTGTGAGCCTTTTTGGTGAGGTTACTTTGAACGGTGCAGTTTTGTTTGTAGTGAATCATATATAACTTGCAACTTTCTGCAACTTTCTTCCACAATTTTCACTTGCTCGTGCAATTTCATTGCAAAAAGAGCCTAAAAATATCACAATGTGCATGTAACTGAATCACCCAGACATAAGGAAAAAAACAACATTTCACTGAGACACAGCAGCGCAGCACTCACGAGAGGCAGCGGATGGGCTGAATCAGGACCAGGTCAGGTTTTGGTTCACACTGAGAGAGCGCCTGTCTACGCTTCCTCATCTCCAGCGCCTCTTCCACAATGGAGTCGTGTTCCTCTTTCTCCACTTCCACATAATGAATGGACATATCACTGCAAAGGACCCACAGCACAAAGTTCATCAGCGATGTGAAAGTACAGAGGTGCAGCTAGAGCACATTCTAAAAACAGATGAGGCGTCACCATTTCATGAACATCTGTGCAGTGTCCCTCTTCAGACAGGGCTGCTCCTCAAAGATCCTCTCCTTCAGCACCAGGCCTTTGGTGTAACAGTGATCCCTCTCTAAAGCTTTGGCGATGAAGTACAAACAGCCTGGACAAACGTATGCAGATGACAGTTACTTTTCTTTCCTGTACTGGTAATGACAGAGGATATGGAGCTTATGATGATGAATGACATACAGGTGTAGTCACTGAGCGTGTAGAGAATAGTGATGAGGTTGTCCAGGCAGGGCCAGTGGTCTGGGTTACAGTTCAATCCCTCCTCAAATGCATGTCGAGCCAGAGGGATGCGCACGAGTCGCACGGCCACCTGACCAATTTTGTACCACATGTTCACATCAGTGGAGTCCAACATAACTGCCTGAGGAAAGAGCAGAGCAGAACATACGGTGTGAACACTTGCAGTCTAACTCCTGAGCATTAAAAAGACACATTTAGTTGCGGTGCAATGCAAAGAATGATTATAAACTATTAAAACTGGTACCTCCAAATAAAACTCCATAGCGGTTTCCAGATCATCCCGTGTTGCAGCCATACTTGCCAAGTTTTTAAAAGTAGAATATTTTAACATCAGTCCGGGATGCTTGAGTCCCACTCTCTGATCGTCTGACGGCATCGCCTGAAATATTAAAAAAAATACAGCAAATTTGAAACCAGTTCTAAAAAGGGCATATTCTACCAAGAGAAAACCTAAAGAAGATATATAACAATGAAATGTGTTTGCAATGTAATAACGAAAAATGCCTATTTTATTTACATGAGCCAAAACTGCAAGCCTTACTGAAGAAGGTTGCTTTTATTCAACAGTTATTACAGAAAACATGCAGTGAACTTATGTAACAATCATATCATTTTGTTTCAAATCTTTTCTTCTTTACCTGACCAAATTTATGTAAAACTTTTTCCAAAGCATGAACTCAACAAAAAATAAACTCAGTAAATAATAATTACTCTTCTATATGTGGGTAGCGTTTGTGCCACATATGACTAAATCTGAAGTGCACATCTTTAGACAATAGTACATGTTTTTTAATCAGTGAAAATTAATTTTGGCACTTAAGTCTGAATTTTTAAACACCGATGTGAAAACTACTTCACCGCCACTTTCTGAAATTAATTCATGAGTTCAGTGGACTTAGAACCCAAAGGACGGCTGAAATATGTAAACAATATCTTTTAATGAATACTGATCAGTATTTTAGATGCTCTTCATAAGAATTTTCTGCTCCAATTCTGTCATTTTATTATGTTATTATGAAGATTAATTTGGTTATTTCACATCATAAACCACGACCACGGCCTGGATATCACGCAGAAATATATCTGTACCAAACAAGTGATCATCTTTGATGACTAAACGTGTTGGAGTGATTCTATAAGAGTATTACGCTGCTCTCAATTACATCCCAGATACACAATATTTTGGAGGTTCTGTGCAGCCATATAACAAAGATTTTTGACCTGGTTGTATGCTGTGTGATTTTTTACCTCTTTGAGCAGTGGAGTTTTGAGGAGCTCATGGTAAGCCTTGGCAGACTCTTCAAACTTGTCATGCTTCTGCAGATCTAAAGCTTTGTGATATAAAGCAAATGCCTCGGCTTCCTGTGGACGGAAATTTTAAGAAAAATCAGACAACTTACTTAAGATCTAGTCGAAAATGTCTGCATTAGCACCTGACAGGCCTGCAGTCTGTACCTGAGCCTCTTTTGTCTGACTTTTGTGGCTTCGCAGGGGGTCCTGAGATTCATCTGTAGCTGTTGAAGCGGCATTCAGTGCTGCAATGCGAATCTGTAAAGAGAAACACAGATAAAGAGGCCAAGCCCTTCAGCAAGTAGTATATAACTCAGGAGGAGAGTAGGAGGGGCAAAAGGAAAGGGAAAGAGGGAGAGAAAGCCGGGGACTGGCTTGCAGCAAAGGGACACATAAAGGAGTCAAACTCACGGCTGCTACAGGACTCAGCCTCAGCACATGGGGTGCAAGCCCTATGAACTGAGCTATCCAGGGTTAGGGTGCAGTAAATATTAAAAAGCCTTACCATTTTTAAATGTTGAATGCAGACCTTCCACATTCACTGTTTGAAACTTGGGATGGTACCTAGAAATACACAGAGAGAGAGAAAGGTAAAATCAGGCAAGGCAACAAATTAGCAAGAAAATGTAACAATTCAATTCAAGTTAACACATAGGTCTATATCAGTATAAAAACAACAAAATATGAGGACAGTGACACAGAAATACAATCATTGCAGTCCACAACAATTAAAACAATTTCTCCAAAAACAATTTGTGTAGGCTCAGTTAAGGCCATTATAATGAGGTTTTGTGAACAAGTTAAATTATGAATGTATACATAAAATTCCTCAACACAGCATGAAAGGTGGGAAGATTATCAGTCACAAACATATGACTTGGACTTCTTGGGAGCTTGAGAGATCCTAAATGCATCATTAAATGCAACCTCTTCATTTTTGCTTTGCTACAACTTCACCACAGGTGGGCTGTATACAGTGGAGCACAGTAGGTTTAAAAAGGGCTGTTTTAACATTATCTGTAGACAAATGAAATTTGCCTGCCAGCATATTAGTGTGCATACAGTTTACAACACTGGCTCTGCACATCGCCATCATCACTGTTGATGTGACCCGAATATCTGAACTTTGTTCACCACATTTAGCCCTTGGTCTGACAAAACAAATAAAGGAACAAACTAATATAATAGAAAAGTACTTTCTCCCCTTATCTTCATAAATCCATCAAGTTACACTTAACCACATTATAGTCCTATTAATATATCTAAGACAATTCAGCATACAGTTACAGCTACAAGCATACCTCTACATTTTTGATTACTAGTTAACCCCAGCCTAACCCTTCCCCCCTGGGTCTCCCAAATTCCATTGTACATTCATGCTCATTCGTGCGATTTCATCTCCATGCAATGCATAGTAAACACAAAAACAGAAGTAAATAAATATATAAATAGCATTATATATCATATTTCTAGCTGCACAGAGTGCCTCCTCTTCCTAGCCTCCAGCATACACTGGCCTGCTCCGTTCATCCTTGCAACTGAGAGCTTCATAGTTAACATCTATATGAAAGAGTGATTCCACTGAGTATGGCTGAAGTTCTTCCCTGAATCATCATTCAACAACATTACCTCTGGAGAGCATCTACTGTCTAAGCCACATGATATACCATGCATTAGCAATCCATAACACACAGTAGGTAGCACTGATGTTTTATGTCTAACGCACTTTAAAGATTAGATGATAAACATATATAGGAAAACACGTTGTAACATTAAGCTAGGTCCCATCACCAGACAGTCTGTCATTCATCAATGCAAGACGACTATCTTCAGCCAACAAAAGCCTCTCTGTTACTCACTCGGTTAGTGTAATGTTGAGTGTATGTGAGAGCTTCACGGGATAAATAAACCCTGATTGGACGCAGAAAAGAGCAGGTCAACCTGGTGCCGTCAGACGTTATCAATTAGCACCGTTGCTAATTAAGGGGAGCTAACTAATATTTCCAAAATGTCACTCACAACTTAGCCGGGTTAACTGCTAGCTTAACGTTAGCTCTGCTGTTTGTCCAGAGCAAGGCTAACTTTACAGCTTCACTGGTGAATAACAAAACTGTGACTCCATATAGCAGGTGGTGAACATAACGTTATCTTCCCGACGAGCTACCTAAGCTAGCTTACAACTGACATTAGTGTCTCAGTTAGCTGATATTAGCTGCAAGCACATTATTTGAGCAGCTAGCTAACATTAGCTCGTGTTTCAACGGGTGACCGTCAGTTACAAAGCTGAGAGACTCACCGTTCATTCCCGGTTTGACTGCCGCTGTAACGGCGCCGTTATCACAACGAGGCCCTCTAAACTGTAATCAACCGTCCGGTGATGAGAGGACGTGAAGCGACTTTCAAACTTCATTTAGCTCCCAGCCTTTGTTGTTGTCAACGGTGTCTGCGTGCGTTTGCGTCACAGCGTCACATTTGCGACCCGCCAAGTAGTAACATCGTCTCTCATTGGTCAATACCATACGGCACCGACGAGAACCATATTTGGATTTTTTTTCACACTTTTTTTTCGAAAGATAAAATCCTGGCTAAATAAAAAAGTCATGCTATGTAACACAGTTGTATTAAAAGTCGAAGAGGAGCACCAACACTTTATCCAGAGGACTGGCAGCTACCAGGCTGCCCAGATGTCACGCCCACATCAGATCAGGTGACACCATCATCATCCCAGCAGCCACTTCTTGTTTTAGATGATCATACTAGATACGAGGTCAGGAGGCCGCAGCAGGAGGTGGAGACAAGAAGCTGCAGTCAAGTCGGACAGTTTTCAACAGACTTAGGAGAGACTAGAGGAGGAGACACGAACATCCTGTTAGATCACCTGTAGGTTACCTGTAGTCTGCAGATCATGCTCATAGCTGAAGAAATAAATTTAACAACATCAGTTTCAGTCTCCTGTTTCTTTACAACGTTCAGTTACGGCCTGATTATTCTGAGTACTCACATGTAATTATAATTTATTTGCCATTTCCCCCCTTTTAATACACTTCACCTTTTGGACTTTGGTCCATGTCAGTGTCCGTCTTTCGTTGACATTATGTGAAGTTTCCATCTGTGGCTGCTGAAGAGAATTTGGATTGTTCATCCAGATCTCCCTTATCCGGGATCTCGCTCTCTCCAGTTCCTTCTGTTTTCGATCCTGTCTCTCCTGTTCCATCTTCAACAGGATAGACTCACAAAACTTGTTGTCTGACCTCTGTCCCTGTAGCTCATTGAGAAAATTAGCCACTGTGTCCTCTTGGATTTCTAAGTGGTCTCTCCCTGCAGATCTACTTTGAGTGAGTGTGGCCCCGCTGTCGTTCAGCTCACATCTCACCTCTTTGAGATGTGAGCTCATCCGCTTCAAGGCTGGACATTTGTGTTCAGAGATGGTCTGTGAAAACACATACATACACAGACTACATCAAAATAGCTAACATAACAACTAATTTAGGGGTTTTAAACAATAATATAAAATACAATGCAACAAATAAATGAAAAAGTAAGTAAAGAATAAGGCCTTTCAGGATGTTGAAGATAAATATAGATGTAACATAACAAGGAGACACAACACAGACCTACAGGAGTCCCAGGATCTGCACTGACAGACTACAGACATAAGACGCTTGAATGAATAAATAAATAAATAATTAAATACATAACCAACAACACACAGAATAATGCAATCGAACCCCCTGCAATATCTGATCAATAACTGCATGCAATATTCAGCAAACACATGCACACATACCTAACTGGCACACTCAGACCCACACATAAGTGCAATATAGGCTTAGTTGTATAGTATATTTTATTTAACAAATACACATCCTATCTAACATTGTATATTTTATTTTTTTCCTTTTTAAAAAATATTATTCTATTTCTAGTTTTGTATTTTATTACTTACTCGTGTTTCTGTTACTGTTATTTTTTTTATAGGAGCAATGGAGCATATAGGAGGCAAACATTTTCATCTGATCATACTTGTATAACTGGTGTAACACTAAACATATTGAATCTTGAATCTGACGCCTGCATTTAATTTATTACTTCATGTCAAAACGGCTGCTGTGAAAAAGGTCTAAAAAAAAAAAAAAAAAGGTACTGATAAAACAGTGTACTGTGTCTTAAACACTGCATTTGTAACGTTTAAGCTGCATGCTGAACAGATGACCACCAGAGGGCAAACTTTTATTTTGTAATTGTTTAAAACATTTCTCTGAGACTGATGTGTGTGTTTGAGTGTGTTTTTAATCACAGTTTCTTCCAAACATTGGTAACACTTTGGAATATTGGTCCACTAATATACATTCATTGATCTAATGCACAGATCATCATGATTCAAAGTAAGACTCATAAAGAAAGATATTTGTACATTCATGTTTACTGCATTGGCAACTAATAAAGAGTCAATCAGGTTAATAGACTGAGTCATAAATGAATTACTGCTAACTGAGTCTGCCATCAACTGATCCGAAACTGACTGAATTCACTTAAAAAACTGAAACTTGTTGACTAAACATGGATGTTTGGGATACTGAGCCCCCAAATATCCACTGGTTTTATTACATTGCAATTTTGATTTTCTGTTTTGTAAGATCTCTCAGTTCAACCTAAGTGTGTTTTAAAGGTGTTTTTCTATTGTTTTTATTTCACTAAACGGAGTTTAAGTTTGCAAATCAGTTAAAGACTCATGATAAAGTTTGGGTTCAGCTCAGGATATTATCATTAATAGATTTAAACTGAAACCTTGAAACAGCTGCATTCACTTCAATAATTCACTTTTTAAACATAAAGTATGTCACATTTTGATTGGTTTCCAATAAATCAATATATTTAGGTGTGTTATAAGTTAAACATTTTAATGTAAAAATTGAGCTAATTCCTACATCTCAATTCTGGATCACTGACATTACGTTACTGACATTATATTACCCTCACAAGCCTCATATTCTCCTGTACAACACTGTAAAAAACTACAAACTGTGTGTAGAAATGATGGTATGATAATGACAACCCTGCTGCCAGTTGTTAACTGTACAGGGAAATGTGTTCATATGTGCTTATGGTTATTTGTTTTGATTCTGTCTGACAGGTCACACACCCACAGTGATGTTTGAGGTCTGTGAGGCAGCTGCACAGTGAATACTGCTGTGAAATGGACCTAACTGCAGTGTGTCCTGCCTTTAAATCCCGGACTGCAAACCTCCACCAGTCCACCGAACAACAAGCCATGAGGTCATAAGCAAAAGCACCAGTTCATCTGCCACAGCCGGATCCAGGTCGCAGACGGCTGAAGTTCGGTCCCATGATTCTGCATGACCTTTTGCAATTTTGTCCAAACTCTGCAACTTTTCTGCAAATTTGACCAATCATTGTTGCTTCTGCAAATTCCACCAATCACAGCAGTCCCCTGCACACACATCATACATAGGTTTCAATGAAATGACTTAATGTATTGTTTTTTTATTCACTATTTTTTGCATTTAAATATATATATTTTTAATTCTGTCACAGGTAATGAAAAGAGCACAGCATTTGTCATAGTTATTGGCATTTATCAACACTCTGTGCACTATTATTGTATAATTTTGTACTGTTCTGACAGTTTGAGCTCCAAAAAATCTGCTTCTCTGTGGAATACGCCCAGTGCATGTCTTCATTCACAAATAAAACAAAAAAAACCTTACATAATATAAAAATGGTTCTCAGTATAACCACTGGGGTGAGTATAATATAAATCCTTTTGAACATAAGTGGGTTCTTGGTGGAACCCCTTGTCTGCATTCTAGATAAATCCTTTGGAATGTAAAAGGTTCATGGTAGAACCCCCTGACTGGTTCTTGTTAGCACCCAGGAGGTACAAAGGCTCTTCACAGAACCCCCAGAAAGGGTTCTGGGTGAAACCATAGGAAGGTTCCATGTAAAACCTCTCAAGGGGTTTTGTGGGAAACCTTTTCTACGTAGAACCCTTTAATAAAGTTCTCCTATGAGAACAGGCTGAAGAACCCCTTGTGGTTCTAGTTTGCACCTTTATTTCTAGGAGTGTAACGCAGCAGACAGATGATAGAAAACAGTATAAAGCAGAGTCATCCTTTAAAAAGTTGCTTTATTCTCCTTCTCCTCCATCAGACAGTAGGTTGTCTGTACAGTTACATGACAGATACATTATGTCTCTGTCAGGATTTATGGCAGCATATTGTAACACCTTCTGCAGTTTGTAGGAGTAACAATATACTGTTTTTGTCCTCAGTGACCCCGTCTGTTGCAGTCCCTTGTTGCTCGTCCCCGCCTCCTCCTCCTCCTCCTCTTCCACACCCTTCCTCACCCCATCCCGTCTCTCCCTTGGCTGAAGCTGGCTGGCTGGCACCATTATCAATTCCTTCTGTCAGCATGCCTGCAAAAAACAGCTGACGTCATAGTCATTACTGGCTCTATAAAAGCCGGGGTAATGCAGATTCACAGTGCAGTCGGCTCAGCTACATTCACTGACGTGGAGCAGCCTGTCTCTGCAGTCATGACTTCCACCGGCTTTGACCCTTACTTCCCTTCTACCTACAAGAGGAGAGTGGTTGTGCGTAATGCAGGATATGGAGCAGGTGCAGGAATAGGATCCAGGTCTGCCCACTTCAGCCACTCTGCCCCTATAACTTCCTATGTATCCTCACGCAGAAGTTATCCAACGCACGCCCGAGCTGTCTCCAGCTACTCCTCCGTGTTTTCTGCTCCGGCCGCCGCTGAGCTCCGCCTTGACCAGGCCGCCCAGGTCAGCGCTGAGTTCAAAACCATCAGGACGCAGGAGAAGGCCGAGCTGCAGGATCTGAACGACCGCTTCGCCAGCTTCATCGAGAGAGTCCATGAGCTGGAGCAGCAGAACAAGCTGCTGGAGACGGAGCTCCTCCTGCTGAGGCAGAGGCAGACGGAGCCATCCAACCTCCGGGCCCTGTACGAGCATGAGATCCGTCAGCTGCATGCAGCTGTGGATGAGGCCCGCCATGAGAAGGAGGCAGCCCAGGACCACCGGGATGAGCTGGAAGATGTGTTGAGGAACATGCAGAAGCGTTATGAGGATGAAGTGCTGGGACGAGCAGAGGCAGAGGGCCGGATGATGGATGCCAGGAAGGAAGCGGATGATGGTGCTCTGGCCCGGGCTGAGCTGGAGAAGAGAGTTGGGACCCTGCTGGATGAGCTGGCCTTCCTGAAGCGTCTCTGTGAGAGCGAGATTGCAGAGCTGCAGGCCCAGATACAGTACAGCACCGAGGTGTCTGTGGAGATGGAGGTTGCCAAGCCTGACCTCTCCGCCGCTCTGCGCGACATCCGAGTCCAATACGAGAAGCTGGCACAACAAAACCTCAAATCAGCTGAAGAATGGTTCTGTACCAAGATGAATGTGATGACAGTAGGAGCTGCCCGCAACACAGAGACCGCACGGAACACCAAAGATGAGGCTGGAGAATACCGCCGACTCCTCAAGTCCAAGATGCTGGAGATCGATGCCTGCAGGGAGATGAATCAAGCTCTGGAGAACCAACTGCAGGAGGTCGAGGAGAAACAAAGCGCTGAGATCTCTGCACTGCAGGTCAGGACAGGCCTGCAAATATCTCACTGTACAATAATTTGTGCATTTTCACATTTTTTGATTATTGAGATGAGTATGATGGTCTGTTTCCAGTTACTGAGCTTGCAATGATATCCCAAAGGATAGCTGAGATGCAATTTTGTGCTACTAACATGTTACTTTATCTTTTCTTTGCAGGATACAATCGCTCAACTGGAGGACGAGTTGAGGGCAAACAAGAACGATATGGCTCGCTACTTGAAAGATTACCAGGATCTCTTGAATGTGAAGATGGCCTTGGATATTGAAATCGCAGCCTACAGGCGAGTCTCATTCACACAGTATTTCCAGTGTTGTATATGTTGTGTTGTAATTGTGGGATTTAAAGGTAGAATACTGCAGGACAGGTGATCTGCAAAGCGTCTCAAACACAGACAAATAATAAATAGTTAAGGAACACCGCCACACACCCTTAGTAGCACATAAGTGATCAAGTTATTCTAGAATTCATCCTGATATGTTGAATTCTTTAAGATCTATGTTAGAAAACACACAGCTGTGTTAAGATGTATTTATTACTGAGTCCAAATCCTGCATAATATGCCTTTAAATGAATGCCACCAACACCAATGATTTAGCATCTTCTCATTTAATTGTGATGTGTTTTATTCTGTTAGGAAGCTCCTTGAAGGAGAAGAGACCCGTCTGAATGTGGCGGCCGGGCCGACGTCTGTCAGCGTTTACTCCCAGGCCATGTACGCTGCTCCATCCTTTGGGAGAACTCAATTCTCCCTTCAGTCTGCAGCTCCGTACCTGCTGAGCTCCCGCCTGTACACTTCAACGCTTGCCACAGAGGAGACAATATCTGCAAGCCAAGCAGAGCAGGCAGGGGCCAGCCCTCCTCAAGAGGAGGAGCAGGAGGAGGAGGAGGAAAAGAAGGTGGAAGAGGAAGAGAAGGAGGAAGAGGAGGCAGAGGAGGAGCAGGGAGAAGAGAAGGAGGAGGAGGAGGGAGAGGAAGTGAAGGAGGAAGAGGAGGCAGAGGAGGAGGCGGAGGCAGAGGAAAAGGAGGAGGAAAAAGAAGAAGAGGAAAAGGAGGGAGAAGCAGAAGGAGAAGGTAATTTTATTTAGTGTAGCTGCACCATCAGGTCTGAGCTGAACTCCACCCACTGCGTAATTTTGAAATATGCTGAAAAGTGGAGCTGAGGAAGGGGGTGGAGTCGGTTATATGGAGATGTCTGCAGGAGTTGTTTAATGAGGTGGGCTGCCCACCTCTGATAAGAGAGCGTTGACTTTCTCTTTTTATACAAATATAATGACACAGATAAGTCCCAACCTCCAAGGTTGCCTCTGACCCAGTTCAGTTTCCTTTAAATAAACTTTATTTCTCCTTTAATAACGGTGCAAACTGCAGAATTAGGGCTTTGTTTCAGGATGATTTGGTTTTTGATCCTTAAACAACATTTTATCATAGTAATTTTGTTAGTAAGCCAAACCCTAATCTTTACCACAAAAATAAATAAGGTAAAAGAAGTTTAATTTACGGAAATCCACAGATTTTACCAAGTGAAACATTTCTTACAAAAGTTAAAGAGAGACATGCTGTGGAAGTAATAATTTAATAATTAAGAACATTTTCACTTATGTTGCCCTTTACTATATAAATATTATATTTGCCATTTGTTTTGTTTTTTCTTTTTATATGTGATGATACTGGTGTTGTCCTTTTTGAACAGTCCATGTTGGCAGTTCAAATTTAAGTGGAAAAAAGATTTAAAAACAGTTGGTGGCATTTCGAGCCACGTCAAACCATGAAATACTGAGAGGGGCTGATGTGAACACCAAAATTAATGTGTTTCATCCCAGTAAGTCATATAATTCAGTTAAAAAATGTTCGAAAAACACATTCACGTGTGCAGTACCTCCTTAATTGATATGTGTGCTGTGCTTATTAATTCTTCTCTCTCCTCTTTTCTTTTGGAAACAAAGAAGGTGAAGCAGAGGGTGGAGAAAAAGAAGACGAGGAGGAAGGAGGAAAGGAGGAGAGCCCAGCAGAGGAAGAAGATGACACTGAGCAGAAAGAGGATGAGGGTGGTGATGAAGAGGGCGAGAAAGAGGAGGAAGAAACTGACAAACAAGAGGAGGAGGAGGCTGAGGAGAAAGATGGAAAAACAACCGACAAAAAAGCTTAAATCTGAATGCTTTGAAAAATACCTGCTAGCATTGTAGCTGAGGGACGTCTTCTCTGGTGCTCATTCAAACCAAGTGAAAATCTCTTGAAATCAGAAGACAACATGTCAGTGAACAAATTCCTCTGTATGATCAACTTGAGTGACTCACAGCATGTAGGTGAACTCGACCAGCAAAGATATTAAAACAATACAAAAGCTAATGTTGAAGACAGGATGTGACAAATGTCTGAACTAGAAATTATGCTTTGTGGAGATGTGTTTGCAAACACCTGTGTGCTTTACTCTCACCGAAACATGCCTGAACAACTGCCTGTATGTGCAATACCCAGTCTGAAATGCCTTACTTCACTGAGTGCTTTAAGTCCATGATGTGCTGCGTTAACCTCAAATAAAAGCCTTGAAGCCTTGTCAACCCAGAGCTGGCCCCAGGCGTTTCATTCCTACTTGGAACAACTGCAATGAATTTTCAAACCAAATAACATTTGGCATAAATAAACACAATAAGCAGAAAATTATCCTCCACGTCCGAGCTCTGTGACTCACTGTGATGAGCAAGGATAGATAGCTGTACTTGCTAATTAGCCCCAGGCTCCATTTTCATCCTATGTTTAAAACAAAATGTTCTTTTTCTCATCAGAATGTTAATGGGGGTTAATGGAAAAAGTACAGATGACAGCCAAAGAGCCCTCAGTTCTTTTCATATTGATAAATCAGTCCACAGGTACCTGGAAGGGAGGGCTGCAGCAAAGTAACACAGTCAGCAAGCTGGAGCTGCTTTAGGTTCTGTCAAAAAAAAAAAAAAAAAATCACAGTATATCACAAAGTTTTATGACTACGTAACTTTGAATGGTGCAAACTCACCATCTCTGCAGATACAGACACCACCACACACCAGGGAGTCATAATTTATATTTATATCAGTCTATACATTGTTTAGGAGAATCCTGTGGACTGGAGCTTTAAAGTCTTTGTTTTAGGGATAATTATGCATAGGTAGTCTTTAAACCTGTTTTTTTTTATGTTTGTTTGTTTCTTTAGGAAAATCCTGCATAGTATACCTTTAAACTCAATTCTTTAGAAAAATCCAGAGTAGTGTACCTTTCAACTCTTGTAGTGTACCTTTAACAGCTTTGCCTTTTTAGGAACATCCTGTGTAGTACACCTTTAAACTTTCTCTTTACTTATTTACCTTTAAACTCAGTTTTACAGGAAAACCTTTCAACTTAAATGTGTCTTAGGAAAATGCTTTGTAATATACCTTTAAACTCTCTCTCTCTTTTTGAGGGAAGTCCTGCATGTTATTGATTCAATGTCTCAATGACTTTTTGTTGCTGACCCCGTCCACTCTGTCTGCATTGCTCAGCTTCCTACAGCGGTACTCCTGCTGCTTCTCCAAACTGTTCATGTTGACTGACACACTGACCAGGTTATCACTGGTCCCTCATACAACCTCACTTAAAAAAAAAAATAAAAAAAAAAATCTGAATTTCCCATTTAAAATTCTTCCAGTGGTATATCATTAGTGTTTTTTTTAATCAATAAGAAGACATTAATAGTATTGCTGTCTCTCTGAATGATGAAAGGTGTCTGTGAGTGAAGCCAAATTCATTGCAAAGTAGAATTTCTGATGATTAAACTGAGTGCTCCTTTGGACCGGCGCTGCTCGTACTGTGGCAGCAGGAGGCGGAGGAGGGTGGAGTGTAGCTCAGGGCGGGGTGAAGTGAGGACAAGGAGGATGGAGAAAGATAGAGGAGAGGAGAAGCAGAGTGCACACAGACCGGTGCGTCTCTCTGACTGACACATTCAAGATCGACTTGAACATGAACCACATGTACAAAAACTGTAGTTATGTGCAATTATAAGATGATGCAATATTTCAAAGTGGGCTTCAGATACTTCAAACAGAAGCTCTCAGGCCACGTCCACTCCTGTGTGTGTTGGTGTAAATGTGTGTGTGAGAGGAGAAGACAGACTCTGCATGTGTGTGTGTGTGTGTGTGTGTTTTGGTTCATTTGTGTGATAGGGATTGCATCTCTGCAGATGCCTCAAGGAAGCTCCTGGCCTTTCAACCTCTCTGTTGGATTAAAAAACCACTCTGTCCTCTGTCAAGGTTTATTGGACTGAGATATTTCTGCTCCGTCTTTCTTTCTCTCCCTGATTCCTCCATAATCTCTCTCTCCCCAGTGAAATAATGAAATTGCTCTCCCTCTTCCTCAGTCTGCTGCTGTCCTGCGTGAGTTGACACTTGGCCAGATTCTTTGGTGCAGCAGACTAGCTGAGTCATAAAGGTTTCAGTGCAGCCTGATTTATGGACAGTGATGTGGATGAGGGCGAGGCAGCAGGAAAAACACCGGTGTCAGCTCGCTGATCACACACAGACTGTAGACACATCAGGACAGAGACGACCTGCTGACTGAAGATAAAGGCAAAAACGTTTCTTAAACACTAGACTTCGGCTCAGCCAGAAATCTAATGAGGCTTTATTGGCAGATCATGTGAAATTTGTGTACACAATAATCAGCATACCTACACTCTAAGAAATAAGGGTTTCAAAATGGTTCTTCCTGAAGGGCCGAGGTTCTACCAGGAATAATTTACTTTTAAAGAACGCTTTTTTGAAGAAAGAGCTCGTCAAAGGTTTTTTTGTAAGGCTACGAGTTCAGTTCAGAACCATCTTCATCCCAAGACCTCTTTTGGTAGAAAGAGTTCTTCAAGGATAGTGGAAATGCTTGAAGAACTCTTTGGTCAAGGGTTCTTTGTAAAGTCATATAAAAGGTTCTCAGCACAACTCCCTCGGGCGTTCTAGATCAAACCCTTGAAATATAAAAAGGTTCCCAGTAGAACCAACCATCCAGTTTGTGCAGTGATAAATAAAAATGAAGTGATAGAGCCTCTTCACAATAGTGCTGTAAACCACCAGCAGGATGTATAGCTACTCCCCCAGGTGCTCATATGTATCACACGTGTCTCATACAGGCCGTGTGTGTGTGTGTGTGTGTGTGTGTGTGTGTGTGTGTGTGTGTGCCCTGGTGCATTGTGGGACACAGATCCCCTGTAAAGGTACCAAATCAAAGCAAAACTGTATTATTTTTATCACATTTCATCTCTCAGATATTGAGTTTCATCTGTCACATTTGGGCTGTGAACAGACCGCTGTATAAATCTTTCTCGTCCCTGTGACTCTTGCGGGCATGTTGTGTCAGAGAGAGGAGGCCCGTCACTGCAGCCCTCTGAGACCTCACAGACACACGACCCTCTGATGAAAAACAAAGAAGTGGAGGAGCAGCAAGAGACACGTAAAGCAGATAGTTTCCTACGTAAAGGTAAGAGAAACAAGTAGCAGTGCGGTACAGTTACACCAAAATAGACCTGGCTGTTTTCTCTGTTTGACTCCTGCATTCAGGAGGATTAAATCAGCTCAAAAGTCAATGACACATAGTAGGTAGTCTCATTAGACTTCATAGCTTCACAAGATTAAATCACTCAGCTTCATCAGCACACCTCAACATGACAATAATGTGTCAGCATGTCTGGTTTTCAACCAGCCAAAAACAGCACATGTCACCCCGCTGTTCAGATCGTTCCACTGGTTCCCGGTCGCTGCCTGCATCAACTTCAAAACCCCGACATCTGCTGCTACAAAACAGAAACTAAAACTGCTCCCTCCAATTTGTCATAGGTGCTGAAAAGAACACATTTGTTGTTGTTATTGTGCATTTTTATTTTATAATTTTGTTCTGTTTTTGAGTTTGAGCTCCAGAAAGAATACCCCTAAGGTTCACCTTTTCATTTACAAATAAGCTGATTTTTTTTTTTTTTTTTTTTTTTTTTTTTTTAATAATTTTTGTAAACTTCAGCCTTTTTGGTAGAGCACTCAGAGCAGAGTGTGGTTATGTTCTCCCTGGAACAAGTTGACTCTGATTTTTTGATAAATTAAACAAATAAAATTGCACCTTTCTTTGGCAATTTTCTCTTGGTTCCACAATTTCATTGCAAAAAATGCCTAAAATGCCTAAAAGCATTGCAACATGCATGGTAAGTTTTTAGAAAAGCTGCCATGAAATCAGGCATTTTAGGCTGCAACAATCCCAAAGAAGGCTCACGAAATCCTGGAGGGACTGACACTATATTTACTGTATATAGACACGAGCATACTGTACATAATCATCCACTCAACGTGTATCCATTCAATGTCGGTGGTCACTGGTTCTTCTCATATAATTTTATAATTCTATATTTCCTTTATTTGTTCAGCTTTGTTGTCCTTGTTCTTAAGTCTGTTCCTTTACATCACAGCAGCTTATATTCACATCTGCAGTCATTTATATTCATCCATCTATTATAATTTTGCACAATTTTGCAATGTGTGTGCAGCAGTTTATTATCTACATAGGCCCAATGTGTGACCCAGACTTTAAATGGTTGCACATGTGTAATGTAGTCCTGTGTAGGTTTATGTAGCCTAAGTTGGTGCTGTGACTGTTTCATTTCACTGTCTACTCACTGGATATGGTTGTAATGACAATACAAAACAGCCTACAGCCACGTGTAAACACAGCAATGGAAAAATATGTACTCATACTTGGCCAATAAAGCTGATTCTGATTAATTTCTTCCTAGAATTTACCACATTAGCACGTTGTCTCACATTGTGTCTTAACTTTCATTACAACAAATGCATGTTAGATTTCAGGAGGAGACATGATACAGAAATCTAATCTGCAAACCAGAGAATCAGAAACACCGCTTGTTATCTGGTTTTGTATTCAAGCCCACATGATAACCTTGACAGTTCACAACCAAACTGATGCTGAGCTAAAATGCTCCAGCAGAGAAAAAAACATATTTCATTCAATGTTTTAATGAATACAAGAGGAACTAAAATCAAAATCCATTAATATTTTCCACATCTTTGGAAAGATATTTTCACCTTGCACTCAGAGCCTGAAGCACTTGTCATCTTGATTATGTTATTTAAATTGTAGCTGGGTACGCCATACACTCTCCTGTCAGACAGGTCGGGCCGTGGTCCAGACAGTGAAGGTGGTCATGCTGCAGTCTGTCACACAGCCACGCTTTGTCTCCACAAAGAAAAGGAGGTCTAAGATAAGAGTTGTGGCTCCCTCTGCTGATCTCAGAGAACCACCTAATTAAAAAACTTGTGCAGAATGAGCCTTCAAACATGGGCCTGGAAGAAGACAGCAGACAGGGCCTATTTCATTTAAAGATGTGGCACTCTGACTCTAAAAATAGATCCTGGCCTCTCCTGCTGTACACACACATAGCTTCAGTGTTCAGATGGCCTTGTGTACCCTCTTCAGTGGGGTACAAAGGATGCTTCAGTGAGTCAGATGGAGACAAATGTGAGAGCCTCAGGGCACATTGTTTCTCATGCATCACAACCTGAAAATGAGACATTAGACTTGTGGATAAACTGTGTTAACCCAAGACTGATTCTGTGATCACATACATTCCCACTACACATGTTCCCTGCTGTCATGACTGTCTTTATGCAGACGTTCTGTGCAAAATAACACAGTTTATCTAGTCAGCCTGAAGCTCCCTGACCTCTTCAGCTCTGCAGGACGCCCACGTCTGCAGCCGATTGTACTACATACATTTCAGAGGGCTGTTTACAGATCAGTTTTCAAGTGAGGGAAGAACTGGCATGGCTGTTTTCAAAGGGGTCCCTTGACCTCTGACCTCAAGAAGAAAATGGGTTCAGTGGGTACAGACATGCCCACTTTATGCTAATCCCAATCAGTTTTGGGAAAAAAACATGCTTTTTTTTTTTTTCGCACACTAGCGTCCATAAATAGTGCTGGATACTTATGCATATACTTGTCTTGTAGTTGTAGTTACTTTTTTGAGTAACCTACTTAAAAAACAAAAGAAAACAAACAAACAAAACAACAAATATTGGCTTCTTTAAGAGGCTCTTCCATGACACAAATTCTACAATCAACCTCCCCTAAAGACTGTGTTCATACAGTTTGTTGTATTTGTTTTGAAATCTGTCATTGTTTTGTTCTTATATTACATCTTATATGGTGTCCAATACAGTCACACACCTATTTATTTGAAAATTCTGATTTATAAAGAAAACAATTTTTTATGTGCCGTTCACTGGTTGTGTACATATGAATTAACTTCAGTCAAAGGTATTTTCTATTTTTTGCTTAAGTGTACTTTTTTGTAAGAGTGCTCTTAACTTTTAAAGTTTGACTAGGTGCCTGAAGAAAACACGTTTATTACAGATTTATGACAAGAAAAATCTGATGCACGTTGCAGAACAGCAAATTATTCTTCATGTTCTCAGCTTTCAGATAATGTATACCACTTCTTTGTGGTAGATACTACTGACCTGCTATTTCTCCCTAAAGATCGTCCTGCCTTAAAACTGGCAAAATTGGTGTATGTTAGGGAGGGAATGAATGGAAAAGGCTAACATCAAAAGATATATCACAATCAGAGTAAATGCACAGGAATTCATGTCAATATTAATATATAAAAATATTGACTCTGAGCATCATTACAAAGTGACCAAGATGACACACATGCAGGATTTGATGTCATGCAGCAAAGAAAGACATCTTTGATAAAAGATTCTGTAAAAGTAGAAAGGTTTTGATGCACCAAAAGTCAACTGCAAATCAAATTCTGCCCCAAGTCATTGAGCCCTCGTGCTCAGATAGTGCATTGACCTATCTGCTACAGCATTGCAGGACCGGGCTATTACCTGATTTTGCTGCCAGACAGCCAGGTGGATGCTGCTGAGGCCCAATTTGCCTCTGGCGTCATGCAGTCCTGGCAGCGGACCCATAAATCCATTAGGCCTTTTGTCTGCTTTTGTCTCAGGAATTGAACACCTCAGTGGGGGCTACAAGCGGCGTTTAGAGCCCGACCACTCTGAAGTCTCTGAAGCATTCTAGCTCCTCACATCATAGAAATCATAGTTCACTGCGTTTAGTAATGTCAGGTGCCAAATAACAGTGGAGTCAAGTCAGGTCAGGCTTTATTTAAAAGGTGCATTTCATACATATGGATGCTCAATGGGCTTCATCTCTGTGCACTCCATAACAATAAAACACACACACAGACACGTGCACTCATGCATGCATGCATGCACACAAACACTCATCAAACACTCCAGAGTGTAGGGAGGTGGATGGTAGAGAGGGAGCATATGTATTATTCTTTCAACTGTCAGTCATGCTAAATGTTCATTCACAGTGTTCCTATTTGGCAACACGCTGAGAGGCCCCAAGGCAAAGTAAACAGACAGCATACCCTTGTTTCAAGACAACAACAGCAGCCTCATGTCTTCTTTAACTAAAATAACTGCAGCCCACTCACCACAACACATCTTCACTTTCATGCAGTAAATGAGAGAACTCAGTCTTTTTGTTCTGCTGTTTTGTCCATGTGTACACCTGGTTCCATTTAACACCTACACGTTTTCTATCATTATCACTGAAATGCTGCAACTAGATGGGGAGTTTTAAGGGGACAGTTAAACCAAAATAAAAAAAAAAAAATACCTGTAGTGCTATTCATCCATCTACATGTGAGTTGCAGAGATTTGGGGGACATCAGCCGTAGAGATGTCTGGAAGTGCTTTGAACCTGCATTCTTTCTAATGGCCAGCAGGGGGCAACTCCACTGGTTTCAAAAATTAGTTAAACTGTATGTAAGACTAGCAGAAAATGAGCCTGCTTCTCACTTTATTTATGAGGT
The DNA here is from genome assembly GCF_056507025.1 of Lutjanus erythropterus. Lineage (NCBI taxonomy): Eukaryota > Metazoa > Chordata > Actinopteri > Lutjaniformes > Lutjanidae > Lutjanus > Lutjanus erythropterus. Next base: position 1,878,663 of record NC_139326.1, read on the forward strand.
CAGTGAACAGTTTTCATATAAATTTATGTTCTTAGTAGCAAGGTTCAAGTCTCCTCCAGAATGATGTTAATGTTTATGATGATAAAGCAGAGTATGCTTTAGGGCGGGGCTACCGTGTGATTGACAGGTCATTCTCAGTGAGTCTGTCTAGTACAACACACAGGGGCCACCAAAGTGTATTTAGCAACATAACTTAGCGACTGTTTACCTTTAATATGAGAAAGATTGCAACCAAATTTTTTTAAAAACATATTTCAGTAACTGTTAAATTGTAATATGAGAAACTTTGAAAGGCAGGGCACCATTATTTCCTGTTGAAAGTTGGAGCCCAAGTCAGAGTACGTAACCTACCAGCATTAATGGCGTCCTCTTCAGCTGAGCTGTAATGTTAGCACCACTGAGCTAGCTATATATGGTTACAAAATAACAAAGGTGGGACCAAATCATTGTTTTTGAAATCATGGTATGGTTCAAGTCTTCGCACTCAAGTCCCAAGTCCTAAACGTTGGGTTCTGGGTCCTAAACCATAACAAGTCATAAACCATAACAAGTCATATATGAGTTTCCAGCCTCATCAATTACAATGATACTTAGCTGTCAGGGCACAAAGTAAGCTGCAAGGCACAGAGGGGTTGTATTTAGTCTCTTAACTAATCATAGGTGTGTTTGGGGTGTAACATGAATTAATTGTAGTGATGCACTGCAGTTAATCAACAGGTCAAGTAGGCCAAGTCATACAAATGAACATTATGATTAATATTGCACAGGCTGCAGGCGGGTGAAATACGATGAATTTCCAACTGGAGCTCAGTAACATAACTTCAGTTCTTCTTTTGGTGAATCAGGTGTCGACTTGCTGAGACTGAACAGTGTTTCTGTTAGTTCATTCAGGAAATGAAGGGAAATTCTGACTGGCGGACTCACACTCTTTAAATGTTTGGGCTTGGTGTAAGGTATCAACTTTTTTTAAGACAGAAGTCCAAGTGGGGTCACGAGTCATTGGTATTAAAGTCCAAGTCGCAATTTTGCTTTTGTCATCTTGAGTCCAAAGTCATCAAATCTGGAAAACTGGAGTCTGACTCAAGTCAAAGTCACGTGACTCGAGCCCACACCTCTGGAAAGTAGTTCCCACAGGAAACTGTTTGCAACAAGGTCTGTGGGTTATCTTTAGTAACTGGGTTGTGATTTTTGGAAAGAGACATGTCTGTGGAGTTTTTCAAATGTAATTTTTGACTCTTTGAGTGCTGAGAGAAGGCTGATATTTCCAAAACTCTGCAACTCCACCAAAATTATCTAGATAGACAAATTGTACTACGTGAAAGAGAAATATATATATATATATATATATATATATATATATATATATATATATATATATATATATATATATATGAATATGCATTTTTGATTTTAAGGTGAACTGTCTCTTTAATAGAGAGCCACCTGAGACATAACACGTTCTGATCTTAATGAGAAGATGAGGTGAGGGACGAATCTCCTGAGCAGACTCTCAGCCTGTCTGCTTATGGAGCGTTCAACTCCAGGTGAACTCTGGGGTTCAACTCTGCTTGTCAAGCTGTCCCCCCCCCACACACACACACACAGACCAGCACAGCACATTCTGAATTTAAGTTAGAAGCAGATGTATAAAATACTAATTGGAGTACAGTACAGTCACACAATCTGGAGGTTTTACCAGAGACAGTCTGCTGTATGTAATAGCACAATGCAGGCAGGTGATGGCAATATTGTATTCCTTTTTGCAGATTTGATTGTTTTTAACTTTTGGTGATAGCCCAGTGGCAGCCTCAGACATCTGATATGAAGTGTGACAGATTTAGCTGAAGGAATCAGGAGAATCAGAGGTGAAAAGGGGCTCAAGGAGCAGATTTAAAGCCTGCATTTACAGTAAATTCAAATACTCAGCAGCACCTACAGCAGCTCAGCTCAGAAATAGGTCACAATAATCATGTGTAGCGGCTCAAGGCATAACCTTGAAAATTCAACATATAGCTGCAAAATAAATCTCGAGTACCTGATTTTCAGGATGAGCTCAGTCAATGTGTTTGAATCCTTGAAGCTGTGTGAGATTTGTTCAACATACAGTAAAATTTCATTTCATTTCATTTCATCTACATACTTTTAGATGTTATTGCAAGATGTTCAAACTGATAAACTTTATTGTTTTATACAGTCGGTCTGAATTTGATGCCTGCAACATGTTTCAGAAAAGTTGTGTCAGGATGATGTTTCCCACTGTGATACATCAGCTTTTCTTTTAACTCTCAGTCAGTGTTTGTGAACTGAGGACACTAATGAAGTTTTAAAGTGAAATTCTTTCTCATTCTTGCTTGATATACGACTTCAGCTGCTCAACAGTCCACAGTCTCTGTTGTTGTATTTTGTGCTTCATAATGCACCACACATTTTGAATGGGAGACAGGTCTGGACTGGACTTGCCTCTGTCCCAACTTTTTTTGGAACTGGGTTTTGTGTTTTATGTATGCGTCTGTGTCACTTTGCTTTAGTATTGTTTGGTCAAAAAGCGAGCGATTCCAAAATGTTTTACTTGAGGTTAATATCTATGATTATTTTAAATTTCTGTTTTCTTGATTATAGTTCTGGCCAGTAAAGAGCCACTTATAATGCTATTTTCACAGTTGCCATATGTTCAATAGTTTGTCCCTTTCAAAAATAATAAGATTCAACAATAGCTTTCAGTCAGGGTGTGTTGTGTTGGTGTTAATTCACCACAAGCTGTGTTTTAAAGCAGCAACATCACAATAGTTGGGAGAAAAAATGGACAGCACACTGTCAAAGGGAACAACAAAAGCATCGGATGGCTGAACATTATTGACAGCACCATTTGGCTGACCGGTGGCAGCAGAGAGAGAGAAAAAAACAAAAAAAACACACACACACATACACACACACGATGGGCAAACAAAAGGCTAAGTGGGCTACCAGATCTCAGCCAGCAGCTGTAAATGACTTTACAGGGCAGGGAAGGAGGGAAGGAGGGTGGAGAGCGTCATCTGTGATATACTGAGCATGTTGAAATGACATTTAAATGAACGGCCTCATTGAAGCTCAACAGATTGTTTTGGTCATATTTCCATCTGATTTTCTAAATGATTCATTTGTGTTGCTTGTATGAAATAATTTGCACAGTTAATTCAAATATTGCCTCATGTGAGACTATAAATATGATTATGTTTTAGTAGGTCCAGTCCAGTCGCGCTCACTCAGAAAAACTCCTTTAAAGGGAAAATCCTGCACTTTTCATGTGGATGTCCAGTCAGTGTTGAAGGTAAATGTAGTCACTTGAAGCAATAAATTCCTCAGTCCTGCAATACTGACCAGGAAAGCTGAGTTCTCCTGCCAGCAGTGCCTTTGTACCAGGATGCATTGTGCACGACCTTCTGACATCCACGCCCATGTTGCTGTGCATCACCACCCTGGCCTATAGCCATTAAATGTTGGCTAAAATATATGGAACATTCAATTTAAATTGGAATTTCCGAGTCTCTAGTTAGAAATTTCAACTGTAATGTCCCCTGAGGTCAATCCAAGATGGCTGCTCCAAACAGCAGCAGTATGTGAAAGCTGTAATAATGTCCCCAACCTTCTGGGTCTTATTAAATCAGTCGTATACAACTTTTATCATATGGACCTGTGATCTGTGTTTGCATGTGCAAAATACTGTGTAAAGGTCTGAACACACTGAAAGCAATAACTGACGTGCCTCATGAACACCACAGAACCAGCTGTATTTTGAGAAAAGGTTGCTATTTAGAACACAGCCTTGTTTTTTTTGTTTTTTTAAGATTATTTTTTGGGCTTTTATGTGATAGGACAGCTGACAACAGACAGGAAATTGGAGAGAGAATGAGGGGAAGACACGCAGCACAGGGGTGTAAGCTGGAATCAAACCCGTGGTCGCTGCTCAGGACTCCGTGCTCCAAATTATTGTAAGTAACCATGTAATAAGCAGGATAATGTACAGTGAGCAGATCATTATTGTGAAATACACCTCCTGCATCACCCTGTCACGTTTTATTTTGCAATAATGATGTACTCACTGTATATTATCCCTTATGTGTCTCTTTAGTCCTTCTGTTTTTTCAGGTCAGTCTAAATAATGACTGAGAGGTGTGTGATATTTGTGGTTTTTGTATTAAGTCAGCCAAGATAACTTAGTTACTGAGAATGTTTTGCACTACAACAGACAGTAAATGCCAGTACCAACATACACCAAGCAGATGAAAAGAGACAGTACTGTGTGACAGAGTGTTTATAACACAGATCTCTCTCTTTTTCACTGTTAACAGAGACTCCAGTCAGCAGTGCGTTTCATACTTCCCTGATAAACCACAGAACAGTACAGTAACATCAGGATCATGATCAAAACTTTATTTTTATATCATGTCCATATCTCTGCATCACACTTCTTCTCTAGGAAGTTCTGAAGCCTTTTCAGCACCTTTTTAAAAAAATTCCCTTTAGCTCTCTCTAAACAGGAACTGTGGTTGCAGAAAAAAAAGGTTTGGTCCTCATCTGAGGCTCCAAAATGGAAACATGGGCAGAGTAGTGGCGTCAAGGCAGTTTGATGCACCTCATAATGCTTTTGGTGCACGTTTGGCCCTTTAAAACCAGATGTGTACAACAAAACATGCATGTCAGACGCTTTCAGGCCTAAGGGCCAAAGAGCAAGAACAAAAAGGTTTTTCCAGGAGGCGTCCATCTTGGTTTTTCAACTTGTTGTACTGGAAACAGTCAGCTGTGGTGTGACTTTATTACCAGCTCCAGTTTCTGAGGTAAATGGAACATAAAAATAGTGTCAGGTGACAAAAATACTCATCGAGCACACCTTCTGGCTACCCGGAGGTGGGGACTAGAAATCTTGGCTGGAATAACCTGTAGTTAACACCAATGACATCACTGGATGCAGGAAGAACCCCAGATTCTACAGCAGCAGAACTCATCTTTCTCAGTTATTATATCAGCACTGAGGAATCTATTGCTTCAGCTGACTACGTTCACCATCAACACTGACTGGACATCCTCGTGAAAAGTGGTGAATTTTCCCTTTAAATCAGTCACAGTGAGAAGCAGCACAGAGTTTGCAGTCCAATCTCATGTTAAATTAAAAACAATAACCTGGTGATAATTTATTTATGACACACAGGTGATTTATAAATCTGCTGTCGATTAATTATTCTCCTCTAGATTGTCACAGTGCAGCCAGCAGCTCCAAAACTGAAGTGCCAACGCCATCAGGAGTCCTTGAAGCAAAACGCTGGATAGTTCAGTCTCATTACAACCTCCCTCAATTCAATTTGACTTCATTTGAAGATTTATGAGGAAGTGTTGCAGTTATTGATTGACTGACTGATATCTAGGGCAAATTAACTTTTCATACAGGTTTCCTTTGAGCCATTTTAACATTTATTAGCTCAGTTTGACTATCTGGATGCTGGAATAAACAATACAGATACTGATGTCATCTCACAGTCAGAACTCAGGTCAGCATATCTGGAATTATATTCTGAGCAGGCAGAATAAAAGTTTAAAACATCTTCAGTTTGAGATCTCTCTGATGAGATAGATATCTACAATTTAATAAATCATGTATCTAGAAAAGCTAGCTAATGTTATCTCTCTCCAGAATGATTAATATTTTGATGATTAATGACTAATTAATTATTTAATTAATGTATTAAACTAACTGGATAATAACCAATGTTGTCTTGCCTGACATTAATCAACTTAACTTATCAGATAGGTGCACTGTTCTCATGCTTCTGTTTCGCTGGCTCTCTGTACAGACACACCTCTTGCACACAAACGAACCAAAAATGTGATGAAAATCTTGTGCTCGTGCAAACAAGCAAACAAATTGCACCTGGTGTGCACACAATAGCATTTCAAGTGCTCAGTGTACTAAAATATAGCCTTGATAGATAGTTTGTTTTAGGCTGTTTGGGCTGCACAATTGAACCCCCCTCCATTTTTTTAACCAAACTGTGCAGCCATAGTTTGTTCCTTTTATGGCCACTCTGGGGCTCTGTACTCTGCTACACTAAATGGAATGGGACCTTAAATAGTATCATTGGTAACACCTCACTATTTGAGATCGTGGAAAGGGTCAATTCCAGTTCAAGATATTTGCAACGAATTTAAAAGTTAGTTTAAGATTAGGTTCATTTAAAAAGAACAATCTTGAATTGAGGAGAATTTAAGACATCTTAAACTTGAATTATGACAAATCAAAAAAATTGTTGATGTCTGAAACTGTAATTACAACTAGTCATAATTCAGTTGCTCCATACACATGATTACCAAAAGTAGTTTATCATAGTCAGTATATAATCATACATATCTTGTATTAGAGCTTTGACTTTGCAGATATCATTAATGAATATCCAGTCCAGCAGCCCAGGGGTGGAAGAAGTACTCTGATCTTTTACTTAAACACACCAACAAGGAGTTTAAACTGGTTATCAAACGGTCTCAATTTAAGACTGTTGCCTCTATATGACCTACAAAAACAAATGAGACCATCAGCGAGAAGATTGGCTATTTATTCTTAATGTCTGCCACAGGGTCAGATTCTCCTTGAAATCAGAGTTACAGTGAGCTGTATGTTAGTCAGTTCAAAAGGAGGAGACTTTAATTGAATAATCTTATTTTTGACATTGTATTTTGTTATATTTATATTTTACATTGTGTTTATTATGTTGGAAACACTACTGCTTTCATCCACAGGAGGCTCCAAAATCAACAATATGAAATTTCCTTGTACACATTATACAGATTGGCCCTTTTCAGATTTATATTCAGCATAAAGTGGATTATGATTAGTGATACATTTCTCTACCAAATCTATCGATCCATCTATCTATGTCTATAAATTATTAATATCATAAAATAAAAGATGTAATCAGATTACAGGACTGTAATTCTAAAATGGACACATTACAACACGTCAGGAGTCTCAGTGAAACCAGCTGATCATCCCTTTAAAAAATGCTTTCAGTGGGTGGAAATGTCAGAATGATCTCGTCTCAAAGTTGAATTTAAAGAAGCAGTTGCAGGTAAAAAAACAAACGCTAACTTCAGCTACACAGACCAGATGATAAGTTTAACCAGACAGGCCAAAAATAATCATAAGTGATCAAGTTACAGCACTTTAATATTGTGATACTTGGATTAAGTTACTGACAACATGTTTTAAGTAACCCTGTTTATATTTTATTTTATTACTCCAAAACTCCAAAGTAACTAATGTTGTAAGATAAATGTAATGGAGTAAAAAGTATAATATTGGCTTACAAATTGTAGCCAAGTATAAATCTAAAGTAGCATGAAATGATAATACTTGGGTAAAGTACTTTTAGTGCAGTACTTGAATACTTAGTTACATTCAACAACTGCAGCTACTAAATAAATGTTAAAACTTGTTGCCAAAGATGAAACCCTGTGATGTCATGAGTGTCGGGGGTGTATTCGGCTTGTTGTTGTTGTGGTTGTTGTTGTTGGGGTAGTTCAGTTTAGTTTGGGAGCCTCCTGCTGGTTCACGCCTCTCCTCCTCCCCTCCTCCTGCCCTCCTCTCTCCCCCCTTCTCCTCCTCCCCTCCTCCTCCTCTCAGTTCACAAGTCATGATGGCGGAACTGTAGAGCCTTCGGGACGAGCAGGAGTCCAGCACCGCCCGTCCTGTTCTCTTAATATTCCAGCTGTTGTATATATTTATTTATTTATTGAGACGGCTCCACACCTCCGCCGCCGCCATGACCCGCTGGATCCCCACTAAAAAGGAGAAGTACGGAGTCGGTAAGTTTATCTAACGGAGCTACAGACGTGTGTGTTTGCGCTCGGTGACTGAGTGAACTCCCAGAAACTTGAAGGGGAGGAGGACTCTGGAGTTGGAAACACAACTTATTGGCGACTTTGTTGCGGTTGGTGCAGGTCGAGTATTTGTTACACTGTAAAGTCTGATGTAAAGTTATTCCCGTGTTTTCCCTCCATGTTGTTGTTGTCCCGGGAGTGTCTTTGTGGATGTTTGGGTGTGAGGAATAACTTGTCCAACTGTCCAGAAGAGGTGGAAGTGAGGAAACGTGGAAAAGAGCCAAGAGTTCAATGAGCATACCACTCATTCTTGTGTTTAATCTCACTGAGAGGACTTAGTTGAAGTTACAGTGAACTTCATTGAATCCTCATTTTGCTGGAAGGTCCCCTGGAGCCCCCCTGAAGGACCCCTGTAGGGCCCCATGTGGGAGCCTGAGCTGTGACTGCATGTCAGATAAGAGACTGAATTTGCATAGACACACTGAGTCACATAGCCGGGCTGTTTAACTGGGTCTGTCTTCTGAAGCTATATAACAGGTTTTATGTTCCTTATAATCAAGGCTGGGACCAGACGCCTATTTGATATGTATCATGATTCTCAAAGGTCCAGTGTGAAAGATTTACAGGCAGAATATGGCAGAAATTGAGTATATCATAGGGTTGTTCTGATGGTGATACCGGTTCAGGAAATTGCCCCTGATCTGCCCAAAATGCTAAACCTGTGTATCAGTGAGTGTGTAACTCTGTGCACCGCTCTGATACCATCTAATTCAGTCCCTCTGGGAAGTTGTGACGTTGCGATCGCAACATTTCCTGCACATTCAACCAATCCCCATGAATTCTGTGCGGCTTCGCAATTTTGCCCAAACTCTGCAACTTTTCCGCAAATTCGACCAATCAGCGTAGCTTCCTGTGAGCTCCACCAATCACAGCAGTCCATCCCATGCAAATGTAGCACATGTAGGTTTCAATGAACCGAGTCAGTGTTTTGTTTTATTATTCTTTTTTTTTTTTTCATTTATATTTTATAATTTTGTGCTGTTTTTGAGCTCGAGCTCCAGAAAGATTTTGCTTCTTCATGGAATACCCCTCAGGTTTACTTTTTCATTTACTAATTTTTGGGGAACTTGAGTCTTTTTGGTCGAGCACTCAGAACAGAGTGTGGTTATGTTCCCTGTGGAACAAGCTGACTCTGATTTTCAATGTATTATACAAAACAAAAGATCCTGCAGTTTCCTATCTGTTGGAAAAGTGACAGGGTCAGCCCTCATTTAAGCTGCACAGGAGAGGCTAACGTTAAGCTAATGCTAACACTAGTTATGAACTTTACCACATCAGCTTGGTGCGATCGCATCCCTTTCTGAAGCTTTGAAATACATCCTTGAACTGTCTGGTCCTACAGACTTAAAAAACATCTTCATTTATTAAAGATTCCTGCAAAAAAATCACACGTAGTAATTTTGACATGCCTTTCAATCAAAATAAGAGTAATGATGTAAAAATTATCACTACCTCTAATATTGTAAATCATTTCACAGAATTCTTCAGCCCTAATGAACCGAATGAGAGTATGTCGTGGAGCGACACCCCCAAAAGTCACTCAGCCAATCGCAGATAGCCAATATATTGATCCAATCACTCAACCTTAAAATAAAATTGAAATAAAATGATGCATTTAGCTTTTTCTGCTTATCAAGCTTGTGCCATAAGAAAATAATACATGAAATCAGATATTAGTCCAAAATAAGTTGAGCCTTCAAGATCCAGACGCAGCAAAACATGAAAAAAAATTAACACCCTTGAAAGCCGTCAAAACCCTGACCATGATCATATATAAATGTGGTAAAGGTAACGTTTAATTCAATAAATAAAAACTTCATTCAGGAATCTAAAAATCAATTAAACAGCAACACAGCTGACACTATTTTCTGTGTTTCTCAAATAGAAAGTGCCACTCAGCAGCGAGAAAAAAGCAGTGATGAAGTGCTGATGTCCTGCCCTTCCTTAACCCAGAGGGTTTCTATGTATCAACGCCATCGTGCAGAAACCCACGTCAGGTCACATGGAAAAATGTTTTCAGAAGGACTCGGGGAAAATAGCATTTTGTCACTAACACACGTGTACTTTGACCCAAAAATTGATTGTTCACGTCTGAATACACAAGGACTAGCATTGGGAAGCTACAGAATAATATAAAAGCTGTATATTTTGACCATTTTTAAATTTTGCATTGCAGTAAGGTGTGGCCCTGTACTATGTATGTGTGTTTGTAGGCTCCTGCTATCAGGTAGTCCTCCTCCACACCCTGAAGGCAAATGAAGAGCTCAATGAGAAATTCCTCTCAGGTTTACTGAAATGACTTTATTGTCAGTGCAGGTCGGCTGGTCATTGGCCGCCTCACTGAGTCACCGCTCAATCTGAGCTTAAAGCTGCAGACACTCCACAGACAGACGGTGTTTTCCTGGTGTGCAGCAGATGTGTTACACATGAAGAACAGCCTGTATGTGGGGGCAGAGAAAAAGCCTGGTGTGTTATAGTGAATCAGACTCGTCTGTGCGCTCTAACCTGGATCCTCTCACAGACTTTATCTCCGGCTTTAAAGGAAGCGTTGTGAGCTCTGCTGCTGTTGTGACTAAAAACAGTTTTAACCCACAGATTCAGGTGGGTACGGAGGCCCTGCAGCACAAACACGCCCCCTCTCAGTTCTGTATGACCTTGTTTCAGCAGCTGATGTTGAGGAATTTTTCCCGTTAATCCTTTTAGATCCCTGTATGGCGTTCAGAACTGTTGCTCTGCGTGATTGTGGCATTCTCCTGACACTCGCCTCAGAAACAGGGCAGGAGTCACCAACACTGTATTTAATCCTTAAAATGCCATCAGACCCTGTACAAGGTCTTACATTTTTAATCCGATTAGTCAACCCGGGCTGCGCCCAAATACAGGCAGCCACACTTTGGGATGAAAGACGAGATCGCACGGTTTCTGATAATATCAGTAATATCATGCTAGCTAACAGGGAAATGTGGGTAATAAGGGGCTTAAGTAATCACAATCTGTAATGGTGAATTTGTGACACCATCATAATCAGATAGTTTCCTCATTCTTACATCCTGAGGAGAAAACTGCACTGGAGACTTGAGTGAAGCATTAGACTCAGCAGGTGAAGAACATGCACTCCCTCGTTAGTTTAATTTACTGCATCTTTTACATTGTTTGCATCCATAATGACTCCTCAAGGCTTTATTTGCTTCCAGAGCAAGGTCAGCTTAATAAGTAAATGAATTTTATCAAAACCCAGACACTGCTGGACATCTGTATTGACAGCTTACATGGACAGCATCAAACATTTTATACCCTCACTAACTAACAGGAAAAGGGGAACACTGTTCACCCCCAAATCAAAAAGTATGTATTTTACCCCTGGCCTGTAGTGCCGTTTTTACTATCCAGATGGTTTGGGGTGAGATGCAGAGTTTTGAAGATATCGGACACAGAGATGTCTGCCTTCTCTGTAACATAATGGGACTAAATGACACTCGGTTTGTGGTCCTCAAAGAACCAAAAAACTACATAAAATACATTTGAAAAACTGAACAGCTGTGTCCCTTTCTAGAAATCATGACCTGGTTCCTCAAGATAATCCACAGACCTTGTTGTCAGCAGTTTAATGTGAACTACATCTAGTAGAAAAGAAAGTGGTTCTGCTAGATTCTACTGCAGAAAGAAATCAGTTCCTCAAACCAATTAATAAATCATAGAAATTCTCTTTCTGATGAAGCAACATTAGCTGTTACTAGAATAACACACCCGAATCTCTGACCAATCTGTCTGCTGTTGAGTTGCATTCTGGGTAATGTAGGCGTCAGGTTTTGATGAGGAAGAGGAATACATGGAATAAAAAAGACAATATGTCTAGTACTACTGCATTGATTTTGATATTTTAAAAAAAGAAAAGTGAATTCAGTTATGTTGTAGGACTGCAATGCTCAGTTTGCGGGTGCTCTTTAAAGGGTAGTTCCCAAAAGTTTTTGAACTGATCCAGTAGGTCACCTCAGAAATGTCACAGAAGTTGGTGTTTTTAAAAATCAAAACATCACACATCAAGCTAACCCTTTGAGGACCAGCAGCTCCCACATTGTGAGGTAAAATGAAAAAAGTTGTGTGAAAAGCTCTGTTTGTGGGAACATTTTGCATAATGTTGTCAGACACTCAGAATAACAGCCTGTGCCTGTCAGTGGCAGAAACATGCACTTTTAGCGTGGATGTACTTTGACGGATGCATTCGGCCCCAAGGATTGCGTTGCAGCAATTGAAGCCCGTTTCACTGCCGACATTTGAATGCTGACTGGACCAGTTCCAAAACTTTTTGTCACTATTAGTCTGTAGACACCAAAATAATTTAAAATAGAGCCCAGGTAAAAAAAGAGAAGACATTTACAAGATCCTCCACAAATTAGTTAAAACTTCTAGGAGCAGATTTGCTTCTTCTCCCTCAGTGAAAGGTTCATATCTTTGGATATGTAAATCTGTTTCATTATAAAAGTTAACAGCTGGATGAGAGATGTCTTCAGCTTCACTGACCGCTGAACTCTCACTGTAGCTACACTGGAGGCATCAGCTCAGCTCTCCACGGCACGCTTGTGTAAGTTCCATATTGGGCCATAATTGGCTTCAAAACAGGTTGTCATGTAATAATTCATGCTCACATATAACCTGTAAACTCAGATTTAAAGGGATAGTTCACTTAAATGAAAATTTAGTCATTATCTACTCACCTTCATGCAGATTGAAGGTAGTTTTTAGTCCACAAAGTCCTGACATGCTGTTTGCACACCGTCACACCACACACACCTTCAGACAGTGTGCATGTGTGTGTGAACATGACTCCAAGCTAAGGATCATGTCAGAAAGACTTGGATAACAGCAGACGAGCAGTATGGAGGAACCCTCAGTCGACGTGAGGTTGAGTAGATAATGACTGAATTTTCATTTTTTGGTGAACTATCTCTTTAAGGTGAACACAGAGAAACTCTTCACCTTCATCAGATGAACGTGTAAATTGCTTTCTACACAAAACACAGTGATGCTAAATCATCCAACTTTACTTGTTGTTTGGGCAAGTTGATCAGAAATCTACTTGCCCAAAGTTTTTTACCTGCTTCTTTTATTTGTTAGTGGTTAAAATAAAAACAAACACTGAAGTTATTTGTCACGTTTAAAGGGCAGCACTGTCTATAAAATGTCAGAAGATAGTTAAATGTCCAATGTGATGTCCCTAAATGTCTCCTTCTGTCAGTCTAAAACCCAAAGACATTCAGTTTTATATGATAATAAATTAAGAAATGTGGGAAATCTCCATTAGAGCTGCAACGATTAATTGATTAATCAGCTATTACATTAATTGCCACCTATTCAGATAATGGATTAATCTGTTTGATTAAATTTCTTAGACAAAAAAGTTCAACTTCTCTGATTTCAGCTTCTTGAATATGAATATTTTCCAGTTTCTTTAATCCTTTGTGACAGTAAACAGAATATCTTTGGACTGTGAGTAAAACAGGACATTTGAGGACGTGAGTCATCTTATGCTCTGGGAAATGTTGACATTTTTCACAATTTCTGACTTTTTCAAACAAACAACTTTTGATCGATTAATGGAGAAAATTAGGTGCAGCCCTATGTTGTGTAATAAAACTTCAACTATCCCTTTCAATATTGTTATAATTACTACATTTTGATCCATTGCAGCAAAGCCCTGGAGTTTGCATATTCTGTGTTCTTATTTATATTGTATAATAATGTGTTCATAATAATTATAATTCCTTACAGTTGCTTACAAGCAGCAGTCCTGTAATCACCTCGACTTCTCTTCAGGGAGCTGCCTGTCGAGCCTCTGAAGTCGTAAAGACTGACTGATGATTGCACTCTCTGTGGTCGTTTGAAAAGGATTTCAAGCATGCAGCCGCAACTTCTGCTTTGTGAAATTATGCAACAAATAACAAATAAGTTTGTGTAAAATGATGAACGGCTCAGAATTGTTTGCTCTGCAGGTGTTCTGTGCAGCGTGGGCGTCTTATTTGCAAAACAAATCTGAAGCTGTTGGGATTTTCAGCCTCCGTAGATCAAAATCAATACATCCCTGTTTGTTCATTTCACAATGTCAAATCTGATCGCTGGCAGTGAGATACATGTTTCCTCCTTCTCCGGTCTGTTGGACGGAGCAGATGGAGGGTCAGTCATTTAAAACTCAGACATAATTTCAGAGTAATTCTTGAGGAACCTGGAGTAAAATGTCTTTCTCCTTCAGATAAGGGAATTGACATTTTCTTTCTGTTAAGCGTTGCAGCAGCAGGTTTTTAACCAGAATTAAAAGACAAACCCTCACTGGTCTAATTTTATCCCTTTTTGCTCTATTAGCTTTGAACTTGAGAATTAACTTTCTGATTTATGGATAACCTATAAGGACTTATTAGCTGGAGCACAGTTTTAAGAGCTCCAGATCGTTTCTGGCTGTCTAGACAGGAGACGGGAAGCTTTTCTGCCGAGGCCTTTATGTTTTGAAATGTCCTGCCTGAGGAGAATTGGCTCAAAAACAACCTTTAATAGACTTGCTGCTTTTACCTAATGGATTTTAGTAGAGACACTGTACTTCTCCCTGCTGTGGTAGCACTCAATTTTAATGTGCTTGAATACTAGTTTCATAAGGGTTTTATATATCACTGAGTGGTGGCTCACTGAAGACATCTATACACTCATAACATAAATCTCTGTTTATGTAATACTGTCATAGATTTGAGGGATGTTTTTTATGTCTGATACCGAAACCTTTTTCCCCTCTCTAACAACTTAGCTGTTAATAAGACTTAACAAATATTCTACTCCCCTAAGAGAAGAAATGCACAATAAGTCAATTAATCGATTAGTTGGCAACTATTAAATTAATCGCCAGCTATTTTGGAAATCGCTAAATAGTTGAGTCTTTTTTTGAATGTGAATATTTTCTGGTTTCTTGACTCCTCTGTGACATTTCTTTATTGATGTTTTTTCACACACAGGACTTGTAGCAGCATTTTTGATTGGTCAGGACCATTCAAACATTCAAAATGTCATTTAAAGGGACAGTTCACGCCCCACCAAATCAAAAACACATATTTTTCCTCTCACCTGTAGTGCTGTTTCGGTCGTGAGACCTATTTTTATTAAAGACCAAAAGCAAAAAGGTGAATTGTAAACACAATGTTTTGAATTTAAGTGTCTTATTTTTCACCATTTTATAGAAAAGCAGCTATTAATCAATTGAGAAAATAATCAACTATGAAAATAATCGACTATGAGAATAATCGTTAGCAGCAGCCCTGTTTGTTGTGTACTTTCATGATGGTTTGCATTTATTGAACAGTTTTCTCATACGAACATCGGCTGATACGTCCAAATCAGGTTTTTTTCTCTCTAATATTGGTAATGGCATCAGCCCCAGAAATCCAACATGTGTGGCTCTAGTTTAGGCTGATTGATTGACTTTTTTCTGATATCTGATCCAGTGATTTTGGCCAGAATCAGACCGATATTGATACAAAATATCTGATCATCACATCCCTAATTTTAACTTAAAATACTACTCTTTTTTATTGTGATGATTTGATCTTTTTGTGTGTTAAAATGTTTGAGCTCCATTGTACAGGTAAAAATGATGCTGGTTAGTTTGGCTGAAACAGAACGTGTTTTTTGCAGCGTGCAGCTTCCATCTGCCGCCATGACTGGACTTATATATTTCATCTCTCTCATGTATTAGACTGAAGGATTTTCCTGCTGAGAGTCAGAATGAATCCACTGGACCTATTTTCCCTTCAATTGTATGTTCAAGGCTTGGTTGCTAGGCTCTGCATCTTGCAGCATCATTTTCCTGTGTGTGTGTGTGTGTGTGTGTTTTCTTTTTCACTTGTTTTGTGAGTTTTCTCATGGCCAGAGCTTCTAATAGTTGTTGACATGTCGCTTTCACACCCAGTCAGTGATGAGAACAATAGATTGTGACTGAATTGTGTTGAGCAGCTGCTCACACTGAGCCGTGGTGTTCTTTAATTGTTTTCTAATCGACTTCTATGATAAATCGTTTAGGTTGAATCAGGCTGACTCTAATTTAACATTAGCGTGCGCGTTCACTTGAACCTACACAGATAGAGGCTTTATTGGACTTTACAGCAGCAGCTACAGGCTCAGTATTCCCAGTGTAAGGAGCAGATAGTTGTACAGATGAGCTGTGCTGCTGCCGAGACCCAGACTGTTGCCTTTAGTTTAGACAGCGTGGCATCACAACACGCTCAACTGGATTCCTGCCACTGGCACACTGCCACGCTGTTGCCAGGCCCGGACACTGTGTCAAGTTGGTGAATGGACCATTGTCACTCTCGGCATGACCAGAGGCAGATGTCATTTCTTCAGTGCACGTTTCATTCGATATTGTTCTGGCTGCACAAATAATTTCCTGGTGAAAACAAAATACTCTTTTCTCCAAGAGAACTCAGCATGTCTGTCTTCTTTTTAAATAAAACAGCACAGCGTCTTACTGTGTGAGCTCCGAAGGCCCGAACTTTCTGTTCATAACTCTGTGGTTTGTTCAGTCTGAAGAGGAAACTGTGATGTGAGGAAATTCACATTCTGATTTAAAGACAGTGTTTGTGTTTTTGTAGTTTAAAGCCACGCTGGCTGTGTTGTTAAGACATCACCTGCACAGGTTCATGTGGATGAAGCCTGACTGTGAGAGCCTTCATCTGCTTTAAGGAAGAAACACTGTGCAACACCAGTGACACTTTGCTACTTTCTTTTTTCCCTTTAAAGGAATAGTTCAGGTTTTTTGAAGCGTGGTTGTATGAGGTACTTTCCATAGTCAGTGTGTTACCTACAGCATCCTGTGTTCATTATACCTGAAATCTCGATGCACAGCTGCAGTTAAAAGACAGGACAGATGTGCACTGTGTTTTACTCTGCAGCTCGTCTCTGTGAAGTCTATTTAAGAGCCGTCACTTCCCTGCGAGTGAAATCCCGGCCGTGACTTCGGCCATTTTCGCTGGTGTAACTACGCTGTCGTCATGGAAACAGATAATGAGATGGTGATAGTTTAAACTTTGGCGATATCAGCTGTCTTAACTTCTGCACAGCTCCTCTCTGCTCACCGGTGCAACTCTGTGACTGCTGGTCTGTGACACAGTGGGTCTGTGTTGATTGGTTATTAATTGTGACTTCCAACCAATCAGATAATGCTGTGGGCGGGACATTGAACCAGACTACTGAGTGAAGCACTGTATTATACTGTACAGTGTATAATTATCTGTTATACTGTAGTATAATACAGTTTAATACATATATGTATTATGTATACATAATACAGTGTTTGGAGTATACTTATAGTAATGTTATTGTAGTGTAATTTTTATTAGATATAATTATTATTACATTAAGTTACATTACTATGATAATGACTTCAGACAGACAGAGATGAAAGCCAAGTACATGTTTTAAATAATTTAACCCTAATCACACCTTTTTACATTTTTTTTTGCTGATCTGAAAAATGATCTGATGCATGACTCAAAATCATGATACGACCTGAACTGTGAATTCGCTGCACCCCTCCCTACAGCAAATGATTAGTCAATTATTAAATTCAACAGCGACTATTTAGGTTAGTGATTAATTAGACCAGCTGTTTTCTGTGAGGTAAAATGACTTTGGTTTGGTTGCTCTGGAGAGAGCGAGACTTGGCTTATTTAACAGCGGTTTCATGTCAAAGGCTGCCTGACAGCAAGGAAAGGGGATGAAAATATTTTAGATATGACTTTATTAGCTGGCTAAAATACATTTTGCTGCTGAGCTTCCTGGCTTCCTACACCGGTTCTCCTGCTGCTTCTCATGGCGGCGGCCATCTGCTGTAGATAACACACTGACTGTGGATAAGTACCTCATATAGTCACACTTCAAAAAACCTGAACTGTCCCTTTAAGGGGGAAACAAAGACGTGCCATTGGTTTGCAGGTTTTCATACTTGTTTTCCTTTTGATCTCACTGTAAAGCTTCATCCACACGAACCTGTGCAGGTGATATCTTAACAACACAGCCAGTGTAAAGTAAGATTTTAAGAGGCTGTGGGGTGCTCACGAAAACACAGTCCTCGACTGAAAACTGATTCCCTGTGGAGATGTTTTGTCTGTTTTAAGGAAAGCTTGTAAAAATCTATCAGAGAGGAGGAAATCATGGAGAGAGAAGGGTAGTCGCATTCAGTCATGTCAAGTTTTGGTATTCAGACTGAGGTGTGATAAGCTGAGCCAGTCGAAGCGTGCTGTGAAATCTAGCCTCCAGCAACAAGCATTATCACCATGCAAGTCAGGGCAGAGTTCTGCTCATAGTTCCTCTATCTCTCTATGAGAATGAGCGGCTGCGCGCTGTTGCAGCTCCCTCAAGTCATGACAAAGACCTTTGCTACAGTATTGTTTGCCAAGGTTGCTCTTTTGCAACGTCTGTCAGGTTTTGTGTTTGTGTGCACGGACGTGTGCGCGCAGACTTATTCTTTTGTGATCCCTCCCATACATGTCCTGGTTAGAGAGCTGCAGAGGAAGGACAGGAGTCGCCTCCAGGAAAGCTGTTAGGGTAATAAAGTGAGTGTAGGACGGGGCAGGGCTCGCAGGTGAGCCAGCTGGCACACACACAACCTGCAGTGTGTGAGTGTGTGTGTGTGTGTGTGTGACTGTTGACCAAAGGCTGCAGTGGTGAGAGGATATCAGAAATATAGGAGGAAGTGATGCCATCGCCTTCGCAGCTCTGCTCCTCGCTGAGGTTGTCACAAAGGTGGCAAAAGTGCGCACATTCATTACACAAGCAGAGGTACAGAAAAAAGACTGGTAAAAGTAGAAGTACTGATTCAACTTCTTTACTGCAGTAAAAATGAAAAAGTACAGGCTCTGAAATGTGCTCAAAATATGAAAGTAAAAAAATCGCCCTCTGAAGGACATTTCAGTCCCTCCAGGCCCTTTTTGGGATTGTTTTCTAAAAAAAAAAAAAAACTGCGCACAAAATGTTTCAGTTTTTTTAGCCATTATTTGGCACTGAAATTGCAGGAACAGGTGAAAAAAAAGTTGCATGTTTTACTTTTTGTACTTGTACTTGTTCTTGTTTGAGGGAGAATAAAACGGCACTCTGTTCTGAAGGTTCTAAATAACCCTTCAGAAAATGTCGATCAGTGTTTCCTAAAACTCAAGATGACGTCCTCAAATGTCTTGTTTTTGTCCACAACCAAAAATATTCAGTTTACTGTCAGAGAGGAGTAAAGAAACCAGAAAATATTCACATTTAAGAAGCTGAAATCAGAGAATTTGTGCTTCTCTCCCCTTTAGAAATGACTTAAACTGATCAATTGATTATCAAAATAGTTGGTGATTCATTTAGTCATTGATTAATAATAGATTAATCAGTTGTTGCAGCTCTACGTCGCTTGTGCAATGTCAGATTGTTACTGTACTTTGTGCATCATGTCCCTGAAATACAGACTGTGTTTTATACATGTGTTACTAACAGTCATTTCACTCTGAGAGTTGGTTTGAGTTCTGTAATTGTACTTTTTTACAGACCTCAGTTCAGTTCGGTCTTTATTGTCCTGTCTCATATATGACTGCAGCAGAACCAGGCAGTGTTCAGTGATTCTTTCCGTATGATCACTGTGTGCAGGCTGTTAATGAAAGAAAAAGAAAAAAAATATATTTTATATGCCTCGGACTTTGTTTTCTGTTTTGCCATCAAGTTTAAAATTTTGGTATTACACTTTAGTCACTGCTGCTACCTGCTGCAGCACGGTCCCATTTACTGGAACGTTAAACGCAGCCTCAGGGCATCCGTTTCAATTAAGATTCGTCAAAAAGCTTTAAAGGTTTGAGTCACACTGTTCTGCTGCACAAACACGGGGCCTGCTGTTAGAGAGCGCAGCAAGAAGAGGAATAAATCAAAGATCAAGATCCTCTGTGCTCGTGAGTCCAAGCTCTGCAACAGGGGGGGTGAATTGGTTTCCTTTTCCTGAGAGAAGCCTGTGCAAACCTCTGATCCAGAACTTCTTTAAAAACAGACCTGCTCCTCTGTGCAATGAGTGATTGGAAAGGGATTTGGGGTTTTTTTCTTAATCCACTGGACCTTGAGGAGGAACAAAACTCTTCAGTCAAACTGTCGGCCAAAATCTTTCCTTTTAAGAGTTTTTATTGAATGTTGTGTGTGTCCCTCATAATGAGACAGTCCCCCTGCTTCTCTGTCCTTCAGCAATCTACAATTATGATCCCAGTGGTGAGCAGGAGCTGTGTCTACAGGTGGGGGACACGGTGCACATACTTGAGAAATTGGAAGGTGAGTGAGCCACGACAGGCCCAGACACATCCCTGTTCAAAGCAAGCTGGCACAGGAACGCTAATGAAATGTTGAACTAAGCAGCGCTCAATATGCTCAGCATAATAATGTAAATGAGTCCAGCACGTTGTCCTGCTGACAGGCTGGACTGTCACCACTGCTGTCCTTCCTTCACTCTAACATGTTTCTGTCTTAATGAATATGTCCTCAGGCTGGTACAGAGGCTACACACTACGCAAGAAATCACAGAAGGTGAGGCCGTCATTAACCCTCTGTTGTCCTGTAACCAATACTGTCAAGTATACACAAATACACTGTAAACAACAAGCCATTACTGCAACTATTATCCTGTAACCAATACTGTCAAGTATTCACAAATACACTGTAAACAACAAGCCATTACTGCAACTATTATCCTATTATATTGTTGAGTTTTGAGTCAAACTGAAAATATGACATTTCTATCTATTAGTTTTAAGTTTGGAAATAAACTTAAACTAAAAATGTTGAGTAAACTCAGCAAAGTGAAAGCAAATAATGGTTAATATTTTGTAACTATTTAATTTTCAAGCACGTCAAATTGGGTTCATATTAGGTGAACTATTTGTGAAAATTTAGAATTTTGGGGGTTTCTCAAACTCAAAGATTGAAATTAAGTAAAGAAGAAAAGTAAAGTACCTTGACTTATGATCATAGGTACTGTTTTACTTTATTTCAAAACTTAAAGGAGGAATATGTATCAAATGCACATCTAAAAAAGTGTGTTACAGTCCAAATAGCACATTGGAGCCATAGACAGTACATTCAATAGGTTAAAATCCTGTTTAATTATTTATTTATTTAAATTTTTTTTTACAGTGTACTGATTACCTCATTGTTTCCTCAGGGCATTTTCCCAGCGTCCTACATCCACCTGAAGGAGGCCACGGTCGAAGGAATCGGGTGAGATCACATATCAGTAAACATGTCGTGAAGATAATCCACTTTGTCTTTGGTTTGCCGCCCCGTCTTGTCATTTGCCAATAACACAGCAGTGGACTCGTAATTATCATAAAGATAATTCAGTAATGCTTTTCTTGGCTGAGCAGGGAAACCATCCAACTATTTATCATGTGTACAAATGCATTTGTGTCTGTCCACATTATATGACATGATCTGTGAGCGATGAGCCACTTTTACCAACATTTTATTTTTCTCTTTTTGTGGCTGGTAGCCAGCAGGAAATAATTATTCCAGCAGATCTACCGTTGGTGCAGGAGCTTGGGGCAACACTGAGGGAATGGGCGCAGATATGGCAGAAGCTCTTTGTGGTACGTGTGCAGTGGATTTCCTCTTTCTTTTTACACCTGTTATTAATGCTGCATTCATGTGCTCCTCGGATGGTCCCATTTCCCGAGTTGGGGAGTCTCTCTTCTGACTTCAGTGTGTTGTATTTTATTGCTCAGAGCATTTAAACAACACAGTCATGGCTATTTCCATTATTTATTTTCCCTAAAACCACTAAAATATTGCTTTACTCTCCTTGTTGGTAGAGTTAATGTTAATGTTTCCTTTTCTAGGAAACTCTATGTGGACAGCAACTAACGCTGACAACCTGATATCATATTACAAATTACATGTGAGCAAAAAAATTGCTATGCAAATCATAAATTCATTAAAAGTTTCTAATCATCAACCCAACATTTAGTCCACCGTGTTTCAGCGTGATATGACATCAGCTTGGCAGGTCTGGTACCAAAAGGTTTTACAGACTTTCCAAGTTGTTGTTCCAACTTAAAGGGGCGTTCACATGAATTTTCTCAGTCGAGAGCTCATTTTTCTGATTATCTGAACGCCACATGCATGCAGCGTACCATGCACCTTCACGCATTTCGAGTGACCACTTGTGATCAGATCTCACTTCCCCACTCAGTCTGCAAACAAACACATCGCTACATCATCTTATACATAATATCTCAAGGAGCTGCAAAGTAGCAGCCAGTATTGATTATTGATAATTGGCATTTTATGTAAAATTTGACATTTTACTGTCAATAAAATGCTGACACTGTTTTTTTTTTTACAAGGAAAGAAATAATATATGATTCATTTAATGCAGAATTTACAAGAAACCACTAATGATTAAAAATTTGATCCGTAGTCATTCCATAAAATCTTTCTACTCACTCCACTCCTAAAATTGTATGATTTTTTTATTTTTATTTTTTAAGGGAGTCTGTTATAATTGCAGTCACTGCTTGAATGGTGAAATCATTAGAAACAGACAGAGCGTCTCCCGTTTAACTTGGCAGGTCGGAAAGCCCAAACGCGTAATTCACATAATACACAGTGACGCTCACCTCCGAGTGTGGTCAGAGCGGTCGGATCACAATATATCATCAGTGTATCTTGGGTGCATTTACACCTGTGTTTAAACAGGGTTTCCGTGGTTCCTTAAAAAGTTTGAAATCCAATCATTTGAATTTTAGGACGATTTTGACAGATTTTAAAAATTTATTGGATTGCAAAGTTAACGTCGCTTTTATAAAGTTGCATAACTGGCATTTAATTATTTGTGGTAAAAATGTGTATCTCTCAGGCTGTAATAACCAGGAAAGGAAACCGACATGGTACCAGTAACCACTAACTACAAAAAAAAGCATCTTCTAGAATAAATGAATAAAAATAGTTGCTGTTAATGTTACTTTGATCTAATCTTGGTAAGTGTAAGTCCAGAGAGATCTGGCTGGAGTTCAGTGCATTTAGTGCTTGACTGAAGCCTGTTGAAAATGTTTTTAATTAGAAGACCGCTGCAGCTTGTGCAAGAAAACGCTCAAATTAGGAACTTTGGGTGTAAAGACATTAGTGTTGCATTGGTAGTCATTAAGCCACCAGAAAAAAACGTCTGCTATCGTCCAGTACTTCGTCCAGTATTCACAAGGGAAGCATCACCAATGTCTCGCCCACTCTGCCGGATCTACGCCTACATTCCTGTATATTAACTCCACAGTACAATAACTTTACACGATTCAGTTGAATGTGCATGAATTAATTTACTTTACAAGTAATTCTGGGCCTCTGGGATTTTCATTAACATGCTTTGTACGTTTTGTGCTGGTTTGGATGTAGAGTTGGTCTGCATTCATAATGATTTTAAAAAGTCTTGAAGTTAAATTTTTGAACTGTCCACTTGTGATGCATGTTAATCCCAGGTGTTTGTTTTGGTGCACACAGCCCCGTGCTCCCCTCTGTTTCACACCTTTCTTACCTGTGGAGGATGTTTGAGTGATGTTCTGAGTGTATCCATGTTTTCATCTGACAGGCGAACAAAACTACCCTGTTCAGGAGTGTTCAGCAGATGGCCTACAGCCTCATCGAGTATCGATCTCAGATTGTGTCGGGAACGCTGCCGAAGGACGACCTTGTGGAGCTGAAAAAGAAAGTTACAGCAAAGATTGATTATGGAAACCGGTATGAATAATGCTTCCTTATTGTCCTGCAGTGAGTCGCCTTGTGACATGAACACTGTTTTGTTTATTTATTTGAGTCTTGGCTCTAAGATGATCTCTGTACACTCGACTGATGCTGTTTGCGTTGCTCAGGATTCTGGGATTGGACCTGGTGGTGCGAGATGAAGCAGGAAACACACTGGACCCTGACTGGACCAGTACGGTCAGTCTGTTCCGGGCTCACGAGACGGCGTCCCGCAGCGTTGATGACAGGATACAAGAGGAGAAGGTGATTTAGATTTGTTCGTTACGTCAGTCACTTTCTTCCACAGTATCTGTCCACTTCAGCTAATATCTGTGTCCGTGCACTGACCTGCTCTTCTGCAGACGCGGCTACAGAACCTGGAGATGCGCCGTCAGACCCTGTTCAGTACGGTGCACACCTACAGTCTCCTCATGAACCTAAAGAACTTTGTGTGTAACATCGGAGAAGATGCAGAGCTGCTCATGTCTCTGTACGACCCCGACCAGTCCGAGTTCATCAGGTCTGCTCACTTTAATCAAGCTGGGATCTAAATGAATCAGATGACTGCAGTTACTTTTAACAGTTAAAGCAACATTGTGCAAGATTTGGTAGTTTTTGTGGTTGTAAATGGGCGTAATTCATTTCTTACGATTTAGGGCTCTGTGATATGGACAAAATCAAATATCTCCCTATTTTTGAACTTGATATTTGACAATATTGTGACGATATTGTAGGGAGAACTATTGTTGGGTTCACAAAATATTGCAGAACAGCCAGAACAGTGTGGAATGTCCAGAGAATACGTCACTTTACTTACATGCAGCCTTTAATACCAGGAAAAGGTAACGTTTACCTCAGTTTCCAGTTTTACCACTTGGTTAGTGGTCTGTGAAGTTAGTGTTACTTAGACAAAGGTGGCAAAGGCTGGAGAACGTGTTGTGTGTGTGTGTGTGTGTGTGTGTGTGTGTGTGTGCGCGCGCACTTTTAGTGTCCTGAATTTAAAAAAAGGCAATTTCAGTTTTTGCTCAGCAACTTGAGGGCAGAAAAAGAAACTGAAGAGAAAAAAAGACGAAAAGGCACAGAGCCTGATATTGAAATAAAATCATGAATTTTCCATTAAAAATCAAATAAAAAGATGTGTCACACAATTCAGTATTAATTTGGCATCACTACGCCACATTATATGAGAGCTACTGCAAAAAACTGCACTTATCTTCTCTTCAAAGATTTGTGTAAATAAATGAATTACACACTATCAGTCAAAATAGGTGTGACTTCGTATAACTTTTTAATCAAGTGTTCACGAGTGTGAAGCAGAGCAGCACAAAGACGTTGAAAACAACTCAGGTTTTTCACTCAACAGTAATTTATTGATGGTCCCTGAGTGACCTGACGGAGGTTTCTGCAGCACTTTTTCTGGCATCTGATCAGGTCAGGGCTGCAAATAACTTAATCTGTTGATTATTTTCTCTATTAATCAATTAGTTGTTTGGTCCATAACATGTCAAAAAAGTTGATCAGCCCAAGAGGACGTCAAAAAAAACAGTTTACTGTCAGAGAGGAGTAAAGAAACCAAAAATCTGAGAATTTGGACATTTTTTACTTTAGAATGACTCAAAGCAATTAGTCAGTTATCAAATAATTGATGATTGGTTTAATAGTCGATTAATAATTGATCAGGTAGAGACGGGACGGACGGGGGGCACCTTGTAAAGTGATGAGTCAGGGATCTGTCTCACACTTTTTAATGGACTTAATATATGGACAAAGAACACAGGAGGATACAAGCACAGCAGCTTGAACAGCTTTTGACTTGTTAATCAGGTAAAATATCCACGCTGATGTGCATCAGTGTATTCTAGATGATCTTTCAGGTAGTGGTGCTCAAAAAGTGGATACAGAGGTTCAGTTCAGTTCTATTTATGTAGCTTTTTATTGCAAACACACTTTGATATATGTATATATATGTGTGTGTGTGTATACATATATGTATATATATATATATGTATATATATATATATATATATATATATATATATATATATATATATATATATATATGTTTAAACCTGGGTTATGGACTGGACTGTGATTCTGTACTGAAAGGAAAATGTTTGAGGACTGCAACTGTATTTGGTGTCTTATAAACGCGTGAGGGTTGGCCACATTTGGTGCATGACTTAAAAATAAAAAGAAATCAATCAAATCAAATGAATGTACGGGCCACAGAGTGGGAATGGCACTTATTACAAATCAGTGTGGCATCAGCATGATTTTGAAGCTGTTATTTTAAGGTCAAACACTTACATAATGTTGCTTAAAGTCACTGTTACTGTGGGTTTTGTTGTTTCGGTCTATTGGTCCAAAAAATGTCAAACTCTTTGAAGAGTCACGGGGCGTAGAATTAAATTTTTGAACCCAGTAAGCAGAAAATATTCAAGTCAAAACGTCCCCTGTGAGACAGTCTACAGGGATCAATAAGCTCTTTTAAAATTGCTTTTCAGACGATGCAAACATCTTAGAGTTTGCTCGATACTTTTGGATTTTATCTGATAAAACAGATAAAACAATGCAAAGTTTTTACATTAGTTACTTTTGTATTTTTGTATTTCTCCTGATGCCTCAGACAATATAATATCTAACTGTGATTCTCATTCAAATTCATGCAGCGAGAACTTCCTGGTGCGCTGGGACAGTATGGGGATGCCTAAAGAAATTGAGAAACTCAACAACCTGCCAGCGCTATTCACGGTAACTGAATCCCAACCGGCTGACTGTATTCCCTCTGCTGCGTCTTTAAACAGTCCAAACGCTGCCTGAAATCTGTGACAAAGGAGACAATTTGCTTCTGGAACGCTCCTAATTTACTGCGAGTTTGCCTGAATGGCTCACATTCACGGCACATCTTTGAAAATTTGAATATATTTGCTTCCATTACAACGCTGCTGTTTATGTTAATGACACAGTCAGCAGTTCTTGCAAACAAGTCATTGTGTTAATCGGCATGTGTGCCACCAGGAATTAGTGGTTCAGAATGTGATAAAACCACATTCATCGAGACAAAGAACTGAAGGTTTATAGTTATATTTACTTCCTCGAAGCTCACAAGACTGCTTTGATTTAAAGGGATAGTTCAGACTTTTTTGAAGAGAGGTTCGGTGAAGTACTTGTCCTCAGTCAGTGTGTACTCGCTGACCTCAAGACTTCAGAACTAGGGAGGATTTTGAAACCAAAGCGAGGGGGCTGGGGGTCCTACCCCAGAAAAATAATGTCTTTCATTGACTTTTGTGCACAAAACAAGAAGCAGGTTATAATTTTTGTTGTCAAACAGATTCCTGTAGATCAGCCTTTTCCAAACACTGGGTTGTGACCCACAGACCCACCTGTGGGTCACAGGAGATTTTTTTCAATTCTAATACTGATATTAGGGACTTAAAGAAAATTCTGATATTAATATATCAGCCGATATTCTTTATATTATATATTATTATTTGTATTAAACTTTGATTAAGAATAACGATGGAATATACATAAAATGATGCCTATAAAACTTAAAAAAGAGACCAGTATAGCTGTGATAGGTGGAAGTTGGGGTAACAATATCAGCTGAATAATAGATTTCTGGCTCTTCTTCCTGCACCAGTACTCCCGCTGCTTCTACAAAATGGTGACATGCCAACTGCCATCTCCTCTAGGTAATACTCTGACTATGAATAAGTACCTCATACAACCTCACCTCCAACAGTCTGAACTGTCCCTTTAAAAACATGCAGGAAATGAATGCATAAAGATGTTTGAGGGGCGATATGTTTGAGGGCTTTACTGCAGGCTTTCTTCCTGTAATGTTTGCCATCTGGTCTGCAGCTCTGCAGCCGCATGAAAGCACATAATAACAGGCCAGAGATGCTTACAGCTCACCTCCTTTTGCATTGAAATGCACCTTATCGCTCTGTATGCCACCTAAATCATCTTTGTGGTTGTCCAGGATCTGAGCAGCAGCGACTTGATGAGACAGCGACTCTTCCTGGTGTGTCAGATTATCAGAGTGGGCAGCATGGAGCTCAAAGAGGGCAAGAAACACACCGGAGGACTGAGGAGGCCGTTTGGTGTGGCTGGTGAGCTGCCTTTTCACATGTCCTAATATTTGTTTAGGCGATACAAAAGTCCAGTTCAACAAAATACTGCCCCTCCTCTCTGCTGTTATAGTTGCATGAATAGTTCTGTGAAGGTGTAAAAATGAAGGATCCATGTGCTGAATGAAATGGGAACACCTGCTTCATGACCTAGAAAATGCCTCCACTCTGCCTTGGCAAAGGAGTCGGTGGAAATTGGTTTAGCACCCGGCTTTTTGTTTTTGGCCAGATGATTAGTGGAGTTGATGAGAAATGGTTTCCTCCACTGTTCCAGCAAATGGACTGAAACCAGAGTCAGAAACAACGTTAAACTCAAGAGTCACATTCTTCAAAGCCAGGAAAAAAAAGAGAAAACTTTAGAAAGAAAAAGAGCTGGGTGGAATGAACAATGCAAAGCTATTTGCAAGCTGGAGATCAAGAACCTTCAATCTGTTTCACTATGCTGGCTGTGTGCAGTGCCAGCCAACAGGTGAGAGAGATCTAACACCTGGTTCCACTCAAACACACAGTTTGCAAAGTTATACTGAGGACATTGACGTTTAGAGCCATTAAATGGGACTTATTATACTTTCTCTTATTTTCTGTTTTATATATGATGTTCATATTTAAAGGTGCTATAACTTCCCTTAGTTGAAGTCATGAGCACAAACCGTTCTCATTGTTATGGGAATTTATTTTCACATCCACGCCATCAAACATGCAGTGAGAACTAGATAGAAAAAAAAAGAAAAAAACATTAATCATGAAATTAGTTTACGGAGCATTCTCATGGAGAAAAGCAATCAAACAAATATCTCAAACAGAAAATATGTCATGCATATAGCGGTTACTTGTTAAATTCACAGATAATTAGCTTGCTGAAGATTCACATTCTTCAGTGTGTATGTATTAGTTTATTCTGAGACAGCTTACATGCAGCCTTACTTTTCATTTTCTAGACCAAAATGCTGCCAAACCACGCTGGTTTTATGAGACATCATCTGTTCCACTTTTCACCCTGCTGGTAAACATCCGGACACGAGCGCCAGCCTGTCAGGGTGGCAGTGTAACAACTAGATGCAACAGTTAACCAGCGTTGTACATTAATGAAATATTAATAATAAGTTTAACTTACTAGTATTCCTGGTGGCAGGACAGCAGCTGATAGAACCGCTAGCTGCACCGCTAACTGAGCAAACAAGCTAATAGCAGCTACATTTAGCAGCAGTTAGCTGTTATTTTAGCAACAAGTAAATCTATCTATCCTTGATGAAACTGTGAGTTTCTCCATAAAGTACGATCCAGTTTCACCAAAATCAGTGAACAAAGCTGTGTTTTCATGCAGTAATTAGTGAGGTACAACCTCATCAAATTCACTTCCCCGTTAGCTTGAACTTAGCTGTCATACGCTGTTGAGCACATAGATACAGAAACGCAGACACCTCGCTGGCCTCTGCTTTACGCTTAATTCTCAACTGATTTTCATGACATTTGGTTTGTTAGCGGTGGTTACTTGTTGGAATTAAATTCAGTTGCTGAGGGTGATCTAATCAGCAAAAACATTAACCTTCTGTAATAACCACAACTTCCTCTGGCACGTACCAGAATAAAAATATGGAGCTGGAGGATAATGGGTCCCCTTTAAAATTAGGAAATTCATATTTTGTCTTTTTTTTTCTAGTTTTTGTAATAACTAACAGACCGGGCTGCATCTGGTGAATGAGCTTATCGTCTACAACCGTCTGTGTCTCACTGTGATGTTCCCTGTGTCACTGCAGTGATGGACATTACAGATGTCGCCCACGGCAAGACAGACGACGAGGACAAACAGCATTTCATCCCTTTTCAGCAGTGAGTCTTTTGATGTTGTCACACTTCTTATACTGTTATCAGGCTCAACCTTGTTTTGTAACGTCACACAATCGAGTACAAGTAACAGAAAAGAAGCAGAATAAGACTCGAGTTATATTTGCTTACTGTGTTCCATCACATCACGTCTTTTTCAAGGATGCAGTTCCAACTGTTGCATTTCAAGGACAGAATATAAAAAAAACTTTGTGCCATCCTGAGTGTTAACTCCGCTCAAAGACGGGCTTCAAGGCCACGTTTTCACAGCACCTCCCGCACAACGGGGGGATGAGGACAATAATACCGTTCACAGGGATCCTAGATGGAGGAGCCCCAAAAATATCTTGACTGATTCTTGACATCTAAACCAAAATTTTCTAAGGTTTAGCTCCATTTGTCTCTTCTCAGTGTGTCACTGTTTTCTTGAGGAGGTACAGACAAAAACATGTTGTTGGAGGATTTTGACTGTTGTTTCTCAGGAATTGTCAAATGTTTGGATGATGATTTTAAATATTCAGTGTGAATTTTTATGACATTTTCTAACCTGAACTAGAAGTCTTGCTTTTTGTACTAATCAGATCCAAGCCTCCTTTCTGTTTGCACATCTGTGGTGTCTCCTCAGTCAAAGTGACTAAAAGTTTCCTGGACATTTAATTTTCTGCCCTTCAGTATTAAATATAAGTACTTTCCTCACAAAAGACAAATTGTAGCACACAAAAAGCTCTCCAGCCTTGACAAATGAATTTATATTTCATTAACACTGAGTGACTTATTTGCCACTGCTGATTATGAACTGGATAATTACAAATTAATGACAAAAAGGTCACGCTAAATGAATTTTCTAATGAACAATGGAAAACATACATTTTTCTAAGCTTGAAAGAGCAGCAGAAAACCTTGAGAATTTATTTGAGCATTTTTCTCAGTTGCTTGATCATCATCTTGCCTGAGACACAGTCGGTGTTATCAAAACATAAACCACATCCATCCACACAGCGCAGTATGACACTTCATTTGTCCTGCAAAAGGCCGGAAAAACATTTAAGTCATGAGTCAGAAGAAAATATCATCAGTGGATTCATCACTGCCCTCAAACTGACGCGTCCTTTTATTTTTGCTGAACCAATTGTCTAAAGAACTGTGTCGCTGAAGTCCACTGACATTTTCTTTCCGTCTATTGTTTCTCATTTAGACTCACAAACTGTAGGTCCAGTATCCACCGCAGCCAACTGAATGTCTGCAGACACCTCCTTTACAGTAACTGCAATATAAAACACAAAACATCAAAGCTAATAAAGGGTGATCTGATCAGCTAAAAGCGTAACCTAATAAAGGCAACAAGCCCCAAAAATAACCCCTATAATAAAAAATCCCTGAAAGGCAAACAGAAATGTTTTAGGCTTAATAGTTGCTTAAAATGAACAATTGAATACTGTCGAATGGATAATCGCTGCAGCATTCTCACATATGTTTCTTTCAGTTTGACTGACTTGATGTCCCTCTATGATACTTTTGTCGTCCAAAATCAGTAACTGTGGCACAGAAAACCCCGTTTCATCCCATGTGTGTAAATCTGTTTAGATTGCAGGAGTTGCAACTGTAATCTAAATTACAAAACCTGATGATTTACACAAAAAACTACTGTAATTGAATTTAAGGATAATCTTTTATCAGTTGTTTATTCAGACATTTCTAGAGATGAAAAACTAATGACATCCAGACGGCCAGAGTTGCACTTTGGCAAATGTTATCATGCTAACATGCTAAGAACATGAACATGATAAACATAACACCTGCACTCCAAATTACATTCTTTCTACCTTTAGTACGTCCTGCAGACACCCTTACAAAGTACGTGCTGTTGCATGCAGTATGCATACAACTGTGACGCACAGCCTTTTCATAACACTGAACCTGAAACTTGCCTCTTGTTCACACATCCTTTGCAGTCTGTAGCGTGAAATTTGAACTAAGCATTTTGGAATGCAGGTTTACAATTACTGTTTTACTGTTTGTGTTTGATGAATCTGTCACACACATTACTGGCTTGCATCAGAACATGTTCTGCACGTTTGAAGGAGCACGTTCAGATAACATCCTGACCTGAGTCTCAGGCTATAGTTAATGGTCCATAAGTAAAAAGAGCTCATGTGATGCACCACTTGATAAATTCAAGGTATTTGTACTTAAGCAGTGCACTTGAATTGTATATGAAAGCAACAAGAAATGCATTTACTGTTGGGTAGGGGGGCTCTCTGAAAAGCTCCATCTCTGTAGGGATGCTTTCTATAATGTTGTTCTACTCTTAAAATAACAATCTGAGCCTGTCGGTGGCAAAAACAAACACTTTTGGTGGATGCACTTTGATGGGTACATTTTCCCTCAAGGATTACATTTCACAGCTGCCGACTGAGGCGATCTACTGGACCAGTTCCAAAACTTTTTGTACCTATCAGTCATTTAAACCCCAAAATATGTAAAAGTAGGGGCCCGATTTAAAAGTCCTAGAAATACTCTGTAAGAATCCTGATTTTTACTTGATATTTTTGACAAAGCAACTGAGAACATCTGTAATAACACGACTCTTTCATCAATTTAGATGCTACTGATTAAATGTGTCCATTTTAAAACTCACATGTATGTTTTCCTGTACTATAAAGCTCAGTGTAGTGCTGTCACTCTGCACTGTCTCTCTGTTACTTTGCTCTGTGGTAGTCAGTTGAGGTAAGTGGGGTGTGTGCAGGGATAATGGTGCATCTTGTCAGGAGATCCAGAAAGCCACACGTTGGCTTTTCAGCTCCTCGGTCGATTTGTTTGTCAACTGTCAGAGACGCAGCTGATTTTTCTTCTTCTCGTCCTGATGCTTCTCTCTCAGGATAGCCATGGAAACCTACATCCGTCAGAGGCAGCTCATCATGTCCCCGCTCATCCCGTCTCGAGTCATAGGAGAGAACGAGCCGCTCACTGCCGTCTTCAACAAAGTCATCGCCACGCGGGAGGTCAATCACAAAGGCCAGGGTAAAATGAAGTGCTCGCAGACATTGCGTTCCCCTGTGATTTCCCAGGGTCGCTTTAAATTGACCTTTTTGTTTTGAGTGAAATAAATGATGTGTGAGGGGTCTGCAGCGTGTGTCCTTTCCGTGTCTGCCTCATTGAATTTCCTCACATGTTTGCTGGCAGGGCTGTTTGTGACCCTGAAGCTCCTCCCGGGGGATCTTGCCCAAGTCAGGAAGGACTACCCCCACTTTGTGGACCGCAGCACAGCCATTGTCAGGAAAATGGGCTTCCCGGAAATCATCCTCCCAGGTGGATTGAAGTCTTTGTTGCTGTGCATCGCTCTACATACACCTCTGCCATGTTCACTTTAATTGCTTACACAAAATGTGAGAGGGTTCATAAATTCTCGGCACATCACCTGATCATCTGCTGTCCTTTTTCCAGGAAACGTGAGGAATGATATTTACGTCACGTTGCTGCAGGGAGAGTTCGACCGTGGTAAAAAGAAGACCCCGAAAAATGTAGAGGTCATACTGAGCGTGCATGACGATGAAGGCAATCCCATGGAGGTAAAACAGAGCCGTGAATGCAACAAATGATCTTTAATTTATCTTATTAAGCTTTATGTGACTCAGTGTGATCCTTACAATAACCTTTCTAATTCCACTCTAGATATTTCACTCCTGTTCTCATGCTATACTAGCGGCGTAGCTCCATGTGTAGTGATGTGAACCGGCCAGGTTCACCACATTCGTCCTACGAAACTTTCTACCAACACTCATAGTCCCCAGTTAGAAACTGTTTAGAAAAGAGCAGACACTTTCAAAAAACATTTGGCAGATGATTGGATGAACCATCTGTCTATCACGTCTTCAACCAGTCAGATCAAACTCTTCTTTCAGTGAAGAAATACTCTTCAGTTCTGATATAACTGATGCTATCACAGTATCTACACTAACCTTTTCAGGAGCCGCCATTGTTTGTTCAAGACGAGTTGTTTCCATGGACGCTTCTCGCTGTCGTCCCACCTAAAATCACGCCCGTAGTTGCCAGCAGTCCCTCTGAGGACGCTGATTGGCTGCACCACCTTTGGTGTGGACACAAACGGATAAGTTGAAGCCTACAAGATGGATTCTCATGTGATCTTGTGATCTTGTGAATCCAGCTTACCTTGCGAGGCAGCTGGATTGAATACATCACGTTCAAATACTAAAGCCTCATAACCCTTTCCCTGCCTTATAGCCTTAATCTGTCTGGCTGAAATGCCTGAGGCTTTCTGGCAGGCAGGTTTCTGAAGGCAAACTCTTCCCACAGCTGATATTGCATGGCAGTCATCCAAACATCTACACCATGGATGTAGTAGGTTGTCATAGGTTGGGATTAAGTAATAACAGCCAATCATCGAGAGTAGTTTGTGTTTTGAATGATTTAATTTACTTTATTGTGGAGCTACATTCAGATCCTCCATCCTGAGGTGAAGTTGCAGTGCAGGCAGAGGTCAAATTCCTCTAATAAGCCACGCTATGAGAACGTAGCTACACAAGCTGTCATTTACTCGAGGCATAGTGGATGCAGCACAAGCTGGCAAACTTTACCAGGCTGCTCTGTGATGTTTCTCTGCAAACGCATCACAAATAAGGAAAGCACCAAAAGAGTGAATGATGAATGAAAGGACGTTTTGCTGCCTTTTCATTTTTACTACTTAAAGTTAGCTCACTGTAGACTGGAGAAAAAAATAATTTAATTCGGTGTTCAGAGGCCACTGGCAGCTAGCAGCAACTTTTAAGGTGGAATGTTTAATGCAGGAGTTGATGTCGTGAATCAATCAACCTTAAATGTCAATATGACAACTTTGTTCACTCCATTTCTTTTTTCGTAATTTTCTTTCTTGCAGGACAGACACTTTAGTGATGATTGATCTTCAAGTTTAAAAAAAAAAAACTAACTGGGTCAAGCAACCCTAGAGAAAAGTCCTGGTGTGCTGCAGCAGCACTACGCGTTCCCTGATTTTTCCTCCGGCTCCTCCATGAGGTTGATATTTGTGGTTTTGAGTGACATGTCTATAACTGGAGAGTGATGACACAAAACTAGGTAAACACCTTCAAGTCCCTCTCAGGATGGATTGCAACAGTTCTGGTTATCTCTTGCTGCATCAGCTCAAATTTAGGTCTAAGACCAAACACCAACACTAATGACATCAGCTTCAGCTGTATGTTGTGTTCAGTGCTCATTAGAAGTGAACACAGCTGCAACATGGAACCTCGTAAACATCAGCAGTTTATACTGTCAGTGTAAATTTGTTAGTGTGCCGACTTTAGCTTTTAGCTCAGCCTCAAAGGGTTTATTCTTCTTTATAACCTTTTCTATGGATGCCCAACACTGCCAAAATCAAAAATGAATGAATGAATGAATGAATATGCCTTTAAATGAGCCAGAAATAGTGTGTGTGTGTGTGTGTGTGTGTGTGTGTGTGTATGAAATCTATTCATTTTTAATTTTATTTATCTATGATTCATTTTATCTTTGCATTTCCCCCGTATTTATTCCCTTAAACTTATTTATGTATTTTCTTTTTGCATTTCTACTTCATTTTACAAAATGAAAATTGTGTCATGCGGTCAAATAAACAGTAATTGTGTCATGCAATAATAAATTGATGTCAAGGAAAATAAACACAAAAGCCAATAAAAACTGATAAATCAATTTATAAACCAGTTAATGCCTACATTTATTTTACATTTTTTGTGCATTTAATCGCATAATAATTTATTTATTGAGCCATTTATTAATTTTTGATTTTGACAGTTTTGGATCTTGATACTCTGTGACAGATTATGCTCACATCATCTTGTATCGCTGTAACCATGGTACCGTTTTTTTAATCAGAAAATTGAACATACTTTTCACTTTTTATTTTTTTTTAGCAACAAATGCCAGACATTGTCAAATGAGATGCAGTTACTGCTATTTCTGGACGATCAATTAATAATACATTTTTAATAAGTTAAAATCTTAATGGAGATCTGATCATGACAAATTAGAACAGACACATTAAAGACCAATTGTATATCACTTCTATCATGTTAACTTAATAATTCCAAGGGCAATAAATACAGAAGCAAATTAAAGCAGAAAAATCAATTTATGTCAGATTTTATGAATAATAAAATCATTTATATTTGATTTTGGTTTTAAAAAAACATTTTCTTGTATTGCTGTGACTATGGAACGTTTTTTTGGGTCAAAATTAATTGTGAACACATCAAAGATCATATTTAAATTGTTCCTGACATCTTAACTAATCTCCGTCCTTTGACTTCTGCAGAAAGCAATCTTTCCCGGAGCCGGTTATGACGGTATCACAGAGTACAAGTCAGTCATCTACTACCAGGTGAAGCAGCCGTGTTGGAATGAAACGGTGAAGGTAAGCTCGTGTCAGGGACCTGCGTGTGCAGCAGCTCCGCTCTGCTCCCAACATCATATCTCATGTTTTCTAATTAGGTTTTCAACTGGATTTACTGTAGCTCAACACAATGAAATAATCTTCTGGGGGAGATATCTGCAGCGAATGTGCTACTCATACAAATCTCCCTGCAGATAGCATTTCCTCCATATGTATAATCCTGCATTCACACTCGCCTTAATTCCCCTGACTTTTCTCTCCTCGCTGCAAGGTGACAATTCCCATTGAAGACGTGTGCCGCTGTCACCTGAGGGTGATGTTCCGACACAGATCCTCCCAGGACTGTGAGTGACTGTGCCTTATTTGTATGACAAACACCCACATGTAATCCTGCCACCGTGTTAAATACGAATTACGCTCCCCCTGTGTGTCCTTCAGCTCGGGACAAATCAGAAAAGCCCTTTGGCATGGCCTTCGTCCGGCTCATGAGGGGAGACGGCACGACGCTGAAAGATGGCAGGCATGAACTTATCGTCTATAAGGTGCTGTCGCAAGACTTTTATTTTGCATGAAACTTAATTCACTGCACTTGTCTTTAAAATAAAGAGATTGTTTTTATCTAATTACACAAAAAATGGTGTCTTGAGTGGCTGACAGTGGGTAGATGGATTATGCATGAGTCTCCCCTCAATCGATAAATATGAAATTAGATCTCCATCGATCAATGCGCTTCATGATTTATTCCCCGTTTTATGAATTTCTTAGGTTGATGTGAAAAAGGCAGAGGATGCGAAGGTTTATCTCGCGCTGCCAGCCACCTGGACGGAGGTGGAGGAGAAGGAGAAGCAGACGGGGAAGCAGTTCCACCATTCAGGAGTGATTCCTGTGACTAAAGACAGCTTCCAGATCGCCACGCTCACCTGCTCCACCAAACTCACTCAGAACGGTACCGCGGGGCGCCTTTTTCTATTTCTCCCCAATCTCCCCATCCCCTCCTCCTCCTCCGCGATAATTAAAAGATGTCCTGTCACAAGTCGTCTGTAAGTTAACTGGAAGCTAAAACAGAGTGGAGACAGTCAGCAGGTCTGTGCACCGATCACGCCGTGTCAAAACAGATAAATTCCATCATTTACACGTTCATTTTACAGAGCAGAGGTATTACTGTTTTCCTGTGTACCGTCTGTTCCTTTTAGGAAGTTAAATTTAATATTTTAATACCCTGAAAACAGAATGATTTACAATACATAGGTTACTGGTCACAGGATTACATAATCCGGAGGTAAAAAAGGTAACTGTATTCCATTACAGTGACAGATATGAGAGACAGACGTATGGTAGGATATTGTTTTTTATTTTAAAATTTTAATCCTCTAAATAATCCCCATTTTTAGTAAATGTATCTGTGATCTGATAACTTCTGTTTTATCTGCTACTGTAATGGAATAAAATTATCTTTTTTTAAAAAAAAATCCAGATTATGTAATCTCATTCCTTGTAATCCATTACTCCCCAAACCTGATAACCAGTGAGGTTCTGTTTAGTTGGCTGTTTATGATGCTGGTCTGACAGAAATCGTGCACTGATGGTTTTTAGTTTACAGGTTTTAGTGTGTAGTTTCTCTTTAAATCCTGCGCTGGATTCGGCCTTCATGCCCTCAAAAAACTGACAACACCAAAGACCAAGTGTCCTTGCTCCTAAAATGATGAAACTCCAGGCCACAACCATCAGAGAGCAGAACAACACAACATGAAATAAGACTGACACTTTATAAAGTTCGCTCCACTCGTCATATATATATATTTGACTTTCTTAATGTATTGATAATGTCAATCTAATTATTTGAGTTACTGAAGCAATTTTTTTATTAAAAAAACAGAAAGAGCAGCTGGTGGAGGTGCAGTGTCACCATCATTTCCTCCCCCAGATTGTCTCGAAATTAATTACGCTGATCTGTGTTGCTGATATTCTGCTGATGTGTTTATGGTGATTGATGTGGATCTAATTAGGTTTGTATTAAAAGTTTCAGGCTTTTAACAGAATTGTCATAGCTGATGTTGTAACAGAGGAGGTGCTGCTCCTGCTCACTGTGCACTGATGTGTCCACAGTGGATTTACTGGGCTTGTTGAACTGGAGGTCGAACCCTGATGATCTGGAGCAGACTCTGCAGAGGCTGATGGAGGTCGAGGGAGGAGAGATCGTCAAAGTGCGTCACAAACACTCCACTAAATATTTAACATTCGACTGTATTTTATAGATGCTGTATAATGTCCCTGTTAATGGGATTTCTGTAACGGGTTTCTGTTCTGTGCTCAGTTTCTGCAGGACACTCTTGACGCCCTGTTCAACATCATGATGGAGACCTCTGAGAAGGACACCTACGACACCCTGGTGTTCAACGCCCTGGTTAGTTTGTTTTCAGGCCACAGTGTCAGTGGGTGATAGATTTAACCACGCAAAGACCCTGCAGCCCTCTGCCTCTATTTCCTTATTTCCTCATTATTTTGCTGCTCAGGATGCTTTACAAAACCAAAACGCTGGTATTTGACATCCTGGGAATGAGACTCAACAATCAATCTACTGTCTTTCTGATACATTCATGAATAGCTCAGACAAATCCCGCTGATTTTATCTTTTAAACAAACAAAAACAGAAAAAGTCACTAAACACTGTCTGGCTCTGCTTTGCTGCAAGACAATTTTCAGGCAGGAAAATACATTTCTAAATTGATCTGAGTTCTTGAATGAGGACTTGGATCTTTTCTTTTTTTACAGCGTCAGTGCATTTAATACTATCAAATGTTAGTTTTGTATTGTTTTAAACATGTATCGAAATAAGTACTGATGTATTAATACTTTTCTGTGACGTAATTGTGGGGAGATGGGTTCGATACTTTTCGTAACTTTCCAAAAAAGACCATGCAACAATCAAACTCACTCATTTATTTATTTATCTATCTGTTGGTTTATTTAACAGAGACAGCGCACATGAATAAACTCTTTCATAAATGCCTCAAGTGGCAATTTTTCATCTGTCAAAGTCATTCTTAAAACAGAATGTAAGATCAGAATTATTAAGATCACTTATAAACATGCAGAACAATAAAGAAGGAGAATATTAATGTTAATAGAAACATCATTCAGGACACCAGCATTAAATCATGCAACATCAAAGCTCATATTACAAAACATGCAAAAAACAAATGAAACACTTGACTCTCAGTATCTCTCTGTTTGTGATTCATCACACAACCATTTCTGTCACTTTTCATGTGCATAGCTGAGTGCAGCGCTATGAATGCCCTTCAGGAGACACTGTATGAAAACAGAGCCATATTTAGACCCATATTTAACAGTCGTGCAGCTTTCTGTGATGGCTGGCTTTCAACTCCGCCTTTGAGTGCACTCGTTTGAGACACCTATAAACACTTTTGCCCTCATATGTGGTCAGAAAACACGTCGCACAAACTAGGCAGGACTTGGTCTGTAAAGTGCCTCTCCTGGCTTGATTAAACGTTAAAAAAAGTAATCTCTGTTCATAAAAAATTCATATTTAGAATATTTATTACCAATGAAAAAAAACCTTTCATGTCTTAAAATGGCTGAGATATTATTCTACACCTTTGCCCTGTGTGTGGATCTATGAATATACAGATTAGCCCCGCCTCTATCCCATCCTCGCCTCCACCACTCACCTGTAGCTCCATTGTACTCGTACCAGAAAGCCCTGAAGGCAAACCTCTCCCACGTGCCCAATGTACTTGAATGATCTTATCTTGCAAATGCTATACTTGCAGCTTTTGAGGACTGTCTTTATCCTGAAAATCTTTCTTTGTGAACAACCAGAGTCAGTTTTCTGTCAGAATTATCAGAATGAAAATCTTCTAATCCAGCATCTTTGCTGTAATCAGAAGTATTTATCAGCTTTAGCTCCATTTGGACACCCGAGTTGAAACGCTAACTTTTTCCCCTTTTCTTGTATGCAGTGCAGGAATGGCGGACTCCGCCACTTAAATGCATTTGAATAGTATCAGAAGTTTGATTTCATGAAAATGTAAAGGATCATAAACTGAAGGAGTTACAAGGAAAAACTGGTTTGGCGGCACAGATATACAGTCTATATATGTTTTCTGAACTTGGACAGGCTCTGATTTAGTTTCCCCGTCTTGTTTATCACCAGGTTTTTATAATCACTCTTATTGGCGACATCAAATTCCAGCACTTCAACCCGGTCCTGGAAACCTACATCAACAAGCACTTCAGTGCCACTTTGGCTTACATGTGAGTCTTCATTCTGTCTCTCCCACCTTTGATCGCTTGTACCCCTTCGTGCTGTTTTTATTTTTAGAGCTTCTTTTGCTCTTCTTCTACACCCACTCTCAATTTACCAGCATCCCTTGATGTCTGACTCATTCACTTTCCTAGGAAGCTAACCAGGGTCCTTAACTACTACGTGGGCCACGCCGAGGAGCCCATCCTGACCGAGAGACTCTACGCGGCTCTAAAAGCCCTCAAGTACCTGTTCAGGTTTATTGTGCAGTCCCGGGTCCTCTATCTCAGGTACCAGAGACGCTGATCACAACAATCCACTTTTCACGCTCTTGATCTAATGATGACTGCTTGTGATACAATGACTGGCCTCGATTCTCAGATTCTATGGGAACAGTGAAGACGGTGACGCTTTCTTTAACTCCATTCGCACACTTTTCCTGTCCTTCAACACTCTCATGGACAGACCGCTGGACGAGGGAGTCAAGATAAAGGTAAGCTGAAGAAGAACAGGTGATGCTTTGTTTGTATATGATTGAACAGAAAATCCTGTGGAAATATTTTTACATTTCACCAATTAAAGAAGCCATATTATGCTTATTTTCGTGTTTTATTTTGGGACTCTTCTAGAGTTTACATGCTTTAATGTTCTAATGTTTTGTGTCAATGTATGTTTCAATGATGGAAACCAACAGCCACAAAGCTGTGTAGCTCGGTGAGATGAGAAAAGTAGTTGTAGTTGCTAGGTAACAGACATAAAAGTTAATAAAAGATGTTTGATTGAGTGTTAAGGATTTTCTAACCTGAGAACAGTTGGGATGAAATGGGCTGCATTCAATAAAGCGCTTTTTTAGTCTTCTGAATGCTCAAAGTGCCTTTCAATGCCTGCCACATTCACCCATTCACACACACTTTCATACACTAATGGCAGAACCATTCACACACACTCGCACTCCATTCACCATTCACAAACCGCTGATTAGTGGACGACCCCGCTCCTGCCACCGAGCCACGACCGCTTCAGATCAGGTTCTCAAAAATCCACTTTTCATGAGGACGTACAGTCAGGGTTGATGGTAGTCCATTGAAGCCATTAAAGTGCCTACATGGACCAGGATGCATTGCGCTCATACTTCTGGCACCCACTCCCACGTCACAACCCCTAGCCTTCAGAACTTTTTTCATAGTCATCATAACAGCACAGAGAAGTTTCTGTAATGAGTAATCTGTGTAAGTCAGGGGTCCAAACCTGCGGCTCCGGAGCCACATGCAGCTCTTTTGCTTCTCTCCAGTGGCTCCCTGTGGCTTTGGCAAAAAAAATCTATGGAAATTGATATATATATGTACATATATATATATATATATTTTTTTTTTACATTGTCACCTATCATTAAAATGGAAAAAAGGCTACACAGCAAATACAAACATGTTTTAATACTATATCAGCTAAAATGTGAATCACAGCCTACATCTGCTCTTTTTGTTGTTGGTTAGTGTTTAGCCTCTCAAGGCTAGCAATGAATACCAACCCCCCCCCCAAAAAAAAACCCAAAACAAAACAAAAAAGTCTGTGAATTTAATGGTTGCATCTCCAGACAGATTTCTGTTTTCTTCTTTTGGACAAACATGGCTCCTTTGAGAGTAAAAGTTGCAGACTCCTGGTATGATCCTTAGCCTCACTGCCGGCCCACTAACGTTACAACAGCTAGCTGCTGTTTTCTAATCGAAGTTACTCCACGTCGCCAAATAAATGAATTCCATCAGTTTAACAAAGGCTGTGTTTTAGCAAGAATCTGGTGATTTCAGGCAGTTGAAGAGCAGGGTTTTCTGTGGGAGTGAGTGACTTTGGACTTTGTAATTTTGTAGACGTTTAACATTATTCAATCAATCAATCAAAATTTATTTGTGTGGCACCTTTCATACAGGTGGTGCAATTCAAAGTGCTTAACAGGTGGCTGACAGATTGACCATGAGACAGAACAAGTATAGACCATAATAGAGTGAAATTAAAACGATCAAATAAAGTAAAAAGACAAAACAAAGAATAAAAACGGTGACAATGAAATACTGGTGTAACTACATGTAAATACATGCACCAAACAGCAGTGTAACAAAGGAAAAGAGAAAATCCAAAAAGCAGAACATGGCCTCTTTAATCTTGTTTCTTTCTTGAAAATAAAACTGAACTGCAGCAGCTCAGACTTTATGAAGATGTTGCTTTAATTTTCATTTTTGGCATTTTCAGTGTTGCATGTAAAATGAGTGCAGTGGTCCTGCTGTGAAAATGTGCTACGCTGTTATGGACGAGTTATTGAAAAGTTTTACAAATTAACTGCATAATAAGTGTGGTCTCCCTGTTGGCAGGCTCAGTAAGGTGAAGAGAGGCTCTGGTGAAAAGCTTGTTTTACCAGAGAATGAAAAGCAGCCTGATGAGACCTGATTCTTTGCTTTTTTTCAGGGAGCAATATTGAAATACCTCCCCAGCATCATTAATGACATCCAGACTGTGTTTGATCCCGTGGAGCTCAGGTAACTCTCCGGAGGGTTTGCACAGCAGGAAATGATAATTGCCTGCCTCAGTGCAAATGATCATATTTACCTCTGAGTAAAGCAGGCGTTATTCTCAATTCTTGCTGCTGTAAAATCAACCTGTCATGTGTGCTTCTCATTAGCCCTCCATGACAATAATTACTAGATGTGAAATGTGAAGAGCATTAAAATAGTCACAGCTGCTGTTTTCTTTTCGTTCTGCTTGCAGTGTTCTCCTCTCGAAGTTCATCGAGAGCATTCCGGACTCTCAGCTCGTGCGTCAGAAGCTGGGCTGCATGTGTAAAATGGTGGAGAGTGACCTTTTCAGGCAGCCAGGTAGGAGTCCTCCAGGCTCAGAAATCACATAATGACTTTTCACACAAGAAGAAGGGAGGGAAAAAAACCCTCTGCTCCACATTACAGCAGCACACACGTTTGTCAGGTCAGCTCCATTAAAAGGAAATGTGCCGTGTGATCCGGTGAGCACAGCGTTTCTCTGCCGTGTGTCTGCAGATTGTCGAGATGTTCTCCTGCCGCTCGTCACCGACCAGCTGAGTGGGCAGCTGGACGACCACTCCAGCAAACCGGACCACGAGGCCTGCGCCCAGCTGCTCAGCACCGTGCTGGACAACCTGGACCGCAAGGATGTGGTGAGGAGCAGAGTTCACCTTCACACACGGGGATTAAGAGTTTAAAGCGTTTGTGCACAAATTACAGAAGAAAAAACTCGTCTAGTCATAATGAGATTGTTATGGAAGCTCGTTTTCACCGAAACTGAAATGACTTGGTTAGATTGCAAAATATTGACTTGGCATCGCAAATTAATGACTCGATACAACAAAAGAACTTGAAAGACTTGGTATCTCGAAATAATGACTTAATATTACAAAATAAAGGATCAGTATTTCACTGTCATGACTTTGAATTTCATGTAATGAGGAACTTTTTCAAAATAATGACTTGGCATTTAAAAATAACTAGTATCTCACATGTTTTTCATCACACTGGCAGACATGGGCTTGTGGATCTAAGTGGCTGAAATCAGTTTCCCCCACAGTGTGACACTCCTAACAATAGGTTAAAGAGCTCAGACATCCACGGGGACGTCGTCGTCAAGTAAAACTGCTGCTGTTTTGCCTCTCAAGGAGCCAGTTGAGGTGATTTTGGGCCGCTCTTTAGTTTTTTCTGGGCATGTCCAACTGGAAGGAAGCCCGGGGCAGACCCAGAGCATGCTGGAGGGATTACATATCCCATCTGGCCTGGTAGCATCTAGTTGTCTTACCCGGAGGAGGTGGAGGATGCAGCTAAGACGAGGAACGTCTGTGCTACTGGTTTAGCCTGCTGTCATTGTGACTTCGACCCAGACACGCAATTTTAAAGTGAATGGATGGATGGATAGTTGGAACATTCAGTCACGCAGATAGTTTTGGTTTTATTTACCAAAGTTTTGAGGTCTGTGATTTCTGCCACCAGCCCAATACATGGAGGAGAAGAGCATTTCTTTTCTATTCTTTCCACAAAGGATGACCCAGCTAATCACTAGACGT
Source organism: Lutjanus erythropterus (assembly GCF_056507025.1). Classification (NCBI taxonomy): domain Eukaryota; kingdom Metazoa; phylum Chordata; class Actinopteri; order Lutjaniformes; family Lutjanidae; genus Lutjanus; species Lutjanus erythropterus. Next base: position 1,923,044 of record NC_139326.1, read on the forward strand.
TACTGACATGTTATTCAGTGTCTCTGTATCACAAGTGTGAAACAGAAAAAATGGAACAATTTACAATGCAACTAACTTTAATGAAACATTTGTGTTTGGGTGAGCTTTCCTTTTATCTACCTCTGAATGACTTGTCTGCGGTTCGTTTTGATACGGCTGCTTAGTTTTGGGACAAGCCAAGTCCCCACCGTATCAACCATGACTGAACGTCATGTCCAGGACAGACTGACCTACACACACATGTCCTGTGAATTAAAAGGGAATTCTTTGGAATTATTCCCACTGAAGAGGAAAAAACTTTTTTATACTTCATGCTGTAAAAAGCAAAAAGGTTTCTGCACTTACAAATTCAAGATTTATTAACAACCTTTCAGTGACCTGATGAAGGTCATCTGGCTAATGAACCTTTTAATTGCTTTTTTTTTTGCTTTCTATCATTGACTTTTTGCCTATGAACCTGTCCGCTTACAGGTGTGCACAAGTTTTTGCTCTCTGACAGGCATTTAGTTAATTAATCCAGAAATAGATTGGATAAAATCAACAAAGGTTATTTCTACATTCTAGATTTATTTTATCGTCGTCGTCTTGTTTACTTACATACAAAAAAGATGATTATTTCCCAGCCCATAGCATTGTAACAGATAAAAATATGTGTTTTTTGTTGTATATTGTTTGTTGTTTTTGAGTGTAGAGCCTGGTGGGGAGGATTTATATCCTGTACCAGAAGACTTTCAATAAATAAAACTATCCATCACAGTTTCATAAAAGCCTGAGGTGAAACCTTTCTTTTCTGTTTGACCAACAGTCCAAAACACAAAGACATGTAGTTAACTATAATTCAGGACACAGAAGAGCCAGAAGCAAATCCTCCCAATTTACGGGCTGATAGCATGAAATATTTGGCATTCGTGTTTGATTGATCGCTGAAATCGTTCTCTAAATTGGACTAATTGTTTCAGCTCTTATTTGTATCTTCTTTGTACTGAAGAAAACTTTTGACAAAGTGGAAGAGTGTGTGTACAAAGACACACTGCTGTTGAATTTTTAAATGTATTTTTGATACTGTGAGCAACACAAAAGAAGGTGCTTTCATCTACGTTGTACTATAGTGGAAGATAAATCTCAGAGACAAATATCTCGAAGCAAATGAAACCAAAACAAATGAGAAAATAGTTGTTGCTTTTTCCTTTTTGTTTTGTCATTTTTTTTGAAGTGACCCTCTGCAGCATGTCTCGTCTGTCTCACTGTGTGTTCAGCTGTTAATTGCACCTGAGGCTGTTCTGTTCTGTGTGTGCAGGGTCCAACCAGAGGACACGTTCAGCTGATAATGGAGCGGCTTCTTCGCAGGGTTAATCGCACTGTCATCAGCATGGACAGATCCTCCCCTCTCATTGTAAGACACACTGCGATGTTGCAGCCGTGATGTGTCCTCGATGACTAACACCGCAGCTTTCATTTCAATATTAATAATACTGAAACACAGCAGGGCAGAGCTACAACAATAACACAGATACAGGGAGGAATATGTTCTGTAAATGCAGTATTTTTTCAAATCATGTGAGTAATGGTGTCTCCTCCGCGGCAGGGCCACTATCTCGCCTGCATGACGGCCATCCTGAAGCAAATGGACGACATGCATTACGCCCACTACATCAGCACCTTCAAGACGAGACAGGATATCATTGTAAGTGTCCTGGTTCCTCCCCTGTTGGCTACATCTTGTCCTGAAACATCTCATCAATAACAGACATTAAAGCAGCCGGAGCCACTTACTGCCCCTTAAGAGAATATTGATTATAGACATTTCATGCAATGGATTGGACTGACATGATGAGGATGTCAGTGAGCCTCCATTAAGCCGTGGGAGCATTTTGTGTGTGTGTGACATGTAGCAGCGCTACTTAAGATTTGCTTACTTCGGTTTAAAGGGATAGTTGGTGTTTTTTGTAAGTGGTATTGTGTGAGGTATTTATCCGCAGTCGGCGTATTATCTACTGCAGATGGTGGTCAGTAAAATTCAATATTTATCGATCAAAAAGTTTTGGACAGAATCAGTCCTGTACAAATACTGTTTAAGTCATTTGATTATAGCACTCAAGTAGTCAACTTAGAGTCTTTTTATACATGATAACCAGAGGTGGAAGTCAGTAATTACAAATACTCAAACTACTGTAATTAAGTAGTGTGTACTTGTACTTTTATGAGCAGATTTTCTGTACTTTTACTTGCATTACATCATGTAATCTATTTAGCAGTGGTGTAAAGAATGCTGAAAATCTTTACTCAAGTACAAGTACTGCTACATTGCTAAAATATTGCTCATTTACAAGTAAAAGTACTGGTGTTAGAAATATAATTAAGTAAAAGTACACAGTTTTTGTGTATTATCTCTAAATTATGTTGCAAATTTCAATCAATCAGTTCATCGGTTATAATTTATAAGATAAAAACACACATTCATTTCCTCATCTTCTTTTTTTCTCATTTAAAGTCAAAGTTTTGACTATTGATTAAATATCCATCAGTACATCTTTAATTGGTTATATTCTTAACGGCAGTTAATTGATTAATGATTGATAATGAACATCTTTACTCCAAACCTGCACAGTTGCAGCATTTTGTCTTGTTTTCTGTTTGTATTTCCTGGTTTGATTTGATTGGCTTGTTTGTGATCAGATCACCTGATTGGCCACAAAAATGCAGATAAAGTGTTTGGATATTACTTCAAATTGTACTCAGTACTCAACTATAATTTTAGAAATAACTAAGTAGATTACATAGTGTAATGCATACTTGAGTACAAGTAAAACCACAGACTTGAAAATTTACTCATAAAAGTACAAGTACTCCCAAAAAACTACTTAATTACAGTCATTTGAGTATTTGTAATCAATTGCTTCCACCCCTGTGAGTCGATTGTTTGCATTTTCAACGATGGTTTAAGTTTCAGAAGGACTCCTGCACACCGTCTAACCTGCAATATATAATTTATTTGCAACATTTTGGTACTGGACCATCGGGCAAACCGGTGTAACATCACGAACAAATGATATATTGCAAGTCAGACAGTGTGCAGGAGTCCTTTTGAAACTTTTCAGTTGACTCTCTCCAGCACACCTGTCTTATCTAATAGATGTGTAAAATGTTCCCTTTGTTCTAAATTGACTTTCGGTTAAGGAAAACTAAAAATCTGCAACTCCAGTTTGGAGAGGTGAGTGTGACCACTGAGCAGAACAGAGAGGATGCTGGGAGTAATTTAGACTGAAGATTCTGGAGAAACATCTTTGATTGAATGTCTTCTTTAAATAATGTATTAAGCATCAGTGTTATAGGTTGTAATTACCAAGGAAACTTTCTCAAAATAATGAGTTAGTATTTGGCTTAACATCTCAAAATAATGACCTTATCTTAAAATAATGCAAAGTCTTTTCAAAATAATGAGGTAGTTTAGTCAGGGTTTTACTTTCAGGACCATCTATGAGAAAGACAGCAGCACTATCACATAACAAACAAACAGTAATTCCTCTGTGTGTCACAGCAGCTCTTTGAATTTGAGGTCAGTCCAGTCATTTACTGGGTTTCACCTCGTCTTCTTCTTTTACTTTACTCTCGTGAGACTTTGCCTCGCTGTAACCCGTCTACTTCTGCCTCCGTTTGCCGCGTGCTAATCGCCGTCAGGGGAGCATGTTGTCATGTCCGCAAAGTAATGAAGTGCCAACGTGATTTCTGCTGCTGAACTCTGAATGCAAGCTGAACTCAAGAATGTGGCAGTAGATTAAATTTACTGACACTGTGACAGACAAATGTTCTGTTGAGGTCTTTGAATGAGCTTTGAATGTCTGTCGTTGTCAGGTGACGTCATCACCTTAAAAGATAAGAAAAAAATCTCAGTTTGAATAATTCATCAGTTTAAATGGAGTGCTAAGCACCAAGAGAATGCTACATAATATGATTTTTTCATAAGCAGAATGTTTCATTAGATGAGAACGTGTTGTGAAATTCAATACTTCTTCACTTTTGGACTTTGCAACCTTCTGGATTTTTGGAAATGTTTGGACCTGTGCAGCCACCAATGAATCTAATTCTACAAATAGTATGATATCCCACCAATAGTAGCATAATCTTCATTTAAAACTGTGCACAAATAGACGTACAAAAAAAAGAAGCAGTGCAGCATTTGAGTGTGTTTGGATTTAAACCTTCTTCTCCATCACATTCAGCAGCATCGTGGCTCTGAAGCAGATAAAACCTCTGGGGCAGTCACTCTCCTTCTTGCTGATATTTCTTTCTGATATTCTTCAAAGCTTTCTCTACTTGGTTTTAGCTCAAAGCTGAAGCTATATTTTGGCTTTGCAAGAGCATAAAAAACCAAATTATTAAAAAAAGCATCTTCAATAGCTGAAATGAAATGATGGTGTTTTTAATGCGGTCAATATGAAAACCAAGGCCGTTCAAAGGAGAAATACTCAGAACTCTTGTGTATTTTGTAATTTTGATAGAAAAACAATGTTAGGATAAAATATACGCACATTTAGGAAAAGTCATGCTCCTGTAGTTACATGGGATTTATTTCAACAGAGTGATCACATTGCAAAATTTCCAAACACTCAGATCGACTGTCTTGGTAGTTCTGCACTGACATGAATTGAAACTCGCTCCACTCGCGCTGCATTGGAAGTGTTTCCTCCTTTGGTCTCAGAAGTTCGATGGGACGTTTGCATACTGGTTGTTGAATTTATTATTAGTCCCTGATGATCCACCTCAAATGCATCATACTTGCGTACAGGGCTGCGTTCGCTGTTTTTGGCAGAGCTGTCAGCTCTGCACTTGTTGCAGTCTTCAGTGTGTTCTTGTTATTCCAGACATTCTTCTTCTTCCTTTGGCATTTAACAACAGACTAGAACACTTCTTGGCGTATATTCTTTCCCTGTAAGGTTCAGAAGAACTGCACATCATGTTTTAAGAATTTCAGTGTAATAATAATAATAATATTAGACTGACTGTGGATAAGTTCCTCATAAAGCCCCACTTTTAAAAGTCCAAACTGTCCCTGTAAGTCCACTGGATTTAATTTATTATTATAATGCGTGTTTTAATTCTTTAATTCCTCTGCCGCCGTCAGGACTTCCTCATGGAGACGTTCATCATGTTTAAGGACCTGATGGGGAACGTCTTCCCGGTTGACTGGATGATCATGAACCTGGTCCAGATGCAGGTCTTCCTCAGGGCCATCAACCAGTACTCGGACGTCCTCAACATGTACTTCCTGGACCAGGCGCATTTCGAACTCCAGGTGCGTCTCGTTTCCTCGCCTTCGGTGGAGGTCACATTTTTTATTAAAGACAAAATCAAAAGGCGACGTTATGAGAAGGTAATTATGGCATTAATATTTGAAAACCCTGCTCCCCCTCGCAGCTGTGGAATAACTACTTTCATTTGACGGTGGCGTTCCTCACCCACAAGACACTGCAGCTGGAATCCTTCTCTCAGGAGAAACGAAATAAGATTCTGAACAAGTGAGATCATTTACAATTCATCAGAAAGATTATTTAAATAGAGAGAACTTAATTTAACAGCTCTTTGATTTAACTTTGCCACAGATACGGAGACATGAGGAAGACTGTTGGATTTAAGATCAGAGATATGTGGTACAATCTCGGTGAGTATTTTGCTGCTATTATCATCGAGTTTGTGGAATTGTTTATTCAGTGCCTGCCAGTAATGCAAGGGGAATAACAAGACAATATTTTATATTGTCCAGTTTCACAGTGTGTTGTTGTTTTGTTTACCACATTATTAGATTTGTCCTCTGTTTGTCCAGAAATGAAGGTGCAGCTTTTATTGCCTTCTCAAATCAGACTATGATATTTCTGTGTGATAATGCTTTGTTGTCCCTCAGGCCCCCACAAAATGAAGTTCATCCCGGCCATGGTCGGGTCCATCCTGGAGGTCACGCTGGTGCCGGAGCCCGAGCTGAGGAAAGCCACCATCCCCATCTTCTTTGATATGATGCAGTGTGAGCACAACTTCAGCCCGGGACGCACTTTCGAGACGGTAAAGAGCTAAAAGCTACCTCAGAAGTTCAACACTTTGGTGTGTGTTTTTTTTTTTTTTTTTTTTTTGCTTAAATTTGACAGAAGCTGCTCCCGGCTAAATATGACATTTGAGATGTGTATGGCAGTTTGCTTTTTTAATTCCGGTCTTATCTTTGCAGTTTGAGAACGAACTGATAACAAAATTGGATCAAGAGGTAGAAGGAGGCCGAGGGGATGAGCAGTACAAAGTCCTGCTGGAGAAAACGTAAGGAAGAGAAGCAGATCAAACAAAAACTATTTCTTTCCCTCTGAAATTTGTAGAAGTATTACAACACACACTGATCAAAAATCCATCAGTTATGCATGATAGAGGGAATCCACATAGGATTGCTTCTAAAATGCAAAAAAGGCCTTTTATGATTGTGTTTTTGAAGAAGTCCTCGAGGAGCCAGAGGGACAAGACAGTCTGTAAGCAACCTCTAATCAATACAAACCCCTCAGGGACACAATATACCATCCCAAACAATTCAGAAACACATTTTAATGGGCTCAGGGTGGAAGACTAAAGACTAACCTTTTCAACTGATAAACTAGAAACAGGCTTTTACAGCTGAAGAGTGAAGGATGATTGTGTGTGCAGGTTGCTGGAGCACTGCAGACGCCACAGATACCTGTCACAGTCCGGAGAGGAGCTGGCTCTTCTGCTCAGCAGCCTGCTGGAGAATCTGCTGGCGTACCGCACCATCACACATGACGAGAGTCCTGAGCACCGCATGAGCTGCACCGTCAATGTGCTGGTACGCCCCGAGCCTGCATTCACCAAAGGGTTAACTCTGCTTGTGCATGCACATAAAGCAATTACCTGTGCTGCTCTGCAAATAGCTTCAGAGAAAAATGCCTTCAAGAATATGTAATTAATGTTTTTCTCTTGCAGAATTTCTACAAAGAGAAAAAGAGGGAGGACATTTACATTCGGTGAGTCAGACAGACTCCACATTTACACCTGAAATTAAAATGCTTCTTGGAAGATTCGATCACAGTGGACAGCTGCGGGGTTGGGGAATATGTTCGAATTTTTCAACCGATAATGGTCGATATATTCATGCAGGTGTGTTTGTCGTCACCTGAACAATGTTGCGTTTGCTACATCCAGTAAATAAACAAAATGAACTTGCAAAATTTCCTGAAAAGAAATGTTTTCACCCCTTTTTTCCTTATTAAACAGAAAAACAAAACCGAGCACCTTCTGAATTCAAGTTTCACTCTTTTACCAAACTAAGACGAGCTTTAATTGCCTTGTTAACTCACTTCTCTAGGAGAATCTTTCCACTGTCACTGTCACAGACTCTGGTTTGCTCAAAATAAATCCATAATTCACCAAGTTAATGTGAAAACAGTCTCTACAGGCTGTTTTCCTCTCGCTCATCCTCTGGCTCAGCGGGTGTTAACTGTGTCGCTGAATAAGAGCAGCAGCTGTCACTCATGCAGACCATTAAATTAGCAAAATGAATTGAAAAACAAAATCGCCCCCCCAGAAAAACCCAGCGATGACCTGAGCCAGTTGCAGATAACCAATATATTTGTCCACTTTCCAACCCCAGACAGCTCTGAGCACATATGTTCACAGCAGCATTAGAATGAGTCTCCATATGCGTCTCGAGTGACCACTTGTAATTAGACCTCCCTTCCCCGCTCTGTATGCAAATGAACATGTAGCTACATCAGCACAGTTTGTTTTTCTCACAAAGAAAGAAATAACTTGATGTAGAACATTTGCTGAATTTACAAGAAAGGCCAAATAATTAAGAGTTTGTCCCCATCAGCCTTCACAAAGTCTGATATGATTATTTTAACTCAACAACTCACAAAATTAAACATTGCTGACTTTCACCATGAGTGACAAAGAAGCCGTGGTGAAATCAGCTGAAATGCTGCTCAGGTCAGAGAGTCCAAAAACACGTCTTTTGCATCACAGTGAATCAAATGGAAATCAGACAGCTGATCCGTGTGGACTCACAGGACGTCAGTTGAGTCGGTCCTTCAGTGTGTTTCAGGACACATGCGTGTACAAACTGATGAAAGAAGTAAATGTGGTCACATGCGGATGAGATCACCTCTGAATCTGCTCTGAGCGATCAGATCTCACAGTTTCCTTCACACCTGTCCTCAGAGCTGTCCACGTTTGATTGGATTATCAAAGACGCGTGTTAACATCAGGTGTGAACAGCCTCAGAAGCACGGAGCGTCTGCTTTTTATACCACATGGCTAACAATGTCTAACCTGTGTGCTCTCTTGTCACCAGGTATTTGTACAAGCTGCGGGATTTGCACCTGGACTGTGAGAACTACACGGAGGCGGCCTACACTCTGCTGCTGCACGCTGAATTACTGGAGGTCTCTGACACTTCAAAGCTTAAACAAGATCTTTTATGTCCGAGCTCTTTAATCTTTGCTAATATTACTGTGCCTCTGAATGTTTACCTGAATGTTAATTTATGTTAATTTGCTTCCTCAGTGGTCTGACAAACCCTGCGCACCTCATCTGATACCCAGAGATGGGGAGCATGTGTGGACCCAACAGGAGCTGAAGGAGAGGCTCTTTCAGGAGATCATCTGCTATTTGGACAAAGGGAAGGTGAGTATTAACTGCTCTGCATGTGGGCTGGTGGTAAAAGTTCAGATTGACTTTTATTTTTTGCCTAAAGCAGGCATGTCCAAACTGTTCCATAAAGGGCCATGTGGCTGCAGGTTTTCATTCCTACCAAGCCGGAGCACACCAGGCTTGACTCATTCAATCAACTGATTTCAGTCTTCAAACAGCTGATTAGTCGAATCAGGTGTGCTGTAGACTGGTTGGAACAAAAACCTGCAGCCACTCGGCCCTTTATGGAACAGTTTGGACATGCCTGGCCTAAAGCATGTGACATGTCTTTGAAAGCTGAGATTCTTGTGATTCAATTGATGCAAACCATTTTAAGATGCAATCATTCCTACAACACCACAATCAATTACAAAATTCAAGCAACTCACCTCTGCAGCCTCATACTCCAGTCGATTCAGCCCAGTGTTACGTCCCATTTTGTAAGATAGAAAGGCAGGAGGGAAACACAACACAAAAAAGCACTCAGGTCCTTCCTGTCATGTAACACCAGTAACATATTTAGTCTAAAACAAACTGTCGTGTCAGTAAATACTCTGTGGGAGCATCCATGCCGTAACCACAGCCCATAATAGCCAATGAGAATCTGTGTTGAAAGAAAGACCTGTCCTTCCTCTCTCAGGTAAAGACAGAGCCAGTCGGAACAGATAATGCGTATGATTGGTGCTTTGTTTAGCCAGTGAAATCCCGAAAATGAGCATATCCTGATTCAAAGGGTGTTATAACAAAGCTGGAACAGGGAAATTACGGAAATTTAAATAGTTGTACCACAGCAGTTGTTCTGATGCCTTTATATGCACAAAGTTTAATTCCAGGAAGCTAAAAAACATTATAATGTTTGGGGGTTTTGGGTCTTTTTTGGAAGAGATTTAGACACACCCTTAGGAAAATGTGTGTAAATATTCATTTTCTAAGGCTAAATGCTCTGGTCTCATTGTGTTTTCCAGTGAATAAGACACAGTTGGAGGTCATCTGCAGGTATCTGTTTGAAAAAAAAAAAATCAGGTGGAAATAAAGGCCTTCTACTTCAGTTTGTTGAAGCTTCTATTACTCTGCGCCAGTGGCATTTAAAGTTTACCTTTCAAAAGAGAGCAAATCCATGCATGTCCTCCAAATGGTTCAAGAACAGCTTTCAATTTACTTCAGGTATGCCTGCGAGAGGCGTTTGAGCTGAATTTGACATGAATTTACAGGACAGCGGAGCGGATCTGCCCTCTGAGTTAGTACTGTGTGGAGAAGTTACTCAAGCTCACACAGCAGCAGCAGGTTTCTTCGTTGTCGGTGTTCAGATCTCTCGCTGCTCCGTATCAACTGTTTTCCACGAGGTGGGGGTTTCACAGAGGACAGCCGTGGGAGCCAGATGGCAAAGTCTAGCCCCTGTGTTTTTATGTCCTTTTTTTTATGTCCCCTCTTAACTGAGCGTTGCACATGTCTTCTCAGATGTGGGAGAAGGCCATTGAGCTGGGCAAGCAGCTGGCCAAGATGCACGAGAGCCACATGTTTGACTTCATGGAGCTGAGCCAGCTGCTGGTAAGAAGACGCGTGCATGTGTTCCTCAGCTGCACAAACAAAACACTGTCAGATGAACACGAATGTGGAGGATTCTTGTTACAGCCTCATTAAGACTGTTGACATCAGCCTGATGAGTAATAAGAAAGCTTGAGTGTGACTGGTTGATAAAAGAACTTGAGGAGGTGGGGCAGAGATCATTTGGTGTTAACCTGTTCACCCACCTCTTTTTTTCCCCAGAGAGTGTGAGTGCTGTTGCTGTGGAGTTTGGATGAAGAATCTATTTATAAAGTCTGTCTGCGTTAGTCGTTCAGTCTGATTGTGCTCCAATAATCTTTTCTCATAATTACATAAAAGAAAATGAGAGCAAACACATTCCTCTTTTGTGAGGATGTTATTGGAATTAATTTATTTTGAATGATTTCATTTTGTAACCACTAAGAGACTAATTACAACACACCGTATATGTACCGCCGACTCACCATCTTCTTTGTCCTCCGTCACAGAAAAAACAAGCCAAGTTCTATGAAAACATAATGCATGCGATGCGGCCGCAGCCGGAGTACTTTGCTGTAGGATATTATGGCCTCGGATTCCCTTCTTTCCTCAGGGTAAGAGAATGATTATTTCTTATTTCAATAAATACAGACCTGGAGAACCCGTCATGCACCGTTGTTATGCAATGAGCTGGCTTTTTGAAACATTTCCCCAGGCAATGTGCAATAATGCCGATAAAGGTTATTGGCTTTTTGATGACACAAGAGAATGTCAGGATGAAAACAGTCCCGTCACAGCGTTGCATAAGCACACCTCTCATATATTATGGAAAATAAGCTCAGTCATAATTCTAGATTTTTTATTAAGTTTTAGTTGTTGTGTTGCATGCTGAATTTTTCTGCTGCAGAACAAGATATTCATCTACCGAGGCAAAGAGTACGAGTGGCTGGAGGACTTCAGCTTAAAGCTGCTCTCTCAGTTCCCCAACGCAGTGCGGATGACCAGCACAGCGCCCCCTGGAGACAACATCAGCAACTCTCCTGGACAGTGTATCCTTATGAAAGCCACATTTGTTTAATAAGATTGTTAGTGAGTGGCGTCAGGGAAGGCAGTGGTGTTTACATTTGTGGTTTTAAGTGCAATATTTTAACAACTGTTGGATGAATTGTAATAACCCTGATGATCCTGTAACTTTTCATTCAGAGAAATAATCAGGTCAGTATTTAAATTTGTCTGATACTTTATGACTAAATCTTCCAAAACTAATGGTGCTCCCATCAGCCTCAGCTGTACTTTGTGTTCATGCTCCTTTCAATCTTTATTTTTGTGTGTATAATAAAGAGGAACAAAAGAGAAGAAAAATGCAACAACAAAAAACATAGAAGGGACAAGAAAAACCCTGAGGAGTTGTAAAAGGAACACACCTAGCATTGAAATTAAAGACAGCTGCATGCGGTTGCTGCAATTTCCAAAAAGATGTATTTTTGAAATATATAAAAGAGAGAAAAGAACACAATTTCTAAACAAGAAGTACTAGAAATAAAAGACGAAGGAAGAAAAATAAGGATTACAAGAAGATAGATTTGCACTGCTTTCATAGAGCTGATGTTGTTTAAGATCTTAACACGTAATGTTACAAAATACACAGGACAAAAACTACACACACACACACACACACACACACACACACACACACACACACACATTCAGACAAGCTCCTGACAATACACGTCCAATACTCAGTGACTTAACAGAAGATTATATCCACCACTTATCTGATCTGAAGTATACTGTATTTATACCCAGATAACCTATCAATTAATGAAAACATTTGTAATTGTAACATAGAAAACCCTCCACAAACACAAGACACATCAACACAATCAAACTAATGTTTATATGTGCACAAACTCTCCCATAAACGACCAGAATCATAGTTTCTACATCCGTTCAGTTCTCCAGTCACAAGATGCTGCTTTAGTAACATTCAACATTTACTGCAGTGTTTTCTGTTTTCATGCGTCTCACAGCACCACTCTGGTCTTAGAAACCAGCTAATCTTACAGCTGCCAATTCATTATCATGGCCTCTGGTGAAAAAAATGCTTCTCTGGGTGGAAATTTCAACATTATTTTGTCTTTAAATCAGAAAAGAGGAACAGCATCAGTACAGCGACAGTTCTGCCTTCATCTGTGAAAATCCTGACATCAAGAGCATTAACTCCACACACCAACCAGTAATTTTAGCAGAAATCCAGTTACAGTTAACCTGTCAATACTACTACTGCTTATGGCAGTTTGAGTGTGAAGTGTGAACAGCTACTTAATAAAGTACTTTTAAATAGTCCATAATTACTGCAGAACAAAAGAAGGAATATCTGGACAAAACATTATATACTGTCTGACCAAAAAAAAAAAGTCCCCACCTGGATTTAACTAATCAAACAGGTCAGATCCTTCCATTGGATAATTACTGCAGTGATTAATATGTTTCAGCTGGTAACAAGTTATTGAACTCTAACTGATGCAGTGAGCAGCTTCTCGTTTCTTCAACAACCATGTCAGAAGACATAACCTGTGGTCGAGGAAAAGATGTGACTCTGTTTCACTCTCCGGTTCATTTTTTTAAATAACCCTCCCAACAATAATCATCAGTGGTTCCTCAGAAGAACTTAACGAGGGAAACATGTTGAAGCACATTATCAGCTGTGAGACTGAGGTGAAGATGATCTGATGGGGTTCTGTTCTGTTTTATCATATAGACACTGATCATTTATTGATAATTAACAAATGTTAGCATGTTATTCAGGTACACAGTAATATGAACATGGTAAACATCTGCACGTAACACCAGCATATTAACACTGACATTTAGAGCGTGTGAGTGTCTCAGTGCAGCCTCACAGAGCTGCTAGCTCGGCTGTAGGCTCTTGACAATTACAGATGTTAAAAAATCTGCTTTTTCTTCTCCTCCACACTCTTCCCGGTCTTATCCTTAGCTGAACCTCAGACATTCAGTGCTTTACTGTCAAGCCTGTTCTCACCGTGCCGCACCAGTTTAAAGACAAGGGGGTTCCAGAGCAGATATTAAAGTGCGTAACAGAACACTTAAAGGCTGATTTATTTTCTCGTGAATACCCTGGGATTTATAGTTCTCTGGTCAAACCGCTAACTCACCGCTGTCCTTCCCTGTTCTCTTGCAGCTATTACAGAACCAATGAAGTGGACCAGTTCCAGTATTCCAGGCCCTTCAGGAAAGGTGAAAAGGACCCAGACAATGAATTTGCAGTGAGCACTTTTTAAATTTACTTCGAACTCATATATGTAAGCACACACCCGTAAATTCACAAAGAAAACGCATAAACAAGCCTGTGTTTGTGCATGCATCGCCCTGAAGATTAATAACAGCATTAAAATGTCACCCTTTAATATTTTATTGGTATTTATTTTGCCCTACAGACCATGTGGATCGAGAGAACGACTTACATCACCGCCTATCGCTTCCCAGGGATTCTGAAATGGTTTGAAGTCAAATCTGTCTCAGTGGTAAGAAGCAGCCTTGATTCTCAGACTGTTTAATGCGTTCCCTCGATCTCATGTTGGTAGAGAGGAATCCAAAAGAGAGGCACGGTGTTATTACAGCCCAGAGTAGAACAACGTATGAACAGTATAATAAATGGGTTTGCAGCTCAATACTCAGCTTTAACTGTAATACCAGCAGCAGTGTGAGTTCATGTTAAGTGCCTCAGGTGAATAATGTAGCCAGAAGTTCCTTGTTGAATACTAAACCTCAAGTTTTTAAATACACTAGAGACTTAAAGAAGTCAGGTTAGGACTTTTTTTAATGAAACAGATTTATAGTAAATTTTGCAGCGACATTGTTGGTTTAGCTGCCGTTGTTTTTTGATTTGGAGTTATTTTATTTCTTCTTAATTACCCTGTTTTACGCTGTCTTTGTGCCGAAGTGACTAACGGAGGCCAAACTAACTACGTAATCCCACAGAGAACTGCGCTCAAAGTTTGAATTATTTAAACTTTTAACTCACTTCTGGCTGATATTTCAAAGTGCACCTGATGAGATAACAGCTGTATGTGATGACATAGCCAGGAGTGACCATAGATACATGGAAGTGACACAAGCAAAGGATGAGAGAGAGTGATGGTCGAGTCATGAAATAAACCCCAGACCTGTGATAGATCTCAGGAGAGGGATGATTTTAATAGTTGTACAAATCTCACAATAACTTTGCAAATAAAGGGTTCCCTTCTAGACACAACTGAGAGTGATGGAAGAAAAGTGTTTCAGAGTTCCCCAAACTCTACAACACAACATTAAGACTTAGCAGGATCTCGCTAGTAAATCCTGAGTAAATCCATCCTGAGTCAAACTTGACAGAAACAAAATTAAACTCCCTAAAAGCATTTTGGTTTGTCTTTCCACAACAATCACCAGCTCTGGTTTAGTTGAAATAAACTCTTAATTCATTGGATTTGATGTGAAATTAGTGTTTTGACTTAAACATGTAATACTTTGTATTTTTTGTTTCTGTGTGTATTAATGAAAACATAAAAACAACCAAAAAATCCTCAAATTCACCTTCAATGATCATGTCATTCTCCTGATTGGCAGGAGGAGATCAGTCCTTTGGAGAACGCCATAGAGACGATGGAGATGGCCAATGAGAAGCTGAGTAACTTGGTGCAGCAGCAAGCATGTGATCGCTCGCTGTCCATCAACCCGCTGTCCATGATGCTCAGTGGCATCGTTGACCCTGCTGTCATGGGCGGCTTCTCCAACTATGAGAAGGTTTGACTTTTTTGTTTTCCAGCCGACTGCACAAAGAGACAAATACATAAACAGCCCTCTTTAATTGGCTCCTCTTATTCAGGTCAAAATCTTAAAGTAACCTTGGGACAAACAGAAACAGACGGAGAGAAGCACGACTCTGCTCTGCTTTACAGGCAACTTACAGAGACAAAACTCTCAAATCCCAACAAGACGAAGAGTCTGCAGCCGATGCAGTTAACAGTCCTGACATTACAAGCTAACATGCTGCTGTGTAGATTGTGGTGACTGTATTTTTAAATCACTAAACTTACTTCAGCACCTTTCAGCACAGTGGATGCTATGAACACATCATTTCAGCTGCCAGGTACTTTACAAAGGAAGGAGAAAGCCTGTTTTAGAAAAGGCAGACTTTCTCTTCGGTATGACAGCTAACTGCTAACCATCACATCCTGTGACTCGTGTCTGTGACTCATAGTCTGGCAATGTACAATGACATATTGATTGATTGATTGACACACATACAGATGAGAGAGATTCAGACGTGTGGTGCATTGTTTGAGTTTTTATATTGGGTGAGGAAATGATGAATGAGACAGAACACGATGAAATGTCTATGTAAGTGCTGAAAACAAGTATAATATTATAATTATTCTTTTAATTGTGGAGAAAACGGGACAGTTTGGTCGTGAATGTTGAAAACTGCAGATATCTTAGTGTATTGTTTGGCTCAGAGGACACCTGGTTTGAAAGCAGGACATTCCAGGGCAAACTGGGAAGTTAACATGTTAGCATGTTGCAGTGTTAGCATGCTAACATTTGCTAATTAGGACCTCTGCAGCCCGTAGTGTACACAGTATTATTTTTCTCAGGCATGTCCCACCCTACTCTGCCCTGGATTGGCCTACCCTAACCCATACTAAATGACCTAACCCACTGAAGGCAACGAGTACTAGCCAATCAGAGTCAGAGTTGGGTGGGTCTCGACTTCACCATCTTAGAGTAAAAGATGTTAGAGTAAAAAACTGAGTACTATACTGTGAGGCTGACCTAAATGCTAACATCAGAATACTAATATGCTATGCATGTTGATATTTAGCAGGTATAATGTTTACACAGACTTTTTTTTATAATTCAGGTTTTATGTTCTGTATTTTTGGTACATGATCATGAAGACAAAAGAAAAAAAATGAGAAGAAAAAAGGACAGAGTGAGGAAACATCAATAGTTTAGGAAAGGTGGTAGTTAAGTGTGTTGCCAGGTCATGATTTCTGGAAAGAGACACTGTTTTTGAATTTTCCAGATGTGTTTTTTGGTGCTTTGAGAACCACAAACTGCTATTTACCCCCATTATATTGGAGAGATGGCAGATATTTCTATATCTCCAAAAACTCTGCAACAAAACCACACAAATAGTCATGTTTTTCCACATCTGGGTACGTAAATGATCAAATGCAGGTGTTGTTTGACTGGTAACAACATTTCTAAAGTACTTGTTAGTGGGTTATTTTGTGCAACACTTTTAAGGTATCAAGCAGCGATACCCAGCCCTACTTGTCATACAATGTATTTGGATGGATTACTGGTACCAGTCTTCAAATCCACTATGCACAAGTAGCTACAGAGTCCCCCAAAATGCGTCATTGTCCCTTTACTTCCAGGCTGTATTTGTCTGAGTTTGGCTGTTCAGGTTCAGGTTGTGTGCACAGTTGGTTCTAAAGTAATTGGTTTGGAAATGAATATAGTGCTCTCAAACACTGCCAAACTACACTAATAACAGATAAATCACACGACTGCAAACATTAATATGAATTTAAAGTCCCTTTTTCATTAACATGAGTTCAGCTGGCCTCCAGCCTGTTAGGAATTACAAAGTTTTATTCATAAGAGGGCGGCTGCGGCCTCTTTGTCACGCTGTGGAAACCTGCTCACTGTTGCTTGCAGCTTCATAGCGAGCTGCCCAGTTTTCATCCTGTTTTCATCCTCTGCAGGCGTTCTTTACAGACACCTACATGCAAGAGCACCCGGAGGACCATGAACGCATCGAGGTCCTTAAACACCTCATCGCCCTGCAGGTAAACCCCTCCACCATCGTTGACACTGGCATCAAAGCTGAGCGTGTTCTGTCGTACTGAAGCGTCCGTCTTCCCCTCCAGATCCCTCTGTTGGCAGATGGGATTCGCATCCACGGGGAGAAGACGACGGAGCAGCTGAAGCCCTTACACAACCGTCTGGTGACTTGCTTCCAAGACCTTCGGGAGAAAGTGGAGAAGCATTATGGCGTCATAACCTTGGTGCGTTGCCATCCGCAAACTCAATTTAATGTAAGAGGGTGCCAACTTAAGCTATTGGCCCTGTTGCCTTCCTATCAAACGCTTCTCATTCAGAGCAGTGTACATTATATTAGCGCAGGACCATAAATCTTCCTTTAGCCAGTCCATTGCTGCCCGAGTCCTGCCTGTCATTGTGCTCCTCCCCTGCCAAGACTCCCCGATGATGCTTAATCCCATTTGTGTGTCCCAGCCCTGCTCGCTCACCGAGAGGAAGAAGGGTCGCGTGGGCTCCGTGGTGATGCCCTACATCTTGTCCTCCACCCTGCGTCGCATGTCCACTGTCTCAACCCTGTCCAACGCCTCCTCAGGCCTCTCCAGCGGCTCCGCATCCTCAGATGGACCCTCCTGCGTTTCCTCCCAAGAGTCAGTCCCCGTGTCCTCTCCCTGCTCCCTTTGTCCGTCTGTCTCCCGTCTCCCTCTGTCTGACATTGTGTTGCCGTCACTACAGAGACTGCTCTCTCTGCTCAAATCAACAGCCCTGTTTTGTCTTTGTGATTGTACATCTGTCTGCATCTCTTTCTCTGCCTCTTGATTATTCACCAGCAGTTCCTTGTTGTCCCGTCCCAGCGATCGCAGGGCCTCGGTTTTGTCCCGCTCAGAGGAGGACAACCGGATCGCCAGAAAGAACAGGAAGGAGTGGAGCGTGAGCAAATCACAGGTCCTGCTGGAGAGACAGTCGGATGCGGATGAGGTAAGGCCTCATGTTCAGCTGCCGTTTTTATAAATATGTTTTATAATTTTATTTAACTATTTTTTCTACTTGTTTCACACCAGTTGTTCGTCCGGTGACAAACACAGTGACAGAGCTGATTAGCAACATATCAAGTGACATTTATGATCACTTATGTGACAAAGCTGCAGGTTTTACCACACACACTCTGGCATTTGACAAAAGCACAGACAAATCTGGGACAGTTCTATTTTTTCCTGTTTTCAGGTGTTGAAATACTCAGGCCCACATCTCTCATTACTGTCATGTTCTTTCACAACAATATTTCAATAATTAGTTAGGAAAATCATTATATCCCATTCATTTCTACCTAGGGAGATTTGAAAATTTCTATTTGAAAAATCTTCTAAAATTGTTAGCAGCAAATTTAAATATATTCTTGTACAAGAGGCCCCCAAGTACCTCTGTGATCTGTGATCATGTTCAAGATGTTTTAGATTTAATAATTTAGTTGTACAGTGTTGCTCATAAAATGCTAAATCAATGAATAATGCTACATGATAAATAGAAACCTTCAAATAGATCCCGTGGACACAGTTTCCTCTCTGATAAGGACTAATGTTGGAGCATCAGCTCACATGTTGTTTACATGAAACACTACAGATTGACAGTGAAGATCTCAGACTGTACCACAATAATGTTGACTGGTTAACGGAGCGGTGTGACAGAAGTGCTCTTATCAACACTAAAAAGAGGAGGAAATTATTTTCAGCCTCCCTCATGATCGACTGCCTTCAGTGAGAATTCACAATGAAGTAATTAATGAAGTGTCTTCATACAAATATGTGGGACTTATGATAGACTCCACCCTGGAAGAAGATGCAGCAGCAGATTCTGTTTCTGTTTTTTAAAACAGTGATTCAGTGTTCTGCTGCACTGCAGTACGGTCTGGTTCAGCAGTCTATCTGTCAAACTTTAAACTATAATGAAATCCAAATTTGTGCAAAGATTGATTGCCAACATGCGGCCAACGCTCACGCAACTCGCAACAAGAGCATGCTCCGTCTGTAGGAAGAAGAAGAAGGCATTCTTTATTAATCCCTCAGGGAAGTGTTTTCACTCTGTTATTATTTTACAGACACAGGTTTGAAATGCACACACATGCAACAGGGTTTATAGACATACATTAATGAAGAGAAGCGTATATGGGGCTTTTCCACTGGCACTGAGTCGCAGTTCCAGTGCAACTTTTCTTGCACCGAGCTGCACCTGAGATGGACTTACCCTGGAATGGTGCCAAAGTGAGCCCGACCCGCCTCCGAGCGCCGACCACAGCCAACCTGTAACAAACTTTACTTTCTCGCCTGTGTTGCTGTGTTTTAACGTCCTGTTCGCTATGAGCCGTATAAAGTCGTGTCAAGTCACTGCTGATGAAAATCAAAAATTTCCTGTTTTCATGCTGCTTCATAATAAAAGCTTTTGAATAACACAGTACTTTTATTGTGGAGAATTTATAGAAGTTGAGTGTTTATTCGTTGTTTTACAGCTGCTCGACTCTTAAATTAAAGACACTTTCAAGCGAGTGGCTGTAATGGAAATGCAAATCCCTACCATGCCGGGTCACACCAAGCCAGCACGTGTATTGAAAACGGGTAATAGTCAGGCGGACCTGGGACCTCTCCAGCTACCAGTCTGTCTGGTCCGTGCTGGACTTGAGCCAGTGACCCTCCAGTTCTCAGGCCAAGTCCTCACGGACCGAGATACTGCTGCCTCCTCGCTCTCTCTTCTGACCTTCTGACTTTTTGTATGTTTTAAATAGAGAAACCCAACATCTGCACTTTAATAGGCATTTCAGAGTCCCACCACTTAACACAACAGGCAGAAGAGTTCTTTTATACATCAGTCTGTCCTGTTGCTAAACCAGAATCCAGAAATCCTGATCGGTCCACCCTCAGTATTTTCATTTGTGTGTGTGTGTATATCATTCTGTCACTCAGGTGATTATATAAGCTGTTTACATGAACACATCATCCTAATGTTAAGTTTGTGTTGTTCAGTTGTGAACTGGGAGAAGCTGTTTCACACAGAAGCCTGTTTCTGTTGTTTTCTGCTTTTTGTTCCAGACTCCTCCGGGAAAGCAGCAGAGACCCAAGAGTTTACAATTAGGGGACCGGCGGCTCACCCTCTCCCTGTTCCAGGGCGTTTCATCCCAGCTCAGCCTGTCTAACCCCCTCAGCCCGCTACCTGCCTCTCCACACACACCGCACACACCCCGCAGCTCCAGTATGTACAAAACACTGCTGCGCTGACAAACACCGCGCTGCATGTCATCACTTTATTTTCTCTTAAAAATCTGCCACACACACACGCACAGGGAGGAGCACCTTACCTCCTCACTGTGTGTAAGCACATTCTGGTCTGTAGCCCCAAATCAGGTCACACACTCACTCACACACACACACACACACACACACACACACACACACACACACACACACACACACTCGCAGCCTCCTGCGGTCTGAAACGCTCTTATTTCCTCTCTCCTGTTTTAGGTTATTCATCGCTTCTCAGTGACAATGATGTCAATACCATTGACACCCCAGGGACCCCCCCGCCCATGCCTCCGAAGAAGCACCCGCACGAGATTGACAACCCCGGGTTCTCTTCAGAGGTGCATCTGCTCTGAGAGAAATCACACCCCCTCACTAATGCATATTTAATGACATGTAAACGTTAAAATATTCTGTTTTTATTTTTATTTGAAGTCCTAACATGAACTCTCTTTCCCCACAGTTCACTCCTCCGCTGCCGGTGAAAATCGAGAGCAAGCCTCCTCCGCCGCCTCCGAAGACGCGGAAGTCGATGTTCCCCACGTATGATCACACCCCCCACTAAGGCCGCACCTACACACAGGCCTTCAGCTTCCCCATAATTCTCTGATTTGGCTGCGATTAAAGCGCAGGCTCGTTCTGTGGGCACAGATGCAGGACCGTCTACGGGGGATGTGAGCGAGATTTTCTTTCTGATGCAAGTCACTAATAATTCCGAGCAGTCCTTTGTTCTCAACTTTTAGCTGTTGTTTTGTTTTTTAAGCCGCGAGGAACAAAATGTTATTGGGGTTATTATCACAATAGGGTACTACTGTACAGAGATGGATATATGATTTAGGTACATACACTCTTAGAAATAAAGATTCACACTAGAACCATGAAAGTTCTGCAGTTTATCTCCATAGGAGAACCCCTTTTTGGTTCCTGTTGGAACCTGTAATAAAGCTTCCACTTGGATCCCTTTCAGAGAGTTCTAAAGTATAAATGGTTATGCCTAGAACATCTGTGAAAGGTTTCATCCAGAACCCCCAATAATGAGAGGTTCTACAGAGAACCCTCCTATGATGCAATGGTTCCACCCAAAACCCTCTCTGGGGGTTCTATCTAGAACCTTTCCACCTCCTACCTCTGCTAACAACAACCCACCTAGAAGGGTTCGACCATTTTTTTTTTTTTAAAGTTCCAAGGATTTTATCTGGAACACAATCAGGGTTTGTGACAAGAACATTTTTATATTCCAAAGGTTTTATCTAGAACCCACCAGTGGGGTTCTACAGAGAATCTTTGTACATTCAGTTTTACCTGGAACCCACCCAAAGGGTGCTAATGAGACCCTTTTAATATCCCAAGGGTTTCATGTAGAACACACCGAGGGGGTTCTACAGAGAACTTTTGTATTCAGATTGTTTTATCTAGAACCCACAAAGGGGGTTCAACAGAGAACCCTTTTATATTATGGTACATAAAAACCCTCGAGGAAGCTCAGTGTTTGTGGAACCCTTATTTCTAAGAGTGTGCGGTGACTACAGCCTGGATTCAGTGTGTTTTAATGGAACAGTGATGAGATGCTTTTATTCTTGAAGAACAGTCAGATCGTTGTACAGACTTTATCTCTCGCAGGGAACAGAAATGACCAATGCTGCAGTGTAATATTTTGCTTTTATGTGTTGGAGCGACACTGGATGACCCCCCCCCCCCCCCCCCGTTCCATACAGGAAGAAGCTGCATTAGACACACGTCAGACTTGATCACGAGCAGGGAATTTAATGTACAGAATGTAGCTCTTAGTCTGTAGTTTTTTCATGTCAGATGAGGTTGTTGAATCGTGTCATGATCAAACCCGTTTTTTTTCCTAAACCACGATGTTTCAGAGACACTGGATGGCATTAATGAATGTGCAGCAGATGATGATTTGTTTTAATGTTTGTGATGAACTGAAAACTGTAACCGGTGCTTCCAAACTGCATCACGTTGATGTTGGTGTTCAGAGGAAGCCAGTTTTTCTTTAAAGAAAAAGTTTGACTTTTTTGGGAAATTTGCTCTTTTTCCGAGAGTTAGATGTGAAGATCCGCGCCTCTCTCACGTCTGTACAGGAAATATGTAGCTGGAGCCAAAAGCCAGTTAGCTTAGCTTAACTCGGTGTAAAAACTGGAAACGGGGAAACGGTTAGAGTTGCCACCTTGCCAGTGACCCCATGCCTTAATACAATGTCATGGTGATTATTTTTTTTAATGCTGTTTACTTTAGTCTAACCTGAGTCTTTCAAACTCAAAATGATGCTTGAATGCAGACAGGTGAAATTTGTGGCGGAGATGTTGCAGAACTTAAAATTAACGCGCGTGGGTTTGATGTTTCCATCACTGCTGATCGGAGCCGAAGCCCATAAATACCTGAGACTCCTGCAGAGATTTAAGCTGGGAACAAGTGCTGATTGTACCCTTTCACACTGCAGACAAAAGCCAGATGTTAGTGGGTCCAGTGTAGAGGGAGCTTAATTAACATTTATGCCTATAATATAAAAATGACTGTTTGTGGTTTTACGAGGCATTTCGTGAGTGGGTTTTCCGCCGATCACATGGTTGGCGTTTCAGTCCCAACACTGAATCCCAAATGAGCGTCAAATACTGGATAAAAGCATTACATAAATGTGGCCAGTTACCATTTACTCCAGGGAATTACTGCTCCCAGTCAAGAAATAGTCTGGCACATAAACCCCCATAAAACCACAAAATGTGATTTTTTACACTTTGGTTTATGTTTATGACTTGAGAACAAGTGAAAAGAGATTTTGCCAGGAGAATCCGTACACGTTTCTTACAAGAAGAAACATTTTATCACCTGTTCTTGCAGATAATTTAGTGTTCTTCATCTTGGATCCTATGGTCTCATGCTTGGGGGTCTTTAGGTGACTAATAAAACTAATAAAATTAGTGCAGTATTTGAGAGCGCTGCAGCTGTCAGGAGCAAAATTCAACTGCAGTGTAATCCCTCTGGGCAACTGCACCATCAAAAATACGTCCACTAAAGGTTCTTGTTTTGTTGCTGACAGGCTCAGATTGTTATTCTACTCCGCTGGTTTGATCAGTTTTTAACCCTTTAAAACACACAAGTCACACAATAATGCAAACAAACTGACTAAATATGTAAACAAACATGATATAATGTGTTAATTAGTGAGCTTTAGAGTGTTAGTAGGTGGATTTTGTTACCATAACACAGTGTCAAATTAGCCACTTCCCCTTGTTTCCAGGCTTTTGCTATGCTAAGCTAAGCTAGCTGGTTGCTGGCTAGTCCCAAAAACTGGTCCTTTAAAGAACTCTAATCGCTGTTTGGTACAAGCATGAATGCCTTTTGAAGTTCACTTTAGTTTTATATTTCAGGTGTTGGTGTTTAGATTTTCTTTTTTTATATATCAGTTCATTATTGAAATTTAAATTATTCTATTCATTGAATTTTAAAATCCTCATTGTTTTGCACACCCGGTGTGTACAGAGATGCTTTATTTTTATGCAGCATAAATCGAGTCTAATTTCCACGTACTGCTTTACTGAGCGCTGTTTAAATTTTTTAAAAGAACAATTTATGTGCCTTCAGAATGCTAAATCTATGCATGTAAGCTGAAAATGATCAAGTTGAATCGTTAATTAAGGTGTCAGTATTTAGTTTCATTGCTAGGTTTTAAATTGTTTTACAAGGGATTGCCTTTCTTTTGTACAATACACACATTTCCTAACAAGCATCAAAGAAATTTTATACAAACAACGCCTCAAGAGATGTATAATGATCTTTTTTTTATGAACAAGCTGTTGTTGACTGAACAAAAATAAAGACTTATTGAAAGAGCGGCACAGAGCAGCTCCCATTTTTTGTTGACATTGATTATTTTAGAAAGGCATCTTCTCCGTCTCTGTAACTATGATCCTGTCAGCAGAGTGAATACAGATGACTCTCCGCGCCCTCACTGTAAACTCGGCGCTCACACTCCGTCATTTGGATGCTGCTGATAGCATGAAAAATTACCCATTCACGCTCAAAACATCCAACAAACTGATGATTTATGTTTTTCAAATACAATTAGAGGAGGTGCAGCGAAATGATGCTGCTGTGACTGAAGATTATCACAGGAGGCCGACTGCAGGAGGAGTTTATGAGATGTTTATAGGAGTCGTGTGACGGTGCTGGTCGTGCTAATCTGGATTGCTAATGGCCTGTTCCTTCCTGTCAGATAGTGAAGTCTGGGGTATCACTCTCCCCGCGAGTCTCAGGAGCAATAACTATTTGAAGTGATGCTCACCCATGCAAGGAGAGCAGCGCCGCGGCTGCCAGGTTTCACTGGATGCCCGGGAACATCTCCATGGAAACAATCTCCATACAGTAGACATGTTTACAACATGGTGCAGTATAGAATCTGAGGACATCCATCAGTCCTGTTCCTTTCATCGCAGACGTCTCTCCAACCTCCTGTCGGAACTGACAATACACTCTGACAATGACACATCTGTGTCGAGCTGTTACACAGTCTGAGGTCGCTCACACACACACACACACACACACACACACACACACACACACACACACACAGTTTCCATTACCTTGAGACAACACTCAATGGAAAGCAGCTGGAAAGTTTTTTCCCAACAGAGAGCCACACAGATGGTCACTTAAAAATAATTTTACAGTGATGGAACATTACTGAGTGCATTCACTCAAGTGCAGTTTTGAGGTACTTGTACGCACAGTAACTTGAGTATTTCCATTTCATGCAGGTTTATACTTCTTTACCGCCAGCTGGGAGGTAGTCCTGAGAAACTGTTAGGAAAAAGGCGGCACTTTCAAAAAACACTTGTACCAAATCCAGCCCTTTAATGAAGATTTCTTCTGAATATTATTTCTTTTGTTAAGCACAGAGACTTACTGTATTCAAAAGTTTTAACTTAAGGCAGAAGGAAATTAGGAGAGTCAGACTGAATGAAAAAAGATGTTAAATGTGACAACAACCTTCTTCTAATCTACGATTACTTTGTTGTTTCCTGCACTTTTGCTCCTATGTTTATTTGCCAACTGTGATCACCAATTAAGTGGATGAAAAACATGAAGGCTTGGATTATTTTACACATTTAGATTCCAAACTTTATTGGTCAGACAGAAAATGTAAACATCTGGCCCCTTGGTACTTTACTTTTTCCAAATCTGGCCCTTCTTAAAAAACAAATTGAATAAGCTTGATGAAGTTAGTTGGGAGATATCAGCAGTAGGGATGTCTGTCTTCTCTCCAGTATAATGGAACTTGATGGCACTCAGCTTTCGGTGCTCAAAGAGCCTAAAAATACATTTAAAAAAATCAACGGCAACTTCTCTTTCCAGAAATAATGACCTGGTTGTGAGCAGTTTCATATAGGAATTACTTTGTTTCTACCAAAATACACCGGCCAACCGAATCTCTGCATCGAGGAAGTGCACATCTACTCATGGGCGAGAGGTTACAGCTCAGCCGAGGAGGACGCCATTAATGTTTATATCCTGCGCTGTCATGAGCATGAGCCTCTCATCCTTGAGTCGATGCACTCTTCCTTTTGTGCAGAGATGCGGTCGGTGGGTGTAGTTTAGTGGGAAGAAAATACTTCTGACAGTGAGTGTTGTAGTGAAGTCTGCATCTCTAAATACATGTTGTATTTGCTTACCAGAGGATCTTAATGTCTCTAATATGACGCACAGTGGAGATTTATTCAACTTATATCGTGTCTGACTTTAGTGGAACAGAATATATCAGATGTGGAATTCATCTGAAGATGCTCTGCTTTCAGACGATGCCAGGTTTTCCTGTGGATGTCAGTTTTTTTGACCCATGACTAAGTCCAAAATGTGGCCTGCAGCAGATTAGGTAAGCCTTGTTTTTAGCCTCACAGTTGTTGATGACCTGCTGAGGAGTCAGCAGGAGGTATAAAACAGAGTGGTCAAAATCATTGCAACCGTGAGAGGTCCTTCAGAGAATATACAGGTGGTTCAGCAGTATGTGAGATTAACTGCAGACACGGACAGCTGCTCCAGTGCCCAGCTGCACAAACCACCTTAAGTTTAACAAGTTTGTCCTCAAGAAAAAATATTTCTCTAAGCCAAGAGGTTCACTTAGGAATGTTGCATAAAGCCTCTTAGGTTGTGTCCTTGTGTGAAGGTTTAGACCAGGAATCTGCAAACTTCAGGATCAAAAGAGACATTTTAGGCCAAAAAAAAAAATGGCTTAAAAAAATTCTCTTTTCCCTGAAGACTTTTTAAAAAATTTGGCATACATAGTGAGCTTCTGGAGACTCACGAAGATGAGCCACTGTCAAACTTTTCTAAAATTTGGTGTACAAGCTATATATTTTTACAGTTGGCAGTCCAGAGTTACTGAATCTATTGCAGTTCATTGCCTTGAAAATTTGAGTTGTCTCAACTTTTTCATAGACCTACAATAATGACAAATAAAAATTAAAATGTAAAACAAAATAAAGTCACAGGGAGCCACTGGAGAGGAGCTGAAGAGCTGCATGCAGCTCCAGGGCTGCAGGTTGCAGACCTCTGGTTTAAGCCAAGTCTTGCTGTTAAACTACATGTTTGCATTTGTGTATGCATAGTGTTAATTTCTGAGGAAGCGCAACAATCTACACATGAGGGAATACTTAAGTAACTCAGGACAAATACTTAGAAATTAAATATTTTTCCCTTAAATCACTCCAAAGAAATCCTGAGGGTGATTGTATGCAGCTAATGTTTTACTCAGGCATCCTTAGATGAGAATATAGGGGAAAAGTTAGACTTAGCTTAGCTTAGCCAAAAGCTTAAGTGCTTTTATGCCACTGGGCACAGCTTCCTTGGTCGCACACACACACACACACACACACACACAACTTATCACACAATCTCCCCCCAGCCTTATGCCTGTTGGAGATAATGAAAGCATTGGAGCCAGTTTATCTGCCACAGCTTCTTCAGCGTCACTGCCTCTGTAGTTTCTGCAGTCTGTCTTTGTAGGTCAGAAAACGTCCTCCGTACTGTCATTTCTTAAACAAAGAAGCATTAAGATAAAGAATAATATAGTGAGGATCTGCATGTGCACTTAATAATATTGAGCTGTATTTGGCCCCTGTGACAGAGAGAGAAGGACAGGAGGGATGAAAGCTGAGGCCTTGGTACGACTTAACTCCCCTGCATCAAAGGAAGATTTGCCCTTTCTTACTTTGTCCATTTAACAGCTGGAGGGATCTGCAGCCTCAGTGTGGAGTGGGATTAGCCGCACTATTGTATCTCTGCTTTGAACCTCACTAGGTGGTGCCAGAGGGTGTGAACTAATGGAGCATTGCAAAGAGGTCTGCCGAGTTTTTTTTTTTTCCAACCTCTGTTTACTCAGGGTAGGTTTGCTGGGGCGTGAGTGCACTCTTCAGGAACGCCCCGCTTCACACCCACACACACTCACACACACAATCACACCTGGGAGCTGTTGAGTACAAGCATGCACACTTCTGCTGTGGACCAACGAGCAGAAGAGAGGACGGTGATCATAAGCTCTTTTCCCCTTCATCACGTTTCTCCTCTTTTTTCTCGCCAAACTGGTGCAGCAGTTTGGACTGGCAGCGCTCCAGTTACACACAGGCTCCCCGAGTGCAGCTTAAATCTGCAAACTGACTGAGTACAAACTCTTAAAACCTCTGTGATGAAAGAAAAGGAAAGAATTCAGGTTGCGCGTACTTTCTTGTTTTATTAATATGCTCTGTACTCTCACCACAGTCACATGTATTTTTTAACATTTTTAGATGGGTACGGAGTTACATCATGTCCAGGCAACCATGTCTGGGGATCTATTTTACAGGCCTGACTATTATTTGTCCCACTGAAATATTCATTTGTAGGTGCAGTCTGATGAGACTGTGATTTGATGGAAAGCTGGTTACCTGGTCGCTGCGATCTTGTTGGGAAGAGCTCCAAATTTAGGTTAAATGTTGGCGAGGGAAAAACTGTAATGGGCATTTTCAAAAGGTTATTTGACCTCTTACTTCATAATATCTGAAGGACACTGAGTTTCTGGGTGCCAAAAACATTTCAACTTCATGTTAATCTCATCCAGGTTTTTGCATAGTGCATAAATGATTAATTCTTGTTGCCTATTCAAGGGATCTGCAACCTTTAGGATCAAAAGAGCCATTTTTGGCAAAAAAAGAAAGAAAAGTCTGTCTGGAGCTGCAGCTATGAAATTCTCTTTTTCCCTCAAAGACTTTTTTTAAAATTTCCACAGCGAACTTATGGAGACTCAAGAAGAAGAGCCACCATCAAAATGTAGAGGAAAACTAAACTTTAGAATGTTTTGCTGACCTATAATCTTTAGTTGAGATAATTTACTTTTCTTCTTTCGCTAAACTTTAGAAACTCAATGAGCTGTGATGCTGATTTATCACTATTTTGATGCCTGAAAATGAAAGGGTTTTAATTGAAAATATTAAAATTTTTAACCATCATTCGCTTTCACTTCAGTGAATTTACTCTATATTGTTTAAATACCATTTTTGGGGCTTTCTAGAACTCAAATATTTAAGTTTTTCTAAAGAAGACAACTAAATTATCTCAAGTGGGTTTGATTTTACCCAAAAATCTAACATACTTGAAACAAAATAGCAGCTTCAAATCAACATTTCAGAGCCTGGATTTCAGTTCTTTCTGTAAATTGCAGCGATCCATTTGCTTCTCTCTTCTTTTGGCAGTTTGCAGAAAGATGGCTTCCATTTTTTGTTGAATCAGTTTGTACTGTCACATTTTCCCATTTTACTTGTGTTTTGCTGCATTCAAGCTGAATGTTAATGCTAAATGGACTGCATTTTATAGACATTTTTCTAGTCTATCGACCACTGAAAAGGGCTTTACAGCACATGTCACGTTCACCTGGTCACACATGGATGGGACAGTCAGCGGGACACCTTGGGGTTCAGTATCTTGCTCAAGGACACAGCCACAGTGGATGTAACAGCATGCTGAGACATTATGTGCAGTCCCTCTATTGTGACCCCTGGGATAATCATGAAAATCCACAGCCACAAAGTAGAGACCCGGTGCATTCAGAGGATGGATAACTTTCCTCTGTACTCTCACATTTTTTAACATTTTCAGATGGGCACAGAGTTACATCATGTCCAGGCAACCATGCTTGGGGATGTATTTCACAGGCCTGACTATTAATTGTCCTACTGAAATATTAATTCCTGGGTACAGTCTGATTTGAAAGCTGGTTACCTGGCTGCTGTGATCACTCGAACAGCTCTACCCTCTCTGCTCTAACTGGCTAACACAGCTGAAATACCTTATTGATGTAAGAAATTGTAATTAATGGTGATACAGCAGCAGGACAGCAGTCATTACTGAAATTGCTCGCACAAAAGATAAAAGAAGAAAGTTCCCTCAAAGTTTTTAATAAGTTCAGACAATGACCAATTGATTTCAGCACAAAGACCTCCAGAGCGAAGCAAATTGGCTGCTCAGTTTTTAACTTTTGCAGGAGTGCTGGCTTTAGCCTTTTGTTCAGGCACCTTCAGACAAGACAAACAGGGATACTCGTCTAAGCAGACGTTAAAGTCATGAATCAGAGCTTTCCAGAACGTCTTTTTCCCGTAGGTCAGCACCATGGCGGTGACGGTCGTGTAGATGGACGTGAAGAAGAACGTGAGCATGATGATGTTCTCGTGGTTCACCGCAATCTCATATTGGACGTACAGGTCGACCACGAGGAAGACGGTGAAGACGGCAACCAGAGATAAAGACATCTGGATGACCCTCATCTGAGAGCCCAGCTTCGGGGCGTGGGCTCCGTTGGTGCTCGCTTTCATGTGTCGGAGGTGGATGGCGAGGTGGACGGAGATGGAGATACAGCACTTGAACATGATCACCCCTGGGAGCACGTCAGCGAGGAGCAGGTACGCTGCCTCGTAGATCTGTCCAGGGCGGGTGTCGGGGATCAAAATGCCGCAGTCTTGGTTCTCCCTGGTGTAGTTGTCGGGGTGGAACACCGCCAGCATCGGCATGCAGGTGCCCAGGCCGCACAGAGGGATGAGAAACAACGCCAAGGTGACGTGCTTGAGGATGACGGCCTGGATGTGCGTGTAGCACTGGTTAGGCGTGTTCACCAGCTTGGTGCTGTAGTAGAACGTGAGGAAGCTAGTGTCCCACATGATGGTGAACTTGAAGCTGTAGACCAGCAGCAGCATGATGGTGTAGGGCACCTGAGCGATCTGGCACCCTTTGTCCACCTCGTCCATGGTCATCCAGAAGTAGCAGATGAGCTGGTGAGCGACGGCGGCCAGCGACAGAGCCGTGATGATGGTTTCACTGGGACTCCACTTCTTCTTCTGCCTGTAGTTCCACAGACTCATCAGGAAGATGTAGCCATTAAAGAAGACAGTGGTGACGGCCAGCAGGCCTGTCATTACCCAGAGGGCCAATTTAACCCCCCCATACATAATGATAATCTTTACCCCAAACACATCTAACCCTTTATGAGAAAAACTTAATCTTTATAGCTTGATGGGGCACTCAGTCTGTGTGAGGTTCTCAAGTGTTTTGTTTTGTTCAAAGAGATGACAAACAGGCAGAAAAAAATTATGCACACACACACCAAACCAGACGATTCTTCATTTCTTCCACAGAATGGAATCAGTCACAGTTTGTCAGCAGAGCCTGGGGAAAAAGATTCACACATTTAGCTTTTTGAAACACATTTAAACTCTTCTATTGTGGTTAAAAATACAGAAGAAATCTGCAGTTTAGGTGGTCACATGCTGAACACTCTTAGAAATAAAGGGTTCTTCCTGAAGGGTTGAGGTTCTTCAACCATTTGTTTCTGAAGAACCCTTCTTTGAAGAAAGGGTTTGTCAAGGGTTCTTTGTAAGACTTCAGGTTCCATTAAAATCCGTTTTCATGTGGGAACCCTTTTTGGAAAAAAGCATTGTTGAAATCCTCCTCTTTCATTGTACCATATAATGGTTCTGGGTGGAACCCTGTGAGACAAAACCCTTGGAATATATAAAGGTGACTGGTAGAACCCCCTGACTGTGCTGTAGATAAAAACCTTGGTATACAAAAACGCTCTGAGTAGAACCTTCTTTATGGGTTCTAGATATAACGTGGACTACAAAACATTTCTGGGTGGAACCCCTTGGGTGAGTTCTACATAAAATTCATGGAACATAAAAAGGTTATTAGTAGAACCCTGAGTATGTTGTTATGACCCTGTGGGTCATTTGTGATTGTGTGTGTTTTCCTTTGCTGCAGTGTCTCTCTCTCCCCTGTGTGTGTGTGTGTCTCTCTCTCCAGTGTGAATTGAGAACAGGTGGCGCATGATGATGATGATTGCTGCAGTGTGATTGGTCAGGGGGCGGATCCCCAGGCCTATTTGAACACCGGCGGCCGACACTCTGTCTCCTCTCCAGCCTTTCCACCACAAGGAACCACCAACATGGTGTTCTGAATTGTTTGGTTAGAGTAAGCTTTGTAGAAGAGTCGATGTAAGATGGTTTGTACTGGATAGAGTAATTATTTGGTAGATCACTGAGAGGATGTGCAAATCAAGTCTCAAACTTTTGTAAATATTGTAAATACTTGTAAATAGTAGGGCAGTTAAGGGAGAGAAGCTTTTTGTTTTTTGAAACCCTTTTTCTCCTGGTTTCTATGTTAGGAGCTTAGGTTAGTAATTTATTATATTTTTCTTTTGTTTTCATTAGGTAAGTTTAGGGTG
This sequence comes from Lutjanus erythropterus, assembly GCF_056507025.1. Taxonomy (NCBI): domain Eukaryota; kingdom Metazoa; phylum Chordata; class Actinopteri; order Lutjaniformes; family Lutjanidae; genus Lutjanus; species Lutjanus erythropterus. Next base: position 1,955,117 of record NC_139326.1, read on the forward strand.
ATTTTAGTTTGTTCTGTTTGTTCTGTTGGCCCGTTCTTCCCCTGAAGCTAAATAAAACTTTGTTTAACTTTACTTGGTCACTGGTCTTCTTTGGAGTGGAAAGACTGGGGGAGCACCTTATCTGTTATGTCAAAGGTTCCCTTAGACCGGGGCATAACAATGTTCCAGATAAAACCCTTGCAGGTTCTTGGTAGAATCTCCTTGGTAGTTTCTAGATAAAACATTTGGAATATAAGATGGTTCTAGGTAGAGCCCACTGGGTGGGTTCTAGATAAAACCCTTGGTGTATAGACTGGTAGAACCCCCTGTGTGCATTCAAGACAAAACCCTTTGCAATATAAAAATGTTCTCAGTAGAATCCCCTGACTGTGTTCTGGATAAAAGCCATGGAATTTAAAAAGGTTCTTGGTAGGTCACCCTTGGTGGGCTCTTGTTAGCACCCTTAGAAGGTCAAATGGCTCTGGATAGAACCCCCAGAGAGAGTTCTAGCTGGAACCATTACACTATAGAAGTGTTCTATGTAAAACTGCTTGGGGGTTCTGGCTGAAACCTTTCACAGATGGTTCTAGGTATAACCCTTTATGTCTAAAACTTTATGTTTATCTTTAAAAGGTTTTTCCAGGAACCAATGAGGGTTCTTCCATGGGGAGAAGCCAAAGAACCCTTTATGGTTCTTTTTTCATTTTCATTTCTCGGAGTGTAGCTGAGGTAAGAAGGTTAAAGCAATTAAAGTCAGACACGTCTTCCATTTTTACCTCAAACGTAGCTCCCGTGGGTTAGATGAGGCTGAATCAAGGTTCCTTTCATTCTCTTCCTGCGAATCGTCACCATACATCGTCTGACTCAACACCTTTGGCTACAGTGAAAGAATCCTTCGCTTTGTTTTTGTTTATCCGAGCGTTAATCCCAGCCTGGAGACGTCTGCAGGATGAACACAGCAGCAAGGTGAAGTCCTTGGATTTAAGTGTTCTGTGACTGGGATTTATACAGAAGCATTATAGGGGTGATTTGCATCAGTTATGACCACAGGTAGTGGTGACGCTGGGTTTGCATGTGCTCATCATGAATGTCCGGTGACTTTACTGTGTGTCGATCAGTGCAGCGTGACAGCTGAGCCAAGCCACAGACCGCACACACCACCGGACTCTGCATGCAAATGGTTATTCCTGCAGCTCGGCCACATATTTACACCAAACCACACACACACACACACACACACACACACACACACACACACACACACACACACACACACACACCTATTTACCTGATAAGAAAAGCAAATCACCTTTGAATCACCTTCAGCAGCTTTGCTAATGCAACACCTTATCACTGTAGTTTGTGCTGTGGAGGACACTAACTAACTTTGTAGACACACTTTTAAGAGCCATATGAAAAAGAGTTTAAAGGACTTCTTAGAATCTCTCCACTGGCTGCAACAGTAAATGTTTGTTTATATGTCTATACTATGATTTGCTCCTGAAAGTGACCACTTTAACATAAACACAGAAGTTAGTTCTTTTCCCAGAGTTCACATGTGATCTGTTTTCAGTAGAAGCAGAAGCTCATCAAGAGGTTTAATATATATATAAAACTCATTTTCACCCAAAATGTCACTCATGCCCCTCTAGTTCTGGCCGCTCGGTAAGGATTCTGTGGCGAGGACTCAGCCTTGAAACAAGACACTATTAATCTCCCGGGGGTAACCTGAATGTCACCATACACACCAGACAGACAACAGGCAGAGAAAAGCAAACACACCTCATGGCAGTACAAGGTAAGTGGAGAGAACAGCAGCATAATAAAATATAGAAACCATAAAAAAAAAACTTAACAGGTATATGTCAGTATGTATGTAACATCAACATATTCATGGTTACCAACATTACAACAACCAGTGGTGAACCGTGACTTCAGTTCAGCCAAAACTCAGTCAAAGTTTTTGCTGGAATAAGCGTCAGTCAGCAGGTAGGTTGTGACGTGTGTTTGTTGTGTGTAGTTGCCACATGCAAAAAACCCAGCAGAGGGCAGCAAACACCACACAATGATAGCAGAATAAGTCATGTTTTTTCTTTACTTAACTTTGTATTAAACAGTACATAACTTTACTCTGTTAACTATTGTTTGGATAAGTTATAATTAAGTTTGTGTTTGATGTTAAAAGCTGTAATAATCTATATGAATCATTCTGAGTTTCTTTTTTCTTCAGTATCATACGCACAGTTACATGTAGCATGCTGTTGATCTCCACTATTATTTCTGTCTACCAGCACAACTCTGTCTGCTGAGCTGCACCGATGGAAGGAGCTTTAAAAAAGAAGTTTCAAGCTGACAGACTCGGTCGATTTCAGTCTCCTAAATAACGCAGTCCTTTGCAGATGCTCTGCTACGCTGCAAAAGTCTGCTTTGAAAAAGCCAGTGTTGTCGTGTTAGCGACCATCAGTCTTAACTGCTTCAGGATATCTCTGTCCTTCAGGAAGGCCTAAAGGTATTAGTTTTAGTCCCACCCACTGGACATCAAAATGTGATTGGTTAATTCACCTGTCACTCTGTAAACAAACACACAGGCTGTGACCTTCTGTCCCAGTGAAGTCCTAACCAATGAATGAGTCAGCTCTAACTTTTCTCTGCCTAGAGACAACAACAAAAAAAACTGATTGGATAACTCTATTTTGTTGTTTTCAGGACAGTAACCCTTTCATTTCTGAAGTTGATAGATAATGAGGTTTAAATTAGAATTAGAAAAGAATGGCCTGATAATTAAATAAATCAAATATAACGTATTTAAATATGACATTTAAAATACTGATGTGTTTGACCTTCTGGAATAGAATGTCACGTTCTATGCATGTATTAGTCTCGATCGCGTAGCCAGAATGAAAAAAAAATCATAATGCGTCTCTGGTATTGTTCAGGGGGCCGGGCCAAATGTGGAGGCGGGCCGCGGGCCTTAGTTTGGGGACCACTGTTCTAATGAGTGACACTTAACAACCTTTAATATCACTAACAGGATTGAGAGGGTTATTTTAAAAATGTATTCTGATACAGTTCCTAAATACCTGTTAAGAAATTGCAGTCAGTAATGTAATCAAAGTAGCACAATATTAAAATAATGTAACTTGATTACTTTCTGTTACTTTTGGATTACCTCAGTATGAAGTAGGGTGAAATTGTTTTATCTAAGAATGTGTTTTTAGGGCTGCAACTAACAATTATTTGCATCATCAATTAATCGCTCAGTTGTTTTCTGAATTAATTGATTAGATATTTGGTCCATGAAAAGTCAAAAAATGGTGAAAAGTGTCCTCAAATATCTTGTTTTGTCCACAACTCAAAGATATTCAGTTTACTGTCAGAGAAACCACAAAATATTCACATTTAAGAAGCTGAAATCAGAGAATTTTGTTTAAAAAATGACTCAAAAAGGTTAATCAATTGTCAAAATGGATGCAGATTAATTAATAATGAATTAATGATACATTAACTGCTAGTGTTTTATGTTTGTTACTCTCCAAACCTGATTATTAAAAACACAATAACAGATAAAACCTTCAATTGGACAACATAAGACTAACATATCCCGTGTTACATATTACTAAATCAGAACATTACACTTTACTACAACATCCACCTTGATCTTGCGAGGTGATTGTTGCTCACATGTGCATAACGTCAAATGACACACAAATCTATTGGCATGTGTTGTGCAGCGATCACCAGTGAACGATGCTGTGCAGGCCTGCCTCATCTCACACATACTGACACCACGGTGGTGAATATTAAAGGAGATTTATTGCAGGGATAGTCGGGTGAATGCAAGCAGGCAAATGAACAGCGATCAGAAGCACAAGAAAAAACACCATTGACTTGGAGAAAATGTGAGGAATAATAGACCACCAGGGAAAACACGAAACATGAGGCCTGAACTCTTACAAGTTTCAGACTGAATGAAGTGGCACTGGATGTGTGGAGAGCAGGCGCTGATAGACTGACGGACTGACGAGGTGCAGGTGAGCTGACCGGGAGCGGTGAGCAGAAACCAGGAGGAACCAAGAGACCAGAGAGGGAAAACCACACCCACAACACAAACACAAAGACAGACAGGAGACACAGTGGGAGAGGGGAAAAGAGACATGCTGTGGCCTTGACAGGTCATTTTTTAGAAATAGAAATAAAATAAGTTAAAGAGAGCTTTATTGATTTTGCCTTTTGCACAATGTGAAGAGAACACAGCTCGAGAATCACTCATCACTGCGTGTGGCTGTGATGGACCTGTCAGGGTTTTTTTTAAATGTGTGCTCTCTGATTGAACAGTAAGTGAGGACAGACAACAACATGCTGGGAAGCTGCAGTTTTAATGACTGTTGGCTTAATAATGAAAAATACAAATCATGGTTGAAACGAGGACCAGATCTTCACGCAGCCTCCTGAAAAGCAGTGTTCCCCAAACCTGGTCCTCAGGGCCTGCATGTTTTAGATGTTTCCCTGCTCCGACACACCTGATTCAAATGATCAGGCTTCTGCAGAGGCTTGATGACGAGCTGATCATGTGAATCAGGTGTGTTGGAGCAGGGAAACATCTAAAACATGCAGGACAGTGGACCATGAGGACCAGGGTTGGGGAACACTGCTGTAAAGTGACATCCAGCTTTCCAGTTTGGAAGGGTCTGCACTTTCCACCCATGTAAAGGGTAAGCAAGAAGGGAATTTTCAAATGTAAGCTGAAGCGTTTACTTAGACTTGAAGTCTATCTCAGCATTACTCATGTGAATACAAGGCTGGTGTCCAGTGAAATGCTCCAGAGCCTGAGATCAGCTCGCTCTGCTCTGTAGACTTACTGCCACTTTAAATTGAGGTTATTTTAGTAATTTTAATTTTAGTAGTTTCATCAGTCTCAGTTGTTTTCTTTGTTTGATGTAGGTCAATAATTTGACTCTTCTGAAACAGAGTCACATCTTTTCCTCGACCACAGGTTATGTGTTCTGTCATGGTTGTTGAAGAAACAAGAAGCTGCTCACTGCATCAGTTAGAGTTCAATAACTTGTTACCAGCTGAAACATATTGATCACTTCAGTAATTATCCAATGGAAGGATCTGACCTGTTTGATTAGTTAAATCCAGGTGGAGTCAGGCAGTGTATGCTACTTACATGTTTCAGATAAAAATATAAATATTTAGTAATGTATTCATATCTTTTCCATAATTATCTGCAGTCTCGCTCATCTGGCAGTGTGCAGGGAAGAGCTGCTCCCTCTGCAGATATAAAAGGCTCATTCTGATGTAAATAAAAACATGAATCTTAATCTCAGCTGATTATACACTAATGAAAACATACTTATGATTATTATATTCCAGTTCTGACATATTCTGCCAATAAATCCACATAAATCTGACACACTGGACCTTTAACAGATTCTGTTTGCTTGTTCTACATACTACCAATTATTACACAGATGTCCTCACTCATGTCTTTGTGTGTTTTCTATATGAACAGCACTGTAGTGTGGTTAAGTGTGTCACTCTGGTGAATAAATGATTTTATAACAACACAATCCAAAGCCATATTTCAAGGACAGATTCTGCCTTTTTGCACAGTAGAACCAAAAAGCTCCTTTTCATGCAGAAGCTCTCTGAATCCAAATGTGAAAAGAACACTGTGTCTGCAGTGGGAGCCTTTGCTTTTTTTTTTTTTTTTTTTTTTGTAAAAATGATTACTAACCCTGTTAGAAGTTCTGCCCTCTAGGAAACTTCTTATTAAAAGAACCAAGAGATTTTGTGGCTTCTTGGTCTGGTTGCCAGAAAATTATTTGTAATTAATTATTGTATTTATGTCTCCAGTTCATGCGTGAGTCAAAGGACAGACGCGTGTGCACACAGAGAACTGGTCCTTCTGACGGATGTGACTTTCTTTACAAATTTGAATCGAGCAAACACAAAGACACAGACTGACACAGAAGTTGACACTTTTCAATTTGTCTTCATCTGAAACAAACAAGTAAGATACACTGCAGACGCACAGAGCAAACATCCTTTGTCATGGTGTGTGTGTGCACGTGTGCGTGTGTGTGTGTGTGTGTGTGTGCGTGTGCACATGTGCGTGTGTGTGTGTGTGTGTGCCAGAGGCAAATGCAAACTAAAGTGCTGCTGGTTAAATTTTCACGAAAAGCTCATCTAAAAGTGATGGAAGTGTGTCTAAAATTGAAAGTCTAATTCATTACTGATGATTTGAAACAGTAATGCTGTTTCTAAACAAATGCACAGACTTTACTGATTAATGCAGGGAGGCTGCCGTCCTTAAAGGGACACTTAGGGTTTTTTTTGAGTGTGGTTGTATGACTCATTTATCTCAAAGGTTGGGGAGTAACACAGATTACATGTAGTCAGGATTCTGTAATCAGATTACAAAAATAGGTAACAACAATTAGCCCAGACATTTGAAAAATGTGTTTGTTTTTTTTATTTGATTAGATATTTGATTATGTCTTTATAATATGGCATATTTATAATTATGGACCTGGTAGGAGAATAAAGAACCTCATGTAAAAATGCATTTTATTTGTAATGTTTTGAGATGTTTAAAGAGTTAAGAGTTTATCTGTGGAAATTTTCTGAGGCTGCATCCATTTTTTAGTATAATATTTTATTAGTGCAGAACTTGGTGTCGTTATTGTGCGTTGCTGTGTTGAGTTTTTTTGGAGTTGCTGGAGTTTTTGTGTTTTTGTGTGACTGCCTAACCCAGTCTAACTGACTCAACCATATCTTCAGAGGCTACTGACAGCAGGTACTTATGCACCACAAACACACCACAAACATGTTAAACATGAAAAAAAAATTCCTTAACTCCCTACGCAAACTTTAAAAGTGAAACCAGGAAAAGGAATCCCCAGCTGCGACGTCACCGCTCAGGGAATCCACTACTCCTGCCTCACCACAAAACAGCAACAATCAGCATTTTATCAACAAAATGCATCACTTCAACACTGATAAAAGCCCTACTCTCATTACAATGAGCCCCCACTTTATTATGACTTAACTAAAATGAAGGAATTTATTCAACAAAGATAAACTGAAGTTAATAAATGTAAGGAGAATCTTGATGCTGACAGAAGATGCTGACAAGAAAACATACAGACAGTTTAACTTTGGATAATATTAAATAAACTAACTGAAGGTTAAAGAAACTGTATGAAACATCAAACCACTAAAACATGCTTGACAACCTTGAGATCTCAAAAATAAGGAGGAGACTTTTCCTGGATTTTTTGTCACTTTTATTACACCGCAACAACATTTTTAATCCAAATACTTTTATTTGTACCTTTAATTCTTTGGAAATAATACAGAATATTTCATCCCTCATGGCCTGAATTTGTGTGAATCTTTGGCATAAACTACTGCCCTGCCCGTAAAAGAAAACTGACACATCAGATTTTACAAAATGCATGCCTTTTTCTTTGAAAACCTTCCTTAAGAAAGATGAATTGTTCTGTCAGAGTCTGGTTTAGTGTAGCTGTATTGTTGTCTGTGTGGAAACAGTGGACCTTTGGAGGCACAGGACTTATACATGCTGTTATCGCAGGCTGTGATAATTAAAAGAAAAAAGTGTGAAAATTTGTGGTAAATTGTGAGAAAACAGGAGAATCCCGGGAGGAAACAGGGAAAAGGGCAATGAAAATTTTAGTCATCTAAAATACGTTTTGCTGCTGGCCCTGTCCACAGCAGTGCGCTGCTGCATCCCTCGGTGGAATCTCTTACCAAGGGCCCATCACTTCTTCTTGCAGCTCTTATTAATTCGACACCTTTTGAAGAAGAACGTTAGAGACGAGAGGTGAAGCCGTGGGCATAGTGCTGACTCTTGATTCTTAGAGTTACAGCTTCAGGTTATGAAGCCTTCACTACCAGCTGTTGGATTAATACTGTAACTAGTTTACTGGCTGCTCTGCAAAAAACTGGAGAAACACACAACACAAACAAGGCAGTTTTGGCTGCACTTTGTTCTGCAAATGAAAAATATTTCCAGGAGGCAAACGGAGAGAGGATCAGGGGCAAAACTGACTTCACTGTGTGACTCACGAGCAGCTCAGTTTGAATTCATATTGATCCAGTTGCAGCCCTGAAAATAGTGCGTCTGATGCTGTTTGTCTGACCATGTTTATGCACTAAGATGAGTATTTTGAACCTTTTTCGTTTTCAGTGGCCTCTCCAAACTCCCACACATAATGACCCTCTCTGATGTGATTGAACTTGTACTTAAACCTCTGACCATTTAGATATTTTGGCTGTTTTTATATAATCATACCTAATTTTGCATACCAGAACAATCTGTCTGATTCCACTAACAGTTGGTGGCTCCAGACCAATTTTACACAAAGTACGGTAGCGCACAGAAAGGACTGTGAAATACAAATAGTTTTTCATTTTGGCAGATTAGCACCAATAAATGAGCCAAATTAGCAGTCGCTGTTTGCAGTGTATCCATGCATGTACAGACTTTTATCATTGAATCATGTTGACACTGAAGAAAACTTAAATTGATAACTCTCAGGCAAGTTCTAGAGTTATAAAGAGCATTTTTTATGTTTTGTAAGTGGATTCATGGACCCTGCATCACTCTGTGGAAAATTTGTCCACTGAAACTGAAAGTCTTCACTTTATAAGACAAAGAGTTTGACACTGTATAGAGGTGCAACTACGACTATTTTCCTCATCAATCAATCTGACGATTATCTTCTCAATTAACTGATTAGATGTTTGATTTATAAAATATCAGACAAATGGTGAAAAATGTCCAGTTTTTCCCAACAGCGCTGCCCGACAGCTGTGACGTATCCAGTCCAGACCATCAGCAGGACAGACAGGGCGACCATAACTGACCAAAACCGTATTTTTTAGGAGGTTTTGATATTTGCTCTTCAGGAAAATATATTTCAAAAAGGTCAAACTCTTGGCTGTTAAACCTTAAAACAGACCAGCTTTATAGTGACTTGACTTTAAAGTAACTTTCTTTGTGTTACTCCTGTGTCCTTGGTGACTGGTATATGTTTCAGTAACATGGTGTCAGCATCATATCATTGCAAGAAACTGATAACTTTATTATCATCATAGCGTTCTGGAGGTAGAGGACACAGAGGGAGGTTCAAACTGTTACAGTGGCACCGTCCCCTGTTGCTCCCCACCCAGAACTAGAACCACCCTGTCCATCAGGACACCAAAAGAAAACTCAGTTTTAGCTTGATCTTATTCAGAGAGATAAGAGTTGTTCCATGGAGTCGGAGATGTGTTTCAAATGTTTCATCAGCCCAAATATTATCACGCAATAAAAGATGGAACCACAAAAATCTGAATGCTGCATTTAGAAAGAATTCTCCTTATCAGTTAAAAATGTTTTATTGTACTCATATTTTAAAAAAGTAATACATGCTTTATAGAAAAAAGCTCAATAAAAATACACATTCTTTAATATATACATTTGACATACAGTTTTAGTAAAATCAGTGTAGTAATGACTTGGATTATTATTAGAGCCTGTTCTTGTTGTTTACAACAGCAGTGATGTGCTGCAGTGCATCATGAAAGTCAGCCAGTTGGACATTTATGTTTGTCCAAGGGCTGATGGAAGATTTTATGAGTCCCCAGTAGTCGTATACCAGCACTCCCATTATTCTCCAGTTAAATATATCGTATTGCACCATTTGTCACATACATCCTTTACACAGAGGATCCTTTACAGAGTCTTTTCTTCAGAGGGCCTAAAATAAATAAGGCTATCAGGCATGTGGAGTGCAGTTATACAGGATATCCGTATCGATGGTCGTATTGGAGGGGAGCCCGTCTGTCGCCTGCAGAGGCGGGCTGTGACGTGCCGTTGCTCCCGCCGCTGTAGATGGCGCTGTGGCCTGATTCGCTGACGCTGGGAAAGTTCCTCCTCACGGAGCTGTAGACCACCCCAGCGTGGGTGCGGTACCCCATCACCGAGCGGACGCTGGGGTTTCTGCTGGCGGGGCGGCTCTCCGGGGCCTGGGCGTCCTCCCTGAGGAGACAAAGAGACACACGGGTCTCGGTCACATGAGCCGCAGATTTTATTGTGATCATGATGATCATTTCATGAATTTTTTGAATTGTTTCAAGCTCTGATACCTGATCTCATTGGCAACCTCTTTCTGATAGCGGCGTTTATGGCAGCAGCAGACCAGGAGCCAGATGAGGAGCAGGAGGAGGAGCAGCAGCAGGATAGCTCCGATCACCGCCCCGACTATCACCCCCACCTTGTTGGTAGCTGGAAGACAAAAGGTATAACTTAAGTGTTTTGAAGGGCGGTTGTATGACATACCTTTTGAAAATTAGCAGGAGTACCGATGCAGTCAGTTAAGCAATGAGCAGCTGACATCGTGACTTTAGTTCTTTATTAGAAAAGTCTGTCTGACAGCAAGATGAAGCAGTGAAAATATTCTAAATACAGCGTACCCTTAAACTGATATTTATTTTTTGAGGTGCTTAATACAATTTTGCTGCTCACCCTGTCCACAGCAGTACATTACTTAGCTTCCTACACCACCATCTACTATAGTTAATCCACTAACTATGGATAAACACCTCATACAACCATGGGAAAAAGCAAACTAGAGGCATAATGATTGGTTGATTAACTGATTGATCAAAAGAAAATCAGTTGCAGTTGCAGCTTCTTAAATGTGAGGATTTCTGCTTTTTGTCATTTCTGAGAGCAAACAAAGAGTTTATGGACAAAAAAAGCTATTTGAAGATGTCACTTTGTGTTTCTGCGAAAAAAATAATAAAAATAATTGTTGTTGCAGCTTAAAAAACTTCAAACTGTCCCTTTAAGATCAAACAGGAGCAGCTCTCCTTGTTTGCAGTCATGAATTCTGGCTTTAAGAGGCTTACATGTGACGTTACGACTTGCTTTCAGACGAGAGCAAATATTTATGCACTAGAAAAATGAAAAGGTTCCTTTAGGATGTAAGAGTGTTAGGTACTTAAGAGTAAAATTAGATGATAGTATCAGACTCACGGTTGTATGCTTGCAGTGCATATTTACACTGAGCTGTGCCGACAGCGTTTTTCGCCTCACACATGTAACTTCCAATGTTGCTGTCTGTGTGGTTCCTTATCAAAAGCTCCCCAGTCTGTGGGTCTTAAAGAAAGAAGACAACATTCAGTACAACAGTATTATACAAACACAGCAGCATGAATGTGTTACAGAAAAGCCTTTTTGTCTGTCAAGTTTCCTCCTCACCCTGGGTTGCATCGGCTGGGATTGCACCTCCGGTCTCTCTCTTCCACACGTAGCTGAGCGGGTTGGAGCCCTGGAAGGATTTGCAGCGAAGAGAGACGGGGCCACCTTTCTCCTCGGCGCCTTCAACCCAACACTTTGGCGCTGTAGGGGGAACTGGTGAAAGGAAGTGACACAAAAACAGTCTTCAGTGCTTTGGTTCATCATGGGGAGGGTTAAATGTGTGAGAGAGGAGAACAGAGAGGAATGGCAGTAGAGAAGGGTGTGTTCACTGACGGGGACATTCCACGTGAATGACAGCAGAGTTTCAAACAAGACGTCTGGGAAAATGAACAGGTAAAACCGGTAAAAAAGGAAGTCCTCCTCACCCATCACCACCAGAGTGACTTTTCTCGTGTCCACGCCCGGTGCTTTCTTGACTTTACACAGGTAGGTGGCGGTGTCTGAGACCCTCGCATCAGAGATGGAGATGGAAGCGTCCCCCTGCTTTGGGTTCCCGATAAACTTGAGCCTGCTGGACACACTGGGGTCACCGTATCGGTGCGTCTGGCCCCCTGTGAACGATAAGATCTGACATGCAAAGATTGCATTGAGTGAAGACACGTTCTCAAAAGCAGGTTTTTCCAGCCCAGATAACCCCCACTTGACTCCTGCATGTGTAATGAAGGACAGGTTTCACTCCAAACCTACCAGTTTGTCTTTCTGTGTCATGTCCGGGCTGACGTTGGACCACTCGATGTCCAGCTCCCCTGTGTCTTCGGGGCCGGGGGTGTAGGTGCAGCCCAGGTTGACTGTCTTGCCTTGCGCCTCCTGAATGGTCTGTGGCCCCGAGGACGTCACCTCCATCGCATCTGGTGGATCAGAAAAATTCAGACGAAGCTTGGAAAAAGGCTCCCCCTCTGGGTTTATTTTCTTAGTTTCACTCAGTTCCAGGATGTCTTTGTTATCATGATTATGTTATTTGATTCCATAAATACTGAACAGTTGAACAAAGATTGCCTAATATTGCTGTTTTACTCGGCTTCAAATACAAAAAAGAGTCTGCCTAAAGGCATTTATTAGTTTCTGATTCTGGGAAAGAGGGAAAAACAGTAAAAATTCCTCAATATTTTATCTCTGAATTGTCTGTAGAACCAAATCCTGCACATGTAAACTTTTCTATGTGATCTGCTGGATAACTAAAGTAATACTTTTGAATTTCCATTCACATGTGCCTGCCCTGAAACCATGTGAAGCTGCACTGTCCCGCCTCACACTTTGAAAACCTCTGATCTGATTTCCAACACCTTCTCATCCCAGGTAGTTAAATGCAGATGGTACTTTGTTGCGCCCGTCACCGTCTCATACAGATGCTGAAGGGTTTCGCTTTCTCTTTTATTCATTTATTAGTTTATTCTTCAGGTACAATGCAAGAAACATTGTGGCAGGTTACCATACCAACACAGAGACGTGTTGCCTGCAGAGTTTCTGGACTTGCAGCCTCGGTCACTGGTTAGGCTTTTCTACTTAAACGGTCATGACATGAAAAAACAAGAAGTCTTTATAAAAATGAAGTCCATTATAAATATTGAAATGCATCAACAGAAATCAGTGATCACTGGTCACAGATTTGGTTTTGTTTTCACTAAATGTTTTCAGATCAGTTTGTGTTTTCATTTCTGTTGGTGGTAATTCTGACAGAAATCTTGCTATTTAACCTAAAGCGTGATTGTTTTCCCTTCTAAACCTAACAAAGAAGAGTTCTCTGGCAGAACGCCTTGAAGGTTAACTTCTCCTGACAACATGTGTTTGTATGAAACACAGACGAGCGTGACAATGTCTTTATTTGATGAGCGAGGAATGAGAATCGGCTGAATATCCTTCCTCCGATTTTCCTGAGCTAAAAGACAAACATAAAACAGACAGAAAAACTAATTTCTCTCTCAAACACATTAATACTTTTCCCACTTAATAGCATTCAAGCTCTGGGCCTGAGCTCGTAAACAGTCTCTGAGTGGAGACTAGGTGCTGATCTGAGACTAATTGGCCTCTTAAGTCAAACTGAGGAGGATTTGGAGCTGGAATAAAAATTAAAGTGGTATTTTTTGCGAAACTCTCGAGGCTCATTAGTTGTCAGAAATATATTAGTAAATGATGACGAAAACCGAATAGATGAGCACACATGAAAAATGTGCTTGACAAGTGGCAGTTAAAAGCTGTCTGTGAGATGACACACACCCTGCTGACTCACTGTTTATGGCCATGGATTTTAATTATGGCTGATAGCCTGATGTTTATAGAAAGGACGGCAGTCCTGATTATTATTACGCAGCTTTTCAGCAGAGCCAAGTTATTTATCTTGGTAATGTTGTCATTCAACTTCTCCGACATCTGGAGCAAACGTCTTTTCACCATTTCCACATTTAGATGTTTAGCCTGAGTTAAATATCTTAATGGAGCGTGTTGATAAATCAAATCAGCCTCTCTTTTGACACCACTCATCAGTAAACCCACTGTGGCAGTCTGAAAGCACTTCAACAAAACAAAGTATGTCAGAGGTATTTATGAAATGGCAGACGTGATGAAGGGAGTCTGAAAAAAGCTCAAATTAGTCACAAATGTTTACACTGCAGAAGCCCCCTTGGGCGAAAGTGCTGCAATCTAAGGACAGCGTGTTTTCCATGTAGAGAGGAAGCAGCTAAGCTAACCTGATTGTGAGCACAGTCACTGAGTTCAACACAAAGAGCTGCGACTCAAATCCTGTTCCTCTCCTCAGACAATATCGTCTCAGATAACACCTTCCTCTCAGTTTACTGCACTGGAACTTAAAGAATCAATCAAGGCAGTGAGGTGCTGATTTAATGAGGCGGTGCAACACGGAGATTTAAGGGTGTGGAGGTTTCTGTGTGACATGAGTTTTGCATGAGTGTACACTGTTTACTCTCACTCTGCTGCATGCTTTCGATTTGATTTCACCTCTGTTTTTATCTTGTCTATTAAAGTAGACAGCTTGGATGGAGGCCCGGGACTAATGTGTCCACAGGGGACAATAAAGTCTCCCAGGGTCTCACTTAAAGAGGAGACACTACAGGTGAATTGAGTAAAATTTTTAGACATCATGATGAAACTTCTCGTTCACCCTCTTAGATCACGTTCGTTTGAGCAGAAACAGCTGTTTTTATCACTCTCACCAAACTCCACTTACAGAAACAATCATTTTATCATCATCAAAGACTCTTCAACTACTAACTTGACAGAAACGAAATAAAACTCCCCAAAACTGTTTTGGCTTGTCTTTAATCTTCTTCAGCGATCACCAGCTCTGGTTTGATAGAAATAAAGTCTAAATTCACTGAATTAACTGTGAAAATATTCTGGCTCTACACGTTGTTTCTCTCTCTGCTGTTTCTCTCACTCCTCTCCTGATATGAGATGTGAATGTGAATTAAGAGATTATTTTTGACCCTACCTGAATTGGTGGAGAATTTTGTTTTGTTTCTGCTGAGTTTGGATGAAGATGACAATGGCAATGTAACAACCTGAGCCTGTCAGTGGCACAAACAAGCACTTCTAGTGGACGTACTTTCCCTCAAAACTGGACCAGTTTCTAACATTGTTGTCCCCATTAGTCACTTAGACACAAAAACATGGGAAAAGGATTCATGCAAATGATCCATTATCTAATTAAAGGTTTATTTCTATATAACTAACAAAAGCCTGAATGTTATTTTATTTTGTTGACATGTTAGAGCCAAAGGTTTTTATACAGGAAATTCTGGATTTTTGTCACTCCATGAATCAGAAAATACAGCCATAAAAAAAAAAAAAAAAAAAAAAAAATCAATTTTCACCATGTTTTTAGGAATAAAATGTTTTATGAATCAGGGTATATGAATGATATATGAGAAAAACCTCTCTGTAAAAACCTTCAGAATATAGACAGGAATGAAACTGGAAAGTCTGACGCTGCTGAAGTGGAGATTTCTGGCTCAGAGTTTGAGAAATAACTCCGTCTTTAAACATGCATTAAATTCTCTACATTTTAAGTAAATAGGGTAAAAACTGAACTAATCACCATGAAACTTGCCCGGGTCGATTACTTATTTGGTCAATTTAGGTGAAATCTACAGACACAAATAGAAAAGTGCAGTTAAATAAACAGCTAAATGTGTATTTTGGATATTTTCTTTCAACTAGTCTGAAGCTTTGTTGTTACTAAACACACCAGAAAGACAGCTGATTGCTGATTGTACGACATTCCAACTTTTCTGGTTTGGTTAAACATCCCGAGCAGCAAAATACTGAGAAAATAGGACGTTACAGGTGGTGGGCGGGCGGGATGTCTGCAGACGCAGGCGCCACCACACACCTCTGCTGGGTCGCAGTTGATGATTGAGATTATTTTTGTGTGAGTCTATGCATTGTTGCTTTTTTGGGAAAATTTGCGTTTCACAGCTTGGAGGTTTCTGTGTGACATGATAAGAGTTGTGCTTGTGAAGATCTGATGCTGCGGATGACAGAAGTGACTGTGAGATATGAAAACATCTCCCTGTAGACACGTCTGTAGTCATCAGTGACGAAGATGCTGCCGCCGCCAGTCTGTTTCAGCTGAAGCCCACACGGTCCTAAAGCCCGTCAACCTAAAGACTGTGTTCATCAAGTAAAAGGTTGTTCCAGTTCCTCATAGATGAACCCTTACAGAACCAAAACTGTGGAAACTCCTGTACCAGAAAAGCTGCACTAGAAATAAAAGTGCTTACAAGAATAAGAAAGGGTTCTTTGAATGATAATGGTTCTTGATGGGACCATTTGTCTTACAAAGAACCCTTGATAAACCCTTTTCTTAAAAAAAAGGATCTTCAGAAGCAAATGATTCTGGGTAGAACCTCAGCCCTCCAGGAAGAACCCTTTTGGAACCCTTGTTTCTAAGAGTGCAGGTGTAAATATGCCAGATGATTTTCGACGTCTCTCATACTGTGTAGAACCGTGGAGCGGGTTCTATCCAGTCACTTTACCTCCAGTGTGGGCACCATGTTGGACCCACTGCAGCTCACATAGAGGACTCAACCGAACAAACACCTTGTGCATCCTAAAGGACACATCAGGTTTTTATTTGTGTGTTTAAGCTCAGACAGAAGACACGCTGTCCTGGAGAGGCTCGCTGATCTTAATATTAATTCCGACTTAATTCTTTGGATCAGAAATGTTCTGTCTTGCCGCCCACAGAGGGTCCGTGTCAGGGGGAGCGTGTCAGATCAAGTGTGTTCACTCCGGCTGCCCACAAGGCTGTGTTCTTCCCCCCGGTTCTATTCTCGTTCTTCACAAATGAATTTATGGTTCAGTGACACACATTTTAAGTTGTTAGACGATGTGGCCTTAGTCAGCCTTCGTCAGAAATCCTTTCAGGCAGGGCTGCGCGATTTATATCAATTATATTTACAGCAGATCACCACTTACTTTACTTCACCTCTGTGTAGATCACCTCACATCCCAGTTATAGTTCAAATATAACTAAATATTTTTTCTAAAGCAGCAACAGTGATGTTTACAACAACAAAAGTCTCTATATAAACTCAATTTCGCACTGGAAATAAATCTAAAGTATCTATAAGATAAATCATATTTCTGACAACAAAATACTGAAGCACTTAGTGAGGTGTTGTCATGTTTTGTAAGTTCATGTGCAGTGTTCGTATTGCACATTTTAACTTTAGACCTCCGACAGGGGAAGGTCTGGCTGGTAACACACAGGTGCAGCGGGTGTGTAATCCAAGCCCATTACTTAAGCAAAAGTACTAAAACCCTATGCTGAAAATACTACACTACACTACAAGTCAAAGTGGTGCTCTCTAAACTTGATTGAGGTAAAAGTATGTCAGTATTTCAGCAATATATTTATATGCATATTGTGGAATAGCTTAAAATACAGAGCTATTATTTTTAAGCCCGTCTATTCTAAGCTGTTTATTTGGCTCACACTCAGATGCTTCAAACAGGGTTGTTGCATTAGTCTAATTAACATGGCCAGAGCTAAAAAACAAATTATTTGCACAAAGCAGCTCTGAAAACAGTACCAGTTTGCCAACATGTGTAAACTGTGGAAAACTTTAAATATCGTGGCACATTTCTAAAAGATGCTCACAGCAACTTTGTCTTCTCAGGAAAGTGAGACTTCAGATTTAAAAATAACAAAATCACCCTTCCAGACCATTATTTTGTGAATTACAAGTATTCTGAAATGATGTGTTTAAATATGCAAATGATCCATTATCTAATTAAATACTCACTTATTAGCATAAACTAAGAGAAATCTGAATGTTGGATAATTTCTGGTTCTTATTAGAGTCAAAGGTTCATATGAAGGGAAAATCTTTTTTTTTTTTTTTTATCTCTCCATAAATCAGAAATTACTGTCAGACAATAAAAAAAAAAAAAAGAAAGAAAAAACCTTCAGATTATAGATGCAGAGAAATCTGGAAAGTCTGGTGAGTGTAAGTGCTGCTGAGGTGGAGATTTCTTCTTTCAGAAATAACTCTGCTTAGAACTCTATGCACTTGAAGCATCTTGCAAAATATATAGAGTGTGAAATTTTCGATTTATATCATGAAATTTGTGTGGATTCCCAGAAGAGAAATCTGAACACCGGGTGAAGCTGGGTTAAAAATTCTTGATTTTGATTTTGTTGATGTATTATAATCAAATGTTTTTTACAGAGGGGATTCTGGATATCTCTTTTTTATCTCTCCATAAATCAGCCTAAATACATTTTAGGAATAAAATGCTTTATAGATCATTTATGAATGATGCATTAATAAAACTGTAAAGTTTGGTGTCTGTAACGACTCTCATTCACACCTCCCCCCAGGTGAAACTCACGAGTCACACAATGGAGGGGTGGGCACAGGAGTCACATGCCCCCCTAGGTGCTAACGACCCCATTAGGTTTAATACCTGAACTCCCAAACCAGTCAGGCAGAACTGAAGAAGCCTCTTGGATGAGAGACGGAACGTCTTCAAGAACGCTATCAAGTCCAGCTGCCTACTACAAACTTTGATACAAAGTGTATGTAAATGCTACTGAGTCTGAGAAATAAACTCATCTTGAGAAAATGGTCTGTAACAGTATCTTTTGTAACATTTCAGACATTTTATAAGACACTGCAGGTGAACAGGATGGAAAGTATATTTACAGGAACATATATCACCATGAAACTCTGCAAGCTGATTACCTATAATTATTTTTTGCACTACAAGTTTTCTGACATTTTACATTTAGATATGCAAATGAGGCATTATCTAATGCTAGTTTTTGATGAATTTAGGAGAAATTTACAGATGCAAATAGACACAGGGCAGTAAAATGACCAGCTAAATGTGTATTCTGGATGTTTATTTCTACAAAATTTTAAAGAAGGAAGCAAAATAGACCAAAACCTCAAAATCAAGCGGTGCATGAAAATGTTTGGTGTCTCGCCTCAAGGCACCAAACTACTGATCTAATGAGGCGGAGCAGCATGAAGATTTATCAGTAGAATAAGTAGAATTTGTTAAGTTGCTGATTGTAAATGCACCAGGAAGACAGTTGATTGTTGAGTCTCATTCCAAGGAGGCACCCGGTACTGAAGCTCTGGGTTGGTAAAACGTCCCGAGCAGCAAAATAATGAGAAAATAAGAAGGTGCAGGTGGTGGGTGGGGTGTCTGCGGGTGCAGGCGCCATCACACACTTCTGCTGGGTCGAGGCTGATGATTGAGAGGGTTTATTTTTGTTTTTGAGTCTTTGCATTGTTTTTGGGGGATAAATCCTGCAAAGTGTGCCTTTAAGGGCTTGGAGGTTGATAAGAATTTTGCATGTGTGCTCTGTTTACTCTCACTCTGCTGCATGCATTCAATCTGATTCCTATTTTTATGCTGTTTGTGTATTAATAGACAGCTTGGACGGAGGCCTGGGAATAATTTCTCCACTGGGGACAGTAAACTGTCTCAGTGTCTCACTTTAAAAAATGCAGTTTAGCCGTTATCAACGCTATGAGAAGAGGAATGAATGTTATGCAGAGTATCTGTCAGCCACCCACATCATATGTACATGGTTCATTGATCGTCTGCAATGCAATTCACTCAGTGGTATCACTGCTGGATGTAAGAGCACGTCAGACTGGACAGTTTACAGCATGAGTCACACATCAGACAGTACACACCTGTTCTGTTCTGTTAGGGAAATATTCTGTATATTCTATATCCTCTGCTCTCCTGTAAACCGTCAGTCAGGAGGACATTTAAACACATCAAGTGTTGTATTTGCTTTGGCTGTGCTTATCTGAAACATAGAACAAGAGGTGGGAACTAACTAAGTACAAATATTTCATTGCTGTACTAGATTTTTCATGTATCTTTTCATACTTTTCTTGAGTATTTATTTTTCTGACAAATTCTTACTTTTGCTCCCTACAATTTAACACATATACCTGTTCTTTCTCCCCACATTTTCAAAACAGGTTGGTTACTTTAGTTTTAATGCATTTGAGGGGAATTATTCATTATTTTTATTTTGCCACCTTCCCAACATCAAGACCGATTTCAGCCTAAATGGACGGAACAATAACACACAGCTGATGACAGAGATTAATGATTACCTGCCATCGCTGAGTGGTTCAATAAATATGTTGCTGTGGTGCTTTTCTTGATCAACATATCTATCATCTGTCATTCCATTAAATACCAACATCAAGACTGTTTTCAGCCTAAATGGATGGAACAAACACGCAGAGGAGACGATTCCTTGGTGCATTCATCAGATCAGTGCATACCAACAGTAAGAAACAGACAAGAGAGGATATGGAAGCTCATTTCCACCAGCAAAAGAAACAGTTATCATTATGAGACAAAAATGGTGTGTTAAAAGTTTAAATAATCAGTTAAAAGGTCATAATTATGAGTTTAAAAAATTGAAATTATGAGTTAAAAAGTCATAATTGTGGGGTAAAGAGTATAAATAGTTGTAATTATAAAAAAAAAAAAGTCTTTCATTTCATAATTCTGACTATGAGGATTTCTTTTTGTTTTTCTGGTGGAAATTGGGGAAGACCTGATGAGGTTCAGTTAACTTTGCATAGAAACAGCTGGTCCAAACGTCCTTCAGAGGACTTTTTACTTTTTCACTTTTACTTGTGTAAAGAAGTTGAGTCAGTACTTCTACTTTTACCAGTCTTTTTTTTTAACATAAGTATCTGTACTTCTACTTGAGTAAAGAAAGTTTGGACTCCTGCCACATCTGCCTAAAACTCAGGGATAAAAATAAAAGTTGGACTCACCTGTCCTCAGCTGAATTGTTAGCAGAAGCAGCACAGCCACCTTTAGCCCCACACTTCTGAATACAGGCTCCATTATAACCCTGAGAGCAACATGAAGGCAATAAATTATTCAGAGAATGTCACTTCTTTGAAGTCTTGTGTGTATGGTCTCTAATTTAATTTCACAGAAGTGGAGAGATCTGCACTGTATGGCTGTCATCCATCTCTCATATGCACTTTTTGTTTTAAATCTAACGTGCACCTTGGAATCAAAGAATTACTGCTCTTGTTTTCCCTTTTTTCAGAGCAGAGTGAATGTGAATAAAATGTAAAACAGACAGAGATGAGACACAAACTGGTTGGTTCTTACAGAGAAAATCAAACAGAGCAGCTGTCACATACCTTAAAGTGAAAGAATAATCCACAGTAAACGTCTGTCCTCCTCTCAGGCCTGGCTGTGTTGCACTACTGGTGCGTCTTGCTTATTTTGCTCTCAGGTGAAACTCAGCAGCAGTAACTATGGCCACACCCTCTGAGTCCATAGTGCATCTGTTGGCCACTCCTAGAGCTGCATGGGAACATTTCAACCGCCCTTCACACAGGTTTTATTTTTGGAAATTCGTTTTTGTAGCTGGGAAGTGTTTCCATTTGTTTAACATCATCATAATAAAAAGAATAAGACTGAAGAAAGACAGAAAAAAATTTTTTTTTATGTTGCTGTCAATATTTGTCTTGTAATTGCAGGCCTTTGGACAGTAGCTGCTGACAGAGATTAATGATTACCTGCCAGTACTGAGTGGTTCAACAAATATGTTGCTGTGCTGCTTTTTCTCTTGGTCAACATATTTATCATCTGTCATTCCATTAAATATCAACATCAAGACTGTTTTCATCCTAAATGGATGAAACAGTAACACACAGAAATGACGATTTCTTAGTGTATCCTTCATCAACAAACAGAAACAGACAAGAGAGGGGGTGGAAGCTCGGCTTATAAGATAAAAAGTCAAAATTATGAGGTGAAGTCGAAACTATGCAATAAAAGTCAAAATTCTCTCAAAAAAATTGAAATTATAAGTTGAAAAGTGGAAATTGTGAGACAAAAAGTCACAATTATGAGATAAGAGGTCAAAATGATTACATAAAACGTTGAAACGATCAAATAAAAAGTCAAAATTATTAGATAAAGTAAAACTGCTTTTTTAAATAAGGTTTCTTTAAGCTTTAAGCTTGAATGTTGTTAAATAGAATTCTAGCCTCTTTATTTTTAAATGACCTGACAAGTTGTTGCTGTTTCCTCCGACACACCCTCCTGACACACCCATGCAAACAAACCCGTTGTTGTTTAAAGACGGTGCACAATGAAACGTGTTGATTTGCAGCTCAGTGCCAACACAGTGATCGAGCAGCAGGCTGCAGACTGCTGCCTCTGCTGCACTGCTCAGGCTGTAAATAAAGCCTTTATTAGATTATTAAAGCTTATCACAAATACTACGAGCTGCTTGAAACCAGCATACAGTGTCACTGCTTCTTATCAGCTATGAATTATTGACCAGAGTCGAGAGTTTTGATGTGGAGTTAAAGGCACACAGGAGTCAGCCTGGGAAACATTCACATCTGCCAAGCTCATATTTTCTGTTGCTCTGGCAGATTTCCACCAGCCTTAAATCCGATCGGGCCAATCACTAATTTATGTAACAGAGGGCGGGTTCTCTGCGATGATTGTCAGTCACTGGTCCAGATTTAAAAAGTCACATGCCACATGTTTCATCTGATTGGTTGTAGGTGTATCATGAACTGAGAGGTTCTAGATGCCAGCACAAGAATGAGTAGGATTTTTCTAAAAAATAATCAATAGACAAAAATAATCTCGCTCAATCATCATGTGTGACCCACCAGTAGTGTGTGTTGGTGTCTGTATCTGCAGACATCCTGACCTCTGCCTGCATTTTCTTACTTTGCTGTGTTTAAGACACTTCTGGGCATCAACCTTTGTGAAGTGTTGTGTAGTGTGTGTGCAGCAGCGTGCATGGTGTCAGTGCAGGACTACAAAAATGTAGCAACAACAAAACCTAGAAAAATATTTCACCCATTCTTGAGCATTGGAACAAATGAGGTCCTACCAAGAAACGTTGTCATTACACAGTTTGGCCACCGTGTCACACTGGCTTTGAGGCCCGGTGCTCTTCCATGGGGTCCAAACAGTCAAATGAATGGCAGCATGTGATTTGTTGACACCATGGGACATTCAATTTTGAATTTCATCATTGGAATTTACATGTAGCCTATAAATCCATAAGACAGTTATAGGATGTTAGATGTTGATCTGCAGGAAAATAAATCTTTTAAATCAATGCAGGAAGCCTGAGAACCTTATCGCATCATATTTTGAATTGTCATGTCTATCCATCACATAAATAAAGACATTTACTTCATAAAGTGATGCAGAAAAAAAGCACAAATAGGTTGATAAAAATTCTCCGAAATGCAGGACATGTTGGCACATTTGATGCTCAAACATTTTGCATCCTTCTCTCCTGGTGTCACGACTTTTTATCAGAGTTTTGATTGAGTTAAACAGCTCCAGACAAGTTGTCATTGTGGTTCATATCATCTGTTTTAATGTACCAAATCTCACTGTGGCTGATGATCCGGACATGGAAAGACAGACATTTTCAATAATGTGGGATGGGGTGGTGAGATTATTCAGTATTGATTGTGAGTCTCTACAGTATGTGATGTGAGCACAGAGCATGACGTGAGCCATTAGGAAACTTAAGTGCTGGGTTAATGCAATCCTGCCAATAATGTTCATTAAGGAGATGAACAAATTAGTAACGCTCAGGATGAAACATGATCAGAAAGCAAATCTCAAACTACTCCCCCCCCCGTCTCTTCTGTGTTTTTGCCAGCTGTGTACCTGAGCTCCACGCAGCGTGTGTGCGTGACACCACATCTATAAATCTGTATATGTCTGTAATCATGAGTGATTCTGAAAATGTCAGGGTGTGTGTGAGGCTGTGTTGTACGGCTGCTTTACCAGCAGGTGGCTAATTGCCCCTGCTCCCCTCCCCCCATGGTGTAAGAGGAGGTTCTGGCACCGGAGCGCTGCGCTGAACAGACTGTGTGACAGGACAAGGCGGGACCAAACAGACAGGACTGGGACGCTGCACAGGACCACCATTAAGACTGCAGCAGAGAGAGTGTGAGCGGCACGGTGACACTGCGCCCTTTTTGTCACCCAATGATTTCTTAATTATCCTACAAAAGTTGGTGGATGAGAAGTCGCCAAACTCTGGCTTTGTCTTTACAGGAGCACTCGCTCTAACCTCATCTATCCTTCCAGATTTGGCAAAGGAAGCCTAATCACACCGCAGGGTAGCAAACAAACCACCTTGACAGATGTCCAAATTACAAGTAAACAGCCTAGCAGGAGAGGCAAACAAATGACCGAAGCAGGGAGGGGAGAGGCTACAGAGAGAGGCTGGGCTTGCCAGCAGCCATACTGAAATAGCATGGCAGCGTGAGTCACGGCGTGTCAATGTCAGGCAGCCAGTTGGGCACATATATTCGTCTTTTTAAGGTGGAACGCCACTGGGACAGGGATGGCGCTTCTGGCAGAGGGAGGCAGTCACTCAGCCCCTCAAAGAGCTACGTGAGTGGAATGCAGCCAGCACACTGTGGGCCGAACGCACACCATATTCATGACCCCCTGAATCTCTGCAATTAAATGTCCACTCTGGCAGTGAGATTGATTTTTTGTCTCCCTTACAACAATCAGCCTTTATTCACAGACGTCCAGCCCGTCATAAACATACACTGTTAGTTACATTGCGCAATAATGAGGACAGAGTTTACACGAGTTGCCAGTCGTCCTCCAGTTTTAACTGTTGTCTTGTTATTCTGTGGAACTGGTAATATTAGTTCCTCTCTCCAGGCAGGGAGCATTTTCAGCTGCTCCTGCGCCACATGTTTCCATGTGTCATGCTGCAGAATAAATAATAAAGAGGCGAATGCAAGGATTCCTCCCAGCCTCTGTGATTCTTTATCTCAGTGAGTAACCCACTCAAGAAAGGGCACATCTACCATCAAAGCATGCTCAAATGGTGCTGGACGCAGCAGGACAGAATCGCATTGGTCGCCTACGACTCTTTCATTCTCAAGTATTAATGATATTAAAACCAGTGCAGCTAGAGACAGCATTATCATGATTTTATTTTTACATTTATAGAATTGAGAGAAGATATTAAAGGAGATGAGGGCAAATGAGGAAATGAAAGAGAAAAGATTACCAGAATACAACATCCCACACTGAACAGACTGAAATCTGTGAAGGGTGAGCAGGGTTACTACATCCAACAGGCACCAAGGACCCAAACACAGAGTGTTTCTGTTCCAGTAAATCACTTCCACCCTGAATCTGTCCATATGTAGACAATTATGGAGAGCTGATGTCATCAGCAGAGAGTCCATCTAACCAAGAATGTGTCTCCAAACTAAATCTGATTTTTCTGTTTGGCCTTGAACTGAATGGCACATGCAAAAGAACAATAACACAACATATGAAGTCAAGCACAACAAGCTGTTGTATGGCAGTGAACATGGAGCCCACTGAATTTGCAGAGAAGATGATAATGCAGATTTTTTAACTAGAAGAGGTCACCCAGTAGAGAGCAGATCACCACCAGGCAAACTGTGAAAAAGATATTTGGATTTAACACTTGGTTTATGGGATGAACTCGCTGCAGTCGTCCCTTTATGTTCTCACTCCTTTACACAGAGCAGCTTATACAAGCATGTTGAATAAACAACATGTATTTGTGGTGTGCTAGTTAGCGACAGTAATTTGGCTAAGCCAGTTAGCCAGCTAGTGTCAGGTCAGATTTTATTTCTATATAAGCCCAAGTCACAAATCACAATTTACCTCAGGGGCCTCACAATCTGAGCAGCGTACGTCGCCCTCTGTCCTTAACATTAGACCTTTCAAAATTTATGGGAGGGGTCCACTGCAGGAAAACAGGGGAGGGTCAAGCTTCTTAAATTTAAATCCTTGGGAGCATCATGCGAATTTGAATTGATCAGTTGAAAAAAAAATTGGCTCAGTTCCCTCAAAGACTGCTTGGCCTTTGCAGACAGAGGACGTGTACAGCATCTTGTGAATAAATGGCGCTCTGCTAGTGATGATGGGATAGAGTTCCAGCGCGTAGATGTATTTCCTGGATGTGGGAGACAGAGGGACAGCTACAGTAGCTGCACAAATTCACGTCACCCTGTCTCTGCTCATAATTGTAACATTCGGAGCAGATCAGACCCTGATCCAATGTCAGTGTTTTTTCTTTTTACAATCACTTGGGGAGGGTCAAGGAAAAATCTACCTCAGTCAGAGGGAAAGTCACAACTTTTCATGACAATCTACGAGCTAAATAACTAGACTTGCATGACAAAAGAGAAAAGTTACCTCAAGGTGCTTCCTCAAACTAGATGTGGAAGCTTTTGATGCAGAAAGCAGTTTGTTTCATGGCAGAGGAGCCGCACTGCACCGCGATGTTTTGACCCTGTGGACCAAATGTGTTGTTAAAAATCTTAACATTTTCATGACAAAAACACATTCCTGACAGTGTCCTCACTGTGCATCTCCTCTTGTCTGCTGCAGGTGCACTGCAGGCACACCTTGTTTTTTAAATCTCTTTATGTGAAATGTGTGTCTCATGAATTTTAGAGTGAATAAAACAAAAACAAATAAAGTAATCCCTTGAAGTACTCCATTTTTAAAGACAGTAATAAGTATTCAGAATACCACCAATTTAAACTCTAACAGAATACAGTTCACATTTAGCGTCTAATACATATTTTACTCTCACTCAAACACACACAACCCATCACATTATATCCTCCAGGCTTACTTCCAGGCTTTGAGGAGCAATGGCTGCTACTTCTGTGTGGAGGTATTTATGGATGTGGAGTCGGAGCCAGGGGTGGTGGGATTATGACGTGAATGTTAAACAGAAACAGATTTCATTGAAAATTTCAGGATGTCAATGGGGACTTTTAACTACCTCTGTCAGCGCCTCAGAGCAGAGTCTCACGGCGAGTGAATGACTTGAAAGCTGCCTGAATTTCGTTTTGACTGTATTGCAAAAAGTTGTATCTGATTTGGACCATATATGAACGTGGCCCAAATCAGAATCGGAGAGCTGAGATTCCAGGTGATTTATGCTGTTCACACTTTTAAAGGGATGGTTCAATATCTGGTTGTACTGAAAAAAAAAACTGAATATTAGTTTAAGTGTATGATAGGTTTAGAATATTTCCACCGCTTTACCTCGCTGGCAGAGAGTCTTTTCAAAAGGAAAAACCCTGTTATATAAGCCAAATATCAGTCTCTCCATATCAGCCATATCCACGCGCTAAATCAATAATTTTACATCACAGAAAAAGGGAATCAAAATGATCCTTTCAAAACACAGAAATCACAATAACACAAACAGATCAAGGCAGCAGTAGAACAGCATCTCCTGTGTTCTGTGAGGGAAAATTACTGATTTTGTCAAAGGAGTCTGGCAGCTTTGGAGAGAGTTGGCTTATGTAACAGCGGTTCCCCTTTGGAAAAGGCTGTCTGCTAGCAAGGCAAATAGGTGAAAATACTCTAAATATAGCATACAGTTAGTAGCTAAAATATATTCTTCTGCTGACCCTGTCCACAGCAGTACAGTGGCTAACTTCTTGCCCTCATCTCCAAACTGGGGTACCTCATACGATCTTACATCAAATAATGAGCAAAAAAAAAAAAAAAAGCCCAAAATATCAGATTTGGGCCACTTGTGCCTTCAGTCTGAACAGGTGCAGTTAAATCGACATGAAACAAGAAGAGCCTTGACGGTCGTGCTTCATTTACAGCAGGCTGCTCCTCAGGCCCACTTCAACTTCTAACCTCTGAACATGAAAAGGCAGCGATCTCTCAGAGACTCTGCATACGAAATAGGAAAGTAAATGGGAATTTATCTTGTATTTACTACTCCATCCCTCCCTTTGGTTCACAAGCTGCCCACCCACATATACCCCTGCGCACACACACACACACACACACACACTCACACAGCCCCCAGCAATATGAGCACAGTGGACCCCATAATCCAATAAGTTGTGCTTCTTGTGCTAAACCCAGTGAAGTCTGGCACACACAGAGAGTCCATGGAGACTACGGTCCCCTAAGCCTCGCTTGCAGGAGAGGGATAGAAACTGTATTCTGTGAAAAAGAACTTCAGATCTTTCTCCCCCTCTCCGCTTCTACGATAGCTCATATTTCCCACACACACTTTGGGGAATTATGATATAATGATGTAATTTAAAGCTGACTTCTCTCTTTTTTTAAATATAAATTAAGAGAAATATTCCTGGAATAAGAGCCCGGTTCACCGACTGTGTTATGGAAAGAGACCGCTTGTTTATTGCCTGTTGTTTCCACAAACACACATTCATTTGAAAAGGAAATTATTTCTGCAGAATTGAAGCTCAGCTGAATGGATTCGCATACATTCTTGGCCATGCTTGAAAGCAACATAATAATTCATAGAGTAACGGCAATTTTCATCAAAACACTCACAATAGTTTGTGGAGTAGAATTTGCATTTGTTTGATGCTGTTTGTCTTTGTTGTCTGTCACAGCTACAAATTAGTGAACTTTGTTGTACTCAGTCAGTTACAGTCGATGCTGGGCAGCAATGAAACACAAGAATCTCTTGCAAACACGAGACACTCCCAGAGACAGACAAACACTCCTGCTATGATACAGCTTTGGAGGACACACTTACAAACTGCTGCTAATCTTTGCTCTAACCTTAAATGAAACCCAAATTCTGGGAAAGAAGCTTATTCACTTTCAGTGAAGTCAGTAAATAGTACAACAGTAAATAAGTTGGTCACTTCATGAAGCTGTGTGGACAGACGTGCTCAGTAAGTTTGTGGTTCCACTCAGAACTTTGCTCTCAGTAACGTGGAGCATCCAGCGAGAATTCAAAAGTGCCCCTTCGTAAATCTTCAGTGGCACAGCTGTTTCTGTTCGAGGGATCCAGATGTGGAATTCTGTACCTGTAGAACTCAAACTGGATCCTGACTGGGATCGTGGAACTGCTTTTTAAGAGGCACCAGTCATGTGTTCATCAATAATCTCTTGTGCTTTATTGTGTTATAGCTTGTGTCTTGTATTGTCTGTCTGTATTTTCTTGTTGAGTTCTGAGTTTTGTTCTGTCTCTATATTTAAATTAGAAAATTAATTTAGCCTATAAATGCGGTGGTGTGTAGCACTGGTTTATGCTACTTTACTTCCCTACACAATAAATATTTAAAAATAAATATTATCAGCACCTTTTTGACCTGAATGAAACCACAAGTGATTCATTATTTCTGAGTTATGTCCAACACATCCTCATACTTACAGGATCAGAGCAGAAAGTTCGTGAAGGCTTTGAAGGCCGCGCCCGCCGCGCCCCCGCAGTTTAAAAAAATTACCTGCCCAAAGGCCACAGCGTCTTTGATGCCCCGCCCTCACCGCTCCAGATGATTTCACTGTTTTCTCCTCTGCTTCTTTCCTGTCTGTACAGTTTTTAGATACCGGTGTCTTTTCTGAATCCTTATTGGTCAACATCGAGTGAAACACTGTGCAGATAACCGGCAGTGGGTTCAAATTCTAGCCTTGTTATTCTAATAACAATGACCTGAACTAAACTGTTATGAGCCTAATATATGTAACATTAAAGTTAACAAATATGATGTTTGTCCCCCTGACTCCCCTTTGACATCTTCAAACGAGTCCAGTGACTCTGATTAGTCCAGGGTTTAGCACTTCTGACCTATGGATTTAAACTCATTGTTTTATTTGATGGAGTGTTTGTCTGTTGTTTGGTGCTGAAAACAGCTGGACACAGGTTGATAAGAGCTGTGACACTAAACCAGAACAGAATGACCCAAATGTCCCAAAACATGGGTCATCAAATCAAAACAATGAGCTGAAAGATGCTAAAACGCTCCGTAAAGCTGCTGGGAACTGCAAAGTCGATTGATAATTCACTGTGGGTTTGTCGTTATGAGCGACCTTTCACATTACACACAGTCATTTGATGCATTGTTAATTTAAAAGTATTGATTAGAGCAGCTTTAACTTATTATTACCCCGAACCCCGTCCTGAAATCAAACTGCAAACCATAAACTATCCTGTTAAGAAGCAAGGACGTGCCAGAAGACATCCCAGCATGACCTCACATAATACTGTGAAGGTCTCAAACTTCCCTCTCTCTCTGTCACACACACACACACACACACACACACACACACACACACACACACACACACACACACACACACAGACACTCCATCCATCCAGATGAATGGGTGGTGTGGGTGGATTGGGTGCTCTGAATTGAGCTGCCCATTTGAACTAGAAGGAAAAAAGGAGTTTTGACACAAGTCTGGTGGGATGAAGAGAAAGAAATCGGACAGAACTACTCGATGCTTTTCATCTGTGATTCTGGTGAACTGTGAACTCATACCAGAGAGGCCCTGCCTGCTTTACTCCACTCACCACACACACAGATGCCGAATAACACACAGTTCAATAAGGATTAGGTAGCAGGACCCTCCAATCTGTGCAGTTTTCCTCCATTGTTCAGTGTTAGCGCTGGTTTGAGAATAGCTGACAGAAATGATGTAACAGAGTTTCAGTCTGTAAAATCTGCTCAAAAGGTTCAGAAGTGTGTCCTCAGAAGTCTGCATACCATTAACAAAATAAAACCATTTCTAAAGACAGAATACTGTCACGCGAGAGACAACTCAAAGAAAAACAGCAGAAAAGTTCATGAATTAGTAAACTTAGATTTAGTTGTTGTTTGAAAAATACAGTACAGTAAAATACAGTCTAGTAGCTTTTTACAGCTCCGTATCTTTCTTGTCAGTTACATCTAACGATAGATTCTCATTAGAGGCGATATGTTCACTGGCCGGACACATCAGATGAAATGAAAAAAAGCTTTGTGAGTCTGGATTTTGGTCATGAGTCATTATGAACAGACCCGGCTCTGAGAACAACATGTGGTCTCATTTGTTATGTTGCAGTTGGAACATTGTTGTGCAATGTGTGTGTAGGTGTGTGTGTGTGTGTGTGTGTATGATAAGGTACTGTACGCTCGAGCAGTTGCATGGGTCAATCCTCATCAAGATGTTTAATGAGTGTTTTAATGACTCACTGTGCACATTAGCTGAGAGGATTTGATCAGGTTACAAACTGACAGAGATGTCCAGTTGTTTGTCTGCATTGTGTTACACAAGATATCTAGAATGTTTGATTCTTCATATGAAGTTTGTGATCATTGCTATGATGCATGGTTTACAATGTGTGTTGACTATAACTATGGTGTTGGTCTGTCATGCACAATATAATAGTCTGTGCAAATAATTAAAGAGATAGTTTGGATTATTTGAAGTAGGGTTCTATGAGTAACGGTGTAGGAAGCTCAGCAATGTACTGCTGTGGACAGGGTCTGCAGCAAACTGTGTTTTAGCCACCAAAAAATCAATATCAGCTAAACTGTACACTATATTTAGAATATTTTCAGCTCTTTACTTTGCTGTCGGACAGACTTCTCTGTTGGGAAATTGCTGTTATATAAGCAAATATTTCTCTCTCCAAACCAACCAAACTCCAAAGGCAAAATCAGTCATTTTACCCTGCAGAACATGTGGTTGCTTCAGTGTTTTAAAGGGTTCTTTGAAGTGAAATTACTGTTTTTGTCAGAGGAGTCTGGTAGCTTTGGAGAGTCTGTTATCTAGTTTATATTACAATGGTTTCCTGTTAGAAAAGCCTGTCTGACAGTAAAATTAAACGGTGAAAATAATCTAATCTAAATGCACAAAATAACATGTAAGCTTATTGATCCAGGCTGTGGTTGACCCGTTCTGTAAGGTGAAATTACTGTTTTTGTCAAATGAATCTGAGGAGTGATATAATGGCGGTTTTATGTTGGAAAAGACTGAGGAAAAGATTAAGTGGTGAAAATATTTTGAATATAGCAGTCTTGCATAGCCAGACCACATCTCTATAAAGATAGTGCTGGAGGAAGGTCTGGTTCCACACACTATAATTCTGGTGTAGGGAGAGAGATAGTTCTGACTGGCTTATGATGATGTAATGCAATGAGGTCATGTGATGAGGTCATGTATCTAGTTGTGGTTATGTACAACTGGGGATACACCATTGAGCCAAACTTCAGCTTGCTGTGCAGTGTTCAAAGGGGAGTGAGGACCAATCAGCTGCTCCCGAAGGGCTGCTGGACACTTGGATGAATTTTTTTTGGTCTCATATTTGAAACAGAGTCACGAGTGAATTCCCCAAGGTCAAAGACTTTTTTTTCTCCCTGCACCTGCACAAAGTGGCAAACAAAGCACCTGATATTGCCATGGCGACACAACGCATCATGAGGATGAAAAATATGGACAGTGAAACGTCGCTAGCTTACCTCCAATTCTCTCCGCAAAATGGATAAGGCACGCTGTTCACGTCCTCACCAGAGTCCACACACAGCACATACCTCCACCTGCCTCAGAGCTTTCAAATGAAACTTTATCGACAGTTGTCATTAGAACGGTCCACAGGGGGTTTTATTTTTTTATTTTACTACTTTTTAGTTTACGTTCTGTGGGTCTAACCGTCCCACGTGGGTGATCTGACTTAGTTATTTGATTTCTTTTGCTCCTGATTTGTCTATCACGTCTCTGGTTTATTTTGTTTTGTTGCATGACATGACTACATAATTTCCACCACTAATTCTCTTTTGAAGTTAATGTCAGTTATTTTGATTAAATTGCAGTTTTTAGTTAGTTTATTTCTTGTAATTTGCTTTTGGTCACTTTTGTTTAATTCTAGTGATTTTGACAAGTTGCAAATTGAATTCTAGTGCTTTGAATTAATATTTCCTTTTTGTTTGTTTTCTTTATTTTGTTGCAACTACATAGTTGAATATTTTTGGCAGCACATGTTGATTTTGTGATAATTTAGTTTCTCCTGTGTAATTTGTAATTCTGTGGCTGCCAACCACCTTTAAGAAGTCTAATGTTGTTTTGAGGTTTATTTTGTTTTTAATTAGTATATTGTGTGTTTTTCTTGGTTCGAGTAGAACTCCACTAACTGTTGTCCTCCTCAGAAAATGATGTTTTCATGGGCTTTACAAATTTTTGAATCTTTTAGTAGAGTAAGATTAATCATTTTTAAATGAAACCACATCTCCTGCTCTCTCTTTGTATAATGAAGCTGAATGCCTTCTCTGGCATTGGTTCTAACAAGGTTAATATAATTCCTTGAGTGAAATTCTCACATCGTCTGGTTCTTTTTGTGATTTAATAAGGAAATACTTCCATCTTCTACCACCAACCACATAAACTTCTTTTTAGTTCTATTTAAACACCTAGGTCAGTGGTAAGCCTGCAGCTAACAGATTCGGTTGCTCTGTAACAGAAATTTTAATGAGAAAGTTAAGTTACCAACATTCCCTTGTAATGTCTTCATAATAATAAAACCAACAGCAAGATATTAAAAAAAAAGTTACATTATAAGTCAGTGGTTTTACAGTCATGTCCACTTTGATCTCCACCGTCTCACAATGTATTTCCTAAATAAAATTCTAGATATATTACATATACCTGTCTGAGGGAGAGGGACAATTCAGGGTTGTTTTTGAATCCTGCAGTTTTCTCCATCTGTTGGAAAACCAGCCAAGGTTGACAGACTGTGTGGCCTGTGCTTCATCACTGTCCCTTTGTCTCTTTGCTGATCCTGCCCAGGTATCAGCTATAACCACAAAATACCATGTCAGAAATAAATTATATGCTGAAAAATTGCTGGTTGCTGTACTACTCGCTGTAACTTTGCCTGGGAAAATGTAAACACAGGCTCTGACGGTGTCTTGACACTCGCCTGAGGTGTCCTGCTCCACCCCGTCCTGCCCAGAGGCCGTCCTCCGGACCGGTCCCACCTGTTTGTCCTGCCTCCAGGCTGTACGCCTGATTATTTTTATAACTCTTTCCTGGTTTGGTCCCTTCTCCAGACCCCTCCACCCTCGAAGCACCACTTGAAACATCTCCTGAAGGGATGGTCAAGTGTATTAGTTTTTTTTGTTACCACTTTTTTGTTGTGTTAAGTAGTTTTTGGTCTTGTTATGTCTTTTACATTGCTTTCTGTCTCTTTTGTCCAGTCACATCTTGTTCATTGTTTTCCCTCTTGTACATCTTTCTTGTCTTCTCATGTCATTTTTAATTTTGTTTTGTCTTTTATGTCAACAGGTCGTTACATCTTTTTTGTCTCATTACATCATTTTTGTCGTTACATCTTTTGTGTCATTTTTTTTGTCTTATTCTGCCATTTTTAGTCTAGTTACGTCATTTTATTCCGTTTTTTGTCTTGTGTTTTACACTGTTGTTGTTCTTCTTGTAACATCTTTTAAACACAGTTTTTAATGTTTTTCATTTTGTTGTATCTTGCTTTCTGTTATTGTCCCATCAATTTACTGTGGGTTGAAATAATGCCAAATAAAATGAATCACTAATTCTCATCACATGCATTAAAGTAACACGCTTGTTTTGAAAATGTAATGAGTAGAAAGAACAGATATTTGTGTTAAAATGAAAGGAGTAAAAGTAAAGTTGTTAGAAAAATAAATAAGTAAAATACAGATACCTTAAAAATCTACTTAAGTACAGTGTCAAAGTATTTATATTTAGTTACTTTCCACCTCTGCCAGAAAGACTCTCTAGAGAACCAAACATGCCTAAAAATAGTCCCAAACACTTACACTAGTGAATCTGGTTAAATTCTGTTTGAAACTACAGTGACCAGCTGTTTGGAGGGAATATAAAGCCTTTTTATACATTTATGAGCCTTCTTATAAAGATTTGGCCTACCTCTTCAGTTGGAAACAAAAGGCTTGGGGCTGAAAACCACAGACAAGCTGCAGAAGTGGAAAAGATTTGTTGATAAAAACAAAAAAATAGATCATTGTCACCTTCATCCTTGAACTGTTCGTAAGAAATGACTGCACTGCTGTAAATATTCAGATCAGTGCAGCTGCTAATATATGGATTTATTACATGAGCATGTTTTATTTATTTGCTGGTTTTGCAATTCAGATGCACATTTGAGATGTCAAGTACAGTTAAAGGCATGTTTAAAAGTTACTGTAAATATTTTCTGCAAACTCCCAGACTGGATAGTTGCCCCTTGGAGGTTATAGTACCACAGATATGTTAAACACACACATTTCAAATGACCAAATAAACCCCCAACTGTCTGTCTGTCTGCTGCTGAGTAATTCCAGTTTGCTCGCTGCTCTGATATGCATGCATGCATTTTCCATCCATGGAATAAAGCAGATAAATAAATAAAATCTGTTTAAAATGTTAAAATCTCTTTCTGGTCTAACCAGGCAAAGCTATTTGCTATGACAACACTCGTCGCACATGACTTCACAAATTATCATAACATTATAGAGACGACTGCATTAAGGACAGTGTGCATGAATATTACTTTAATGTATTTTAATTGAATAAAATATTTACATGTTGCATAAGATATGAAAATGGAAATCATGCTAATTGTACCAAAATTAGATTATTCAATAGACCCCCAACAGTGGTGAATGGTATTATTTTGAGAGTAGTCAGGGAACTGAAGTCAACAAAAAGAAATTCTCATCAGTTAGCCGCTAATTAATGGGTTCACTATTTCTATCTACAGAAATCACTACACTCCTGATGATCTGCAAACGAACACCTCTGTCTGTGAGCAGCACAAAGCCAAAGGTATTTTAGTCAACTCTTTACTCATAAATGTCATGAGTTATAGATTAGACTGGAGAAATACAGAGCAATCATTACTTCAGCTAATTAATGTGTTATTGAGCTGCATGTGAATGTAGCTTTGAATTGTGGAGGAGAAGTAAATGTATTCTATAGATGAAAAATCGTAGCAGCAGCATTTCTCAGTCTGGCTGGTTGTTTTGAGACATACAGAAAAAAAAGCAGGATGATAATCACTGTTATCAAACCATCACAGCCGCTCGCCGTACAGACACATCCTCACAAGGAGCTTTGAAAAAGATCAAAATTTGAATCATGTTTTGCTGTCGTAGAGAAAGCCTAAAAACAACAAGAAGTGGAAGTTCAGCCCAGTCTCTTCAACCTGAGAACAAATAACACGATTTTATACTTTCAAATGAGATGCGGTGAATACGCCAAAGTCCAGTTTGTGTGCAGGTCATACACCAATCCTTCATATTAAAGAGGCACTGCACATTTAAACATGTTTCTTTGAGCTGTAAATTAAATTATATTACGGTGCTGTGATGAAACACATCAATGCTGCTGTTAATATTGACATTTCTTTCTAAATTTATGAAAATCTGCATTTCGTGGCTCAAAACGTCACCTCCTGTTGAAATCATTCAGAGCTTTGCAAGGCAATGCTGAGACAGAGCCGACTGGGTTTGCTCTGTGTCTTGAAATTCCTAGCAAAAAAGGAGGTTAACGCCCTCTAACCACAGCTGGGACACCAAACTCCCCCAGCCCAGCTCTTGAGCAGAGTCTGTGCAACATTGCTTATTTTCTTTCAATATTTTGGGAGGCTTTTTATGCCTTTTTATTTAGACAGGACAGCTGAAGTGCAGACAGGAGATGGAGAGAGAGTGGGGGATGACAGCAGCAAAGGGCCTCAGGTGGGAGTCAAACCCACGGCTGCTGCAGAGGACTCACAGCCTCAGTGCATGGGGCGCTCGCTCTACCAGCTGTGCTACCAGGCCACAAACATTGCTTGTTTTCAACTCTCTGTTGGTCCGGACCAGAGTCAGGCACGGGTCCAGTTTTGCAAAGTGCCCCCGCCCTCACCTGCACAGCTGAGAACCAAAACAAACCTGTTACCTGCAATTAATTCCACATCTGCACCCACCTGGACCCGAGAATATAGTGCCGTGAGTGGACCCACACTAGTGATTAAACACACATACGCAGTCATTCACACGTGTTCTCAACTGGTGCAGCGCCTGTGCTCCTGCAGCTGATGACTTTTTGCAAGCAGCAAAACCACTGAAAGTGTTATTATCAGAGTCTCTGAGTGCATCAAAATCCTCCCAAATGTCCGAGTTGGCCTTCGA
Source organism: Lutjanus erythropterus (assembly GCF_056507025.1). NCBI lineage: Eukaryota > Metazoa > Chordata > Actinopteri > Lutjaniformes > Lutjanidae > Lutjanus > Lutjanus erythropterus. The sequence goes on from NC_139326.1 coordinate 1,991,822, forward strand.
CGATGTATTGTCCACAATTTGCCATCTAACACCAACTCTGTCTATCTGGCTGCAGTTACAGCTGCAGCTCCACAGGGTGGTTGTCCTGTGCAGCCCCACCCTGCCCCCCTCCTCAGCATCTTGCTCTCTTTTTTAATATTTTTCAAAATGCAGTGGGTGGAGTTAAAGGCCATCCACACCAAGAACTATGACTAACTATGAATAAAAATCCTTCTAACTCAAGTGGACGGTGGTGCCCAGACTGTAGCTTTATAGTCGAGGTGTGTGAACGGCTCTTTAGGCTCAGACCTGAGGTGCAGTTACACTTTAACCTCCTGTGGAGAACAGATGCAACCAAATTAGCATCAACTGTAAAACTCTGGGTCAATACAGATGTTTAAAATGACAATATGGCTGATAGCTGATACCAGTGTTATTTTTGGTGTTTATTGTTGTCACCTCTTTGTGCCAGAGGAAACAAAGAAATCTTCATTATAGATTTGTCCAGCCAGGCCTCTCCTCCAAATTAGCAGCTGGTTTGCTGGATACTGTTGTCCAAGCCCGACCACAAATAACCGACACAACATTTAGTGACAAATTGACATAACAGATAAACATCTGCCACTGCCATCAGTGAGTGCCATCTTATTTGCAGGTGAATATCGGCCAATACTGATGTTCAGCCAATATATCATGCATTCATACGACGCATAAAAATATCAGAGGACGTAGTGTAAAGAGTGAGAAAGTCTGGGTAGGGTGGAGGTTGGGGTTGATGGATGGATCAAACAAACACAAGATTTTTCCCCAGGAGCTCAGGTTCAGTGTGAAACAGAGTCAATGTAGAGTTCTTGTAATGTGGAGTTCTTTTAACATACATCTGTACATCTGGTATGTAGACTTTGATCGCTGGTGAGAGGTCTTTTGTTTGCTCCCAGCTAAAAACTAAAGGTGACAGAGCATTTGCAGTCAGAGTCTCAGAGTTATGGAACGAGCTGCCTGAGGAAATCAGGTCAGCAGAATCAGTGGCTTCTTTTAAATCTCTTCTTAAAAGATGCTTCTATCAGAGAACCTTTACTTGATTTTCAGTGACTGACTTTCACTTCTTTTAAATGTTTTTACTGACAGCCCCTTTTTGCTTTTTTTTTTTTTTTTTTTGCTAGCATAACATAACGTCAACAGTTATTGCCATCATTAATATGAGACCAAAGTTATATATTTTGTTGAGTTGTGCACTTCCATTATCCCAAATGATTCCAACGATGGTTAAAGCAGAGACATTTATTCAAATTAATGGTGCGTTTCTTACCAGCTGCTAGCTGCTATAACTTCCTGGAAAACATGGGGTTTGTGAGATACATCAGGGAGGAAAGAATTTGGTGAATGTGACAAAACATGAATAAGACCTACCTCGTCCGTGAGCATGACTTCTGCTGGAGACATTGAGTAGATTTTGATTGGTACCAGTGATTGTTTATAAATGAAGAAAACAACTCGTATGATCCCACTCTACCTCACAATGCTGTCAAACTACGTATTATTTTAATGTGAGAGACCCCTAGTGACAGAACTGGTACTGTATGTTGGGTGTTTCAGGGCATTTCATCAGAGTTTTGTGCTGGAGTATAAAAATTTTGATATTTAAGTAGTGCTTAAACTTTCTTTAGCCAAATCAGACTTGGCTGTCATGTGCAACTATTCAGCGCACGTTCCTAGATGAGCTTACATGAGTATGTTTTATCAGATAGACTTGCATTTTAATGTTTTCTTCAGTGCTGAGGCTGCGGCCGCCGTCCAGTATCACCAGAGCTGCACGCTGAACGCTGCTTTGCACCGTGAATTTAGGATTTATTTCAACCAAACCAGAGGTGGTGATTGTTGGGACAGTGGAAAAACAAATCAAGATGTTTTTTGGTGAGTTTTAATAAGTTTGTCTAAAGTCTGAATGGAGTTACAAAAGGATTTTGGCGAGTTGAGCGAGAACCATGACGCAGCTGTTTCTGGTTAAATGAAACATATCTTTAAAACAAGGTCTCTCACTGTCCTGATCCTTTCCGTAATGTCAGATGCTAATAATAACAATCTGAGCCTGTCAGTGACAAAAACAAGCAAGCGTCACCTGCTCTGTGCGCTCTGTGGGTGCGCCTGCATTGATGAGATGTCTAACAGTGCGTCACACTATCACTCTCCTCCTTCCATTGCAGTTAGTTTTGTGGTTTGTGGTGATTTAGAGACACAGTTTGTAAAGTTTGCAGCCTGTCATGCTGTTGCATTGCTGTGTTCGATGACTCAGATAAAAAACAAGAGCTGAAACTTGTTTACCAACCACTCCTTGCACCCTCTCTCATCAGTCAACAAACAGCGCATGAGGTCCCAAGGACATTTTTTAAAAAGTGCACCAGCTAATATAAAAATATATTTATGATTCTAATTCCTTATTGAAATGTTCTCCATGTGCGTTTTTGTGAGTTTCTATCTGTCTTATCCTGTAACTGTAATGCACACTGACTGACAAAGAAAAGACAACTCTCAGACAACTGTGGGGGCTCAATGATTCAAAGTGTTGACTATGAGGGGGCAGACCTACAGCTCACATTGTCATTTTAACTGCAAATGTATACTGGTTCGGTCATCGGCCACGAAAAAAACCTCATTAGTCGACCTCTATGCTGGTGTAACACGCCGCACACAGTTTGAAAGTGTAAAGTTATTTGTACACAGATTGAAGAGACTAACTGCGATTTCAATCATGTCAGTACAGGATTGCTCTGTTTGTCAACTGAAATGATTTGTCAACAACCGAGACTTTCCTGTCCCACAGGCAAAAATGAGCAAAACATCGTTAATAGAGCCACGGAGGACGGAGGTATGACCAAGATATTTGATTCTGAAACCAAAACATGAAATAAGAAAACGGATTTATAATGACATCATTGTCAGATGTGATATACGTCCACTTCTGCTGATGGATCTTTGCTCTAATTAGCAAACAGGCTCTGCTGAAAATGTGGTTTTATTATTTATGCCACAGTGTCAGCTGTGCCAGACTGATGCTGATGTTGCCTTGGCTCTTTGGTTGCCAATAGAGGTTAATAGATGCCACAGATTACTTAACGCCACTTTAAAAACAAGTGAAGAAGAATCTGGTGCAGGAGATCTCTCAGCTGCCATGAGGTTCAACTTGTTAAAGGCAGTCAAGCCTCAGTGATCCCACAGAAAACCACCACTGCTTTTTTTTTTCCTTCTACCCTTTAACAACATTCACTGTGGAGTCTCTGTGGTAATAAAGATGGGTTTGGTACTTTTTATCTTTATTAGGATGTTTCAGAGCACCGTGGCACCGCTGTACGCCTCGGCTGCACTAATGCCGCCATCATTCATGCAGTAGCACAGAAGCCTGCAGCATTGAGCCTGAGGGACTTCTGTCAGAAAGACTCCCTAAGCAGAAAAAAAAAAAAACCTTAATAAGAGCGATATTTTACAGCCGTTTATAATGGCAGGTTTTGTGTCTCTGCTGTTACATGCAGAATGTTGAAATGAAAACATTTAGAGGGATGAATAAAACCTGTTTTACCACAATTTTAATGTGTTGTTCCAGGGACCATTTCAGCCCAGTGAAGCCTGATACATTTCCAGAAAAATTTAAATTGTTTAGAGATTTTGATGACATATAGCTCTCATTTCGTTTTTGAGGTTAACTTTCCAAGTATGCACAAACATACATTTTAAAAGATTAATTTCTTGGCTATTAAACCTTGTAACAGGCCATATTTGTTCATTAAATGTAGACATCCACTCTGAGTTGACAAAATATTCTTTTTTTTTTTTTTTTCAAAATACACATTTTTAAACCATTTAAACCATGTACAGAGTTGACATGCTATGGTTGAGACACATGTGATAGCAATATTATTGAATGAGTTTGTCTAAAAATAGAAAGTTTACCAGTGCCTGAGCAGTATTCCCACCTTTTTTAAACCAGGAAGTGAGACAAGGGTCCTTAGGGTATAGCTAAAGATATTTTAAAACAAATATGATTATAATAGCACATTTTTATATCTGTGTTATCAGCGGATATTGTTAGTTTTTGACATTTTTTTAAATTGCTAAAGTTGTTAATTATCATCTGAGAAAAAGTGTGCAAATTAAAAAAAAAATAAAGCAAACCAAACATTTCATAAATCAGCTAACTTTAGCAGCTGTTCTGCATAGCTAACATTAGGACTTGGCGTTAACTGTAAATGTTTGTTTAAAGTAGATGTTGAGTTCTTGGATGATGATAATATTTTCACAGCTGTTCCACCCAGTGAGGCATTTTTTCACTAGAGGTCATAATAATGATTTGGCTGGAAGATCAGATTGGTTTTGTGAGACTCATTAAGTTGTGTAATGTGTGCACACTGTGCATGGTAGTTTATTGTTATTTTAACATTTCTGGAAATAATTGTTTTGTTTGTTTGTTTGTTTTTTGTGTCCTAGTCATGTAATGCTATTACATGTTATCCATTATTCCCCAAGCCTGAAAATAAGCTACAAAATATTTAGTAATTATCAGTTGTTTCAGTAAATATTCATATTGAAATATTAGTTGCAATATAACTGTCATTCTTACCAGAACTTTTTAGCAAAGATTTCCCTGCCAAAAACATGTCAGTCACTATGTTAAAGCAGCCATGTTGGATTTTGCGCTCACAGGTCAGCTGCTACCTGCAGTTCACTGATGATCCACCAGAGGGCAGGAGACATGTCTCCAGTTACATAAAACAGTTTTTTTCCCCAGGAAAATATTGAGCATATTGATGTTGCAGAGGTCTCAGAAACTCATGTATCATGTATGATACAAACAGGGGTTACAGGGTTAATATCTAACCTGCCTCTCAATGATCAGTCAGACTGCATTTTATTTCAGCTCCTCATGATTTAAAATGACAACGATGACAATGGAAAGGCAGAATCTGGACAGGCTGTGTTCCTGTTTCACATATTTTATTTATTATTGTTATTTTTTGTTCTCATTTTGTCAAGTCAGCTTGTCTGTCAGTCACATAGGCAGCTGTCAAATCACAGGATTTTCTTTGAAATGAAAGCGCGAGTCTTGTGTGTGTATGTTTCTCTCTCTCTCTCTCTCTGTGTGTGTGTGTGTGTGTGTGTGCGTGTAACCAGAGGAAATTTCTTCTCACCAAACTGAATGACTTTCCTTTTTTACCTCTAAAGTGGATCCCCGGTGGACACCAGCACACTGCCTTTATCATAGGTACCACAGTGATATTTTATTACTCAGGAAACAACAATATGACTTCCTGCACTGCTTATAAATCTTATACATTTAATTGTTGTTGGCTTTTGGTTGATTTCCCTGGTGTGGAGAGCAGAGCTGTTGAAGAATCCGGGGAAATAAATCAAAGAAACAATGAAACACCTCCAAAGGAAGCATTATATTACTGTTATATCATACAGCGTGCATGTACAGCATGTGTTAGACACAAGACAACTTAATCTAAGTTCTGAATCTGTGGCTGCAAGATATCTAAATATTACATAAGGCTCTAAATGTAGCAGACATGCTGTCAAAGGGAAGTAAAAATGCAGTTTTAAAGGTCAAGCTGTTAACTGGCTTCACGCTGCAAGTGATTTCCTCATGTTAAGTAAACCAAAGCTGGTCTGGGATCACTTGTTATGGATGAAGAAGTAACTCGTAAATGTAATATATCATTCTGGATGTTTGGAACAACCTTTCCACTTCTGGCTCTTATAATGTCATACAAGTCTGCTGAAAGGATTTTATTGTAATAGAAAGATATTTTATTGTGAAAACCGGGATACAGAACAATGTGATCTCACTGGAGCTGCCAGGAGGCAGTTTAAGCACCAAAACTACTTGCACAGGAGGAAAAGATCATGTTTTGGGTTAAAATAAATACTTTATGGCGGCCTGGTAGCTCAGTCTATGGAGCTTTTGCCCCATGTATCGAGGCTGTGAGTCCTCTGCAGCGGCCGTGGGTTTGACTCCTGCCCACGGCCCTTTGCTGCGTGTCACGCCCCCCCCCCGACTCTCCCTCCCCCTTTCCTGTCTTCATCTCAACTGTATTGTCTAATAATGCATGTAAATACCCCCCAAAAAATATATTTATATATATATATATAAAAAACAGTACCTCATGACATGATGCAAGGCACATGACACACTTTGTTATGCACTGTTAAACCTAATATAAACCTAATAAAATGATGTTTTGGTTTCACATCACTCCTGGGTGAAAGACCTGCGCTTGCTTGATACACTGTCTTGTCAGTAGAAGTCAGTAGAAATGCCGTGAACCAGCAAATCAAAAACAAATGTTGTGATCAGGGCTTGAAATATACAACGGCTTACAGGGGAGCCCTGTTCTCCAGTGTGCATCACAACTAAACATGTCACATACACATACTACATATAGTTAACACTTGACATAACATTTCATACACTTCAGAGAAGCTGTAACAACAACTTAAGGCTACTGACTCAAAATCAAACAATAGGCCTTATCAAAGTCAATAAAATAAAATAAAACAAAAGATTTTCAAGAGTCACAAAATCATCATCACAGGCAACGTTTTTCTGCTTCTCATACACACCCCTTCAAGTATCACACATCACATGATAAAACAATAAGGAACTGTTCATTTTAAACTTGTGTTTTTAACTACAGAGAAATAAAGAGATGAAACTGGATGATATTTCAGAGCCCCCTTGAATAATTCAAATGAGCCTTTCAGGGGAGATTGTGTGCTTTGTAGAGGAGCTGAGCTCCTCTTAGCTCCCCCATAATTTGAACTATGGCTGTGACAACACGTAAAATAAACACAAATCACCTGACAAGACAAGAGCACATAATAAATATATTTGCTAAAGGTCTAATTTGTAAGATTTGGGGGTATTTTATAATATAAAAGGCTCATTTTAAGGTAACAAGAACACGATTATTATTTTCAGGTGATTATGACAAAACATTATTATGAATATACTACCCCATTTATTCTATGTACAGAAGGAGCAGCTCCTCGTCTGTGGAGTCCATCATGTCTTTACAGCAGCTCAGAACAAACAAAGCAGACGCTGGCTCGAGATGGGGCCTTTCATGTTTATCACGAACTTCACCGCCACCATCCTACACGCTTAGAAGGGGAGGATGAAACGAGGTGTCTGCAATCTGAAAGCTCAATGCTAAATGTTACTAATGCACACTGGTCCTTTAAGTAAACTAACGCTGCTCGGGGATGAAAAAACAGTCACATATTATAGATGTCTGCAACAAGCTTCTGGTTCTTATAATGTCATACAACACTGCTGAAAGGATTTTACTGTAATAGAAAGCAGTTTTATTGTGAAAAACCTTGTGAAAACTGGGAACATCACAGCAACACAAATCTCCTCTGCAGATACTGACCACACAAGAACATGCAATGAATATATATCTGTTCAGGAAACTTTCTGTCTCCTGCTTTAAGATGAAATGCATTCTGTCTGTCTCATTAAACATCCTGTATATGTTCAAGTTTGAAGTGAGTGATGAATCAGAGAGATGAATATGAATGATTGAATATCTTACGGAACAAAATCATTTTCTTGAAAGCTGCTTGAAATTTCTTTGTGGCGACGCTCTGACTAATGTCCTCCTGTAACAGACAGTTTGCTTTTACTGAAAGTTCTTTCTGACCACCAACGCTTTGACTTGAACAAAGCAGCAGGAGCCATTTTGTCCCCTCTGAGGGTCCACTGGGACGTGTGACAAAAGCCGTATAGCATTAGCATTCAAATGAATTTTACAGGTGACATACAGCGCACAAAAGGTGCAGGAACAAAGAAGTCTTGTTTGGGAGGCAGGAGACAGGACAACTTTTTTTTTTTTACCCCCAACTGTGACAACTGAAATGAAATAAACTGTCTTTGAATACTTTCATACTTCACTGACTCTATTTCCAGCTGACGCTAATTTTGAATTTAACGACCTGGAACTCATTATTTCAGCTAGCTAGCTTCAAGGTGCTACTGTACATGTTTGATCCTGAAATTCATAAAAGAGTAGATGTGAAGAAAGAAACAAAGGAAGACAAAAAGAAAGACAGAAAACTCTTCTGTCTAGTGAGCTCATTTTATCCAATTTAAGAGCTCTCTGGCTCGATCATCCTTGAAGAGATCCCTTCAGTCGATGGTGGACTGGTGAGTACAAATCTAACAGGGAGTGCAACAATGAAGGAAAGGAGCTGTGAGAATTTATAGTGCCCAGTTTAGAAAATCAGGACAAACCATGTCCAACCAAAAAATAAAAAATAAAAATAAAAAAAACTTCAGACAACTTTAAACAGTTTAAAAATGTGTCAAAAGCCCACAAAATCTAAAACTAACAATACCTACTGATAAAATAGGAGTAAAAATAAATAATCATATTTGTTTTAAAATGTTGGCACTTTAAAGTTGTGTCCCAGATTTCCATCAACTCTATCAGATTTATGACAAAATCATGATTTAATCAGGCATAAAAAGGCTTAGCTACACCTTTAGGACCTCTGTCTCACTTCTTGGTTTAAAAATGGTGGGAATACTGCTGAAGCAACCGCTCAACAACTTTAAAAAATAAAGTGTCTGCTCACTATGTCTACGCTGTAAAATGAAAACGTGGAACATTTTGTCAACTCTGTAAAACAAAGTTTAAAATCAACTAGTTTGATTTTTAAAAAAAATATTTTCCAGCATAATTGAATAAAATTCAAAATGTCCTAAAAATATATTTTTGTCCTAATGCTCAGGAGTTGCTCGACACTTTGGAAAGCATGCTAATTCACTTTCTTGCTCAGAGATAAAAATATGAATATGTGACTTTTGTGTCTGTGCACTAACCATGAAGCTCTGGCCAGCAGCCTAGCATTAGCTTAGCATAAACATTGGACACGGGGAAACAGCCAGCCCAGCTCTGTCTAAAGGTAAAAAGCCACCTGCTTTACAAAGGCAGAGAGCCGGAGCCTATAGTGAAGTTGAAAAAAAAAAGCGTTTGAAATGTGAAGGCTCTTAGATAGACGGGGTAAAACATAAATCTTATTCCTTTTTAGGATGACTTTTTATCCCTGCGCTCCTTAAGATGTCCAGTTACATCCTCCTGCCTACTCTTATATGATTTTTTTGTCATGTTTGTATATAAAATCCACTTGAAACTGTGAAATACTCAGCACAGGTTAATGAGCAGGATGTGCTTGAGAGGACACACATAACTCTGCAGTGTTTGGCTGAATTTGAGCGAGTCTCAGGCTTAAATTGCTTTCCACTCACAGTCTGTGCCTGTATTTTTCAAATCACTTTTTTTCCCCGTGTACCCTCTGTATCACTCCACATAACCCTGGGGGCACATGTATCCCAGTTAGGAAATAGGGAAACAGCCTATAAAAATGGCACAGGGAAAACAAAGCTTACAGACAAAATAGGTTCTTGTTTATTCTTCAGCCTGCCTGTCCATTTGAACTAAAGAACAAATTTCATTATGTAACTTTTCATTAAATACTTAAAAAAAAAAAATATTTAAAAAAATATTTAATTGTAGCTTGAAGCAATTGTGTGTACAAAAATGAGTGAAGCGGTCCAAATAGTAAGCTGAAGTCATAAATAGTATATTAAATGGGCTGAAATCCTATTTAATACATGAATGATCTTAGCAAGCCCCCCCCCATCAACTCTTTCCCAAACTCACTGAAGCTCAGGCAGGCTGCAGGAACACTGCAGGAGCGCAGGACATGCAACACATGGTAAATTGACAACAACAAGTTACGATGAGTCCTAAACTGTAACTTGATTAGCTGTGAATAATTGTCATCCTGAAAACAAAAGCCCACTGCTCTGAAAAAACTCTCTGGAGTTTGAGTCCAGTGTCTGCCTGTAAGACTTCATTAACATTTTGCTAAATTTAACTGTTATAAACATCTACTCCCACTAAAACATTAATAATGATGTCTTATGGACACTCAGCATTAAATTCTTAATTTTTTGTGACATTGTGAAGTGGGATCATGGGAGTTGTAGTCTTCACCTTTAAAGAAAAAAACACCTCATGAAAATCTAATATTAAATTTTCATTTTGTTACATTTAATCACGTTTGCCAACTTCCTTCCTCACTCAACATGTCCGGAATTTTCCCAGAAGTTATAGCAACTAGTAATGATTAGATGGAAATGCAGTGTTACCTTGAATAAATTATGAATTTCTCTATTTCTGACACATTTTAATGTGGAAATGTCACATATTATAGCTAAGAAATATGTGTCCGTCTTTGAACGGAGCTAGGCTGGCTGTTTCCTCCAGTCTTTATGCTAAGCTAAGCTAACAGCTCTGCCTCTGACTTTTACCCTGACTAGTCTAACTCCTCATGCCTAAAGCTAACCAACCAACCAACCAACCAACCAACCAACCAACAGAGGCAACAGGTACCAGCCAATCAGAGTCAGAGGAGGGTGGGTCATGACCTTGCCATCCTGGGGGAAAAAAATGTCTCACAAAAGCCTTACACTTACTAGACAGACATGATGACATCGATCTTCTCATTTAACTCTCAGCAAGAATCAAATGAACATTTTTACCGAGATGTAGAACTATTACTTTAAATTACCTCATAAATGGAAATCAGGCCGGCAGATAAAAAGAGAAGATGTATTTGAGGTGTTCTGACAATAAAACCCAAAGCAGCAGTGATGAAATATCATCAGTGCAGCTTCTAGTTTATTGTGCCTACCTTTTAAAACCTTTGGCAAAGATGAACAGAACGTTGCACACACGTTACCTTAGAAAAGATCCCCAGTGAGAGATGTAAATCAAAATTTCATGGCTGCCAGATAGGGCTGAGCAAGTTACCCCTCACGCTGACTGTTTACAGGAAGCTCAGAGAAAACATGCAGAATTTCTTTCCAGGCATGATTTTACCGATTCTGTTTTTGGCCTTGCTCGTCTGCTTGGAGAAGCTCACGCTGTAAGGCACCTCGATTAACTCAGAAAGACATTTTTCATTTCTTGGAGCATATAGGCTGCACTTTTTCCCCCCAGATTTTGCTGGTGGAGTGTGGTTCTATTTGTGCATTGTTGTACAAAGTCAATACTGTGCACTCCCACAATTTTTCATCCAAACAAATATCCTCAATAATGATCTGCACGACGCAGACCACAGCTCTCTAATCAGCATTCTGTTCTTCGCCACACAACACCGAAAGATTTGAAAACACGACCACATTGCTTTTCATCAGTCACAATATGACAAATCAAACACTAATTACAATATCTGCCAAAATTAGATCAACAAATCATTTGTTCTGTTCATATTACATTTTTGTATGGCCTCGCACATTTCCCCACTGGCCCTCGAAAGAAATTCATCATATATGCAAGAGCTGGAAACTAAATATATGGATATGAATTCTGTTGGCAGCGAGCCTCCATCCTGCCTGCGGGCTAAAGAAAGCCTGAGTCATGTTTAGAAAGTGAATCATGGGAGATCATAAATCCTTATCTGAACAACCTTTGACCACTCAGAGGCTTTAATACGTCCTGCGCAGGAGATGTGTGAACATGCTAATGGCCGATAACAAGGATCAGGAACCACCACAGGTCTGAGAGAGCAGCTGACACACAGTGGTGGAAGAAATATTCACATCCTGTACTTCAGTAAAAACAAAGACGTGACCAAAGTCCAAAGCGTCTTTAATCAAGTACAAGTACGGATATTTTTTGTCTTTTATGTCATCTTCATCTTGTTGTGTCATTTTTGTCTCATTATGTCTTTTTCTTCTTGCTTTGTCTTTTCTGATATTTTTGGTCTTGTTACATCTTTTACATTGTTTTCCACCATTTAAGTTGATATCATTCTTGTTGTTGGGGAGGCGTCATGCAATGACGTGAAATAGAGATAATCAGTAATTCCCATTAAATGCATTAAAACTAGATAAAAAATAAAAGTTGTCAGAAAAATAAATACTCAAGTAAAAAAAAAATTTACAAGGTTTTTGGTGAAAATTTAGTCATTACACATTTATATATATGAGAAATATATGTAATTTATAGAATGTTTTAGTTTGCTTAAATGTTTTAATTTCTAAACTTGCTCTGTGCCAGAAAACAGCTTCACCAAAGACAAGAATTCACAACTTCAAACAATTTATAAATGTGTTAAAAGTCTTAAAAAATGTGTATTGTGATTAGCAATAAGAGAACTCTGAGCAACAAAAAATACAGTTTTGTCCCAAACCTGCAGAAAGTGTGGTGCTGTCGGCTGGTTGAATCTACAGCAACACATCATATTCTATAAGACAGCGCTTTTCAAAGTGTGAGGCGGGTCTCCTCAGGGGGGCTTCAAACGGTTTCAGGGCAGGCTCAGTGAATGAAAGTGAAAAATATTACATTAGTTATCAAAAGGAGATCACACAGAATTGTCAAAATATCTGTCATGTGGTGAAAGAGATTTCAGAGATACTGTATTGAAGATTTTTTCCACAGAGTCAGAAAGTGATACCTGCCTTTGGACAGGCCTTTTTAATGTATTTGAGTTAGGCTTAAGTTACGTCAAACAACATTGTTGGGCTATTTTGGCTCAATTGTTGAGTGTCTACAGCAAACTGTTTCTTCTACAGACAAACCATTTTTACAGAAGAGGGCAGAGGACTGATAGAGAGCTGAACATTATTTGCCAGTGAAGTTGACCTTTGACCTTTTGCACGTAAAATGTCATCACTTTATCATTTTATCCTTTAAGATATTTGTGTGTAATTTTGCTTGTGTTTAGTGAGTTCACAGGGACTTTTGCCAACCAAAGTCTAATCAGTCTGTCCTTCAGTCAAAATGAACATTTGTGCCAATTTTGAAGAAATTCCCTCAAGGTGTTCTTGAGATATTACATTCAGAATAAAGGGATGACCTGAAAACATAATGTCCGTGACCACAGCTGTGGCCGGCACGGAGCCATGAAAAAAAGCTTTTCAAAAATTATGAATCACAAAGGTCCCTCAGTATACAGTCATGACTGCACAGAAAAAAGACAGTGAAGGAAGAGTTCCTGAGTTTGTGTCCAGTGCACATCTGACTATTGTGTATAAAAATGTATTGAAACTCTTGTTTACATTTGTTAAATATGACAAGAATATATTAGTAATGGAAACAAAAAGTTACATTTTCAGAAATACTGCACATTCTTGCAGTACTTGAACACTGAAGTGGCCTCCTGTGAGATGACAATACCATCATCAGACTCCAAGACAATTTCTCCTGACCTACAGGATCAAATGATTCCAAATACATCCAGGATTTGAGCAAAATAAGCAAGTATGTCATGTCTTGTTTTTTTGTTGGTTATTTCCTGTTTTATTTTGGTAGTCTTGGTTCTCCCTCATGTGTCTAGTCTTTACTTCCTGTCTTTGTTCTTTTTCCCGCTCTTTTTGATTGTCATGTCTTTCACCTGTTTGCCCACCTGTGTCTTGTTAGTTCCCTGTATTTAGTCCCTGTGTTCTTCTGTGTCTTTGTCATTTCGTGCTTGTTTTCCATGTTTGTCAATCTGCATCCTGTTTGTCTCCCTTCTGTGTTTTTCCCCTGGAAGGTTTTTTGAGTTTGCCTTTTGTGGATCCTGTTTTCTTGGACTTTGGATTTTACCCCCATGTTTTCAGTGTAAGCCTTTGTTTCTTTTTTTCTGTTTTATTTAATTAAACTTTTTTTGAACTGCTCTCCTCCATCTTGCGTCATCTGCATTTGGGTCCTCCTTGTTAAACCACAACAAAGTAAACTAAAGCAGGCATCTTTTTCCAAGCTTCGTCTGGAGGCAGACGACATTTTCAGACTCTGATCTAAAGCGATGCATCATGGTCTTTAAGATCATGATATGTTGGTAGTGAGGCTGTGCTGCGAGAACCTTGTGTCTCTAAAAAATACATATTAAAAAGTGACTTGGTGAAGTGGTGAGCTTGCACCTCATCTCACTTTTCCCATTACATTATTATTAATATTTTAATCTTATTAAAAGGCTGAGACTGAAGTTAGAGTTTTACTTCAACATTAAGTCCTGTTTCTCCTTTGAGGTCAGAAAAAGGCTGCATTTAGTCACGTTTTCACTGATTCTTGTCTGTTGTACGTGAGTGCATCTGCACGTTGTTTGGACAGATGAGATACTGCACATCACAGTGCACTGAGGGTTGTAATAAAAATGTAAATCCCTCAATCATCACTGTGCACTTTTCTCCAGGGGTGCTTGGTCCATCTCTGACCTTTCATAGGCTCAGACGTTTGCTGATTTCTACAGCCATGCTGGGTAAATTCCCATCATACATTTGTACTTTCATTGCCCAGAGACCTGACTGTAGTTATAATCTGAGATAACAAGAGTTGGTCGTATTATCTTTATCCAAATGTGAGGACAGAACTGGGAAAAAAAGCTTTTCTGTGATCTGCTCCCCTCATGTGGAATAACCTTCAAAAAGGTTTGAAACGAAGAGAACAGGTCCTGCTGCCTGATTTTACAGCTCTTATAATGCAATGGTGGATTAATCAGGTGGAACTATAGCTATGTTGACACATCAGTGCATATCTTGTGTGTTTTTATTGTGGTAATAATTGTAACCTTTTCTACGCTGCCGTCTTGGCAAAAAAAATAAAAATAAATAAAAAATAGATTTTTGGTCTCAGTGGGATTTACCTACTTCTGCCATTTTCTGCCAATACATTCCAGTAAATCTCACACACTGGACTTTAATTCTTCGATTTATCACAAACATGGTTACCACTGGACAGGAAGAGTATGAAAAACTGTAATCGGAAAACTTAATAGTAACTAAAGCTGTCAGACAAATGTAGTGGAATAAAAAATACAGTATTTGTTTTTGAGATGTAGTGGAGTAAAAGTATAAAGTTGCATAGAATGGAAATACTCAAGTAAAGTACAAGTACCTCAGATTTGTACTTAAATGACCAGTGTTTGGTTTGTCCATTCTGGGCTTCTGTCGAAACATGGCTGACTTCTGCCTCTGTAGATATATAATCATTCCAAGGCACAAAAACAAAACAATTCTTATTTTCAGGTGATGTAATATAAATAATAAATATACTTACATATACAAACAAAATTATATATTTATATTTCATCACTGCCTTATTCTGACAATAAATGGTCCTTAATGTTACACACTGGACATTTAATGCTTCAGTTTATCACAGATATTCAAGATTATAATCACCAAATGTGGAGATACATGGTTTGACAGGAAGGCTATGAAAAATTGTAATCTGAAAAGTAGCTGGTAACACTTTATGATAAGGGTGCATGACTTATTGTGAGTTTATACATGCAGGTGAACTCCATGGAGCGCAGGAATGTACAGGAATTCACATTATCTCATGCAAGACTTAAAGACTCCCTCCAGAGAGACATTTTAACAAGGTATCTGAACATATTTTGCAAAACAAAATGTCAGATAATTTATTACTTCTTGCAGAGCATTTTATATTGTTTAAAACATAACTGGAGGGGAACTTAAATGCAACAGCTAAGATCATGATCATGATTTCTGGGTTATTAATCATGATCTGAATCAGATCTGCAGTTAAAGCAGCAGCAGCGTGTTGTAATCATGATTAACAAAGCTCTACTTCTTCATGATGTCGTCTTGTTTGTGGCCCTTCAAATAAAGTGGTGACCTGTATGTTTTTACCACCGATGACACAAGATTAATGGTTGCATAACTGTGAAATCATGTATTAACCATTGATGATAATACAAATGTTCTTTTCCTAATTAAATAACTGATAATTGAGTCCAAAAAAGCCCTGATTTGCATTATTTCCTCATACATAATGAACAAATATACAGAAGGGCTAATTTTATTTGAAGGGCCACAAACATGAGGAAGTCATGAAGAAACAACGAAGGGTATTATAACATGGGTGAATACTGTTTTCTGATTGGCTGGCAGGTGTGTGCTAAAACCATTTAACACATGAATAGTTTGGCTCAAGTTTAATCACCGTACAGAATTCATTCATTACGCAACTTGTAACCATAGCAACATTAAAGAGCACAGCTGACAAAGCTCACGCCTCTTCAAACGAACGAGTGAACAGCTGATCACTTCAGTTTTCCTAAATGAGGACGTCCTAACTAAGTGACGTGTCACTTGCGTGAAAAATCACTCCGCCTGGCTTTATTTCAGTGAAATTTCATGCACCAAAATATTTTATCTGGTTAAAATTGTGATGTTCTTGAGATTTCTGTTGCCTCTTGTCGAAGCAGTCAAAGGGAGGATGAGAGATTCATTAACGAGGTTGAGAAGAAGCAGCACCTTTTATGTGATCCACCGCAGCCTTTTTATGTCTTCAAAAATTACGGATTTTGGAGGGAAAAAAGGGAACTTTTGGGAGTAACGAGTGAGTAAACTGTCTCCTGATTCAAGTAAACCACATTAGTTATGAATAAATCATTCAGACACCTGATTTACACAACCACAGAGGGACGAATCTCAAGAACACTGCTGTAACATCGATCATATATGTGGACAATTGAGCGCTTCTAGTTAGGAAGACATCTTACTTGTTGCTACAGCAAGCAGCTGAGTTTGGTTGTAAAAGGTACCAGAATTATTCCTTGTCATGACAACGGTGAGCTCTCGCTTCATAACTTTTGATTTTAAGTGCAAAACCTTCACCAAAACATCTGTGAATATTTTATTTCATATTCTTGGCAAATGACCGTGGTATGAGCGGGATAATCAATGAGTAGGTGTGCATTAAACGGTTTGAAGTCACTTTGTGGAGGCAACGTGTGGTTCTTTGCCTCCATGTCGTGTCTTTAAAGCGTTTAATGCACACCTACTCACTGATTATCCCTTACACAGAGTGCATGAGCACAGTTTTTTGTCCTGCCCCTTTAACTGCAGACCCACCTATGAAGAAGACAGGAACATCATTAATAAATCAGACGAATGAAATACCATAGCTGTTGCATTAATTAAGATATTGTTCTTGCATTAAGTCATGCATGAGTTACTGTTAATTGTTGTACAACCCTGATAGTTCATCATGAATAAACTCATGTTTTTTTCATGCATGAGGTCATTTATGAATTCATGTCATTGTTACATCCGTTTAGACTGACTGTCTTGGTGTTGGGAAGGCAGCACACAACGATGTAAAAAAAAAAAAAAGTACAGATACCTGAAAAATCTACTTAAGCACAGTAACAAAGTATTTGTACTTAACTACAGAGTACTATATTTGCCTCTAAGATGTAGTGGAGTAGAACTATAAAGTTGCATATGTAACCGGCGCCAGACCTAGGGGTATCTGTGCCGGCGACATGTGATCCACAGGCTTAAGAGCACTGTGGATCTGTGGTGCACTGGCTGTGGATCAATGAAGAGACAGACGTACGGTTACCGTCTTAATCAAGCCAGCGCCATTTTATTTTCTGACAATATAAAAAAATATTTTCCTTCATCTCAGTTCTCAATATTACTCACTAAACAGTAGAAAAATATTTCATTTCAATACTGGTCTATAAACTGCATTGTATGTATAGTCAGATGCATAAATGTTCATATAAAAATAAATGTGCAAAATAAAATGTAAACAAGTACAAAATAAGTGTAAATAAAAAATTACTAATTAGAAACGACTATTTGAACATGACTGCATCACGAATCCTGCGCTAATATCGCTTATTCAACATAACACTCACAATACACTTGGCAAAACACACAACATGGCGGCAGCGGTTTAACAACAACGTGAACAATAGAAACACTACTCTCAACAAGAGGGTGTATGGTTAACTCATTTCTAAAAAACACTGGAAACTCAATAACACATTTTAGTGACCTGAAAATACATTTACATGTCTCAAATCATCACTATGAAATCTACAATATTACAATTACAACCTTGTTTGACCACGAAGCATGCTAACTAGCATGTCGGCTATAGCTACAGTGCTCGGCAGCCTCACACAATTAACTACACACCAAAACACTACATATCTGTCACAGTCATCCTAAAACACAGAGTAGTGGTTTCTTAATCATTCACTTTTGTGTGAGCATAAACTAGTGAGTTTAGAAGGTGTTTTTACAGTACCTGTGGATCAATGAAGAGACAGACGTACGGTTACCGTCTTAATCAAGCCAGCGCCATTTTATTTTCTGACTCGCGCTAGGAAGGGCTTGAGAAAAGACCACTCGGCTTGATCCACAGGAGCGCGCGAGCGCCATCTACTGATCTGGTGGAGTAAATCCACGATGTGTTCAAGTCAACTGTATTAGCGTAGTTCTTTACAGTGTTATCTCAAAAAAAATAAGGGGGTGTTTGTTCATAGTGAAAAACTCAACATATAGCATTTTCTGCCTATTACACTCTCCCCTGCTTCAAGAGATGTCTCCGGACATCTAGAACTAAACTAACACAAGTAAATGTAGTTGTCAAGAGTCAAAAAAAAGTCTGATTTTTCAAAGTATAGTCTAGTGCAGTCGCACGAGTGAAAGTCTTCTAGTCACAGTGTATGTCATCACAGGTCTAGCATGCCCATACTGGTGGGTAGTAACAGGGCTCAGGAACAGCTGGGTAATATGGCATTGGGTAAGGGACACAGGTAAACATCAGGTTTGCTCCAGGCCTCCAGGGCTGATAGGAGGGTTGTCCAAAGTGGTCATATGTGAGCATTTCTCGAGGTTTTATTGCTCGGGTTGACCTTCTCACAGGCAGCACTTCCTCCCCTGATGGCTCTGTAACAGGCACACTATTGTCAACCTGCTCCTCTGAACCTGCTTCATCCATAGTGTCATCCCTTGCTGGTTCCTCCCGTAGTTCCTCAGCAGGTGGTGTAGCAGCCGGCATCTGCACCTGCAGTGGGTCTGACTCGGTAACCGGCTCAGGGTCAGGTGGCTGCTGTCTTTGAGTTGTCTCAGTTACTTGTCTCAGTGGCTGGAACTCTGGAGCTACAGCGCTCAGTTCTCTGTGTGGTTTCAACTGAGGCAAGGGGGGTCTGACTCTCTCCCTATGATACACAGGTATGGTCCTGAGGCAATAGGTATATTCCTCCTCTTCATCAGAGTGCACAGACTCCTGCTCCACAGTTTCACTGTTGTTTATCTGATTGTGTCGTTTTTGTCTTTGTTTTGACTGACTTTTCTCATCTTGTTCCAAGGGTAAGTCATTAACAGGTAGCAGAAGGTTGCGATGCAGGACACGGAGGTTCCGGTCTCCTGTTTCTGACTGAACTTTGTACACAGGTCCATCTCCAATCCTTTCAATAACACGATGAATTCTCTTTTCCCAGTAAGCACGAAGTTTGCCTGGGCCACCCCTCTCTGACAGATGTCTGACAAGTACCCGATCTCCAGGCTGCAGCACAATGCCTTTAACATGCCGATCATAGAGCTTTTTTCCTTTAGCTGAGGACTTTTCACTGTTTTCTGAGGCGATCTTGTATGCCTCCTGCATGCGAGAAGCCCATTTCTGTGCATACTCTTGTCTGGACTGTGGCTCTTGCTCAGGTTTTAGATCAAAGAGCAGATCAACAGGCAAGCGTGGAGCTCTTCCATACAGGAGAAAGAACGGTGAATAGCCTGTTCCTTCATGTCTCGTACAGTTGTACGCATGAACTATGTGGGGTAGGTGGTCTTTCCACTCAGCCTTTTTCTCCTCTTGTAGAGTTCGCAACATTTGTAGAAGTGTCCTGTTCAGACGCTCAACAGGATTTGCCTGTGGGTGATAAGGGGTGGTTCGAGAGTGGGCAATTCCAGCCAGCTGCTGGAGTCTCTGGAAAAGGTTGTTCTCGAATTCCCGCCCCTGATCGTGATGTAGTTTTTCAGGGTACCCGAAGCGTGGAATGAAGTCACAGAAAATCTTTTCAGCTGCTGTTCTGCCTGACTTGTTCTTGGTCGGGTAGGCTTGTGCAAAGCGAGTGAAGTGATCTACCAATACTAAGATGTATTCATAGCCACCTTTACTTGGTTCAAGATGGAGATAGTCAACAGAAATAAGCTCAAAAGGGGCACTGGTTGCTATAGAACCCATGGGTGCTCTTTCTGGGATGCTTGGCCGTTTCTGTTTAACACACTGGCATTGTCGAATAACATAGTCCTCGATTTCACGTTGCATAAAAGGCCAATAAAACCTTTCTCGAGCCAAATGAATGACCTTGTCTGCGCCGACATGCCCCATGTTGTCATGCAGGTGTTTCAGCACAGTCAATTTCAGTTTACTGGGGAGAACCAACTGTTTCCGTTGTCCTGTCTGCCTGTACAATATTCCCTTGTGAAGTGTGAGTCTGTTCCACTCATGTACTAGCCTGCGTGTTTCTCGTTGCATTTGTCTCTTGTCTTTATCATTTGGATTCCATCCTCTTTTTTTCAGGTTTATCACCTCACAGATGGGAGCATCTTCCTTTTGAGCAGCTCGAACACTTTCTGGAGTGATAACCGGAGTGCCTTCATGAGGTGTCTCATCTACACCAGTACGTAGCTGCAATGTGGCTACCCATGGCACATCATTGTCTCTTTGAGCTTTGTCCCCCTGCCAGATGGCTGAGACTACATCTGGGGGCATTGTTTCAGTGTACTCATTCAGGTGTTCATGAAATTGCACTGGATATCGTGACAGGGTGTCAGCGTCTGCGTTTGACTTGCCTGGCCGATACCTGATGGTAAAATGGAAGTCGGCTAACTCACCCACCCACCGATGTCCAACTGCATTTAACTTGGCTGTGCTCAATACATAAGTAAGGGGATTATTATCCGTGTATACAGTGAAGGTGGGTGCATAATAGAGGTAATCTCTAAATTTATCACAGATTGCCCACTTTAGGGCAAGGAACTCGAGCTTGCCAGAATGGAGATGGTAGTTTTTTTCAGCAGGTGTGAGTGTCCTTGAGCCATAAGCGATGACACGGAGTTTGTTTCCCTGTTGCTGATAGAGCACTGCCCCCAGACCTTCATTTGAAGCGTCGGTGTGAAGAACGAAGGGCAAATTGAAGTCTGGGTAGGCTAAGATAGGTGGACTGGTTAGCATGTCAACAAGGCGCGACACCACGGCACTGTGTTCTAGTGTCCACTGGACAGGAGCTTTGGATGAGAGCTGGCCACTTTTTGTGCTCTTAGGCTTAGTCTTGCTAGATCTAGCTGGGGGGGGTGTCTGGTTAGCCTCACTTGGACTTTCTATAAGCTTAAACAGGGGTCTGGCTATCCTAGAAAAGTCCTGTATGAAGGTTCTATAATAGCCTAGAAACCCTAGGAGGGCCCTGACCTCTCCTACATTCTTTGGCTCTCTGTCCTTTAAATGCTGAACCGCCTCAAGGTCTTTAGGGTCTATCTGGACACCTTCACTGGTCACTAGACGCCCTACATACCTGATCTGTCTTTTGAATAGCTCACATTTTTTTGGGCGTAGTTTAACACCATGCTCTCTCAGGCGGCAGAGTACCCGCCTCAAGTCATCAACGTGGTCATGAAAGGTCTTTGAAAAACAGAGCACGTCATCCAAGTATGGTGAGCAGCACTCATCCCTCAGGCCGTCGAGGACTCCCTCCATACATCTTTGAAATGCCGCCGGGGCATTGGTTAGGCCAAATGGGAGGCGGATCCACTCGTATAGGCCCCAAGGCGTGCTAAAGGCAGTCACGTGTCTGGAGGTCTCATCGACAAAGCCCTGGTGGTAAGCACTGCCTTGGTCGAGTATTGAGAACCACGAGTAGCCCCCTAGGTTATCCAGCAGATCTTGGATGCGTGGAAGAGGGTGGCGGTCGGGGACAGTTTTGCTGTTCACGCCCCGGAAATCAACACACAGACGTAAGCTCTTGTCCTTTTTTCTGACACAGACCACTGGAGACGAGTAGGGTGAGGTGGACTTTCTGATCCAGCCCTGGTTGAGCAGATTTTGGACATATTCCTTTACTTCTGTATACAATGGCTTTGGAACTGAATTGTAGGATGTTTGGACTGGTGTTTCATCCTTTAGGTGGATTTTCAGTTGCAAATTTGGGATGCAACCAATGTCAGAATCGTCCTTGGCAAACACATCTGATTCTTCATACAACATGTCTCTGGCAATCTTTTGTTCATCCTCTTCCAGGTGTGACACATCAACAGGTGGGTGCCATTTTTGTTTTGTCATGTTTCTAGTGTCATGTTTATCACTTGTTTTTCTCTGCGTGTCAGCACCTTGTTGGGCTGAGTTTACAGTGGGATGGTAATTGGGCTCTGAGCCACCTGGTAAACAGTTAACTGGTTTCACTTCAGTAACTTCCTCCAATGTGCCTAGAACTGTTCTCTTTGTGAGGTAGATATCATGTTTAGTGGGGTTCTGAACAGGAATTTTAACTAGTTTTGTGGACCCACTCGGGACATCTACTAACGCTGGAAACAGCTCTAATCCCTCAGGACAGTTACTCACTAAATTGGGTTGAAAGAGCATTGCCCCACCCCTTGGCCATTCTCTGACTCTACACTTAACCTCACAAATCTGCCCTGCTGGAATAGTTACACCTGTCTTCCCTGTTCTTACACTGCATTCAAAGGCTATCTCATCAGGGGTCAAAACCTGGAGAGCAGAAACTAGGGCTTCAACTGCACTGTTGCTGATACTTAAAGCTTCTTTGAGTAAAGCAGAAATATCAGTCTCACTTCCCTGGTCTTTATGTGATTCAATGATCTCAGCTATGACATTACTGCCTAACAAAGGACAGTTAAGAAAGTTGTGGCTGATCAGTAATGGCACTTGTATGGTGACATGTCCATGACTACTACTACAGATCTGAAGTTCAACATCTGCCCATCCATCGAAGGGAACATCTGTGCCATTAGCTGCAGTAATCTCGAAAGGTAGGTTGGACAGTAGGGATTCAAGTGGCTGGATTTGGACATGGGGGAGTATTTTTTCCATCCAGGCTCTTCCCACCATAGTCACTTGAGCCCCTGAGTCGAGTAACATCTGGAATGGGACTCCATCAACAGCACATGAAACCATACATCGCTTCCCTATCAGTTGTGCAAGGCGTTTCTTTGGTTGTTGTTGACACTGTGTGTTTGTTTTTTTAGGGTTGGCTGTTTTAGAGTGGCTGGCTGGTGCTGGGGGCCCTTCAGCTGTCGCGGTCATTGGCTGCCCCTCTCCAATGACCTCACCCCGTTTCCCGACACCTTCTTTTGCAGACAGCCGATGGCGCGATGTCCAGCTTGGCCACAAGCAAAGCAGTGAGGGCAGCTCACCTTGCTCTGCTGTACACAGTCGCTGCACCTGCCCCTGGTCTCAGATGTTGGTGCTGGAGAACAGGCTGCGGGTGAGCAGGGGCCCGCAGGTGTCACACTGTCAGGAGGTTTCACCATCTGGGCCAGATGTTTGGTCAGTGAGGACACTTGTGCAGTCAGTTCTTTAATAGCAGCACGATTAGCCTGTAACTCAGTGTCAACTTTAGTCTGCTTGGCTGAGTCACTACTGTCAAGCTGAGCTGTACTTACAGTCACTGGTCGAATTTTAGCCACTGTGCCAAGGCGTTTTAGTCTCTCTGCCTCCTCACTAGTAGACTTGGTGATTTGATCTAAGAGAAAGTCGTCAGTGACCTGCAAGTCTGTAAGGAGGGGTTTGAGGTCATGTCGAACATGGCTGTTTTTCTCATTTAACCCTTGGTAAAGCGTGTGAAGAAAAGTACCTTGAACAAGCTTTTTATCATAGCTAAACTCAGTACCAGGCTGTTCTGACTCAAATAGAACACGCTGTTTCAAACCCATGATTCTATACAAAAACTGCTGTGGGTTCTCTTTGTCTTGCTGTTTGGCATTACTTAACTCTTGAAAAAGTTCAGTACTGTTTTTGTCTCTGATATGTGCGCGGAGAAACCGCTTTAGCTCATCAACAGTTAAATCTCCTTTATTAGTTAACATTTCTCTGAATGTACCAGGTTTTATTATCTTAATCACAGTGCGAATTACCTCTGACTCAGTAAAACCTTCTTGCAACCCTTCATCTATTTGTTTACAAAGGTTACTGTAAGACATATCAGAACCAAAATCAGTGATTTGTCCACCATGTAACTTAAACTCTCTGCGTGGGAGCAGAGCTGCAACATCATTCAATCTCAATACCTGGTCTCCAAAACTGGAAGACGAACTCACTCTACCAAGGGGAGCACTACTGGCACCTGCTATGAGTGACCTGGCCGCTGCTGGAGAGGCGAGGTTCCTGGCTGGCATGCCGCTGCTCCTTCCTGTAGTTGATGGAAGTGATTGAGCGTCTCTGTTCTCTGCAGCTGGACGCACATCTTGGCTCTGTGGTGAGGGTGACAAGGTTTGACTGTCACTGTTCATGTTCATTGGATGAGTGGGAATGTCTGGGGTCGGTGTAGCTGGAGGTTGGTCTAGATGGTTGTAGTCAGAAGGAGGTGGAGTGGGACATCCTTGTTGATGGGTTGTCGCATCTCCCGTCGCATGGGGCGTGGCCTGGCTGGCTTCGACTTCTCCGGCATCTGTGGCAAGCAGATCACTCAGCACGTCGTCGAGGAGAAGGAGCTGGGCCATGCCTTCATCCTCCAGAGTTCTCAACTTTTCACTTCTTAAGTAGTCGATAATCAGGTCATACAACTCGGGTTCACTCAGGTCGTCAATACTGTGGGTTACGCTGCCATCATCAACAGAACTTGCAACTGTCATTAGCTGACTTTGATTCAAATCAGAAAGTCTCTTTTGGATCTTGAAGATCAGCATTCGCCGTGGAGTGGCAGTGGACATGGTGACGTTTCACAGGTGGCCTCAACTCTCTGGATGACGTACTGGAATACAGCCTTCCCTGAAGCTTTGGACAGGAGTTTCACGTCGTCTCGGCACTCACTTCACCTGGCAGTGATGCTAGATCATCCCGGACGAGCCCCCAAATGTAACCGGCGCCAGACCTAGGGGTATCTGTGCCGGCGACATGTGATCCACAGGCTTAAGAGCACTGTGGATCTGTGGTGCACTGGCTGTGGATCAATGAAGAGACAGACGTACGGTTACCGTCTTAATCAAGCCAGCGCCATTTTATTTTCTGACAATATAAAAAAATATTTTCCTTCATCTCAGTTCTCAATATTACTCACTAAACAGTAGAAAAATATTTCATTTCAATACTGGTCTATAAACTGCATTGTATGTATAGTCAGATGCATAAATGTTCATATAAAAATAAATGTGCAAAATAAAATGTAAACAAGTACAAAATAAGTGTAAATAAAAAATTACTAATTAGAAACGACTATTTGAACATGACTGCATCACGAATCCTGCGCTAATATCGCTTATTCAACATAACACTCACAATACACTTGGCAAAACACACAACATGGCGGCAGCGGTTTAACAACAACGTGAACAATAGAAACACTACTCTCAACAAGAGGGTGTATGGTTAACTCATTTCTAAAAAACACTGGAAACTCAATAACACATTTTAGTGACCTGAAAATACATTTACATGTCTCAAATCATCACTATGAAATCTACAATATTACAATTACAACCTTGTTTGACCACGAAGCATGCTAACTAGCATGTCGGCTATAGCTACAGTGCTCGGCAGCCTCACACAATTAACTACACACCAAAACACTACATATCTGTCACAGTCATCCTAAAACACAGAGTAGTGGTTTCTTAATCATTCACTTTTGTGTGAGCATAAACTAGTGAGTTTAGAAGGTGTTTTTACAGTACCTGTGGATCAATGAAGAGACAGACGTACGGTTACCGTCTTAATCAAGCCAGCGCCATTTTATTTTCTGACTCGCGCTAGGAAGGGCTTGAGAAAAGACCACTCGGCTTGATCCACAGGAGCGCGCGAGCGCCATCTACTGATCTGGTGGAGTAAATCCACGATGTGTTCAAGTCAACTGTATTAGCGTAGTTCTTTACAGTGTTATCTCAAAAAAAATAAGGGGGTGTTTGTTCATAGTGAAAAACTCAACATATAGCATTTTCTGCCTATTACACATAGAATGTAAATACTCAAAGAAAGTACAACTACACTTACTCAAGTACAGGACTTGAGTAAATGTACTTGGTTACATTCTACCATGCTGACAGCTGTGGGCGACAGGCTGTCATAAGCAATAGGTTATTGTTTTTAGTTGAGTGTTACACATTAAAAAAAAAAAACACCTTTTTAAAGGCTCTTCCGTTCCAGCACCAACACTGACTAATCCTGCCTGGCTTAACACATGCACATATGTCCCCTGGCACAGGTTAATTTTCTCTCCTCACAGTGTGCGAGCTGAAAGAAGAAGAGGAAGAAAAAATGAGGCAGGGAGAAAAGGAAGGAGAGGACGGGGGAGAAGACAGACCGAGGTGGGCGATATCTTCTTAATAGCATAACTTCTCTGACCCGTAACACCTTCTGTCCCTCAGCAGCCTGCTTCTATTCTCTCATCCCTTTCACAGCACATTTCCAAACTGACAAAGAAAACGTGGTTATATAAAAGGGAGATTCTTAATCTGTTTTTGGTTTCAGGGACTGGAATTTCTTCTTTTTGACAAGCAATGAATGGCATCGCCTACTTGGGCTCCACTTTCACTAAAAGCAAACCTGTTTACGAGAAAGCTGAGAGTATAAAACAGCTCATTTCAGTCATGTCCCAGGGACTGACACCGGCCTCCGTTCCCTGAGTTTGAGGTGTGTAACTCAGATTCAAATCGATAGTGGTGTCAATACGGAGGTGCCAGCAGAGGATAGACGAGAAGAGAGGCAGAAAACACGACACATGATGGAAAATATGTCAGCTCCGCTCTCATGCAGCAGAAAATCCAATAAAATGTATAACATCAGGAGCACAAAGCGTGGATTTTGAGGAGGGATTTTTCTCTCTCCGTGTGATGCTCCAGTTGTCAATATTCTCATCACCCACACAGGTTTTCATCAATGGTCAGTGTTTCTTTTAATTATACAGTCAGTATCACACAGAATGCCTAGTACCCATATTGTCATGTCTTTACACAAACAATGCATAATCATAATGATAGGAATAATCAATACAAAAGTCTTTATGAAAATCAACATCATTACCTTTAACACATCGAGGCCCTCACTGGACCCGACACAATTTTACAGCTGGGAAAATATCAGTCCTGAGATGAGACTTTTTAAATAGAGTTGATTTGTTTGTCTTGAACCAAAACAACTTTATCATCAATTAGAACGGATCCTTTAATAAAAGAGACGAGCATCTTCAGTAAGGACAATGAATTCATGCAAAAAAAATCTCAGGACAAGATGCTCCCTCTATGATTGTTCCTTCAGTATTTTGTGGAAGTGCTACTTCTAATTGCTGCACTAGTCTGCCGAATACTAAACAGTTTGAAATGACAGTTCACCCCAAAATCAAAAATATATTTTTCTTCTTGTCTGTGGTGCTATTTATCCCTCTGGATTTTGTGGGTGTGGGTTGCAGAGCTTTGGAGATATCAGCTGTAGAGACTTCTACCTTCTCTACAACATAATGGCACTAAATAGCATTCAGCTCCACCAGCCACCCAAAAAGAATTATTAATTAAACCAAAGTACATGTAACTAGTTATTCCCCAACAGTATTAGTTAGGCCTATGCCTTGTTTTTAGCCTAGCACTTGTTGATGACTTGCAGACCCCATCAGCAAGTTAAGATGTTGCAAATTATGGGACGAATAAATATATCTAATCTTATTGTTCCCTTAGATCAGTAAAGACCACACAGGCCCAAATCAGGATTCAAACCCATGATCCTCTCGCTGTGCGGTGAAAGAGTTAACTACTGCACCACATGTCAGCAGCTGGTGTGGGTCAGTGGCTCCCAAACTGGGGGGTACAGAAACACTGCAGGAGGGGTGTAGATTACAGCTGCAATTATTAATTGAATAATTGATTTTTGATTAACCATTAAATTATCTGCCAACTATATTGAGAATCAATTAATTGTTTTGAGTCATATTTCAATCCAAAATGACCAAATTCTCTGATTCCATCGTCTTAAATGTGAATATTTTCTGGTTTCTTTACATTTCTCTGACAGTAAACTGAATATCTTTATGGACAAAACATAGAGATACTGGGCTTTGAGAAAGACTGATCAACATTTTTCACCATTTTCTTGACAAAACAACTAATCAATTAATCGAGAAAATAATCAACAGATTAATCAATAATGAAAATAATCGTCAGTTGCAGCCCTAGCATGGATTAGAGGCTGATATTTATTAGGGAATCCCGAGGGACGAGGCATTCCTGTGGGGTTCATTTCATGAATCATCAAGGGAGTGGGACGGGACAAGAAAAAGAGCCAACAGGAGCAGGAATCACAATAACAATAGGTCTGTTTTTTATGTAAAAATGTGTGTAATGATGTGTGGACTGTGGACGGGATGGGAATCATTCTTCCAGGGTTCTGGGACAGGAGAGGAGTAATTTGTGGGAGTGAGATGGAAAAAGTGTGAAAATCCACTCCCATGTCACCTCATAGATGACCAGGGGAGAAATACTGACAAAAGTTGAATGTATATGCTTTATTTAGGGTAAATAAGCTAAACTAACCGCTTTTTATTAGTTGCTTTCCTAATTATTGTTCATGACCAATAATAATTGTGGGACAGAGATGCCAGAAAAAGCTTGGAAACCGCTGGAATAGGTCATTTACAAGTTTTATACATGTTTCAAGGTTTTTCAAAAAATGTGAATCACTGCAACCATGAGAGGTCCTTGAGCTTGCAGCCATAAATGTGCACAAAAAAGTTTAGGCTGATGGGTCCAGTAGTATGAGAGATTAGCTGTGGACAAGCTCCAGCTCTTACACCATATTGCATGATAGGTCAGCAACAATATCTTTTTCAAGAAATTCTTACCTGTTTAGTCAAGATAATGCACAGACCTTGCTGTGTGCAGCTTCATGTAAGAACTACTTTCTTTCTACCAAACTACACAAACCAACTGTCTCAACATGCAAAAATAAGCGTGCATCTAGTCACGGATGAGAAGTTCATGGCCTGATTCCACCGGGCACGGCTGTACAGTCGTCCCCACAGCTTATAAAGGGATTCAAGACAATGCTTGTGATTCTACCGGATGCATCCCAGAAGCAGCATACCGCTCCGCTCTGTACATGCCAAGTCTGTTTTTGGCAGATGACACGTCAAGCTGCACAGAGCAGATCGTGCAGGGAGGAGTCAGACACAGGAACGGTATAACAAATCTCCTCAGTTTTCAAAATAAAACACCCTGTGCAGACTCATGATCATAAAAACAGGCTTTTTAACTCACTTAGCCTGTTGAAGCACAAAAATCAAGGAAAATTATCAAATCAACAAAATCTAAGTAAATCAGCATAATCAGATTAAAAGATTAGAAAGAAAGATTAAATCTTTTGGACAGAATAATCGTGCACTAAAAATCTGATATTGCAAAAGCACTAGTACCATTATACTTGAAAGAGGGTAGACATCTATTCAGCCAATATCTCCAAAACTCTGCAAATCATACTATCTACATTAGATGGATAAACAGCACTACAGGTAAGAGGAAAAATATGTATTTTTCATTTTGGGGTGAACTGTCCATTTAACTGGACAACTCGTATCGGTGAGAATAAGGTGCAACACTTTAACTCTTCCAACCAGAAGTCAGTAAACCAGGAGATTCAAGAGATCAGCTCATCCCTATAACACACACACACACACACACACACACACACACACACACACACACAGGATGCACACACACATCCTGACTCTCGACAAGCTACATCATAAAAATGAAAACTAGCAGTAAAAAGTGGCTTCGTTGGTTCAGATGTTCTATGGCGATATAGTTGAACTAAGAATAAGGTCAGTCTCTGTGCAGAGCTGACTAATGCTGTCGCGGAGGTCCCGTCGTAGGATCACACACAGATAACCTGGCTGACCCCGCCACTGTTCCCGTGTCACTCAGGGTGATAATTAGTTCCAAATATATCCCTCCGTTCCACACGTCTTTTCTGTGCACATAATTATATCGTACTATGCCCCCAAGTATTTCCTCCAGAGCCGCAGAATCTATCATCTCACATTAGAGATAAAACCACTTAATGTCGTGGAAAAACCATTTACCTCTGCTTAGTAAGTGCAGTTTTAGTCTCTTAAGGTGGAGTGAGTGTGCAGCTTAGACCTCACACTCTATGGATCCTGAGATGGTGCACGTGCACGGTCTCGTCTCATTCACCAAAGAGTCCATCGTCTCCGAGTTTGAGTGGTAGCTCAGATAGTACTCTTGCAGCTGAGAGTTAAGGTCCTGCTCCTGCTTGCGGGCCTTTTTCCTGCGCTTGTGGTTGACGGAGTGCTGCTGCAGCTGCCTCATGGTGTTAGGGTAGCGCCTCCACGACACATAAATAACCAGGAGGATCAATGACACTGACAGGAACAGGGCTACGCTGCCTGCAATGATTTTATGGAAAGCCATATGTTCAAACTGGAGCTCAGGGGTAAATGATGTTGGGGCTTCAGGGGAGATGGGAGACGTGGAGCTCACAGTTGTTGTCTTCCTGTCTGCCTCGCTGGGACGGACAGGTGAAGGGGTTAATCTCTGCACAGGTGACTCAGTGCGAGCCACACCAGAGGGAGTGAGGTGAGTTGTGATGTTCACAACTTCTGTTGAAGTCAGAATGATGAAGGCCGTGGTCGAGAACGTGTTTGACACGTCCAAACAAGTCGAGTGATTCCTCACCACGTCCACCACCCTCTCGCCCTGCACAGATTTTGGGCTGCTGCAGATCATACTGATGTCTTTGGCGTCCTTGAAGTTTCTGAGGAATCCCATTAGAGGACAGATGCTGGGGCTGCAGTCCCAGGCGTTCCCCGCCAGGCTGACGGTGGTCAGCGACGTCCACGCCGCCACAGCCTCCTCAGGCACGCTGCTGAGCTTGTTCGACTCCAGGTTGAGTATCTGTAAGTTCGGCATGCACTGGAAAACCAACGGGTCCAAGATCTGGATCTCGTTCCCTGAAAGGTCCAGCTTCTGTAGCTTTTGCCAGGTCCAGGGCACGCCTTGATTGATGGATCGAATCCGGTTCCACTGCAAATAAAGCACCTGCAGGTTGGTAAGGCGCGGAAAAATGTAGAAATTAATCCTGGAGAACTGATTGTGCTCTAAATGAAGTTCTTTCAACTTGAACAGCCCTAAGAAGGTTGTGCGGGTGAGACTCCGCAAGCGGTTATAACCCAAGTCCAGAAACTCCAGGCTGCGACACTCCAGAAATGTGCGAAGAAAGATCTGCTTCAGTCCGTTAGATCGCAGGTGGAGGTTTTGTAGCTTTCGCAGACCATAAAAATGCCCCGGCTGCAGAGACTGCAGCTGATTGTAGGATAAGTCCAGATTTCGCAGGTTAGGGATGGCGCTGAAGGTGTTATTGTGTAGATGGCTGATCTTATTTGAGCTGAGGATGAGCTCCTTCAGCCTGCGCACGCCGTGGAAGGCTAAAGCGTCCACAGCAGTGATGGAGTTGTGGTCCAGGTAGAGCCAGATGAGCTGGTTGAGGTGAGCAAATTGGTAGGGCAGCAGAACCAGCAGGTTGTTGTAGCGCAGAGACAGACCCTGGCACCCCGTGGTGATGTTTTCCGGGATGCCTTGGAAGATGCCTGACTCACAGTAAACAATCTTTCCTTCGCAGCGGCAACTCGCAGGGCACATCCTTTCCCCCTCGCTGAGCAGCAGCAGAACAGCTGCCTGCAGAAGAAGACATGATAACCTCCAGTCCAGCATCACAGAACCTGTTGGGGGTAGAGAGGGGAGCAGGTAATTAAAAGAGTGGCTTGGCTTTGGAACATGTATGTCTGCTCAGACACCCTCAACTGTGTAAAGGTGAGAAATTCAAACAGGAGAGCGTGCAGTGAGGAGCAGCTGGAGGTCTGATGTCTGAGACAGCAGACCTGCCTCATCAAGAATTGATAACAGAGTCTGACGGCTGCTACTTTTAAGGTAAATGAAAAATCCAGACACAAATAACATCTGGATAAAAAGGTGAAAAGCTTTAAATTCATGCCTAAATTCACAGTGTACCCATTTATCCTTTTAAATTCAAGAAATTCAGTTTAAGAACTAATAAATCTGACAGTGAACACTGATGATTTCTGTCGTCTTGGCTACAGGAGCCACAGAGGGAGAAAGTGTGTCAGTAAATAGTGAAGATTATGATGACTTACCCATCGTTACTGAGGGCAGGAGTAATCCTCTGAAATAACCGGATAAAGCGCACATTAAACTGCTCTCACATGAGAATCATCGCAGTTCACGCAGCTTCACAGTCGATCCGCATCCTCAGCATCACTTCTGTCCTTAATTAGAGCAGAAAAGCAAATAAACGCAAGTTTTTCCGCAGCGCTCCGAACCTCCCTGATGGAGAAAAAGATGCCTTCTTTCTTTTCTTCCTTCCTTCCTTCCTTCACACTCTGGTCGTAGTTGGAGTCGCGGCTGTAGTTCAGCTGCTGTGTGCGCAATAACCGTCTGAGCGCCAACAGACTGATGCACAGTCCTCCTCTCCTCCTCTTCCTCTCCTCCACCACTCTCTCCATCCAGCAGCCTCCCTCTGTGTGTGTGTGTGTGTGTGTGTGTGTGTGTGTGTGTGTGTGTGTGTGTGTGTGTGTGTGTGTGAGGCGTGGGCGTCTTTAAGCGCATACATAAGCTCCTAATATAGGCTGCTATTTAAACCAACCATGCATTTCCAGCTGTTACTTCATCATGTAATTGAATTTAACACTTTCTTCATTAATTGTATGTTTTATGTCGCGCTCTGGGTTAAATAAATATCTATAAAATGAAAGCTGTAAAAATTATCTTGCTCAGCAGGGGGCTCCATGAAGTATAAAAATAAATGTCATCAGAATTTGGTATGAAATTTTCTGCATACATTCACAGTAGCCCTTAGATATAGATTGTTAATATATAGTTTTATTTTTTTAAGCTTTGTTTATTGATTTTCTCTGCAAGATGACAATAAAGCAGGTGCATTCACTCAATAAACAACAGTAAACAGAACCTCATCAGCCCTCCCCATGGTACATACCTCCCCCCAAACGACCAGAATAAATCACATATGTATATCAATGATGTGTATCCAGCTGTTATTTTATCATTTAATTAAATGAAATATGTTTTTTTTTTTTAATCAAATTTTGTTTTCTCTTTATAAGATGACAATATAGCGAGGTTAATAAACAGCAGAAGAGAGAACCTCACCCACCCATCCTCTCCATGGTACGTACCTTCCCCAAAACACACAAAAAAACCCAGATAAACAATAAAAAAAAGAAAAACACAATAAATCAGAACAACAGCAAGGTGACCGTATTAATAAAACTAAAAGAAAATAATTAAATAAATAAAAGAAAAGGACACAAAAGATTGGTCAGTTTGAAACATCGACAAAAATAAAGATGGGTGCTTCACTCCTGTTCCTCTGACTGTACAAAAATAAAGTCAAAATATTGTTGATATGAGCGCTGCCATCTTGCTTTGGTGATGTTATGTGGAGCTGATCACTACTGCGTCTGTGCAGTGGTGATCAGGTTTATGAGCTGCAGCCCACCACCAGGGGGCATCCATATATTTTGGCTTCATGTCGTCCATCTTTATATATGTCACTGGTCTGAAACAACATGAAAGCTCACCTCAGACAGCACTTCACCACGTTGTCACCACTGGAAGTGCAGCCAAGACGCCACTTTTCCATGTTTTGTTCACAGGAAGTGCACCCTAGGGGGGCGCTTTAATGATGTTTTTGCCCCTGGATGTGCACTTTAAAGGGCGCTGCAACATGTGTCCTCCACAGGAAGTGCACCCTAGAGGGCACTTCACCCCGTTTTCTCCACTGGAGCACCCAAGACGACATCGTTCCATGTTTTGTCCACTGCAACTGCACCGTAGAGGGCAGTGAAACATGAAATGAAACATTTCCTTCCTTCAAAATAAGGAGGTGACAAGATCCAAATGCACAATTCATTCATTAATAATGTCAATCATTTATCCAACATGACAAGAATCAAAAACACTTTATTAATCCTTGGGGGGAAAATGGGGTTTGTCACGATTGCTGCCATTCAGGAATAGAAATATACATGTATACATTATATAAGCATGGAGCATAGAGAGAACATATAAATAAGAAGTATGCAAAAATACAGAAACAACTGAAAATAAGAAACATGTACTGCAATATATTATGACAGTGTACATAAAGAATAAAATATGGTGCCTGTAAATGAATGTGCTAAAAACAAAATAAATAGAAGTAATAAATAAATAAATAAATAAATAAATAAATAATATAAATAACAACAAGTTGGGTAATGAGGAGTTTTAGCTAATTAAAATGATAATTATGGTAACAGCTAAAGTGTGATGTGGACTTGCAGCATTTATCCACACTCTGAGGCACCGGGGGGAGTTTATGTAGATAAACAGTTAACACCTCCTGGTGTCTAGAGATGCTGCTGAAGAGGTGGCAACAGTCGGATTATTGCTGTTCAAATTAATGGCCCTGATGAAGTGGGCAGTCAGCAGACAGCAGAGGAGGAGTAAAAGCATGCTTAGAGCAGGAGGAGATAAGGAAACCTGTCATTCTGCGGTCATTTCATGCTCGTTTTTCACAGTTTGCTCCATCTGCTTTGAATAGACATCCATCACATTCAGCTCAACAGAGTGGAAAACACCGTTTTTGACTGCACAGCCTCAGAGAGTCGGAGCTGTAATGTGTGGTAACAGCAACCCCTTGTGCACACAAACAGAAATGTCCTGTTTTAAGAGCCACTGATTCACAAATACACAAATTCAGCAAAGATAAGAGAGAAATCAGCACCCAGATCAGTTGTGGTCAAAAGAAATGAGCTGAATGAATTCATATCAATGTTAGTCCGGAGATTGGTAATATTCTTGGTCAAACAGGTTTTCCTCTGCTGCCTGTGGATCGTATTAAGCACAAACGTAGTGATGAAATCTGCTCCACAGCAGGGATGAATCTGAGAGGCCTGAAAATGAGCCACTCTGTTAAGATAATACCTGACAGACCCATAGTGGCACATTTCACCACTGAATGTCAAACAAAAAGCTGCTCTTCAAAGAGCTCGCTGCCTCACACGTGTCCCCGGAGATCACATGTCATTCGAAAAATGTGCACCTAAAGTGTGGGAAAACGTGCAGCTCCACAATGAAGCTGTGAGTGAGACTGCGGTGAAACATTTAGGCAGAAGAACACGGTGAAACCTGAGGGAGGATGTGCCGTACTGACTGTCAGCAGCACCATCAGTTTATGAACAGGATCTTATCTTGTATATGAAAATACAGAGAAGGTGTCACTCTGTGTGCACGCAAGACAGATGCAGGAATTTGACAATGTAATCATCCTCAGCTAGGCGACAACTACTATCTACTGAATGCCAATTACATTCTACAGAAGCCCTGAGAGGCAAGTGAGGGGAAAAGTTCTGCTGATCAATTTTCTGTCTGATCTAAATAGTTTTCTCTCTGACCTAAGAACTGCTGGAACAAAAAGGCTTTGCCAGTTTCTGCAACACAAAAAAGTTTTGAAAATAAATTTCTTTTTTTTTTTATGTCAGGAGTCAGCTTGTTGTTGGAATAGTGGAGAACACGAATGAAAGCAGCTGCAACACAGACTTTTTCTCCAGGACGGATGTGAGGAACATGAAGTCTACCTCATCACTGAAAATCAGCCTGATCTGATCGGTTTTGCAGTTACAGTAAAAACAAATGTTTGTGCGTTTTATCTGGGAAAGTTTATTTTATCATGTTGGCCTATTATTGGTGCGAGCCAGGGTGAGACAGGGGAGGGACGAAAGTAACACAGTCTTACTTCTGTGCTGCTATTATTAAAGATGTATTTGCTCATTATATTTGCAGCAGAATTCCCGGGGTCAGGATGAGGAAGACAGAGGTCTCACCAGTCCAGAGTGTGTCAGGCTGTTTTATCCGCAAGAGGGGGATTTGTTGCATTGGACCAAGTTCAAACAACCTGGTCTGTCTGGAGGACTAACTAAAGCATTAATGAGCATCATATTCCAGAAATATTAAGTTCTTACTTATTTTGTGATCATTTTATCCAACTGTTTATCAAACTCATTTAGACTCATTTATCAAAAAGTCAAAATTAAATAAAAAGAAACAGTCGGTATGAGTAGAGGACATGTGTACGTTGGTCACCATGAAATATGACTCTTCTTGATTCTCGAAATATGGCACTGATACCACTGGTGGTACTCAAGTTCCCTCTAGTGATGCACTAAGGAATCTCCTAAATTAAAAAAATATAATTAATTTCAAAATATATCATCAAAATCCTTCCTCCTGTGTGAACGGCCCACTGCTGGATGGGGAGGCTCACTGCACTTTAATGTCAGTCATAATGATGTTAGTTGGAGAACCTAATATTTTCTGAGGTGGGATTGGATGTAAAAAGTTTGAGGAAAAGCTGGTCTAGATGAATGCATCTGAGTGCAAACAGGGAAATATGAAAAATACTTTAGGCCCGTCTCTTTCCTTCCTGTTTTGGCCACAAGAGGCTTAAGTGCACCGCTACCTAATATTCTAAACAGAACTAAAGAGCATTCATCTTTTCTTCCAGGTGAGTTTTATTTTCTGCATGTGCCCTAAACACAAGGCACATGCTGGGTGAGTTATGCAACGTTAGCCTACACTGCCATGTCTCTTGTGGTTGAAATGAGTATTACACCAACATTAACGAGATTAAAATGTGAAATGATGTGAATGCAGACCTCTGTAAAGTCACAACAGCTTGTAGTGAATGTATGTAAACTGACCTGTTTAAGGCCTGCTGTATCTGCAGATTCCTGTCATTGTTGTAGATGTAATATACAGACAGATGGACTGACAGATGGATATATAAATTTGTTCCTCCACTCCATCATCTTTCACTGACCTTTTACTCCTCTAGTGTTGTCCCACAGGTGATGGAAAGTCTTGGCTCTTTATCCTCTCCTGTTAAACCTACTCTGAGTAATCTCAGCGTCTCCCTGGGCCAGGCTTTGTGTCTTGACCAGCATGTTAATTGTTTGGTTCGCTCCTTTTCCTACCAGCTGAGAAACTTTTCTAATCTCAGGCCCATTGTGCCCACAGAGCTGAGATGGAGATGATTATACATGCATTTATTTCCTACCATCCCACTTGCTGCAGTTCCCTTTTCACCCTCCACCTGTCTTAGCAAGACATCCCAAACCCACTTACAAATGGTCTAAAATGCTGCTGCCAAGTTTCCAACTAGGATTCTTGGTTTTTTTCCCACTTTTAATACATGTTCAGAGCCTTGCATGGGCAGACACACCTGCCTACAGAGCCACTGCAGCCTGCTAATACCAGCAGGTATCTGAGGACCTCTGCTCAGAGTCTGTTGGATGTTCCTCGCTCCAGGCTGAAGACAAAAGGAGACTGAGCTTTTGAGGCTGTAGCTCCAAAACTTTGGAACCTACTTTTTCTCCCATTGAACTTAAGATGTGAGGACATTGAGGACATCTTTAAAAAGCAGCTCAAGACCCTTAGGTTGTGTTCACACCAGTCTTGTTTAGTCATTATCGTGTTTTGTCCACTAGAAGGGCACTATCTATTTAATATTTCATGGTATTTAATGAATAATGTTGTCCCTGTTAAACACAAGCAGGGAAACAGATGTGACTTTGAAATTAATGCAGAAAGAGATCAAACTTCTGTTGCTGGACTGACAGAAACTTATTTCTATCATGTTTCGCTCATATTTGAAATTTTTTTTCGTGTGTGATGGCTTTTTCTGATCTTTTAAATGTTTATATATTTTTTACATATTTTACTGGTTCAACACAGTGAATTGAATTGAGTGCCTAAGGACTCATCAAATGATGGAAGAGTTTCAGAATATCCCATCACTCATTTCACTCAAACTCAGGTGCTTCATTAAATTTTCAGCTCATTAATTTTATGTGCAAATAAAATACAAACAAGGTAGGACCAACACACAATGTTCTGATAACAGAAATAAAACAGAAAAATAAACCTTTAGGATGCTGAAAATGCAGAAAAACAAACTCTTATTTGGAATATATATCACTGTAGGCTAGGTAGGAAAGATGTGTTGTGGTTTCTATGTGGTAACGTTTTAGGGAAATAATGCACCTCACAAAATCCCAAATTAAAGAGGTGAAGTTTTAATGAATTATATTTACTCATAATGATAATGGTGTGACAGTAACAGACAGATTTAGCAAAACATTCCTTGAGAATCACCTTCCACTGGCTTCACCGAGTTATAAATACTTTCTCAGTTTTGTTGCTATATTTCGTGTTCTTTGTGGTGGTTTCCATCATATTCTACATAAAAATCAGTATATTGTGACTTTGCAGTCACTTGCAGTTTTTCCTGTTCGGCGTAGCGTAGGCAGCAGAGACGCTGACAGGTTAACCTGCACTTGACATGTTGGATAAAAAGCCAGAGTTTGGAAAAGCGTCTGCCCTGCAGTGGTTTGACTTGTGAAAACTAAAGCCAATGAAAATGTGTGATATTGTCTCAGTATGTGAGACGTGGGACAAGGGTGGGACATGTGGTCACCCTGTGTTCATATACACACAGAAACTAAATGCCCTGCAGTGTATGAAAAAGCACTGAAGGAGTCAAAACTGAACTCCAGGCCTCTCCTCCTCATGATTGACAGGACTTCCTTGTTGGCAGGTTTTGGGTTTTCACATATTGTTTTTAAACACACACACAATGCAGATTATTTAATCGGTTCTACTTTATTGTTCATGTAAAATTGTTACCCGTTGTTTGTACTGTGTGCTCCTGTGTATGGCTGTCACTATGAATTATGTTAAAGGAAACAGACAAACAAAAAACACAATAATCAGTCACAGAAAAAAGGTTTTTTTTTGTAATGCAGGAAACTGCTCATTTTTCCAGAAGCTATCAAGTATTATGGTTGCTTGTGTCAGGACGGCTGCCTCAGTTGCTTTTATTTTGCTCAGTCTGACTCTCTTGCTGCCTCAAGCCACTTCTCACCTCCTGCAGGTCTGTTCATTTCTGAGAACCTCTTCACACCTGTAGAAACTTCTGTGACACAATTTCACCTGCTTCCAAGGTGCAGGGAGAAAGGGCAAAAAAACAAAGAAGTCTGAAGAAGTCAAAACTCCAGCAACACATGTGATATAGGACAACTTTACTGTTAGACCAGTATGTTTCAGCTTGTGATGGTGTCGGAGGTCAGAATAAAAAAGAAATGTTCAACTTTTGACCTCAAAGACGCCAAAAGCAAACAAAAAACATGACTGATTGTGACAAACTGCTGACTTTCTCAGGCAAGTGAAGCCTCAGCAGTGCAGCATCTTTGCATAAACAACACAAAGGAGGAAAAATGACACACGAGGTAACAGATGCCACTCTATATTTTATTTTACAGCATTTAACAACATTGGTGACATATTTTGACATCAGTTTACATGCTGAACAGTTATATGATAGTATGTATTATTTTAGGATTCCAGGGGCTCCGCCATTGTTGTGTGACATCAGACAACTGCTTCCTCAGGGTACATGGATTTGATTTGAGTTCACAAGTTGGAGCTCCGACTTTGAGTGGCGTTCCGTTGTACTTTCCGATGTTGTCTGGAACGCAGCATCAATCTCAACTGTATGCATACTGCATGTAACAGTATGTACTTTGTAAGGGCAGCTGCAGTTCATATACAAAAGTGAAAAGAAAAAGTAATGCAGGGATTGTGTCAACAAACAGTAAAAGTCAAAACTCAACACTAAAATTTATTTTTGCTCATGAAATCAGCAGTCTGTCAGTAGGGAAAAGAAACAGGCCTGTGTTGTGTTCAGGACAGGGTATCAGCACTCAACAACTTTAGGGCAGACTTGGTCAAAAAGCAGACTGGGGGCCACATGCGGCCATAATGGAAATACCAAAAACTAAAAATCTAGCACAGACAGTCAATATCATTTTGCTCACCATTAGACCATTAGAAAGCGCTCAGTGAGGTGTTTATTGGTCATGAGAAAACATGGTAGAGAACTATTTACATAATTTTGGTCATTTCATTTTGCTGTGAGAATCACAGAAGCACTGCACTTGGGTGTAAAGTTAAGGAAAAAGTGGCACCACTTGTTGGTGGCCTGGTGGCCGTTAATATTTTTTTCTTGCCGATGTTGGAAGTCTACCGGACCACCAAAACCCCTGATTTCTTTTGTCATGCTGACTATCTTCCCATTAGGAAGTTACACATGATAGCTTGCCGCTTTGCTAGCACTACAGGCTAAGTTAGTATGACTGAGCATTATTAGACATTTTGACAGACATTGTCCAACAGTCACTGCATAAAATGGCGGACCTCGCGGTGAGTAACAGGCACCTCGCATTAGAAAGAGGTCACGTGACTCCGCTCACTTTGCAGAGTAAATTCAACAATAAAATGTTTGTTGTGTAGTTGTATGAAAGATTAGCTGGGATTACATTTTTTTGAGTACACCTAACTTATTAGATTTTACAGTGTGGACCTTCAGGGTCGTAGGGCTTCTACATGGTCTACAACTTGCAGTGTCTCTCAGCCTGTTTATTTGAACACTGATTTAGAATCAGAATCAGATGCCAAGTAGGTTCACATACAGAGAATCGGCCTCAGTATATTGGTGAATAACAGTAAACATAGTATTAGAACATCTAAACAATGATGAAAGCAAATACTGCAAAT
Source organism: Lutjanus erythropterus (assembly GCF_056507025.1). Lineage (NCBI taxonomy): Eukaryota > Metazoa > Chordata > Actinopteri > Lutjaniformes > Lutjanidae > Lutjanus > Lutjanus erythropterus. The sequence continues at coordinate 2,032,533 of NC_139326.1, forward strand.
CTGGAAGCAAAAATCAGAAACAATATGTACAGAATAAGTGATATTTAAATGAAAGAGCTGAACAGTTTTGTGCTGTAAAGTTAGTTCAGTAAAATCTTTTTCCTCCGACCTGTTCTGCCTCTGCGTCTGCATGTGGGCCTCAATCCTGTTGCCTCTTAGACACATCTGTGACTGTTTGACGCGGGATTTAAATGCAGAAGCCCATTATCATCATCTCTATAATGCATTACCGACTGATCCTCACAGACTTCCCTGCAGAAGTGTGTTTCCTTATGCATGAGGGGGATATTTGAAAAGGTAGAGTCGACCATAGAAAGGTTTGGAATCATCATGGAGGTTTTAATGGTGTTTTTAACCTCCTTTCACTCATTGACTTCATGGAATCTGCTGCTGTTTCAGCACGTGCATCGCTCTGAAGAGATCACATATAAGAAAATAGTTGCCAAAATAAAATAGAATATGAATCCAGGTCAGTTTTCAATCATCCTATCATCCAGAATCCTCTCGGTTCTCTCTGAGTGTCGTCCAGCAGAGGCTCAGCTTTGAATAAGAACACGATCAATGAATTGTGGTGAGATGAGGATCAATTTTAAGGAAATCACTTCATACGTATAACCATCACAAAGCCAATACACAATTCTTTGTATATGAAAAGACAAAAAGAAGTCTATAAAGAAGCAGTATGCAGTATTTGTCTTTCCTTTTTTTGCCTTGTGAGTCTTGGAGGCAGCAGGGGATAAAGTTCCAGATGTTTTGGGACGAGCCCTCTGTCTCCGAAATGTTTACCTGCTGCTCGGATATTTTGTGGGTAATTAAAGTTACACATTTAGAAGAAGTCAGGGTCAGAGTGAAGAGAACCTTCTCCGACACTGTTTTAAGTCTTCCTTTGTCCTAATTATTTTACTATTTACATATTTCTGCACTCTGTTTCAGTGGGATTCATTATACTGCAAAAAAGCAGGTCCTTCCCTTGCTCTATTATTCAGGGCTCAGTCAGTCACAGACAGTCATTAAAGTTTCATAGGAAGCAATTTGGTGGCTGAGTTATTTGCAAAGTGAGGTGAGTGCATATGGTGCTGCTATACCTTTGTTTATGGCCTGGCCCTCCACGCTTTTCATGTTGAAACAGAGAGAGACAGAGAGAGAGAGAGAGAGAGAGAGAGAGAGAGAGAACCACCCTCTCTCACTGGATTAATTGTGACTCAGTGGCACCTAAGGGAACTTTGTCAAGAACCACACATGATCATCAAGGAGTCAGATCACTTGAAGAAGAATATTTTGACAAGAACCAAGAGTAAGTAAGCTTTTTTAAGCAAAGCTTTTTGAGGGGCCATTGTGTAAAATCTTGTCTGGGGGCCCCCTGTGGTCTGGGGCATGTATTTAACATTTAAATGCATCACTTTAAGAGAATATGAGATGACAACTGTGAAAACCTTTTTTTTTCTCGAATTCAAAACAAACATTTCAAGTTGACCCCTCGCAATTTAACCTATAGAAAACAGTCTTGTTCAAGATGAACTGCGTCTCACCTGGAGAGTAGGCGAGATCAGGCGGCTGCAGCAGGAGGTGGAGACTAAAGGCTGCAGTCAAGTCAGACCGTTTCTAGCAGATTTCAGAGAATATACAGGAAGCGACACTAATATCCTGTTAGATCACCTGCAGACCACCTTCACAGTTGAAGAAATAAAGTGTTTACTTGAAATAGAAGAGATCCCCCTACTGTCACATGATCCTCTGTTCTTTTATCTGCCTTGTTAAGCACTTTGTAAATGTTCTACAAAACTTCATCACACCACTTAAGACTAATATATCCTGTGTTAAATATTACAGTTAAAATGATTTAAAACTGTAGCTGCCTTGATATAGTTAGGTTATCATTGTCCACGTCAGGATCCTGACTTATCAGAGTAAGTCAGGATCAAGTTGGACACAAATCTAACTTCATTGTGGTGTTGATCTCCTGTGATCAACCCTGCAGGCCTGGCTCATCTCAAACACACCTACTGCTAATAAACAGGAAACGCTGGGGTCATGTGTACATAAATGAGACAGATGCTGCATTTTCATAAAAAAAAAAAAATGTTAGGAACAGAATTGTTCACTATTCGTGTTTTTTTCAGATTGCATAAAGCAAAAAAGTCAGCAATGTTTCCAAATCAAGCCGATTATGAAAAATATATTCAAACATCCTTTGATGTTTTCAGAGGAGCACAATCCTCTGGTTGTTGTTGAAACTTGGAACACACACAGAACATCTTCTGTCTGAGGATGACTGAAAACAAAGACATCCACAACTTTCCATCTTAACTAATTCAGGTAACTGAGACTCAGACTACAAAAAATGGCAGCAATTAGCTGCTAGCATTCTCATAAAATGTGCTCACCTGAATGACATAGTGACATGCCGTGTGACAGAGCTTCCTCATTGATCTCTGGACTGATTCACACTGCTTGGGGCCCCCCTGGTGGCTGTGGGGGCCCTATGCAACCACATAGTTCACATTGAGAAAGAAACAGCTCTGAGTAAGATAAAGAAACAAGAAAACCTTTGAGTTAAAACAAAAGTTAAAGCTGTGATATTCCTTCCAATTTTGAGAGTATTGCTATAAACGTAATTATTGATCCATGCATTTCTACATTTCTCGCATCACCAGTTATTGCAAATACCCCCAAAAATCCAGATGAAGAGAGAAAGTGGGTCATTTAGATTCATTCAGCAACATAAATAAGAATTGATGCACAGACCACAGAGCATTTAATTTACAGCCACGGACGTGCTGTGATTTCATCAGAATGCTTTTAAAATCCAAATATATCTGCATGTCCCACATGTCTTCTTTACATGATAAATATGAAATTCAGATTATTGTCATATTCAGAATAATAGTAGGTACAACAATTAGTCAGTTAATTAATTTTTATCATTTAAATTCAGCAACTATTTTGATAATAGAGCAATTTTGTTTTTGTTGCGTTGCGTTGCGTTGCGTTGCGTTGCGTTGCGTTGCGTTGCGTTGCGTTGCGTTGCGTTGCCCGTATGTTAACGGTAACTGTTTGTCAGAACAGTCCAAATTCTAATTGGTCAAACAGTATAATGACACAACATATCTGACGAAGTTTGATATCTGCAGCATGGTGACACCTTGTGACATTATATGACATTTGATTAATCTGTATGGAAATCATTTTAAATATATTAAAGTTATAATTTGTAAAATTTCTTCATTAAATGTCTAAAAAATACTAGTCTTACAGTTCAGTCAAACATTTGAGCACATCTTCTCATTTCTCATTTTTCTCATTTTTCCATATTTTAGATTAATACTGGAGACATCAAAACTATGAAATATGGAATTATGTAGCAAAAATGTGAAAGCAAAATATGTTCTATATTTTGGATTCTTGAAAAGTGAAGACTCTTGCAGACTGTCTCACTTTGATTGCCAGAGTCTTTTTTATTTTTCTATCCATGATCTTCTGCTGTTCAACTGACAACCCACAAGTGTGCAAAAGTGTTTTGCTCTCTGATATTTTAGATTCTTCAAAGTAGCCACAGTTTGCTTTGATAACAGCTTTGCACGCTGTTGGTACCTGAACCATTTCTTTAAAAAAAATAAAGAAAAGAGATTGAGTGAGAAATGTGTCCAAACTTTAACTGGTCCTGCATGTTCAATATTTTGTTGAGTTTTGACTTACATCATCACAAAAGAAATCTGTAATTTATTCAAGGTAACAGTGCTACCTAGCCATTATTTACTATAACTTGCATAAATATATCTGAATAAACTTATTACCTCGTCTGTGATCATGATTTCTGCTGAGTGAAGGACCCTGACAATAGATGCACATTAGACCAAAAACCCCAGTTTTACAGGATTCTGTCGAAGAATATAAAGTCTTCACGGTCGATAATGACTAAATGTGGATCCCTATAAATTACAATCAATCAAAACGACCATCTTTGTTTCGTCCGATGTTGTTCCAGCTTCCAAAAAATGTTAAAAAGTTAAAACATTCAGTTCCTCCTTCTGCTTTGGACCCCCTACAACCAGCTCTCAGACCCCTGTTGGTCTCCAGGCCCCAGTTTGAAAATCATCGCCTTTAAGTTCCAGTGGATAGGATTTAGTAGCATCTTGCAGTGAACTTGAAGATTGCAAACACCTCGTCTTACTTGCCCCTTCCAAGTGAGAAAAAGTGAAGAGTCTGTATCTAGAGTCAGTGTTTGGTTTGTCCATTCTGGGCTGCTGTAGAAACACGACACATTGTTTAACTACAATTATTCTAGTCTGTGGCTGCTGCAGGGTCTTTCTGTGCAGTTTGTATGTTCTCTCCATGTCTGTGTGGGTTCTCTCCAGGTGTCCTGTTCTTCCTCCCATGGTCCAGAGACACGCAGGTTAAAAGGCTAATTGGTGACTTGAAATTGACCCGTGGGTGTGAATGTGAGAGCGAGTGTCTGTCTGTCTCCGTGTTTATGACCTGGTGACCTGTTCATGGTGTACCCTGACTCTCGTCAAATGTCAGCTGGGATCAGCTCCTCTTCTCCATGACCGGGAAAAGGATGAACAGCTTTAGATAAGGGATAAATTATGAATTATCAGTTTTAATCACTGCAGAACTGTGACAGTTGTGTTACAGTAATATCCTGACAAACTGTAAAGTGAAAGACACACAACCACTTGTCACAACAAAACTTCTAAATGAATAATGTGTGGAATAAATCTGTTCTTTTATAGCACAAGGTTACAGTCTAAATGAGAGGGTGAAGTTATATCATTAAAGGGATAGTTCACCCCAAAATGAAAATTCAGTCATTATCTTATATAAATAATTAGAAGAGGATGTCATCTTAGTTATTAGTACTACTTCTGTTCAGAGATTTCATACGGGCTGACAAAACGGATACTTCAAAGGCTGTAAGTTTACCCGAAGTTATTCTTATCAGTTTGGCTGGATTTCTTCTTGTAATTAGCAATCTTTTTTTTTCAGCTAAGGAGGAATTAAGCCTTACGAGTCATACTTAAAGAGAAAACTATCGGTAGGATTTGTTTGAGGTGTTTGTATATGCACAAGAAAGATAACTGATCACTGAGTCTCATGCCCAGGATGTCAAATACTGATGTTTTAGAAAAATGTCCCAAGCAGTGCATTTCTGGGGGCTTTTACGCCTTTATTTATAGGACAGATTAAGATATGACAGGAAAGGGGAGAGAGAGTGGGGAACTGACATGCAGCAAAGGGCCATAGGCAGGAGTCGAACCCACATCCTCTTTTATTTTAATCTTGTGGATCATATTCAGTCACACTGGAGTCTAAAACGGATTTAAGGAATGAGAGAAACTCAGTTCATGTCTTCTGCCTCTGCTTTGGAAATCATCAGATCACATGTGAGTGTGATTGAAAGCTGTGCACAGTGTACTGTGTGTGTGTGTGTGTGTGTGTGTGTGTGTGTGTGTGTGTGTGTGTGTGTGTGTGTGTGTGTGTGTGTGCGCAGGTTCCTGCCCCGTCCTTCAACTGCAGTCAGCTGATTGATCTAACAGTGGAAATTAAATCAGCGGCTGCTGCTGATGTGTTCACTGTTTTATTTTCGTTTCGATTTCTTTGTCACAAACTATCTGCGATTTGAGGTCAAATGTTCGTTAATGTCCATCACTGCTAATTACACCACTCATTAAGTATACAGCGGCAGAGGGACCCATTAGAAGTGATGACTTCGACCTCGACTCAAAGTCCCATTATGAGGCCTTCAGAGCACCTTCTGTTTACACATGAAGCATCAGTGTGCAAAATATCCACTGAGCTCTGTCAGCTGTTGTCTTGACTTAAAAATTATTATTTTTGAAATGTATTAATTAGCATTTTTAAATATATTTTAAACAAATAAATTAGATAAAACATATATATGTTTTGCAGCCCATCTGTTGTTTTTGTCTGTATGCTGAACCTACACAGTATTAATATTCATGCTGAAATAAACAATGTGCTTATTGTTAGGCAGATAATATATGAAAGCAATAAAGTATGTAAATGTAGAAATGTGTGACTGTTTTACTGGAAATTATCATAACATCTGATCCTATAGAGCCACATATATAAGACACTGTACATTGTTTTTTTTGCTTTCTTACTGTTACTGTTTTTCTTGGTGACACAAAGTTCAGCTTAACAAGCTGAACTTTTCATTACAGGCCTATAGCTGCCTATGAAACTCTAATTAAGACTCATAATAAAACCACAGGGGGTCTTTTGAGGTCAGCGGGGGGCATCAGTGGAAACAACTCCTGCACACACTGCAACTGTGCACATAAAGACATACAGTGTCAGGTACATATATGACATAAAACAGCAATTAATGCATTAAACCACAGGTGTAAAAGTGGTCACGTGCAACAAACATGACACTAGCAGAGGACTTTTATTTTGGCAAAGCACTTGCCTGAGAACATTACTCCACATTAAGACATTTCCACTATAAATTGATGCAGAAAGGTACAAATTTGTGCAGAAAATCACCAGAATGCAGGAAAATAAGTACAGAATTAAGCAAATTAACAGGCAGGCAAAACAGCAAATATATGCATAATTTAGATTTAGGAGGATTTATTTGTCAGAGTATGGCAGAAATTCAACATAATATTCATAAGTATGTTTTCATTAGTGTATAATCACCTGAAAATAAGAATGATTGTGTTTTCATTACCTCAGAATGAGCTCTTCATATCTACAGAGGGAGCGGCTCCTCTTCCACAGATGCTGCCATGTTGCTTCTTCTGTGAGTTTTGCAGCCACCGTAGATTCTCCTAGAGGTGTCCGCTGGGTGACACTAAATCCTACACACAGGCCTTTTATTACCTGCGAATAGTCATTTATAGTCATGTACATACATTTATCAGAGTTACTGGTTACTTCCAGATTAAGAGTTTTACAAAACAAACAATAAACTTCTAAATTATGACACATTCTTATTAAATTGACTTGTTTAAGGTCGGCTCTGCTGTACAGGCTGTATGTGCACGACACACTGAACTCTATCTGCAGGTTCTTGTCATTGTTATCACTGTGAGGTACAGACAGATGGACAGACAGATGGACAGATACATTCATTCCTCCACTCCGTCATCTTTCACTGACCTTTCACTCTACTCACTGAGCCCTGTTCTCTAAAACCTGTTTGTCAGACCAAAGGGTGCAGCCCTGTCACAGAACTAACACCACTGTGGAGCAAACAGCAGATTACTGTCAGTTCTTATATTCTGAAAACGGCCTTTCATGTTATTTGAAATATCTAATCTCCTGCTGAAAGTCAGTGGCCTTTGTCTTGAGATGGACAGATCACATTAATCCACAGAAGCCTTTTGTCCATTTAATATCTCACAGTAATCCATGAACATTGCTGCATATGTATATATAAAATGATTGCATGTGACATATCGTTCACAATATCTATTTGAAATTAAGAGGTCAGATGTTGCAACTGACCCCAACCCTGGGGACAGTTGCAAATCAATCAGGGGACCATTTTTCAACATATTACACCAATTAACTTTACTTTTGACTCAGTAAACATATTATTCTTAATATAATATGCATTATTTTACAGTACTGTTATAGTATCAATGTGCAGATGTTACAGATGTTAATCAGTCTCTACTCAGTGTGAGAAAAAAAGAATGGAACAATTTATAATGCAACACAATTTTATTCAACATGTTCATTTGTATTTGGGTTAACAATCATTTTATTTAGCCAACAATGACTTGTGTATGCAGAAAAATACTGTCCTGTGTGTGTGTCCTGTCTGGATACGGATGCTCAGCTTGGAGGACGTGTTGCATCCGTCCCTGTTTCTGTCATTAATTCATGAATGTTTGAGTTCATACAGTCAAATGAATTAAAAAATATAATAAATAAAAAGGTAACTGATTTTTTTAAAAAATGTTCTGAATGAAAGAAAACAAAGTCGTAAGAAACTGTATGAAAGCAAAGTTTCAAAAATCACCTAAATATGTTCTAAGTACAGGTGTTTTATGAGATACCTCCCACAAATTACAACATTAAAACAAACAAGTGTTTATTATTCATAAAAGTTTCCTCTATGATATATAAAAAGTTATCAAGTGGTGGTTCAGAGGTGTTTCTTAACACTGGTACCACTTTTTTGCTTCTTAAAAATAATAATATAAATCAACAGCACTGTATTAGCATACTTGAATATAAGGCAACATTAAATTGGCACTAATTCATATAAATGTTGGCATTAATATAGCTCTCTTATATTACTTTCAAGATATTTGTAACTGCCAAACTGGCAAGTTTGCCAAGTTTTTTGAGGAGGAGATGGAATACAAAATGCTAAATAGATATTGCAAGAAGGCAAACCCACTCGGGTCAGCTGAACCCTGCATAAATCAGTTTTTTGTTTCAATTTGGGTGATGATAGGAAATTGTTGCATCACTGACTTCAGTAGGCCTATGTTTTAATACTCTCCCCACTTTTCATAAAGTATAAATGACATATTTATGAGTCTAGAATAGTTGAAAGAGTTTCTACTGTGATTTCTGTGAGTTCATGTCATAAAATGTCTGTACTCACGGACGAATAAGACTGTTGCATCTGTCCCCTGTTGCAACTGTTCCTAGTCTACCCTACTTCTACTTGTTATTTGTTTGTAACCAAACAGGTTACAGGTCAAATACAAGTTTCTTTTGTATTAAAGCACGTTGCATTGGATTTAATTGTGAAGAAGCTCATATATGAGGTGTTGAGAAGCGTCTGACTGGCAGTAAATCCTCACAGATATGTGGGCGCAGAGCAAACAGACTTCCTCCTCTGCTTTAATTGATATGCAGGCTCTGTTCAGGAGGACAATGAAGTCTACTTTAGCGTGTGTGGGCTGCATGTGGAGAGTCTCAGTGACCAGGAGAGGGCATCTCAACTCCTGAAACCAGCAGCGGCAGCAGCAGCAGAGAGCTGCTCAGTCTAATCCTCCTTCAACATCATTCCTGTTGCTATACAACTCATTTATTCTTGATGCCACGGTCAACGGCTCTAATCCACAGCAGACTGCGCCTTCACCCGCACATCTGAACCGAGAGACGGACAACTTGTCGGCTTTGGACGGCAGTTTTTCCTCCTCTCAGATTTCTTCACTTGCTCGGTGTTTTCTGCCACTTAACCCAGATTTAACCACCAGCGGCTCGTCGCTGGTTAAAATGTCTTTTATCGCCTCCTGAACAGAGTCTTTCTCATGAAGCCTGAACGCGTCCGTCCAGCGGCTCTGTGAGGTGGAGGACTGAGACATGCTCCATCCCGCTCATGTTGTGCGGTAACGCAGGAAACTACAGGCAGAGGTGGATGCACACCTTCTGGAGCTGCTCTCATCTCCGACAGGTGTGCGGCCGTGCGCAAAGCGGATCCGGCTGCGGCGCGGTAAAGTGCGTATATTCTCCGTGTGGACAGGCGTCCTGGGTGCGTGTCCAACTGTGTGGACAAAACGCCGAGAGCGTCTAACATGTGGACCCGGGACGCATGCAACAGAGAGCCGTGAACATGAGGAGAAGCCGACACCGCGCAAACATGGGTACGTACACTGATCCGCAAGGTGCTTAAGGTCTGCATTTCTGCGCAAAGTCCTCAGTGGTTTGACTAATTACAGTTCACTTAAAGCTCATGTTGCCCAGTGCGGGTTGTGACTGATGACTGCAGGCTGGGGGGTCTGAGGGAGCGTTTCCTCTCAACAACTATCTGACAGATTCAGCCTGATGCATGTGGTGATCAATCACCTTCCCAATGTCTCCAGAACATGACTCTGACTGTGATAATGACTGCCAGTGTGTGGCTGTGCCATGAACACAGGGATGCAAATGATGTGGGCTGTGGATAGAATGACCCCCCCGCTGACAGATACATTACAACATATAGAGCTGCAATCATTAATCGATTATTAAATTAATCACCAACTATTCTGATAATCGATTAATTGGATTGGGCAAATTTTTAAGAAGAAAAAAATCCAGTTTTTTATGTGTGGATATATTCTGGTGTCTCTGCTCCTTTATGACAGTAAACTGAATATCTTTGTTGTTGTGGACGAAACAAAGAGGTCATCCAGGGTTTTTGGAAACACTGATCAACATTTTTTTTTACTATTTCCTGATAAAAAAAAAAGTAATTGATTAATCCAGCAAACGATCTGCACATTATTTAACAGTAAAAATAATCATTAGTTGCAGCCCTAGAACTTAATATGTGAGATAATGTTCGGTTACGTGATTTTATTTCACTTCTGTTTTATTCTCAGTCCCTCTAGGAAGTTGTGATGTTGCTATCTCAAAAATTCATGCAAATTCAACCAATGGCTGTGAATTCCAACCTGACATGCCAGATGGTGTGTTATACAGAACCATCTGGGAAGTCTTCCACAGAAACTGTTTGGAAAAGGGCAGACACTTTAAAACAAACAAAGAAAAACCTTGGCAGGTGATTGGATCAATCATCTGTGTCTCACGTCTGGCAGGTTAACTTCAGTCAGATCAAACTCTTGCCAAAGCCGATCAGGAGAAGAGTGAAAACTTCTTTTTCGTGGAGAAAAGCCTTCAGTGTCGTTCTTTGCTCTTCTTTCAATAAAGAAATACACTCCAGTTCTGAGACGAGACGAGTTGCTTCCATGAACGCCTCTCAGTGTCGTCACACCTAAAACCACGCCCGTAACTGCCAGTAGTCCCTCCTCGGACACTGATTGGCTGCACCAACAAACAAATAACTTGAACCCTGACAAGATGGATTTTGACATGATCTCGCAAATCCAGCTGCCTCGTGAGGACAACGATTAATCAATAACTCGATCATTAATCATCATTAAATTATCGCAAAGTATTTTGAAATTAAAAGAAAAAAATAAGAAGAAAAGGTAAAAATTCTCTGGTTTCAGGACAAAACAAGACATTTCAGGATGTCCCCTTGGGCTCTGGAAAACACTGATCGATATTTTGTCACCATTTTCTAACATTTTATGGACTAAACAACTAATCAGTTAGTCCTGAAAATGATCAACAGATTAATCGATAATGAAAATAGTTGTTGCAAGAAGGACTGGACCTATTTTTCAAGTGACAAGATTATGACAGTATTAATTAATCAATTAAGCATTTTGATTCATTTTTTAATAAAAAAAATATCCTAATTCTCTGATTTCAGCTTCTTAAATGTGAATATTTTCTAGTTTGTTTACTCCTCTGTGATAGTTAACTAAATATCTGAGTCGTGGACAAAAAAGACATTTGAAGATGTCATCTTCGGCTTTGGGAAATACTGATTAATATTTTTCACGATTTTCTAACATGGACTCAACAACTAATCGATTAATCGAGAAAATAATTGTTTGCAGCCCTGCTCCATGAATTTTGTGCTTTTTTTGTGAGGTTACATAGAACATGCAGAACAGTGTGCGTTTTCATTCTTTTTGCAGTGGTGGAAAGTAACTAAGAACAAATGCTTCCTTACTGTATTAAACTAGATTAAATAAAAAAAACAGATTAACTAACGATTTTGGTAAAGAATTTGAGTACTTTTGCACCTCTGTCTCCTGATTTTTACATAATTATCCAAAACAAGCAACTCTTTCACAGATTTCTTTGCAAAAACGCAGAAACACATTGCAACATGTTTTTTTAGAAAAGCTGCTGTAAAATCAGGCATTTGAGGCTGCACCAACCCCCAAAAAGCCTGTGAAATCCTGGACGGACTGTATTCTGTTCCAGTCTGTGTTTATCCCTCCTGGTCTGTCCATGTTTTAAGGCCCTCCCTTCTCTGTGTGTCTGCAGGACTTGTCTTGCTCTTCAGATGGCTTGTGTTCACCGTGGCGGTGCCCGCCTGGCTGCTCGCTGCTCCCAGCGCCATCCGTGAGCGTCCCTGCCCCCTGAGCTGTAGATGCGATGGGAAGATAATATACTGTGAGTCCAATGCTTTCCGCGACGTGCCGAACAACGTGTCTGTGGGCACGCAGGGTCTCTCCCTGCGCTACAACAGCCTGGCCAACCTCAGAGCCCACCAGTTTGCTGGCCTGAGCCAACTGGTGTGGCTCTACCTCGACCACAACTATATCAACGCTGTGGACGGACAGGCGTTCCACGGGATACGGAGGCTTAAAGAACTCATTCTCAGCTCAAATAAGATCCCGCTGCTGAAGAACAACACTTTTCATGATGTTCCCAATCTACGTAATCTCGACCTTTCCTACAATAAGCTGCAGGTCCTCCAGCCTAATCAGTTCGTGGGTTTAAGGAAGCTGCTCAGTTTACATCTGAGGTCAAACTCCTTAAAAACCATCCCGATGCGAGTTTTCCTCGACTGTCGCAACCTGGAGTTTCTGGATATCGGCTACAACCGGCTGCGGAGTCTCACACGGAATGCCTTCGCGGGACTCCTCAAGCTCATCGAGCTTCATCTGGAGCACAACCAGTTCTCAAAGATCAACTTTGCTCACTTCCCGCGCCTGACCAACCTGAGGGCGCTCTATCTGCAGTGGAACCGTATCCGACTGCTCACCCAGGGCCTGCCGTGGATGTGGACTTCCTTGCAAAAGCTGGACCTCTCTGGGAATGAGCTGCCAGTGTTGGATCCAAGCACGTTCCAATGCCTTCCAAATCTGCAGACTCTCAACCTGGACTCCAACAAACTGAGCAACGTGTCCCAGCAGACGGTGGAGGCCTGGATTTCGCTCACCACCATCAGTCTGGCGGGTAACTTGTGGTACTGCAACCCCAACATCTGCCCACTGGTGGCCTGGCTGCAGGCCTTCAAGGGCAACAAGGAGTCAACGATGATCTGTTCTGGCCCCAAGGAGGCACAAGGGGAGAAGGTGACAGATGTGGTGGAGACGTATAACATCTGTAGACCAACACCAACCCCAATGTCCTCCACGACATCGCCCCAAACTACTGTGTTCCAGCCGGAGCTGCTGCCTCGCCCCACACAGTCTGCAGTGGATAAGAAGCTGATCTGGAACAGGACAGCCTCCCCTACTCCCTCCGAGGCCTCCCCCACCATCCCCCTGCCCGACACAGAGTACGTGTCCTTCCACAAGATCATAGCTGGTAGCGTGGCTCTGCTCTTATCTGTGGCTATAATTCTCCTGGTTATCTACGTCTCATGGAAGCGCTATCCCAGCAGCATCAAGCAGCTCCAGCAGCGCTCAGCGGTTAAAAAGCGCCAGAAAAAGGCACGGGAGACGGAGCGCTCCCTTAACTCACCGCTGCAAGAGTACTATGTGGACTACAAGCCTTCACACTCAGAGACTATGGATGTGCTGGTTAATGGGACAGGACCTTACACATACACCATCTCAGGCTCCAGGGAATGCGAGGTATGACCGTTGCCCTCCAAAAATCCATTTCCACTGCGAGGCATGAGAGGTAAATTTTCTAACAATCTGTGGAGAAAAATACTGTTTTTTTTCTCCTCTGCTCGTGTCTGTTTCTGGGATAGGGGAGTAAAGGTCAGTGCATGGTGACTTGTTCTTGCAATCTGCTGGGTTTGTTCAGTTCCATATGATTACCCAGCTGTTGTTCTGAATCATGCAGTTTTATTGCTAAAATATGATTCCCATTAGCTGAAACTGCAGCGGCAGCTCCTCTCGCCGGATAACTTACATACATTACGATGCACAGGTTCATCATTCATCCCTGACATAAAAGAGCTCATTGATGAATCTCTGTATTATCATCCAGGCTGTTATTTATTCACAAATGATATGAGATCGAGTCACTGTGCAGGTGGTCCTCTCCTATCCTGTGTGTTTGCTACAGCAGCTGAAGTAGCAAACACACCAGTTGTGTGAGTTTTGATATTTGTTTGTTTCTGTATTAAATATGTCAATATTTATGTAATCATACCAGCTGATCACATATCCCATTCTCCATTTCTGCCTCTGGCGATCGTGCACTTAAGTTTTTACTCATTAGTTTAATTTACAAAGTTCAAACAGTCACCGCAGGCTGCAGAACACCATAAAGGCCTGCAGCCAAATAAAAGATAAATTATGCATCTGGGCTCGATTTCTGGCGTCTGGCTTTTGTGCACGACTGCAGTAACAAACTGCATTATGCTACTTTCTCAGAAATATAAAGAAACTGTCCAGCTACACAAACGGACGCTTTTGTTCCAAGAGAAATTCTCCTCTTAGAGCTGGACTCCTTCACAACACTGACAACATTTATGCAAACTAATTTTCCGCTATTAACCTGAATATGACAATATTTTGGATTTGATGCAAGTCATAGAAACAGCATATTGGATTGGATCCCCACTAGCCACTAGCGAGGTAGCCACTACTCTTCCAAGGGTCCACACAAGTAAACATTATATCACAATGTAAAATAATTAAAAATCAATGACACAAGGAAATAAAAAACTACAATAACTAATTAACAACAAAATCAACACCTACTAATGATGATAATAACATTGGCATCACATCAACTTAAAACAACACAGAGAAGATGCACAACTCTACAAATCTAAAATAAACAAAGTTGACTGTAGCAGCGTCCAGCTGTGGTGTGAACAGCTGGTGTCTTCCACAGTGGACCAGTTGTCTCTCAATTCTGTAGAAGATCCAAAAATATGACATGATCGGTGACAGTAAGCTAAAATGATTGATTTTCTTTAATATGAAATGACTAGAACTGCATTTATTAATTAATGAATCCAGTGCTTCATGAACTGGGGGGCGGGCTCCCCTGGGGGGGCATGGAGTCACTGAAGGGGAGGCGTGGATGAATGATGATTCACATGATATGATTTATGTGGGGGAAAGAAACAATAAAGTGTTTGCTGCTGTTATCATGCTGACATTTATTTCACTAAAAGTCAAACTGAATCCTTTCTTATCAGTCGCTTTCCCAATTATTATTAATGACCGATAATAAAGGGAGCTTCTGAAGAGGGGCATGAGGGAAAAAGTTTGGGAACCACTGGATTCATTAATTATTAAATTGACTATTAAATTAACTGGCAAATATTTTCATACCTGATTAATCATTTTGAGTCAAACAACTAATTGATAAATAGAGAAAACAAACATCGTCCTGCTGATGTGTTGGACTGCAGTGAGGTACAGTAGTGAAGTGTTAGACCTGTTATACTCCATCCGTGGTTGAGCGCGTGGTCAGACAGTCCTGATCTCGTCCTCCTCTTCTCCTCTTTGACTTGTAGCTCTTTTGTCATCATTGACCTCCATTTTCCTCCAAAACAGGGGAGCTGTTGTGTGGCATTTTTACATTCAGTTCTGATGTCTAAGTGGACAGTTAAACAAGTAGTGTATATGTTCCCCTGTGAGCAGTGGGTGTTGTCGGCTGCGGAATAAAACTTGGCGTTGTGACTGACGTTGCTGTCCAAAGCAACACAATAGATTCTCATTTTGAATGTTGCGCCCCATGTAGAGAACTGTGCGTAGTGTTTTGCAGAAAGTGTGATTTAGGATTGAAAACTGAGTGTAAAGCATAAATTGTGCTTGCAGTTTTGCAGACTTGGTTCAGGATTCAGTGCATGAGTTTCAAGTTCCAATATTAGTGTGTAAACAATTATGAAAAACTGAGAAATGTGGACATTATTCAGGTTTTAGGAGCGTTCTTTGGGCATTTATAAGGCACATTAGGAATATACCTATCAGGGTTTTTGCTGCAGTTTGCGACACATGGACTCCTGCCGGTTTACAGTCTGCTCTGTGCTGTAAACAAAGCAACTAGCCAACAGTTTGCAAAGCTGTACAAAAGAAAAGCCACACTTCTGTTCAGAAAAAGAAAAACAACTACTTTTATATGTTATGAAAGATGTCAGCAGATTTTTGGACATAATATAGGGCTGCGCAATTGATCAAAATATTGTTGAAATCATAATATGGCCAAGTGCAATATCCAAATTGCAGAATGTGTAATTGTGTATTTTTGATAAAGTAAAAATGTGTAACAAATCGCAGTGTGATTTATATTACCACATTGTGCATCCCTCCACCAGTGGGGAAAACCTTTGAAAAGTAGTATTTTGGTGCAAATAACAATAACAATAATAATAATATTCCACCTCTCCATAATGCAAAGCTGCATGTAAACAGGAAAACTGGTGTAACATTCATTTTTATTTGCCATGTAAACAGTTGAGTAGTAATTTTATTCCTCACTCACCAATCATTCTTAAGAGGACAAAGATTCTGACATTCATCAGTGTTTTCTTATTTGAGATTGGATCTTAGGTAAGAACAGAACCTACTTTTTTATTTGCATTCATTTCTTTTCTCTTTTTTGTGGTTTCAGATTTGCAGTCAAACCCACAAATCTTCTTTTGTGGTACTTTGTGGACATTTTTCTTAGTTTGGAGTCTGTTCTCCACTGTCTTTGGACTTTTGTTTCAGAATTCTTGACTTCTCAGAGGTAGTGCTGCACAATGAAATCTGAAAATCTTGAAATTTGATCAAAATCTCAATATTTGTTAAATGTTTAAATGTGGTCCTGGCCTACAAATCAGATGCTACAGACTGAAAAAAATACACATCTTCATTTGGTTCAGATTCCTGCAAAAGAATCACACCATAGTTGTTTTAATCAAAGTAAGAATAATGATGTCAAAATGATGATTACCTCTAATATTGTAAATCATATCGCAATTGCAATATCAGTCAAAATAATGTCAATCAGATATTATTTCAAAGTCGTTCAGCCCTACCCAGAGGAAAGGAGAAGTTGAAAATAAGATCCCCTCTTTGTCTAGCCTGACTCTCCTGGAAATAAATGAGCTCAATTTAAGACCAATATGAGTCTTTGACCATTTTTTCCTGAGAAATAGCCTTTGTCTTGTCTCAGCCTGAGACTAATTTGAGCCTAACTGAAGATCTTGAAATGTTCTTTTTTTTGTCTCACGGTGCTGATCTTAAATTTGTCTTAATAGTCTGCTCTTGAGATAACAGTGAGATCTAAAAGAAAACTCTGTGGTCTTAAATAAGATCTTAAATTTGTCTCAGTGGTCAATTTAAAGTCTTTTTGCTCCATGCGGCTGTCATGGAGGAACCTCTGAGACACCTGTGAGCTCAGCAAAATATCTTCTGCTTTTCTTTTCTTTTGATTTTTTCTCTCCTAAGGTTTGGTTTTAGAGAAACAGGTGAGACTTCAGTGAGCTCAAAATAAAAATCTCATTTATTTCTCAGCACACATAGAAAAGATGATCATGAAGCAAAATTTTCCACTGGATTTGATCCCAATTTTCTTTTCTATATGATATCTGTGAGTGCACGCGGCCCTGTAGTATCACGCCTTTATTGGTTGATTGGTAGGGAATCACCGATTGCTAATTTGGAAAAAAAATGCCACTTACGAAAACAATTGAACACAGGGCCAAATGATTCTGAAGTTCAATCTGACGTGGATTTTTGAAGACATTTTCTCAAGAACAAATTTATATATATATTTTGTGCGTGTGAATGTAGACACTGACTCTGAACCTCTGTGCAGCACACAGGGATTGAGACAGAAGGCCTCGACAGAACGACCAATCAATTAGCTCGTGCTTGATTAGGCACTTTTTTTTTTGCCTGTGTACTCTTTAATGCCATGCATTCGTCTTCCTTTGTCCAGCAGCTTTTTATTCATTTGGCGGTATGGTTAAGTGTGATTAACAGGACATGTTGTGTTGGGAAAAATGTTGTGTCACTGGAATCTGAGCTGCACCTCGTGTCGTAGTGAGCAGACATGCTGCTGAGTACAGGCGACATTGTTCTCCTCGGTTGTATCTGTCAGCGCGGCTCAGAGACAAAGTTTTATCTCCAACTGCCACACAGCTCATTTCCTATGTTCTGCATGGAGCCTATAAATCATTTTATAATATGTTTTAAGTCAGTGGATTGTGCTGTAGCAGCGCTCACGTCCATGTTCTGTCCTTTCCTGAAGTCACAGGAGAGGCTACAGCACAAATATGTTTCACTGTTTCAGTAATGTCACTCAGTATACGAGGTACACAGGTAGCTAAATCAGCTCTTTGTCAGATTATCTGCGGCAGAACATTTCTCACACGCCAGAGAGGCTTGAGGTGAGATGGTCGGCTTATCAATCTTGTAGCTTTCATGTGAGAATGTGGCACGGGAGCATTAAATGGCAGACCTAATGGGGCTTCTGCTAGCTAGAATAACTAATAGCCCATCAGAGGTAAGGAGCCGAGACTTCCTTCAGCTTTGTTATTCCTTGCCCTCTACAGCTCAGGGGAGCAGCCTGAGTAGTTAAAATGTGATGGGATTTTGTGTGTGTGTGTGTGTGTGTGCGTGTGTGTTGGTGTGTTTGTGTGTGTGTGTTCCATTTTGTACCAAACATGAATGCAAAGTAAGGACATGCTGAACAGCGGGGGACTTTTCAAACCCCTACCTGACTTTTATGCATGTTTAAAGGGATTCTTTGGGTTTTTTGAAGTGAGGTACTTATCTATAGTCAGTGTTTTACCTACAGTGGACGGAGGTCGACACACCGCCAGTTTGGAAGCTGAGCAGCTGTCGACAGGGTCACCATCTGAAAAAAATCAATCAGTTGAAGTGTACGCTGTATTTAGAATATTTTCACCGCTTTACCTCACTGACAGACAGACTTTCTGATGGGAAACCATCATTACATAAACCAAATATTTTCTTTGGCAAGAAACTAAAGATGCACCGATCAACCGGTATGGAAAGGCTTTCAGCTTGAAGAGAGGGTCAGAAAATATGAGAGAAGAGGGGAGAAGAAAGGGCGGAATAAGGAAAAGGTAGAGAGGGAGAGAAAAAGAGGAGAAGGACTGTCAGTTACCTGGAAACCTTTTGGAGAAAATGTAAAAGTTATTTAATAGTCATAGCATTTTTTTTCTGAACATACAATTGAGTTTCTCAGTTACTTTAATTTTAGTTATATTAGCTGGATATATGGTTCTCTCCAAAGCAACCAGACTCCTTTAACAAAAGCAAAATCAGTATTTTTACTTCACAGAACACAGGAGCTTAGTTTGTTTGTGTTATTGTGTGATTTCTATGTTTTAAAAGATTAGTTCGGATTCACCAAAATCACACAATGACACTAACAAACTAACAGTAGAGCAGCAGCTCCTGCTCCAGTTTCCTGTCTGACAGCAAGGTAAAGTGGTGAAAATATTCTAAATACAACATTAGAAACAGGTATTGAGAACTGGTACTAAACCAGTACTGGTTCCTCACTGCTCAGAGCTGAAATATCAATAAGCTCTTGGATGAAATATTTTAATTACAATTTATTATTTACTTTGTTTGTTGTTTGTTAAATTTAATAAAAAAGCAGCTAAAGTTCCTCATGCAGCCACACTTTAAATAATCTGAACCATCCCTTAAGTTCAAGTGATGCATTTACACTTCCAAACTGTTTGTATCGGCTGCATTATTTCCTCTAATTAGGGATGAAATTCTTACCAGTTTCACAATAAACCACAGTAAAATGCCTGGCAGTTAGTATTACTGTTTAAAATCTACTGCATGTAAAAACCACTCAGTAAACACATCCAGCACCAAACAGAGTGAGCAACAGTGAGATTGTTTTAGCAGCAGTGAAAGCACTGATATCACCACTGACAAGATGATGGTTTTCAATTCAACACTGATGAATTCACTGTATTTTTCAGGACTTTTAGGACATTTTCAGCACATTTTAACCAAACTGTGATATTACTGTGATAATTTTTGTGACCATAATCATGATATGAAATTTTCATTCCATTTTAATTGTGTAACTTGTTCAGTAGGTTGCAGTGCGAGAAGCTCATGCTGTGCAGAGATAGTGTCTGAAACTATTTGCATCACAATACAGGCGATGCAGCTCAGTCTCTCCTCATATATGAGAAGGCATTTCACTTTTACTGAATGGCACACAGCAGAGAGTGTCAAGAAATAGAGATATACGTGAAAAAAAAGGTTGCTCCAGGGTTCAAACCCACAGTTAGAAGCAGATTGTGAACGCCCCGACCCAGTGAGCCCCCTGCACATTATTTTAGCTATCCCAGATAGCAAGCACTTAAGCTATTAGCTGCATTTTCAATTAGGAGAAAGAGCTTTGTAATTGAAGCCCGTTATCTTCTGCACATGCCCAGACCAACTGACTTGGAGTAAATTTGTTTCTATAGATTTCCTCCAGCACAGCTCAGCAGGTTGGCTCCGACACTGCAAGCCCAACCCGCCGAGTGTGAATTTTGATGAACACTTTGAACTGTGCTCCTCCATGGTCTTCCTGTGGCACATTATTAAGAAAAGCCCTCTCTCTCCCCTTGTATGCCATCCTCTTCTGTGTTCACAGAGCAGCTGCAGAGCTCGCCGTCCACCCACAGATCATCCCCCTGCAAAGTTACTTCAGAAAATATTAAGGTGAAAATCCCACCGTCTAAGCCAAAGGCGATCCTTGTACTTGGGCAGAATTTGCAAGCATTAATAAGGTGAGGAGATCCCGCGCACAGATAATTAAAGTAGGCTGTAAGAGGGCAGATGAAGTGAGGAGAAAGAAAGGTGTGCCACTGCTGCTGCATCTCACTGACTGATACAAATGCTGTCTGAAAGACTCGCCTAAAAATAATTACAATTCCAACTTAACTCATTTTTCAAGCTGACAGGGTCAGAAGCATTGTAATGTTAACACTCTGATGAGCAACCCAGTTTTTAGAGGAACAATTTAGGCCAGCACAAGCCTTAATCATGCAGTAAGTTGTTTTCATTTTCCCCTGCATTTTGCACTCAGAAATGTGGCACCCTGCGTGCCCCTCCTGGTTATATTAAAAACTAATGCCTCCTATGGATCTAATCACTGTTTGCCTGGGAAAGATCCTGCAGCTGCGGGTGCTTTTTAGTCAACAAACATTTGTTTAATTTTCAAACTCTAGAATATGAGCCCTGTCTTTTAAAATGTCAGGAATGAGAAACAAAGATGATGAGCGATCAAAATACTCTGCCTCGGCTTGCCAATATGGCAGCTTGCGTAAATGCACAGACGGCAGGCTTCCATCATGCCAAGGAAGTTTGAAAGGTTTCAATATTTGTTGTTCAGCTGCCAAACAAAGGTTAGACGCATGAATAAAGTAGCCTCTAAAAAAGGACGTCCTTTTTTAAACACATCAGTTGGTATGTGTGCTTTTCCAAGCCTGTTTAATATTTAATCAGTAGAGCTGACTGGTGGTGATTCAGTTTTCACTGGTGGGAATGACGTTTAGACACGTCAAAATGTGAATTTAACATATCTGTAAAACAGTTTTGACATGTTGTTTATATAGTTTAACATGAAGAAATCAGTCAAACCTTAAGTGTGGACGTCTTTAAAGGTCCAGTCTGTAAAATGTAGTGGGATTTATTGACAGAGTGTGTCAGAAATGGAATATAATATTCATAAGTATGTTTTTATTGGTGGATAATCACCTGAAAATCAGAATTATTGTGTTTTTGTTGCCTTGAAATGTTTCTACTGTAGCCCAGAACAGACAAACTAAACACTGGCTCTAGTTACGGCCTCCTGTGTTTTTCACAGCCACTGAAGGTTCTCCTGCACGCTTCATTATAGATGTCAGTAATTCCTTTTTCACTGTAGAAAGAATAATTACACAGATCACAAAATGCATTTCCTTTTTTTTTTTTAAGTTTCCCATTTTTGAGGAAGAGGATGCTGCAAAATCAAAGTGTGTCGACAGCAGCAGATCATCTCTGGTGCTCTAACTGTAGTGTGAGCGTTATCCTTATGGCTGCCATTTTATTGCTTTCACACAGTCAAAGCTGGACACAGCAGAGACTGAGAGAACATCCCAGGTCCCAGGTTGCGTCTTAGTCCCTCCCACGGAGAAATCGGTGAGAGACAACCTGAATATGTTCCAAGAGACATGCGATGTCCTTTTCTCAGAAGCGTCACATGAAGTGATGGCCGGTTGTGGTGATGGTGACAGCTGATCACAGCTGGATCAGCTGTCAGTTGGCTTTAGCAGCTGTAGGGACTTCTGATGGAGTTCATGTCTGCACATGTCTGTTAATATTAATAAGTGTCAGAGCAGCAGCCTGTTTAACAAACACCTGCACATGAAAAATTACCTGCAGTCTGAGTTTATACTGTATACTGATCAGAGGAAGAGTGCCTTCATATTATTTATTAATTATTTGCATCTGTAAATTGATATTCTGATCATAGATGCATTATTGGATAACACAGAGTATGATTATGCTGTTTTTTGGACTTCTCATTGGACTCTCATTGACTGACAGACTCTGACTTTAAGTATAATCATGATAAAGATAATAATAATTATAGAAAGAACAGGTGGTAAAAAGAAAATCATTTCTAAATGAAGGAGGTTGTGGTGATTTTCAGTGATGAGCAGATCAGCTGACTTCTGATGTCTGTATCCTGACGTGTGCATAAATCATCCACCCGCCACCCGTACTATTTATTTCCTCAGATTTCAGATCAGTCTCCATGTGATTTCTTTACTGTATGTTTTATTGGTGTCTGGGTGTTATTATTAATTATTTATTTTAATGATCAGAGAGGCTGCCATGTTTCCCTGCACCGTCACGCCCGCAGCTCCTGTGCCAAATGCAGAATTGCGCGCTTCCACCCGTGACTCAATGACAACTTCAAATAAAGTTAATTTTTATGATCTGACCCACCAGATCTGCAGAATAACTGACATCTGAGCAGCACAGACCTGCAAGTAACGCAGATGTTAACTGGGTGGTGAATCAGGAAATGAATAGAATATGAAACATGGGAGTGAAACACTTTAAACAGTTTAATCTGTTATTTGTCTTCACTCTGCTATGAAACTGCGGTTATGTTCTGATTGTCATATGCAGCAAATTAGAAGCTATTACCAGAAGAATTTCCGGTTTAAGTGAGGAAATGACAAATAAGAAACTTGGAATGTGTCCTGAGTCTGCTATCTCAGCCCACTTGCTTTCTGTTCTGAATTCCTCAAGTTAGTCAGGATTTGCTTCTGTAAAATCTGATCTTGATCTCCTATCTTAACTTAAGACAGGAGTTTTATGTAACATGGCCCCAGATATCACCAATAAACATTCCCACTAGTAAGAAATTAATTGTTGATATTGAGAATCCACATTTTGACTTGTGAGAAATTAATTATAGATATTTTTCACTGGAATGGCTGCTTGTCAAAGTTACATTGCAGATATTTTTTCTTAGAATTCTCACCAGTCAAAAAGCAGCTGCTGAGATCTACAGCTGATAGTATCACTCCTGATTTAATGTTAAAAAGGCTTGTCGTGTGTATTCTGTGGGGCAGCACACACACTGGTGAAGCTTTTCAACACATTTATGACAATTCAACACAACATCCTGAGATGAAAACTAACACACATGCTGCATGAATAATGACTCATCATTTGTGCTTTTAGTAATTCCATGAAAAGGCTTTATGTGATGCCATTAATTCTCATTTTGCTCGGTCATCTTCTTGTTTGGTGGGATTAAAAATGACTTTGACAGCCAGACTGGATGGCAGTGGTCCATGGGGGTGCAGACGTTGACTACTTAGCTTTTATCGTACTTGATGATTTCGTGAAAAATGGGCTCTGGTTAACTCAAACTCAACTGCAGCAAAATGCAGGAAGAAGCAGCCTTTTAAATGAATTGGCTGTAATGGCTGTTACACAACATAATTTTTTAGTGTCGTGTATCACTTATCATTCTGTAAGTGGTGATATTAAAAAAACACTGATAGATTTTATGTATGATCGAGCACATCACAGAGGCTTGGGACCTGCTGGAGGATAACATGTATATCATTATAGAAAGTTTACTTTTTTTCTAATGGAAGTTTCAAACTTCAGTCAAATAAATTACCCTGAACAGCAACATGCTTAATGTCATTTATATTTTAGCTGCTTGAAGAATTACAAAGATCCCTTCTCAAAAATGTGTTTTTCTCATGTTTATGTTCTCTAAAATGTCTGATCTTTACTATACTGACTCGTCTCTGGTCGGAGTTGCGTTCTCTTCCAATTTTCTAGATTTCAGATTTTTTTATTATTTTTTTAAGGGTCTAACATGCTGATTATGATTTTGGCCTACTTTTCTTGTAAAATTCAATTGGATCTTCATAATAAAGCACTGACTGTTAAATATTCATCAAATACTGAGTCTTCCAGGTTACAGCCAGGCCTTATTATATTATTATGTTGACATTTTGTACTAGAGAGAACGCATTTTTTGAGGGATTTTGCGAGACACGATTTCACATGATCTCATGTGGAAGCAGATGTAAACAAACCGGAGACTGAGGTGCTGTAACAGTTTGCTGCAGTAAAACTTTGCAGTCAGAAAAACAGAAAGAAAAGTTAAATGAGTCTGGATAATAAAACGCTTCAGCACAGGTTGTTTATTCTTCAGCCAGAACAGGAGGTGAGATTTTAACTGTCAGTCTGCTGCTAGCTAGCTGCAGCTCCTTGTAGACCGTCCGTCTTCTCTTTATCCCGTTCTTGGAATCTGTCTCAAACACCAACTTCATGCAAGCATGTGTCTGTGTGTGTGTCTGTGATCGGCGCTGTGGTGGCTGTGACATTACGGTCTGTGTGTGTCTGCTGCAGGCACAGAATCAGATATGTGATGCACACTGAAAACCAGCCGGTTCCGGTCTCTGCCTGGTTGAGTGGTGCATCCCTAGTGTCCTCTCATTCCTCCACTGAAGGAGGAAATGTCTGTGCACTTCCCTGAAACTGAGATTCAAACATGCAGCAACCTTCAGGGCTAAAGAATGAAGCCAACATGAAAGTGCCAACAACTGCGGTTCCTCAGATGGCCACTTGAGGCTGCCTCCAAAAACAGGTCAGACTAAACAGCAGAAATATAAATAAAAACATGTTTACTGGTACAAAAACTATCACTTTAAATTAAAGTAAGACTTAAAGTTTTGCAATTATAAGGGTGGGTCAGCTTTGATTGACAGGTGGGTCACAGATGACTCGCCTCACCCTCTGACAACCACAAACTGTCCAGTATTTACATATAGTTGCAATGTTTTTTGTTTGTTTGTCTACTTTTCCAAGATCTGCCTCTATCTTTGTAGATTATTTTGATATACTGTGTGTATTTAATTTCCTAAATTAAAATAATTAAATTCATTAATGGCCTCATAAGTCATTCCCTTAAACCACCAACTTTTGTGCTCTGTCTCTCAGTTTCTGAAACTTCCTGTATGGTTCATTTCCATTTTTTAACTGATGGACTTACAGGATAATTTGCTTTATGGCTGCAGTTCAGAGTATTTGGTCTTTTTCCTGCAATGGTTCTGGTGGGGATTTTGCTAGAATAATATACATGGGTATATACATGGGTTTAATTGCTATTTTTACTTTAAAATATTGTGAATAGCTGCTATAACTGAATGGCTAAATTATTTTTAACAGGACAGAATAAGAAAATCTGTGAATGGTTTGCTTTTGTGTCTGGTTTCATATTTTGATAGTCTAGCTTCAGTAACTCTGAGGACCACTTAGGGGTCGTGGGCCATCTTGATGCTCAGTGATTTTTTTTTTCCAGCGGTCAGCTGTTCACTCCCCAATCTCTGTAGTCTCATTTAGCCACTTGAGGGCAACCGCCTTTTTAAAGACACGTAAAACTGACGTACGTTATGTCCTAGAACAAAATGTGAAAATCTCTTTGCTTATGTCAACCACAGAGCTTATTACAGACATCTAACTAAAAACCCATTCAAAAACCCATTGACTTTGAGATGAGGGAACCGGAGGTGCTAATGTGCTAAATCATTTCCAGGTTTGAAGACTCATTCTTGCAGCAGTCTATAGAGACTCTAAACTATTTATTCTAGCCTCTAAATATGCTAAAGACAGACTTAAATTATAAAACGTGTCCAAAAACACACATAGCTGCACTTAAACCCCTCTTCATTCCAGTCAGGCTGTGATTTCCTGCCGAGTTAAAACGTTGCGGTGGGATTCATTAGCACAAATGCACATAATCAGACCTCAGACCTATCTTTGGTGTTAAGCACCTCTCAGGCTGCTCTGTGTGTGGGGTGAACTCTCCCCCAGATAAATACATTCTCTGCGATATGTGCAATTCTGGCTTTTGACAGATGTTCCTCTCGGAGGTGTGATGTCTGCTCCGGTGAGGAGGTGGAATACATTGAACAAACTTAGCAGCAGGGAGCGGCAGCACCACAGCCTGTAATCTAACATGGCTTGTTAAAATGAATGTGGCAATCCTGTTGTTTCATCCTAATTAATCTTAGCATCTCCTCTTTCATCCAATTGATGTTTTCATGATTTTATTATTCTCATTATGATGTACTAATGGCACATGTCTCAGCCTGCTAATAGCTTAATCTGGCACAGGCGGAAAATATGATGTTCCTCCTCCACGCTTCAACACAGACAGTATTGAATTTCACTCTGGGTTAGTTGTACTTATTTACAGAACATATACTGCTGATGAACTGCTGTTTGTGTCTCTCACTGATCATTACTGACTCTGGCAGACGAGTGGTAGTCATAGATCTCTGAGAAAACCTTCTGCGGCCGAGGAAAAAGAAATGAAAGTCATCACTTTGTTGACCTCCAAACCTCTATTTTAAATTGAGGGCAGCATTGATTGACAACATCATTAACTCCTATATGCACTTGATATTGCACGATAACCTAGTCCTTCACTTAAGCCCAAGATCAAATTAACTTGTCCATTATAAACAAATCAGGTACAATACTGTACAGTATCATGCAACAAAGAGCCTTGGAAAATATGAAAAGGAATTAAAGATCCATTTTTATCCAAAACTAATTTGGGTACAAATGAAAAGAGCAGAGAGATAAATCAAACTAATTCATCCTCTCCCATCACACAATCTCCAGTGGTCCTCCCCTCCTGCAGCCACACATAAACCATGATGAATATTTAATGTGATATTAAACTTCTCTTGTGTTCAAGGCCATTTTGCTCAGGCGATGGTGAATCAGCTAAAACCAATTTAGTGTTAATTAGAAGTATGTTTTGATGGAAACTTTTTCTGATAGCAAAAATCTCACATTCCCGTCACTGAAAATAATCAAGTCAAGTTGAATGTTTATGTAAATACAGCCTAAAACCACAATCTGCCTCTGGGGGATTTACAACCTGTGCAGGAAAACCTCCCTCAAAAGAAAAAAAAACCTTTGAACAGGAAAAAAATGGAAGAAACCTCAGCAGGAGGAGGAGGAAGGCTCTCCCAGGGTGGACAGACATGCAATAGATGTTGCATGCGTAGAAAAGAACAACAAAATCACATTATATCCAAATTATGATGATCTACTGATACAACCCTAATTCCAAAAGAGTTTTGACATTGTGTAAAACATGAATAAAAACAAAATGCAATGGTTTGCAAATCCCCTTTGACTTGTATTCAGTTGAATACAGAACAAAGACAAGATATTTAATGTTTAAACTGACAGACTTTATTGTTTTTTGTAAATATACACTCATTCTAAATTTGATGCCTGCAACATATCCCAAAAAAGTTGGTACAGGAGCAACAAAGGACTGGGAAATTTGTGAAATGATCAGACATCACCTGTTTGGAACTTTTGACAGGTAAACAGGTTAATTGGCGACAAGTTTAGGGAATGAAAGGAGCATCCTTGAAAGGTTTTAAAGCCAGCATCTGTGATGGCATCATGGGTAACTGTGACATCTGTGATAGATAGATTCAGGAGGAACATATGCTGCCATCCAGACGTCTTTTTCAGGGAACCCCTGCTTATTTCAGCATTCATCCTGTCTCCCATTGAAAATGTGTGGTGCATTAAGAAGCACAAAATACAACAGAGACCCCGGACTGTTGAGCAGCCGAAGTCATATACAAAGCATGTTGTTTAAAGAAAAGCTGACATGCTCCTGTCCCAACTTTTGCAGGCATCAAATTCACAATGAAACTAAATCTACAAAAAAACAATAAAGTTAATCAGTTGGAACATTAAATATCTTGTCTTGGTCCTGGATTCAGTTCAAATGCATTATGTTTTCATTCATGTTTTTTTTGCAACATTCTAACTTTTTTAGATCTGGGGTTCGTACATGTAGATTATAAAATGTATTGATTATTGTGGATCCATGGGGACAATGATCAACTTCAGGTGTCACCAAACAGGACCTGAGCCATTCGATCTCATCTCCACCGTGGAGACCTGCAAGAGGACAGGCCAAACAAAGAAAGAAAGACAGAGAGGTAGACAGAGAGGCAAAGAGAAACAACTTGTGTTCATGTGGGAACAGCAGCATAAACACAGAGGGTTGGAGAAATGCAGAGAGCACAGAGTTTATAGTTTTATTCTCGTCAGCAGGACAAATATGGACAATGAGTATGAAGGTTTAAAGACTCATTGAGACTGAGACCGACCCACAGAAAGGATAACTGTTACAACAGCTCGGGTCCTCTGTGTGTTATGATCCTGCCCAAAACAAAATTATCTCTCTTGCCACCATTTTCTCTTTTTCCTTTCTCTCTCTTTTCTGACAATGTGACTTTTGACAACTGGCCATTTTGAGAGTTTACTGGTGGAGTGAGGGGTAGGCTAGATGTTGAACTTTTGACCTTTTTAGTAATGTGATGGCCCAAACAATTTTTTGCATGAATAAAACTATCAAGGAAAATTAACAAGCTTTATCATGGCTCAAAAATATGTTATAAAGCAAATTATTCCTGCAGATGATTTAGACAAAATTTGGACAACCTGACCTGCTGGTGGCACCAGAGGAAAGTTAGATCACCAACATTATGTAGAATGGGGACCACTCATGTCTTTACACAATCTCATGGCAGCCCATTCAAAAGCTGTTGAGATGTTTCTGGTCCAAAATATTAAACAGACCATCAACATCATCCACAGAGTCATGTCACATGAATGGTTTTACAAAAAGCCTGATGAATGATAAATTACTGTAGTAAGGCTAAGATGAAACCATTTTGATTTTACAGAACTATGATGAAGGTGTGGTTAGGTTTGTGCCCAAAAAAACAAAAATGACCGGGTTAAGGAGGGTGATTCATATGTTCCCAAGGTCCTATGTTCCCCAGCTCTATTCAGCACATCATGTGTGAGGGTCAGGGGTTCACATACAACATAACACTGAGGGAACATAGACCCTGGACAGCTGGAAAATATGACCAGGGAAACACAGGAGGTTTGGAGCTTATGACCCTGGGAACATAGGAGCCTGGGAACTAAGAACCTTGGGAACATTGGACTGTGAGAACATATGAACTTTGAACTTAGGACCTTGGGAATATAAGAGCAGGAACATAGGACCCTAGGTACACAGGACTTTGGGAACATAAGAACTTGGGAACGTAGGACCCTGGGAAGATAGGACAAAGAGAAGTTAGGACTCTGGGAACATAAGACCATGGGAACTTGCAACCTTTTGAGCATAGGGCCCTGGGAACACAAGACCCTGGGAACATTGGTCTCTGGGAACATAGGGACTTTGAACTCAGGACCTTGGGAATATAAGAGCAGGAACATAGGACCCTGGGAACACAGGACTTTGGGAACATAGGACCTTGAGAACACAGGACTTTGGGAACATAGGACCCTGGGAACATAGGAACTTTGGAAATTATGATCCTTGGAAGATACGACCCTGGGAACATAGGACCTTGGGAACTTAAGAATTGGGAACATAGGGCCCCAGGAACATAAGAATGCAAGTGACCTGCAAGTATTGTGCACATTGGTTGTGCGCTGGTGCATCTGCATCATTCTCTGTCACCACCAAAAGGGTTTTTATGCCACAGTGTTGAGCTTCCTCGTGTATTCAACCAATGAAACTGAGCACATCATGTCAGAGTCTGAGCTAAAAAATGTGGAACTACAGTAACCACTAATT
Source organism: Lutjanus erythropterus (assembly GCF_056507025.1). Classification (NCBI taxonomy): domain Eukaryota; kingdom Metazoa; phylum Chordata; class Actinopteri; order Lutjaniformes; family Lutjanidae; genus Lutjanus; species Lutjanus erythropterus. The sequence continues at coordinate 2,062,428 of NC_139326.1, forward strand.
GCTGTCTTTGTAATGTGGTGAAGAAGAGTCATTTGCGGACTTCCTCAGTTAAACTCTTCTCAGTTTGGTCAGTGTTCATTCAGTTCATAAAGGAGCAACTGGAAATGCAATGGTATCAAGCAGACCAATCACAGTGGTTACACAGTGGTCTATGTCAGGCTACGGCGATGACTGTGTGGCCTCGCTGTACCTTTACCTGCACTGTAGATTCAATGCAGGTGTGTAAATAGATATATGGTTGAAATATGATTTGGGTTAAAATGACTACTTTATGAAAGTTTGGGGACATTTATCATTCATGTTTGCAATAATAACCACCTGCTCTAGATTAGGGAACGGTCACAAACACGGACCGTCAAAAGGAAATTATGAATATATTAATTTCTTTATTAACTATGTGGTAGTATAACACGATTTTCACCCGTGATCCCAGAAGTCATTATTTCTGTGGCTGTTACAGGGCTTTTTTACTTCAGTTTATGAAGTTTTTAGGACTTTTACTGAAAAAACCAAAGCTGTTGTTTCTCTCGGCAAGTCCGAAGTCTTAAATTGTCCATTTTCAGTCTTATCTGAGTAATTAAAACAAATGCCTTGAAGGAGCTACTTCATCAAGTAATTCTAATGTTCCGATCTTGGGGGATGTACAGTAAATTTTCTTTTCTGGTCTGATGTTGTTGTTTGAAGATGTAATGTCTCATCCACTGCAACATTTCCAGCTGGCTGTAACTCCTGGGGTGAACATCTAGTTTTGGTGTCATACACTCTGAAAGATTGGCTCACAATTTTACGCCAGCATTCAACAATCCATCATAAAAGAGAAATGCATTATAGAAGAGGCATGGAAAGCAATTTCTCCACTGACAGCAGCCTCAACAGACCACAATGCAATGCAGCCTCATGTTACAGCGGTTTGAGTGAGGGGTGTGACTCTTTTGACTCTCACTATATACCATCACTGTGTGCTATACTGTGTATAGAGGAATGCAACAGGCTCAGCCTCGCTGGCAGTTGTCGAGAAGAATTTAGAGAAAAGCAGGAAACCTCTAACCGAGGTTGAAGCAGATGTGGCGAGTTGAGGGAAGGTGGGAACCCAAAAAAATAATTTATGCCACCTCAGTGCTAAATCACTCCTGGCATGCAGCGAGCCTCACAGATTGATGATACGTAACAGTTAAAGTGTATCCAAGGGTGGATTTTTCCATTAAGTCTTCAGTCTGAGTTAAAGCCAAGGAACAAAAGAATCATTTCAGTTCTCACAGAGTCTGGATGAATGTTTCCAAAAGGCTGAAGTAACTAAGTACAAATACTTTGTCACTGTACTTCAGCAGAGTATTCAGGTATCTTCAGTATATCTATTTTTCTGAAAACGTTTTACTTTTATATTCTTAGAAATAAGGGTTCCAAAAGGCCTCTACCTGAAGAGCAGATGTTCTACCCAGAACCATTTGCTTCTGAAGAACCCTTTTTTGAAGAATCGTTCTTTTTAAGACTAAGGGTTCCACAAAGAACCCTGTTTATCCAAAGAACCCTTGTTGGAAGAGAGTTTTTTTCAAGGGGTCTTTGTGCCACAGTATAAAAGAGTTTCAGTAGAACCCTGTGGGAGGGTTCTAGAAAAAACCCTTGGGATATAGAAGGGTTCTGAAGAGAATGCCCTGGATGTGTTCTAGATAAGACCATTTGTAATATAAAAGGGTTCTCAGGAGAATGGCCTGGGTGGATTCTAGATAAAACCCTTGGAATATAAAATGGTTCTTTGTAGAACCCCCTGGGTGGGTTCTTGTCAGCACCCTTAGAAGGTGAAAATATTCTGAATAGATCCCCAGAGAATTGAGTTCCTTGAAGAACTCTTCCATTGAGGGTTCATTGCAGATTCTAGGTGAAACAACTGGAATATAAAAGTGTTCTTGGTAGAACCCCTTCAGTAGGTACTAGAAAAAAAACCCTTGGAATGTAGAAGGGTTCTCAGGAGAACACCCTGGATGAATTCCAGATAAAACCTTTGGAATATAGAAGGTTTCTGTATAGAATGCCCTGCGTGGGTTCTAGATTAAACCCATAGAATATAGAAGGGTTCTGTGGAGAATGCCCTGGTTGGGTTCTGGATAAAACCTGTGGGATATAGAACGGTTCTTTGGAGAATGCCCTGGGTGGGTTCTGAATACATCCTGTGGGATATAGAAGGGTTCTCAGCAGCACTCTTTGGGTGGATTCTAGATGAAACAATTGGGATGAAGGAGTTTTTCTTTTGCCACTTCTGAATGTTTCCTTTTAAAAAGAATTTGCAAGAATCTGTAAATTTAAAAAACCTTTCCAGAAATCTGAATCCCATATCGAGTGTCCTATTATTCCGGCGTATCTATCAATCAGTAATCACATGGCCTGGATTCCCTCAGTTTAAGCCTCTGTTCACTTGATCAGTGACACTTGAGCTATAATGGGATTTGACAGCTTATCTGCCACTTTATGGAAAGTCGGGCAGCGCAGACAGAATGAATAATATAACACGAAAATATTAGACATAACATTTTATGCTGTTTTATGGTCACAGCAGCCACGTTAATTTTTCAGCTCGGCTTGAAGCAGTTACTGCCTATTTAGCCCTTCATTTTATTATGATTCATTTAATTAGGGTTATTAAGTTAATTTGACTGAGATGCTGTAGTTCTGCCTACTGTGTCACTTTCATTCACTGCAACAGAACTTGAAAGTGATACTTAAAAGAGAATCAAGTGTTGACTTGGCACATTAACACATGTCCTGGTGGACCACAATTTGTATCTCCTCCCTCCTGAATGAAGACAGGAGGACAGTGTCTTTTATCTTTCTCCGCTGGGAGGATTTTGATGTACTGTTGAAGTCTACCTCAGGAGTAGTGTTGTGATTTCCCCAGAAACTAACCCCCCTTCATCATGCAGCTCCGTCGTCTCAGTGTGTCTGATGGGACAGTGAGCCGGTGAGTCAGTCAGCACAAACTGAGAGTGATGCAGCATCTCTGCCAACTTCTGCTCTGCCTGTCAGGCAGCTGCATGTGGAGATGGGGGGGGGGGGGGGGGCGTCTCCACAATCAGCTTAACCTGGCACATTTCTGTTACCTGCTGTCTGCGCTGTTCTTGTAGTTGTGTGGCACATACAGTCATGGTTGCAGTTTGGGTTTAGGAGCCTGTAGCAGATGCAGGCCCTCCTGATTTTCCCTGGAGACTCTTGTTTTTCATTGCCCTCTTCCTGTTTCCTCCCTGGATCACAATTCTCCTGTATTTCTCCTGATTTCCGACATTTTTTCCCCCCTTTTCATTATCACAACCTATTTCTGACACATTAGAGTGTGTTTAAGGCCTGCGCAACTCTAAAAGTCTCCTGTTTCCACCCGGACAACAATACAGCTGCACCAAACCAGACTTCTGAATTAACGTCCTAACTTCTTAAGGGAAGTTTTAATGGAAAAGGCCATGCATTTTGTAAAATCTGATGCGTCAGTCTTAGTATTTTAGGAGAAAGGCAAAAAATAAATGAATGAATGAATAAAAAGTGATGAATATTAGTTTATTGCAGAGACTAGTCCAGAGACAAGGAGAGCTTCCATCACATTTTCCACGTGGTTTTCCATTGTTTACATCAGTTTTTTTCTCTCTTCTTCGGAAATGGTTTAACGGCGCCCAACTGGAAAATTAGCACCACAAACTGCTCATGTTTGCATGAATAGTATTGGCTGGAAACATGCATTCATTTACATTTCCAGCACCTGATTTTCTTAAATAACGCCAATGCTAACATGCTGATGTTCAGCAGTAATAATGTAAATACCATGTTAACAGTTTCAGAGCTGAAACTAAAGAGACTGCATGAATGTCTGTGCCAAATTCCATGGCAATACATTGACTCTCAACCTCAGGAGGAGTCAGTGGATCACTAAAGTCATCATGATTCATTGTCTGGAAATCCTAAATATCTGTACACCGTTTTGAGCCAATCCATTTAGTAGAATATTGAATATTTGTTGGCGTATAATTTGTTGTGACATGTATTGTGCACAGGTGGAGGGAGAGGAGGGATTCATCTCTCCGGTTTCCCTCCGGGTGCCAATGTATCCTTTTCAAATCAAACAAATGGGTCAGCCCTTTGTTCCTGCAGAATATTTTTACTCGGCCTATCTGAGAGGCATGTAATGCACTCTGATCAGGGGGGTGTTCCATTTAAAATGCTTTCCAGATTTGAGTGAGTAGATGTCAGGCAAACAAAAACCTAAAATTTCATGATAGTAAATTTGGTCATTGACAAAAAAAAAGAGAAACAACACTATCTGCACAATACAGTATGTGGGTAGATCATCCTGTTAGGATTATGTGTGCTCTGACTGAGCAGAATTTAAACAGACCTCAGCTGATTTCAGGCTTTCTCTCTCCTCAATTCTTCATTCCCCAGGTACCCTGCTCCATGTTTTAGTGTCGTATTTTTTTTTCACCAGCATCCTCTTCTTGTCGTGTTTCCTCAGTCAGTGAAGAAATAAACAGGCCAACACATCAGGTAACTTGCTGCAGGTAGACAAACAGACAGACAGAACGCTGCTACCCACAGAACTTCAGATTTGATGCTTTTCTTGAGAACACTTTCGAGCACATTTGGGCTATTTCGGTCAGGAAGAAGAACTCTGTGGGGCTGTAAGTGCAGGACATTCTGCAGGAAATCATAACAGGGAACTCATGAAATAGACACAGAGAGCAGCAGAATCAGCCAATTTTCTTGCAGATGAGCTCATCTTTCTCCAGCCATTATGCTCTGCAATCAAATTAACTTCAGAATGACATATTGAGATAAAAATTCTATTTTAATGTTGCTAGATTGGGCTGATTATATTGAGAATATTGAGAGCCAGTGTTAGGGGAAGTTGGTTATGAGGTGAAATGATCATTTAGACGTGTCATTCATTTTCTCCTTCCCATCAAAATGATGTAATGCACAGACCCATATCAGTTTGGATGTTATCACTTGCATACATTCACATTTCCTGAAGTCATCTTAGAATGTTGATTCCACACCACCACATAGTAGCTTTAGGGTGCTTTCACACCTAAACTGGTTTGGTTCAGTCAAACTCTTGTGTGTTTGGCTGGTCAGTGTGGTTTGTTTGGATGTTACTCAGACTCAGGTGTAGACGATATGACCAGGTGGAGATCTCTTCAGTGAGGTGTTTTCACACCTGTGCTCTTTAGTCTGGTTAAATCACACTCTGGTTTGTTCTTACATTTGGCACAATTGATTCGGGCAGGTGTCAACACAGTAAGTGATCCTTTGCTAAGCCCCGCCCTCCTTAGTTGCTGGTGTGACGCCTGTCAAGCTTTGACCTCTCGTACTGTGCAGATGCTGTTTACAGTGATAACGGTGGTTCACGCTGATGAGGGCCGAAAACATTTTGTGCGAATTTGTACCAGACAAGATCATGTAAAAGGGTTGTTGGATGATATTCGTCCAGAGTGTGACCCTCTTTTCTCTAAACAAGGGTGGCAGATTTAACATTGAAATTAGCAGTAATTGTTGAAACATGAGGTCCTCGATTCCACAGAGAAGTAAACAGAAACAGCTTCTCATTTCTGGCTGTGGATTTTGTCGGTTAAAGTGATGACTATTAAATCCAGGCAGTTTTCATAAGTGTAGCTGACTAAGTCCATATCCAGCTGATTTTTTCAATGTTTCTATCAGACACGTTTTAAAACAGGAACCCTGTGAAAGTGTATTAAACAACGTTAATGTTAATGCTAAAAGACTGAGGCTGAAGCAAGCTTACACCTCAGCAAACATTGGATGGATGGTAAAATATGAAACCTATATGTACACAATACACTTGTTGATGTGGGAAAAGGAAGCGCAGAGATCAGATTAAGTTCAGCAGACTTTGAGACGGTCACCCAGCCGGACTGCCATCGTCCCAGGAAGAGAGAAGAGACGTGTAACACAGTATTGCTGCTCTCAGAGCCTAATGCACACCGCTTCAACATGTAAAGAAATTCATGGCTTGACTTGTCTGCAATGCATGACGGTGAAGAGTTACATTAACACTAATGAGATATCTCATCAATTGCTGTTTTCACTGCGAGGTGATAGGGGACGCTGTGACGGATCATCTGACATAAAATCATCACTCGAAGAAAAAGGGAATCATTGGAATTGAACAGCAGGAAAAGAAGATGGTTTTATCTAGCATGACAACATGAGCACTCAGCTGCACATCCACGGGTCAGAGAGCATCATGACCCGGCCACAGACCGGGGCTGCTCGCGCTGCAGCCCCTGGACCTCCACAGCAGCCGGGACACAGCGAGTCTGCTCACGCCTCCGAATCAATGACACTCGAACAAAACAAATTTTTGAGTCTGCACTGCTGGTGCTGGCTGGCAAATTTCTTTAACAAATGCTGGCAAGGAAAGAGTTAAGTATTGGAAGGAACCTAGAAAATAATGGTGTCAAAGATCAGCCATGTGGAACATGATATATTTAAAGCTCAACTGAATGAACAAATGCTAGGTAACAATAGTGCCTGGAAAATCTGAAAGTTAGTTTGAATGATAAAAAAATTAAGCTCCTATGTTGGAGCTTTCCAGAGCAGATAAACAGGCTTTTCATAGACCTGCATTCAGTTTGCTTTTCTGTGAAACAGTCCTTGTTTGCTTTGTATCTGATACACAGTAAATCTATATTTGCATTGAACCTTTTCAATCCAGTATTTTTCTTGAATGGTCTTTGATCATCTGAACGTATTGAACTGAGTGATGTCCTGGAGGACCTACAGCCATCACTGGTCCAGTCGGTGTATTCCAGGGACATCACACTGTGTTTTTCAAAGTGCAGCAATCCAACAAAAAGTTCTCACAATACTTAAAATTTGAAATAATACTAATCATTGGAACTTTCTTGAAACCAGCTATCGTTTCATTGCTACTTCAAATTAAATTCCATACCAATGTTTCTGTGACAGAAATCTAAACTAGTCCCGAACACAGGAGAACATGGGAGAACACAGGAGAACACAGGAACTTCCTCCTGTATTTACTTGCTCAGCCCCACAGACATCTGACCAACGTTCTCATGTGGTTTGTCGCAATATATTTTGGTTTGCTTGGATTTTTCTGTCTGTGGGGGAAAAAAAAGAAACTTGGGGAGTCATAGATTATTTGGACCACAGAACACAAAGAACAGGTGTGAAAATGACCTAAGAGCATACCTGCCAACCTTGAGACCTCAAAGACAGAGAGGATTTTGCCCCTTTCCCTTTAACATCATAATCAGAAATACTTATGTGTAGTCAAAAGAAAATACTTGTGTTCAAATGTTGGAATCACCTGTTATATTGATGTTTTTCTTCTTTCCTTTAATATTGTCTGTTTTAACAAAGATACAACAGGATAATTCAGAAACCAAATCTGTATTTGAAACAGCTGAATAGACATTCCTATTGCAATGTGCACAGATGTTGATGCTAAGCTAACAGATTCTTTTACCAATGATTTCTCACATTCTTATTTACCTGTTGCTCAGAGGGATTTCTCTCTCTTTCTGCCCTTTAAATTGCCAGTCTGGCTGAACCCTTGTACATCACAGCGTTCTGGCCTCCATGTGGGCTACAAAAAGACGACTTTTTCTTTGTAAACCCTTCACACAAAATAACATCTGTTTGTAAGGAGACTTTCTTAGAGAAGCCCTGAGAGTTTGGTGAGAAAACAAAAATCATTTTTTCACCTTGCAAAACCTTCTTGAGTCATAAAGACAGGAGAGAAAACAATTTAGACCAGACTTACAAAAAAGTGCACAACATAGAAAGCACATAGAAATACCTGTAATATTTCTGTTCTGTCTCCATCTGCTTATCATTATTCATAATGATCTGCTGATTTGAAGTTTAATAATGCTAATAATGCTATAATCAGTTTTTTATGAGTTCTCTCTGGCACCAGAGAACATAAATATACACATTTAGAAACTTAGAAATTATCTGTCAGTCTGTAGAACTTTATGATTAAAGCTCTTGGTTCAGTTTCAAAAGTAGAATGAAAAGTTTTTCTTTGCGTCTGGACCAAATGAGACAATCAACAGGTGTGAACGGTGTAAACGAAATGCATTCCTCCTAAACCCGCGTTATAGACTGCGTTCAAATATGTTTTTATTTCCTGCTCTCTCTGCCCTGGTGGGGTCACGACTCATTGTTCTCTAAAAATGGAGGCACTGGAAGCCCCTCTGAACACCTGAACAAACCTTTGAATGTGTTTGTGGTAACGTGTTCTTTTGAGTCTGTCCAGTAACAGTTGCTGGTAGGCATGGCACATATCCAGCTTTGAAAATGTCCTCCAGTCAGAGAAAGGTCACCGTTTGGGTTAAAATAACTACAGTGTGAAGGTTAGGGAACCTTCACGGGCGCCCGGTTATGTTTTAAAATTGAAATTTGACTTTGAAAAACTGAGAAAGATTTGTAATTTGTGCATTCACATCACCTAACCTGTTGGATTATGTCAAGAAACAGCTACCTGCAGTGTGTATATCCTCCACTTACATCCCATAAAATCTCACTGAAATATTAAAAGCCGTGTTACACTTTAAAGAGTCGACTCTTTGATCCTGTCAGGATTTTGTGAGACTGTGATGTGTGGAACTCAGACCTTCTAGGAGCGTCTGTGAGCTCTGCTGGAGGAAAATTTTGTTAAAGTTAAATGTAGGCTTTGGCAGTATAAATGTACATCTGTATAACAGAGTATTAAGACATCCACTTTATGTTTTATACCGTCATAAAATCACGTGCACCTCTTTCTATTTAACTTTGGAGGTGCAGTATTGAGGCGATGTATTGTAGTGCACAGGACACACCACCAGAGGTCAGTCTCTCTACTGGTGGACAAGGCAGCATCGCTGAATGAGACAAGTTTCTGATATTTGTTATATTAATATTGTGATAAAAACATGTTGCGAATAATCAGTAAATTAGTGATTCGATTAGTCAACTAACTGAAAAAATACTCATGAGATTAAAGGTTTAAATAATAATAGTTGTAAATAATAATAAACCATAACTTTGTTTCCCTTAATTAATAATAATCTGGATACATTTGGTCCACTTGTTTCTTTGCTCGGGTGTTATATGGTTAAAGTAATTGGTTAAGGTTAGAAAATGATTGTGTACGTAGTTTAAAAACACACAGTGTTGTGTGACTCGAGTTCCTCGTCCTGAGAAAGTAAACAGAGACTCATTCTAGGCATGTTGACAAGTGATTGATACGACTGTTTCTTGGCTGGACTGTCTTCCACATGTATAATGATTTTTGTGTTTAATTTGATGTAACGCATAGATTCTAAACTCCAGAGCAGCGCGGTGTGCAGGGATACGGGATGTTCTGCAGAGCATTCCTACCACAGATAAATCAGTGGGTGAGATTATCCCGGGAGCCAGAAGGAGAGGCATTTCATCAATTGGAGATCAGGACTTTGTATTGATCTCGCAGCCCATGCATGTTTGACATTACTGAAACCTCCATGTTTTCGGCGACTCTTGGATCTCAGTCAATCCCCATTTCCATAGAGCACAGAGGTTTAAGCTCGCTGCAGTGGCAGAGCAGGGAGGTCATGTGCTTCTGGTGCTCTGGGGATAGTTTTCTTCTCCTTTTTTTCAACCCACCTGTCAAACTGTTCTGTTTTGGGTTTTTGTTGTAATAGTTTAACCATGGTGCACAGACGCCGTCTTCAGATTCAGCCTTTTTTCTTTAGTGTTTTCTTTTGAGACAAACCTGATTTTGTAGTATCCTGTCGATGCAACTCAAACAGAAATGTCCTCTTTTAAAGGCAAATGTAGTCCTCTGAATTAAAGCAGCTTAATTCAGACTCTAATGTCTTCCTAAAGATATTACAGAATCTGTGATGGAAGCTATTTTCCCCTGCAGAACATTTTATTGCCCACAATGCATTTTTAGCGGTAATGTTTTTCCAACCACATTTAGTCTGTTACAGTGATGCAACAGAACACTTTGTGAAATATCTCTTTCTGCTCCGACTTAACATTTCGTTGCCATGAAAAGTCTCGAGTGAGCAGAAAACAAGGCTGCTGATACGAATCGTTATGAGTAGCAGCATTTGGTTCGAGCCACAAGTCACAGATACAACACACACACACACACACACACACACACACACACACACACACACACACACACACACTGCTACAGTCATGCATGGCTTCTCTCTACAACTTACTCACACACACACACACACACACACACACACACACACACACACTGACTCTGACATTCATCACCACAGAGTTGTGTGAAGCGAACATGTGTGGCGGTTGCGTCCGACAGCAAAGTGGGGAGAGCAAGTTTTTTTCTTTCATTGTGGAAATTATGAATAAATCCGTCATCATGGTGTTCTGTTTGTCAGCAGTTTGAGAGTCAGGCGGCTGGCGGTGGCTTTTTCCAATTCAGTGACAATTACCGCAACAGATACTGGAAACCCACGACAAGGGCCCTAAAGCAGCCACTAAAGCTTGTGTGTCGGAAAAAAATGGCTGCCTGACACCCCATCATGTTCCTGTTAATGTACTTGAAAGATGCTGAATGGGGAGATTTTTCAGTCTCATGAATTTCTCTCCTGGTTAACTGTGTGTTTATATTATTACTGGTTACACTCACAGAACAGCTTCTCCCAGTCACTTATCACAGCTCCAGTAAGATTACAATAAGAGCAGCAAGGGCCACTTTATGGTGGAATTCATTTTAATTTTGCATAATTTACAGGATTTAAAGGAGCAGTGTGTAGGATTTAGTGTCATCTAGCGGCAGTTGTGAATGAATACACTAAAAAAAAGCACACGTTCATGAACATGCTCATTTTTCGAGTTTGTAGAAGAGTTTTAAAGAGATTATAAGGGAACCTGTATTTTCTTCCCTCATTAAGAGAGAGAGGGAGAAAGGAGGAGAGAAAAGAGAGAAAGAAAAACACTGACTGAAATTGTCTGTGGCATTGTAAAAGTCTAGACAATCAAACCTTGTTGTTGATATGATGCTGATATGACGCTTAACAGATCGGTTTCACTGTGTATTTTTGCAGAGAACCATGTGCATCCTGCAGAAACAATAAGCAAGACTCAGAATCTCTAAATGAAGTACAGCTGCTGTAAAGACGTTAAAGTTGCTCATGTCATAAACTGATGAAAAACTGTGAAAGAGAGAGAGCATGAGAATATGGATAGAAGTGTCCATGTGATATAAAAACTTCCTTTGATCATGCAGGCTGAAGTGTATGAGTTACACTGCAGACTGGAGTCTCTGTCATACCTTGGTTCCACTGGGAACGGCTGCATCGCACAGTTCTTGTGATTCTTCTAGAAGCGCAGATGCTGCGTCACAATGTGCAGTGCAGATTGAGCTGGCAGGAAATGAGACACATGAACAACGTAGAAGATGCTGGCAGTTTTCAAATTAAAAGATCCTGTTAAGACTTATCATATCATAAAAAAGAAAGATCAAAAAATGAACTGTTCAATCATGTAGCCCTCTTATCCATGGCAAAACTCTCAGCGTCTGAAACACTGCAGATGAGGCATGAAGCAGAGGACAGATCTAAACTGTGTCATGGATGTGATGTGTGCAGTGGAATCAGAGTTACAGTGAGAAACAGACACATCTGCATTAAATATGCTCATCTCGTCTACTTATTCATCTATTTCTCATGTATTATGGTGCGTTCATTTTCAACTGGGGAGTTTGAGTTTCCAAGTTCTGAGAAATTTCAACAGTATTTCGGTGTTCAAGTTTGCCGTAATCCTGGTTATTCAAGCTAAAAATATTAGGATGACTTCATTATACTTCAGTCTGTGGAAGGAGAAGGTTTAAAATTAATTTTAATGCACCATAAGAAATAAAATGTGAACTTGCAGGAGGACCTATGCTGGTCGTGAAACTTGCAAAAAATGTGTAGCGCTGTATATAGAGTCAGCGTTTGGTTGGTCTGTTCTGTAGAAACATGGTGGGGCAACGTGATGTCCTCCATGAAAGAGGAATTATACTGGCTTTATATATAAAGGTCTTATCCTATGCAGAGGTGTTTAAGGACCACAGCACACATATTTTTATTAACTGTGGCTCTTTTCAGGTTATGTAACTGCTGTTTCTATGGTGGCAGGTTTAAATGCATCAACTGTACCTGAAATGTTAGACTGACTTTATGAATAGTTTCATCATGTTTAGAATATTATGTGGCAGTGAGTCCACACCAGCACTCTGTTTCTCTGGAGTCTGCTTCCCTCTTTACTCATTAATTAAGTGTCAGTATGACAACTTTGACCACTCAGTTTGTTTTTATTGTCTCTTGTCTAAACCACGAGTTACCCAGGGTGCATCAGCAGCGTGCAGAACGCTTACTACCCAGAGAAGACAACTGGGAAAAGAAACTGCAAGAAATGTGCTCTGTCTGATCGGTGCCACTCGATTTACTGATGATTCAATCTGTACACAGTTAAGAAAGCTCATTATGTGAACTGTGAATTTTTTTTTTCCTCACTTGAAGAAAAAAAGTGGCTGTGTGTCGTTTCAATGCACTCCAGCAGCTACTGCTGGGTACCAAACTTACTTTATTACTTACCGATTTCCGATTGAGTTATTCATATAGTCCAATACTGTACAGACATTCCATCTGTTTGTTCATTTTAGTTCAGTTATCCAGGTTTAGTAAAGTCTGCAGAGTAAAAACAGTTAAAAAGCTGCTCCCAGGTCTTTGAACAGCTTCCTTTGAGGTGAGTAATTGTATAATAATGTGTAATGTCAGTTTTCTTTTGTTAAAATGGATTTTATAAAATTGGTATCGAAAAAAGTATTGTTCAGGGACTGGTATCAAAGCACTGGTCCCCGTATCCAACATTTTTGAATGATACCCAGTCCTACTGGCAGCACTACACTTATGATTCTGTGATAAGGTAAAACAACATTAATTTTTAATGAATGTTTTGTACCATTTCCACCATATTCTGCCAACAGATCCCCCTAAATCTTACACACACTGGTCTTACACTGGTCCTTTAATTACGTCCTGAATTTTTGAGTAACTATAAGGCCAAAAAAAAAACTCTATGACTGCGAAATTGGAGAAAAGCA